>NC_134915.1:8843070-9468070 GCF_051014615.1 Bombus vancouverensis nearcticus
CTCCGTTTGTTATATTTTGAGAATATAGATATCGGGTAAATTTGATTGCAACGTAACAAAATTTGAAGCAGCATTTACGTAATATTGCGATTATTAAATAATATCGACAGATAAACGTCCATTAAAATGTTCGCCATTGAAAATCACCTTCGACAATTAAAATTGTTTACCGATATATATCATTAAATTCCGGCAAAAATTACGTCTGCCAATTGATCATAGTATTTTTATTGAAAAACTGGCTTTTCGCCATCCAAACATGCGGATATTCGAATATTCTACTGTTTCGATAATATAATACAATGCAAATTAGAAAAGTGCAACACATAGATTTCCATTTTAAAATGTTGTTCATCGAACTGCGAAACAGGTCTTATATCAACATCATATTGAATTCAGCAGAACGTGATGTAACATAATTCTTTTCGTTAATTCATTCGGTCTACACGAGTGTACATATTAATGACTTTTTGATAAAGCAAGTCTCGTAGAATATTTCCATATCCATCGATTGGTCGAAATTCAGCCGGGAAAATAGGCACCTCTCCAGTCAAAGGTTTTCGCGAAACACGAAATTATCGATGGATAAATACTCATTGGCGATTCTTGAATTCAGACTGGTTTGCATTGGAAATAATTTCCACGCTCTCAATGTTCTCGTATTATTATACGAGAGTTGGAGCAAAAATAATTGTGAAAGAGTTATATTACGAAATGTTTTATTATATCCACGAATATGATCGTATTTTTAGTTATACATAAGCATACGTTCGAGGGAAAAGATGAAAATAATAGAATACTACGAAAAATAAATCCTAACCTAACTGTTACAAAAAATTATTACACATTGCTACAAATCAATATAAATTTTTAATAATTTCGCTGTTGTTAGAGTAGACAGAAAATTGATATAGTCACGATATCTGTCATGCACACTGTGGTTAAGTTCACAAGCTACTGTTACTACAAATCGACCAAAGTGTCCGTATACTTACGAGTACACTGCATACTTTGACGCAAATGCTTACTTTTATTATCGTTCTTATCTTTTATCTCTAATTTCAGCCTTATCGGCCTAGAAATAGATTTGGCTTACAATTCCTTTCATTTATCCTTCCATACTTAACGTATCTACCTTACCATTTCTCCTTAGTTAACAAATTGCTTATTTACTTAATCTATTCTGTTCCGTGTCTACTTTATTACTACTTAAACCTATCCTTGGTTTTCTTCGTCTCTCTTTTTCTTTTTCAAACCCCAATTTACTGTTTCTTCGCAGTATCTTCCACACCCCCACTTTGTCCAGACTGCCTCTCAGTATCTCTACCCATCTTGTGCATTCAAATCGCATACATTGTCTACGTTCGAGTTCGTGCACCTATAAAGTTAATTAAACAGTGTGAATAGGTTTCATCCACTTTTGCATCTCTGCAAGGTTAAATTTTCGTTGAGTAAATGCACAGAAATTTGCAATCCAATTATCAGCGGTGGTGCACGTTCGCTGAAGAACGATGCAACGATCTAAAGGATAAAGATGGAAAAGTAACCGGACACTTTTATTGCGTGGAAAGATAGAAAGGAATGGAAGGTAAAGAAAGCGGCAATCGTTCCATCAGCGACTTCTTGCCGAAAGGTTGGTGAGCCACGCAATGTACAGGGTATTTATCGAGTTGCCATTACTAGTCGTGAAACACGATGTCGCGCGCACAGTTGCTTGTGCTTGAGTGGAGGCCACTTAAGAAGGCTGAGAGAAACAAGCCTCGGCAAGGTGCAAGGATACACGAAAGACGATGATCGCCAGCAGCTGTTGATGCTCGGAAGAGGACGGTAGTGGGTCTAGTTCCCTCGTGCGACGAGAACCGAAGTGTTAACGACAAGCTGCTAACACGGTAGACGATAAGGGATGTGGGAGGGTGGTTTTCGAGCGCGATCCACTTGGAGAACTGGAAAACTTTCAGGCGGTTCGACAAAAAGTTGACTCGTTAAATATGAAAACCGGAAGACAACGCGAGACGTTGTACTTCGGAAGAAGAGGCGCTTCTCTATTCTTGGTCCAGGAAGCATTCGAGAGGGTGACATGAGGATAAAAAACGGACCAGGATGCGGCGAGTGTTTCTTTTTTAGTTTCGCGGATGGTTAGAACGATACTGTGAATATTTCTGAATTATGGTTACGTTTTTTATTTCTCGATTTATTATTTACCACGTTACTTATTTATTGCATGTTATTTATTTCTAGAACTATATCGTTATTTTATTACAGGTGTTTCATGTCTATCCTTCGTTCAGGAGGCGTCGAGAAGGGTGGAATTAACACTGAAACTACCGATAGTTAACACCAAGCAATTGTTACCAAAACCAGTCAAGATGACTGGTCCTTAAAAAATACGTAATAATAGATTATTTTTATATTTATTGATTTATTACTTTCTTACAGAAACAATTCCATGTTATGTAGTACATTTTTGATATAATTAATCAATCTGCGACCATGATCCTTAAACGAGGATTGGCACATTTATAAAATTGTAGAACCGGTCGTTTTGACTGGTGTAGTATTTCTAGTGTTGGCATCTAGTGATTTAGCGATCGATCCGGAATTTTTCTGATATATGGTCATATTGAATGATACGCAGTAAAAATTTTAAAAACGTGTGGGAAGTTGTACAAAACGAGGAAACTGGTTAATTGGGGTTCGATAAACAAATTGCAGGACCCTTTTACACTTTGACAAGTACCAGTCATTTTGACTGGTATTGGTGTAAGTAACATTGACACAAAGTTATTTTAAATTTGAATACATAAAAAACAAAATAAAATTCATTATATTGTTCTTTTAGTTATCGTTGCGAAGATCATTATATCATTGCGGGGAATAAATATAACACAAAGTATGAATTTTAAGATAAAATTGTAAAGCCAGTCAATTTGACTGATGTGGTAGTTCTAGTACTAAGGAATATCTTTCTCTTCAAAATTAAATTACTATACATTCCTATCGATTATTCCGCGTGCTGTGTACCGCGTATTTCATATCGCATGTAATCGTTAATTCAAAGAAATTTAAGAAATCATCCTTGTCTTCCTTCGAAACCATTAATAACTGTATTTACATATCTGTGCATGCTGTAAACACGGGAAGAAACGTAACGTTACATCGTCAGTCATAAACCCCTTAACAACACGTGTCGCGCTATCAATTACTATACAGAAGAATTCCAATACAAAGTGGATGATCGACTAAACACAACAGGAAGATGCAAGAGGAGCGGAGAGAGAATACGAACGTGGAAGTAGAGAAGAAAAAATCGTTAGATGGTTTTCTAGTATCGGACAGCGTTGTCGGTTTTAATGGCAGCTGAACCACTCCCATAGGCCGCGAGAGTACCTGAAATATCGATCTAGACTGGGAACATCTTGAATTCTGGTACCCAGGTAGAGGCATCGTGTACACCGATTCCGAGCGGGCAGACGATAAGACTTCCTTCTGCTTCATCCTCTCTTTCCCTCTTTAGGTAGTTGGTCCTGGTCCCGGGGATCCGTGGTCGGTGTGCATCAACATCTCGTCGGCCAGCCTCTCTTCCATGCTCGCTCTCTCAAGTGGGCCAATGTGAACGGGGCTTTGTGATGGCATAACGAGCGTAGAGAGCCTCTCCCATGCCCCGTGTAATCTGGTCTTCGGGTAATTGTACGTTATACGTCCGGAGAGAGAGGCTAGCGAGAGTTTGCGAAAAATCGCGGCTCATTCGGGTACAGTCAGAAGTCCTTCCTCTCCGATGTGGTACTCGAAGAAGACGAAGAGAACGACGATGAAGAATAGAGAGAGAGAGAGAGAGAGAGAGAGAGAGACAAACAGACAGACAGAAAGAGAGAAGGACAAGAGAGGATCGCGAGGAGAGAAGCTGCAAGGAAGAAGGCAACTACGAAGGACGATGAAGAAGAGGAAGAAGATGAAACGAAGGAAAAGGAAGAATATACGTACAGCGAAGAGGTAAGAGAGAAGCAAGAGGGGAAGCCGGTGGAAGAGGTGTATAGGAAGAAAAGGGGGAATGGAGGATGGAGAAGGAGAGAACAGTGTGTGAGAATGCTATCAGTGGACTCTTCTCGACCCGAGGACCACACCGCGAGACCACCGTGCGTGCCTTCGCCTCTCTTCGCCAATATATCCGTGATCAAACATCGAAGCGAGTGGGTAAATACGTGAGTTACTACGATCGGACCAATTTTCTTACTGTCTCGCTCGGGCCCAAATTGGAACAGTTACCGGGAACGTCACGTCGACGTTTCTTATCGGGCTGCTCGCGTCCATTGGGTTTTAGTCATCCTAGGAGCACAAACGCCGGAGAACACGAACCAGGGAGACGGATCGATGTTATAGTAAATTCTGTACGATGTGAAACAGGTTGAAATTTACGAGGGGCAAATTTCACGTGGCTACGCGATCAACGACGCGTTCGATGCGCTCGTTGGCTCTCTGATTTCAATCGCCGGATGGTTGAATTGAAGGGTGAGATAGAGTAGGGTTGGTGTCATTGATATAGGTTTGTAAATACGGGGGTGGGTTGCTCCAATTTGATTGATCTTATGAGATTCACGAATCGTTCTTTATTTAGTTTTCAGTTACTAACAACATTGCAATGTGTTTAGTAACGTGGTACGTTGTTTAAGAATGATAGAAGATCTTTCGTATCTGATTTTGGAAAGTTTCTACCTCAATTTTCTAGCAGTGGTTCGTTCTGACTGGATTTTTATCGTCTTGTCTAAATATCTGTAAATGATATAATTTTCTTGATGTAATCTTTACATATCTTTTCCTTGACTCGGTTTTCTCAGTTAGCATCATTATTATAGCTTAGAACATTGTTTAAAAATGTCACAGGCTCACTGCCAGTATATTTCTAAAGATACGTGCTATATAAGTCAAATATTCTACAGCAGATCGTTGCACGTGATTCGTTTCGAAAGAATCCGACGTTATTTTTGTTGTATAAATTCCGTGAAAACATCCAGGATTAAATGTCGTAGCAGATAACTACATGCGTGAAATACCGGAGACCGTGTCATTTTTCTTACCGCTTTTTCTCCATTCTTGCTTTAGTCTCTCTATAAATCAAATTCGCAAAGTAGAACAACTCTATAATACTAAAAGTCAACGTAGAATTCTTCCGGCTTGAATCAGCTTCCCTCGTTAGGGCGCACGTAATGCTAATCTTCGAACGTGACGCTTCTGAAAAAGAAACCACAGGAAATCGTAAAACATCACGACAATGGAGTCGGGCTACGTTTATGAGACATCGCTAAAATTATTCTTAGTACTCTGAAGTATTTTTCACGCACAACTATAACATTCAAGTATAACAGATATAATGACGTGCAAATCATTTTTCCAGCTGCTGTACCTTTATTACTTATCTATACATCTGCCAACAAATGTAGCCCACAGATTGAGAATTACATCCGCGAGTTATCCCGCAACCATCCCCTATGAAGTAGCCCACAATTTTATAAATTCAATCCACGTTTGATCCTTGATTTCAACAAAGTAAGTTCTGTCAAACTAGCCCGCAGATAACAAATACGGCCCACAACAACCACAAACGTGCAAACAGTTCGATAAAAGCTTCTAACTGCTCTTAAATCTCTTGGATCACAGTTGATTTTCATCTCCCGAGGGCGTTTTCCTAAGCGATAGCAGACACCAACTTGCTCGACTCGTTAGCAAAGGCGCGGCAATCGATCAGAGCTTGGTATCCATCGGATACAAAGAAGATACAAAGAGCCGCGAGCCTTAGTTAATAAAATACACCGTTAGCAGGAAACATAAACGTCGCTTTTACCCGCGTATCGGGTCCTCTTCGTAAACCTCTCTCGTGTGCTCGATCTAGGAACATCGTAATAACCTCTCTCTCTCTCTCTCACTCTCTCTCTCTCTCTCTTGCTCCCTCTTCCTGCCTCGTGGACACTCTGGTTTCCCGGCAAGAACCGCTCGTCCAATTACTGATTAACGATCTCGCCTCCGTAGAAAATAATTATAAAAGTTCGAAGAATTCCACTTAACCCTAGGGGCGCATTGCGCGACACCGATGAAAGAAGAGGATCAACACAACCCTTTCCCCCTTCGTTCTCTCGGTTCATCGAGGCCTCAAGGTACGATCCCGACCTACGACCCTTCAGGCAAAGGTTTGGTTTATACGTTGGTTTCGATCGACAAGCGGCACCCATGAGGCGATAAATCGCGTCGAAACCACCGTCCTGGCTGATGCCTCAGTTCCTCTCTGATGGTCCTGTGATCATACACGGCGTGGCTCGTTTAATGATGTGACGAGGAACGTGCGCCAGCCACGAAGAGGAACGCCACGCCGAACCAGAAACGTGTCTTCGGTTTGCCGAATGTACCGAAGCTTATCCCCCTTGGTTTCCGGGAGAGAAGCGAGTTCGCAGATGGGGTAGCATCTCTCGTGGCCCGTTCGATTCAGATGGAAACGCGTCGGTGATAAATTATCGTAAGGTGCGAAGTATCATATTTTATGCGCGGCATCCTCGACGTCTACCCTCCGACGTTTCGCGCTTCCTCCTTAGGAGAGGCGCGCGTTATATTTGTTTTTGATTTTTTGCGGTTTTTTCGTCTTTTATGGGTAGTGGTTATAACTTTCTGAGAGTTTGGTTTGCGCTGCTTTATGAGATTCGATCGAGTATAAGATGAAATGTTCCGAAAATGATTTGGTAGTTGAAATAGAGATAACATGTTGATATTATGATTACTGGTGATTAGAGCGTAGAACTTTTATTGAAAGAGACAGAATTAATTTGTTAAACATCGTTGAAATTACCAAGAACGTACTGCTGTAAATTTATGAGATTCCTGTAAATTGTTCATTTTAACCACCCTATTGTTAAATTGTTATATCCAGAATTAAATTAATACGATTCTTTAGATGAATTTCATTTCCTTGACTTGATGTTATCTTTATGTTTAGTATAGAAAAAAGGGAATATACGATAGGAATGGAAGATTGTATAAATTTTTGAAGAAATTTGGTACGCTGTAACCTGTGTTTATTCTTATCGATAAATTAATCGATTTAATTTAATAAACAGTTTCTTTACCGAGATAACAAACATCGATCGTTTGCATTCATGTAGGAAGTAGATGTGAATTCTCTGAGGAACTTTCCAAGATTTTCACTTGGAGATAAACATCGTAGCATATCCTGTATCGTTGAACGTGATCCAGAGAGGATTGTAATATTGGACGATTTTACAGAACGAATCAAGTTTTAACATTATTATTCTGGGAGAGGATATTGGTAAAAGCAGTATTAAAATAGAAAAAGAAATTATTTGGTTATCTTAATAAAGAAAAAAGTGACTGGGTATTTCCCATTCCACACGAAGATCTCTATTCATCACCACGATATCCTGTTTTAGAATTTAAACGAGCAATCGCGGCGCGAATGAAAAATATGGTCGCGAGCTGCATGAAAGTTCGCGCGAAAGCAATTACGGAATCATGACTGAAAGCGGACGTATTGAACATCAAGAACGCTGTGGCATACTAAATAACCCATACAGATAATCAAAGTGTCAAAACATTATCAAGATCCGATCTCGAACTCTTACGAAATCTTAAACAACACACGGAGTGGCAGAAACGTTTCAACAGCTACGCTATTGATTGTTTTAAATATTCCAATCATATAATGCAATAAACAATACGTACCTAGACATGAGAATTGATCAGAATTTTAAGAGATATGAGATCAACGATGGTTATAGATTATTCGCTTTCTTGCTTTCTTAAATATGAAATGTTCGATCGAAGAACTCTAATTTTTAGAATTTGAAGTTCTTAATCTTGAAATTATTCACAAATACGAGCCAACAGCGAAGACGATGACTCGTTTAAACGACCGTGCCAATCTACATTTCAAATATTCTAATTAAAAATATATAAAATTGATCATAGACTTTCGGAAGAGTTAAATTTCGTCGTTTAAATAATTCGCGACGTCCAATCATAAATCAGCATTCCTTTTAATCACCATGACTGTGTATCTTTGTGACAAATTATGACAAAATATTTCTAATTATTTAAAATATTCCGATTGCATGTATCAGTGTAACGATCAGTCACAATCTCGGAGCTCATAAAATCAACAGAATTTAAATACCGTTCATTTCTCGAGCTTTACAACATCGAACAAGGCCTCGATCTCGAGAGCCGGTAATTTTCACCATCCGAAATTCTTAACCTTTAAATCATTCGTGACTCGCAACCATGAAACAGTATTCGTTAAAAGCGGTGATTCGAAAGAATCGTTTCGCTCGAAAAATCGCCAGAAGTCACCGATCCTTTCATTCGGACTCATCATCAGGCCGCTAGTTAGTCAAACACGGCATCAGCCGTCTCTTCTACATGTAAGCAGAAGCGGCGCGAGCAACTTTACACCCCGGAATTATATACGAAAATTTTATCGTTCGGTAGATATTCGTGGAGCACGCGTGCAACCAGGCGGCAAATTAACCAGAGTCCATAAAAACCGGTTCGATATCCTGCCCTGTGGAGACCTTACTCGCAAACAAAGTTGGACAGAGTACAGTAAGCGAGAGGCCAGCCAGGCCACGAACCGATTCCGGGCTCTGCACGTACGATTGCAAATCAACGTTCGCGCGGATCTGGCCAGGCGTTTTCCGCGCACGTACAACACGCGTTTCCTTTTACGTGGCTCACCAGCTTCGCTCCGACGTATCGCGTGTATACATTCGTGCGAACACGCACAAACATTCTTACCACCCTTGCGTGTTTATACAGGGTGTGCTGAAACTAGCCGTATAATTGCCCACGGGCTGGCTGATTCTGTGATTATTCGTGAGATCGTATTTCCGATTAGATTGTATTTTTAATATTATTGTTAGAATTTACGTTCTAGTTACTAAGAGGAGATCTAACTCGGGAAAATATATTACCTTCTCCATACAATTTCTTGCATCATTTTCCGTATATTTATTTATGTATTCTCGCGAAAGAATAGGTCGAATGTATGGAAAATAATCTCTTTCCTGTGGAGTTTGTTATCAGGGGAATTGAGAGCTGGAAATTTGTGGAGTAAACGTTTCGATGTATTTTCGCATATATTATAGATCAGTGTCTTGTCAATTGTCCACTTACATCCGAATTAATAAAATTGTCCAAAATTCACGCCTACTTGACAATTCGTCTATTCGATTAAACTTCGTTCTAATTCCATTTCTCAAAAAATGTAATTAGCCGACCCATATTATGTGTCACTGGCGAAAAGAATACGAATTCACGATGGCACGATGCAAATTCTAAATAGGATCTAATATCATTGCGAGAAAGCAACAGTTCTTTTTAGCCCTCGCTCCACAAAGTAACATCGGACTCGGTTTCCTCGGTTTACGAGTCGTTGAGGATAGAACAAACGGTTCGGAACCACAGCGACGAAGCATCTGATCGAAATTCTTTCCAAAATCGAAGGATCATTTAGAAATTTCCCATTGCACGCTTTCGACTTGCCGTCTCCCGCAACAGAATAACCTCGTAACCCATTGCACCACCACTTACGGAACACCCTGTATACGTGCCTCTGTACGCAGGCTGGCGGAACCCGCGCGCCAATCTTAATACCGTCATTTTTCGGATTCACCGATAATTCCGGGCAGATAGTCTCACGAAGATAAGGCAAGAACCTCCACGCAGGTGCCTCGCGGCTGATTCTCTGCTGGAGGGATTGGGGGTGGCAGGACACGGACTTCTCGTCCGCCGTTGCATGAACAAGAATCGCTGCTTACGAAACGAAAGGGAGAGCGTAGAACTACGAATAAAACGGAGATAGAGACAGATAGATGGATAGATAGATAGATAGATAGATAAAGAGAGAAAGAGAGAGAGCGAGGTTAAGGTGAATCTGAAGGGAAGACAACAAGCACAGCGTATAGTCCGTATCCCTTTGTTCGACGCGTGGCAAGATAAATTCAGCTAATAAATGACCGGGGGCTATTTACCGTGGCGGTAGCGCCTCGTTATCCGGCTCAGACTCGTATATATACGCTCGCACACAGTCTCATCGTGTTTTGCAGCATTTTGAGCACGGCTCAGTATCGGTAAGAGGCCGATAAATCTTGGTGCTGGACTCCTCCAGGCTCTCTCTCTCTCTCTCTCTCTCTCACTCATTCACTCTCTCCTTTCTTCTAAAGTCATCCCTGGTCTCCGTGAGATGTTGTTCGTTCATGTTCTCTCCTCTCTGGATAGACTTCACCCCTCTGTGTCTTAGCTCCGATCGTTTGCTTTCTTGAATCTTCCTCCTTCTATGAATGGCATTTTTCGAATAACTGAGACTATATCAGCTTGTAAGTATCCAAACTGTTTGCGGTGGATCGGTTGTAATAATTAACAAGTGAATTTTGTTAACACTTTGACTGCCACGCCGAAATCACATGTTTCGCTGAGGACGCCACGGGAGTATTTTTATTATTCAAAGCATATAATGGCGAAATAATAATAAATTGATGATGTAAAACAACATTCTTCCCCAATGGACCCTTATTGGTGGTCACGGGTGACCACCGTGGCGCCTTGGTAACAGTTGATAGCGGCATATTATAACAAGACTTCGTTTATTTCAACGAACCATTCGCATTCGTTATTTCGTCGTAAGCAAAACGTCCAGAATATATTGTTGAAACATGTAGAAGATATTAGTAAACGGTATTTGCTCATTCCATTTATAATAGTAAGGTATGTTCGCACTTCTAACTGCAATTATATGATTACAAAGCAGCATTTACGATTATTTTCTAAGGTGTGTTTATAATAATATTCGTAGATTAGCTCTCAAAGATATGAATTCAAACACAGTGCACCGTTAGATGCAAGATTTGTTCTCATTTTTTTTTTTATTGATGTTCTAATAAAAATGTTTAATTGTTCAATGGGGCACATTTTATTTCAAAGCATCCTCTATTTATCGGTTATATTCAAAATGCCCTGACTGTCAATTTTCATTCAATTTTTACAATTGTAAGAAGTTCAAGCGCTCCGCTCACCAGTGACCAACGTGGCAGTCAAAGTATTAAGGGACTCTTGTAGAAGAGGAATTTTTAATTTTTAAATCACGCATACGTATATCGGAAGTTCGTAGCGTTTTTGCCATGCGCTATCAAATAACGAAGAGGTTAATAGAAATACCGTTCTAATTCGATAATAGACGACATCGAAGGGGAAGATGGAAAATTAGTTAGCCAAATAAAGGTCTCTTCTTTTCAAAAGTGTAGGTACGAGACGTTTATTGCAAGCATGTATGTAGTAAAAAATTAGTATAAAGCGTCAACGATCAATAATAAATACTAAAGATGATTCCGCTATTTACATCTTAAATATCTCATAGTTTCCACGTACGAGACGTGTCTTACTGTAGCGCTAAAGGAACTTCAAAATGTTCCATAAATAAAAAGAAATATGTTCACAAAATGTATCTACAAGTATTGGAATACTTTTTATGGCGCTACTGTGTCTACGACGATTATAAAGAATGAAATCATTGCAGTTTGATTTACCTCGAATTCTACGATTAAAATACATCTTGCCAGTCCAACCAATTGCCCTGATACTCTTAATCCTTAGCGTACATAAAAAGAAGGCTCATCGCTAGCAATGCTGCGATAGAAACTATTAAAATACATCATGTCAGAAATAAACAAGTGCCCCAATACTTTTGATCATCAGCGTATATAAGACTCAAGAATCGCGCTATAATGGACAATATCGGTGCTCGGTGTAGCTTCCAGCTAGTGGTCAACCAAAGTACACAACTGCACACGCGACCATGCACACACACATGTGCAACATAGAAGTAAAGAAAGTACTGTTACGTGCGGTACTTACGAGGGCGGGTGGGTCCTCGTCGTGAGGACTAAGCCCGCTATCGCAAGATCAGCGTCCGTCTTAATTATCGCCCTTACTATCCTCCTCGAACATCCTACGTCCGTCTCATTCGCTCTTACACTCTTCTCAGGCCGTTGTATCGCTTCGATGGAAGCGAAGCAACTCTCTGCGCTCAGAACTGTTTCGCTTCGTCGTTCTCCACGTTGGCGATCTCACGATGGTTCTCTTCTACCTTCTTCCCCACGAAGAAGCAACCTTCGTCTGCAACGCGCACCTTCAGCCGGTAGGACAATATCTCCGGCACCGGGCTGCGATACATCAGCTTGTTGCGAAGCGTGATAGGGCGAGGTGGATGGAATTCGGAAAAATCCGCGTGGAACATCCGCAGGGAGAAAACGGAGGCGATCCCAGGTGGTTGTGTCGTGTCGCGTTGTATAGTGGATTCTAGATAAAGCGAGGTTTGCGCGGTCGAGGGAACCTTCCCAGGGAAGGACAACGGTTATCTCGTGCTTATGATCCGCTCGTCGCGCGTTGATAAAACCAACCGCGGCCTGAATGGGAATCGGTGGCCGGCCAACGTTTTACGTTTCCTTGGACGATAGCCCAGTCCGCAAATTTGCTCGGTGATAAGCACCTTCTGTTTGAGCTGCGCGCTGATAAGACGATGTAGGAGGGGAAAGTTTGAGTCGGTTTTAGTCGCAAAGGACATGTTTGCAATCGTTTGTGGCTTGATTATTTCGTTGCATATATCGTTCATTGGTTTTATATTTGTATTTGTTTTATTTTATTTTATATTCTACTTTATTGTATCTTACATTTATGTATGACTGCTTGAAATCGAGTATAATATCTATTTAAAGATATTTAAAAAGAAGAGAGATATTATTCTCTGAAATAGATTCGATTATAATAAATCAGAGATAAGATTCAGTGCGAATAAATGATTGTTCTGAATATATAAACATTCCGAATATTCCTCGGTCGTGAAAATTAGGACTCTTGCAGGAAACGATTAAAAATTTCTAAGAGTTATTATCCTATTTGAAACCTCAAAGTTAGATCCACATATTCAATATTATGAAAAAAACTCGTTAATTATGTACAATAAAATGAAATCCATCATTTCTTTGTAATTACTTCCATATCATTATTGAATCCTCCGCATTTCTATTATAAGCTTTATTTTTATTCAGGTTCCACCTCGTAAAAAATACAAAATTGCATAAGTATTCACTATTTAATGATCTGGGTCTATTATCAAATTTCGCCTCATCACCATCGGATACGTCAATTTTTCAGAAATAAACCTCCACCTCCTCGATCAATAAAAGTTTCACCAATCAACAACAAATATTTGATATCCTTTACTGGCGCATCTACCCAGAATACCACGAAACCATCGAATACGACGAACAATTTGGACTGTAACTTTTGCGAGTTTCACCGTGATTCTCTGCCACTTCAGTGAACAATCTCCAGTATAAACGTTGAGAAAAGAGGGTGGAGCACTATCGTAATCCAGTGAAATAGTATAGCACCTGCCCATTAACCGGGCCCATTCGCAATCGGAGAATTCCTGCGTTTAGGTAATTCGAACCGCACAACAGAGTCTGCGGCTTAAATATCCCGTGTCAGGCGGTTTGAACTGGCCATTCCCGAGACCGCGAACCGCCGCAAGTATTTATCCAAATTACACGACGACCGTGCCGGAATGTAGCTCCGTCTGCGACGACCCTCTCTGCGCGAAACGTTCCCCTTTCGATCGTTTTATCGGAGAAGGCGACACAAGAAGAAGAATCAAATTCAACGAGCAGTAGCTCACGAAAACAGTTGAACATTTGCAGAACACGTTTCATGAATATATCATTATACGCATGTTATACGAAACGCATTCTGCAAGTTCATTAATACCGTAACGAGATATCGTAATTATCATGATTTATACGTATGCATTTACAGGTATATTATTCCATTGTTCTGTGCTTAATGGATTAATTTCAACAATAATAAAAAATGATTCTATGGTTATTCTCTCAGTTTGTACTCTTCAATGTTCGATATATCGACCAATTGGCTATTTCTGTACTGTTGATACGAATAAATGATTTCGAGGATTTCTTTGTCAATGCCCGATAGACCAGGTATATTCGATCATTAAACTAGGATTTTCATGCATCAATGGGAGAATTAAAAGTACAGAAATACAGAGAAGAAATACAGAGATGTAAAACATACGAAATACCTAAAATGTAATACTCTCCGTAATATTTCCTATGTAAAAACAATATTCTCTAAAGATTATATTTTTTTAAATATTTTCGTAAAAACATAAATCTGCACAAATATTCGCAGCCTACTCGTTACAATACTATTGAATACTATTGAAATTCCAGAATGTTTTATACAACGCATACGACACATCCGTAGAAGTAACCTACGATAAAGTGACCAAATACTTTCGCCAGCCATTGTAGAAGAAACAGAAGGAAAGATAAAACGAAACCCAAAAAGAGCACGAAAAGAGTACGAGAGAGGGCAGGTCGTTTTAATAATTCACACGGCAGCCGATACGGCCGCGGAAAATAAAGATGTAGGCCCAGGACGGCCATTTTTCCTCGTTAATTGAAGCAAGCAAACCCTTTTGCTTGGTAGATCACGATAAGCTTCGAGATCCACCAACCAAACAACGGCGAACAGGGCCCTGGTTTGTGTAGAGGAGCGGCTTCTTCGTTCGCCTTCCTTTACCGTGTACAGGCTGCTTCCTGTCCGCTAACCATTTCTCTTTCCACCGTGTACGAATACACATCCTCGTGCATTGTGCACACGATAATGACGAAGAACGGGGGAAGAAAATTATCTATTATCCCTCGGGGGAGGAGTGAGCCGATCTTCGACAGGACTGGACCAACCGAAGTAGGAGAACCAACTGGGTATCCCTTCTCCTATATATATAGAAATATAGAAATATAATATATATAATGAAAGGACATCGGGGCCTTTTTTGTGGAATTTTTGGAAAGACCCCCAATACTTTAATCTAGACTTTTCATTATATTCTATTATATTTATATTTCATTCAGCTGTACTTAAATAATAAAACTTAGAAGTAGTTGTTTATTATTTAATCCGATTAGGTGTGCCCGAGATTTATAACAATAGGCTTGGGCTCGAAGTGATATAACGGGTCGCTAAACATAGCCACGGTCATGGAATGGACGTTTTTACCTAACAAAGGTATGGAGTAATTATATAGCTCTCCTTAAAAATATAGTTGACCGGAGGGGTACACAGAGATACGGAGAAGAGTATATAAATGCAGCTCAACTTGGACTGAGAGGACTAGTTGAGTTCTACTTGTACTGTGTACAAGTAAGTTGAGTTACACTTGAATTGTGGACAATTAAGGTCAGTTCGACTTAGACTTTGAAAAAAAAACGCATTCGCTATGCCGTTGACCGTGGATTCGTCATTGAACCTAAAATCATTGTCATTAGCATCTGGAGTATTTAATCGCCACGGTTACTTGTCAAATTCTGTAATAATCATATTGGTACCCGTAAATATCATCTATATCGTATAACAACAATGGCTAATCCAAATGAAGACATATACAGGGTGGTTGGTAACTGGTGGTACAAGTGGAAAGGTGGTGATTCTACGCGAAAAAAGAAGTCGAAAATATAGAATAAAAATTTTCTTTATTTTTTTATTTTTTAGATTTTTCCATCGAGACAACGATCTACAGTGAGATCCGTTATAACGCACCGCACGCGTACCGAACGAAAATTCAAAGTCGATTTTCTCGAAAACAAAGCCTCAAACGAAAAATTGTTATTCTATATTTTCGACTTCTTTTTTCGCGTAGAATGACCCCCTTTCCGCTTGTACCACCAGTTACCAACCACCCTGTATATATGAAATGATTTTTATTGGGTGATCGTGGCACTTGGAGTGTGGGATAACTGCACGTAATTATCGGTGGTTATCGATATTAGAAAAGTAGTGCGGGTATCGCGATACGTGTAACTAGCTCGTTAAAATTAGATCGGGAGGTGGTTATAAGTAAAATGTGGAAGGTTTTATCGTGGAATTTGTCAGATAATCGGCGATTTATCGGGGAACGTGGCGTGTAACAAAAATAAACTTAGTTTGGAGAAGTCTAATCGAATGTTCGCTATTATCGCGCGGAGTTGGAATTTAATGGCAAGATATAATTTTCGGGTTAGGAAATGGCTAAGATACTACGGACGCTACAGGTGTATCGCAATATAAGCTTGCGTGTTTAAACCTTCTTTACCAAGAAGTTCGAGACTTTATTCTACCGATGGAACAAGACTTCCGTACTTCCTTCGCCATTTTTTGATCAATTTTCAATTCAAAATATTAAAGAAAAGCTACTTTATATTATATATAAATCTATATTGTTAGATGGCCATCGTCAAGAAATTGTTGTTTTTAGTTTCGTTGCGTTAACTAGGCAATTAAATATTCCTTCCGCCATTAATTGCTCCCTTCATTCAATTAACTTCTACTTACACCTTTAATACTAATTATTCCACATAATTCCAAGAGTCAATACCACTAGCATTCTGCGTCAAATTTTCTCATATAAACACCGCTGCATTAAGCTCCATCCCAAAGTTTCTCTGGCAAAATCTACACAGTCTTAACATAATATGTAGCTCGAAGTTTCCGGATACGTCACGCCGCGGAACAGAAACAAATGTTGACACTATGATGCAAAGACGGGATATTAAATGAGACGATGGCGAACAGATGTTCAAGTTTACTTCGTGGTTGGTCTCTTTGATCGATATAATCCGCGATTCGTACGCGGTATCGCATGCTTTCATCGGATTAAGGAGAAGCGCAGATAGATAGCCACGTGCAGCCGATGACAAAAGCTGCGAATCGTACCGTTTCATCTTGGCGTCCACTTTCGACAAGGAATCACCGACACGTGAGTGGCGATTAATTAACGGGCTCGTTCGCTCGTCAACCTCAATTAGGGCAATTAGTTCGTCTTGTTAAGTCGTGCGCCGTCGCGTGTATTTGCATCGTGCGTTTCTTTTCGAAAACGAGAGTAAGCTGGCTTATCGATTTGCGAAATCTCGGCGATCGCTGTTCTTTATGGTATATCATACGTATTTGTTTGTTCGTATTGATATTGCTCTTTATTTTCTTTATATCCCTTCCGTTCGATGAATTCTGTGCTCGTATTACACTGAATAAATATATCGCGAGGCAACATATGATTCGAACTCGTAAACTAACAGGGAAAAAAATCTGCGCTACTTCTAGTAAAGAAATCTCGCTTTTAATACAAACAGTCGATCGAAGTAGCTCTGCCTAAAACTACAGATCCATAACACTTCGATGAAAGATCCAGATCCATTTTATGATTTTTATTTTCTTTTTCCTATTATTATACTGTGACATTCTACTACCGCTATCATCGCTATCTATTGTAGTACAGTGAATAATGTATTTGTATTATAAAATCAGTGGATGGGGAAGTAAAATGTTTAGTTTTAATCCTGGTATTCCTAATAGATTCCAACGAAAGGTTGAGATTACATAAATTTTTAGTTTGCCTTCTAAGTTTTACACGATAATGACTATTAGTGGTTATTAAACGATTAGATTCCACAATACCAATTGAGAATTGAATAAACATTTGTACATTGTTCGCAAATTATAGTATAATCCCAAACATTCCATATTACTCACACGATATCTACTCGTTGCAATTTTCACTTCTCCCAATCGTTCCATACCCTCGAACATTTCACGCTCATGACACAAATCTTGCCATGTTAGGTGTCACCAGGCATTCAAATCTCTCGTATACATTCGTATTGGCAAAATTGTTCCGTCTTCTTAATCACATTGATCACAGACGTTGGTGCATTTGTGACAAATTTAAACGCTCACGAATTTTCAAAGAAAGCACGTAATATCAGAAAATATGCAAAACATTCAAAGCAAAGCCGCGTAATAATATTTAATAAGACGAAAGAAATTTCTATTCGGATCTCACTTTCCAATCATTTTGATAAACATCCGTGGTCCACTCGTAACCAATACTTCAATATAAACGTTCCATCTCCTCGAATCGACCCTCAGTCACTCGTCACACACCCTACAACACACCCTGACCTACATTCTAACCCCCTCACAAAATCAATTACCACATTCTATTTTCTCAATCAAAACGAGAGTCTTGTAATCAACCATACTTTCTTCTAAAATCTGATTACGCACATACATATCCATTATTCCTCATCCGGGCTATAATCAACTCTTCGTCTTCTCGATTTCTGAGGGGAGATAAAAAAACACGAATCGCTGCAGAGGATATTTTTCCAGGGTTAGTTCCAGGAACTTCGTCGTTGCACGTTTATCAGCGGATTCCTTCGAACGGCTGTTCGCACGGCTTGCTGTAGAACTTTAATTCAATCAGGAAGGATCGGAAGCTAGGAAGGGGTGTGCACTATGTGTAAGTGTGTCTGCACGAAATCGTGAACGCCACATAATTCCATCGTCGGGTATCGGCTTTACGAGAACTGTCTCGAACTCGTCTCACGAGTCGGCGATTCCCGACAGTCTGGAAAGTTGCGGTATTACGACGACCATTTTTCCTTTCAGCGACCAGCGACCAGCGACCAGCGACCAGCGACCAGCTCTGCGCACCCTCCGTCTAGGATTAAAACCCGTCGAACAACCGACGAAAATAACGAAACTGTCTGGCTCCGCTTTGCGAACGCTCCAGCAACTGTGTCCTACGATGAGAAAGATTACGCGAGCGAGGATTACGCG
The DNA here is from genome assembly GCF_051014615.1 of Bombus vancouverensis nearcticus. Lineage (NCBI taxonomy): Eukaryota > Metazoa > Arthropoda > Insecta > Hymenoptera > Apidae > Bombus > Bombus vancouverensis. Next base: position 8,861,794 of record NC_134915.1, read on the forward strand.
AGATGTTTTGTTTTTTCCAATTATTTTTTAAGGGTTTCGTTTCCTACTGACTCCATTGTTGGCCCAACAAAACGACTTTTCGTAGCGGTTAATCGAATTTTGATCCTGTTAAAGGTTTATGAAATTGTTAGTGAGACAGGAAAAGTTAATTTGTCGTTTAAATTGCTGATATCTTAAATATGATAATTTCTTTATTTTGGAATCTTTCGAGAGTTCTATCTTCTATATTTAGAATAAATTATATCGCGCTTGCATTTTCAACAATTATAATTGACTAAAATCGAAATTAATTTATTATGTGGAAATATTGGGTTGGCAAATAAGCGATTGCGGATTTTGTCAATACCACCTAATGATAATATCCGCAATCACTTAGTTGCCAACCCATTATTTAATTTTCATCTGACGAATGTTAATTGAATAATTGTGAAAACTGTGAAATAGTTAAAATTCAATTACAAATTATACAAAATATTTTCTAGCAGGATATTTCTAGCTTGGCAAAGTATCCAAGTAATTTAATACCGCGTTTCAAATAATTCTTCTTGCACAGCTTTTTATCGTATCGTAACAGTATCAAGCTGTTCAAAGCAATCGAACTACCAGATGGAGACCTAGATAAAACGTGCACCTCGAATCGTATAATCGTTCCAAATCGGGAAGTTCAGGTCTTTTTACGAGGCCGAATTACACGATTCACGAATGTCGCTCGAAAACGGAAATCCCTTGTCGTCGCGCGGTGCTCGATGAAAGGCGTACGATATCGAATAACTCGGATTTTCCCAGATGGAATACGTTTTATGATTTATACTTATACCGTGCTCGCGTCGTCGGTGAAGACGCGAAAGCCGTGTTATTCGTCAGAAAATGTCTCTCCTCTGACAGACTCCTTCCAAATTAATGAAATAATATATCGGAGAAGATAGAACAAGGAATACTAAATCTCTAGTTCTATTTTATGTTCTATATCTTAGGCGATAAGTTCCTTACCGCGTAAAAAGGCAAATTATTGTGATTAAATCGCGTTTTCGCTTGAAATATTTTTTAATTATATCGGACTGTTACCATCTGTCATGGAGTCGAAACTGTTCTTGATTATGGATGCAAAGTGCGAAATAGTACGTATTTTGTCAAAGTTTATAAAATGTGAGACGTAAAATATCTTGTCATTTATCCGATGCTAATACGCTGAAATAAATCAATTAATTAAAAAATTAAGCGAAAAAATTAAGCTAAACGCTATTTAATTTAAATTTACGATCGAAAGATACCAACTGAGGATTTATACAGTCCAAAGTACTTAAATTTCGTGATTTGGTGTGCACGTGTTCTTGTTTATGTGTAAGTTTTATGGTTCTTCCTCGTAGCGTAAATGAAAGTCAGAAGGCAAGCGGAAATAAAGATTTCTCGCTCTGGAAGAATTCCACTCATATTTCAAAGCTCATCGGTATTAAAAATTCTCCAATTTTCTACGTATCTGTAGCTTGCTTGACATTTCTTATTGCAGAATTTCTCTCCTCACTGAACTTTGGTCCCGGTTAAAAGAACGATTCCGCGTCAACTGTACTGTAGCCGATGTAAATTTCACGATTACTATAAATAAATTGCGAATCGACAAGATAACGCGGCCGACAGCGGAATAAAGAGAATACTCTCGAGCGTGAAATGATATTCAATGTAATAAAATTGTTCGAATACCCGTGAACAGCGGCACACCCGTCGAAACGGAGGAAGCAGACGAATGAAAAAATGAAACAGAGAGAAGCAGAGAGTATATATGCTTCCGTCACGGGTCACGAAAAAATGCTAATTCCATTCTGGCCAACGATTCCACCAGTTTAACACGCGATCGCTAATTTTTTTCTTTATTCCTTTTTTCTTTTCCCTTTTCACCGCGACATGTCTCTACGCCTTAACGACCGTAATATGCTAATGGCGGACATTTCAGAGGAAAACTTATAACGAGGCCGCTCGTATTGTATTTTATTGCGGTTTACCTTGTATCTGATTCTTCGATCAGATCGTTTCGCTTCATCGACAATAGAAATATGATGAAAAATATGTTGATTTACGCGGGAATTTTGAATAGGAGAAAAGATGAGAAGTATCGAACGTACATAGTTAACTTTGCATGCTTTGAATGCTGATTTTGTTTACTGTATCCGAAAATAATTGTAAATAAAGAAGGTTCTTCAACTTTCTTTCAACGTTTCAACTTTATAATCTTAAATTACACGCCACCAAGTATTTTAACGAAGAATCTTTCTATATCCAAAATGTGAAACTGAAGAAAGAAAGGAGGAAAGGGAGGAAAGAATGGGAGAGGGGGGTGAAAATCCGGAAGAAAGGAAAAGCAGAGGGTTGGAAACAGAGCAGAAGGGAAGATACAGATCCACCAGCTGTTACGGTCCCATTTAGGAATCATAAAAACAGATTTGTATAAATTTAGTAACAACGATCGTAGCTTCCAAACAAAATTTTTTTAATAAAAACGTATGTACATACGTATACGTATATATACGTAGATATTTGATATTTTGAAAACCTATTTCGATTAAACATATCGGAAAGCAATTTCAATCTACAGAATAAATTTAATATATATAGATTTTAGAAATAAATAAACAACAGATTAATATGAAAACTGTTATACATTGATTTCTATTGATATATTGATTATATATATATTGATTATATTGAATTCTATAATTCTCTGCCACTTTTCTCTTAACGCATTTCAATACCAAGTGACATTGAATTTCTACTCGTCCATTGTTACACATATTTACACCTTGAGCAAATTAAAGATCCCAAACGAGACTTTCATACTCTCATTTATAATTCATAATATCAATGCAACAACCTTGGAAAATTGTCGCCTTCTTATCAATCTCACGCCATCGATACTCGTATAGTAGTTCCCCTTTACGGTTGTCTATCTCTAACAAATAGAAATCAACTTTTCTTCGAACAAACGGAGAAATATCATCCACCACGTCGCCCGAACAAAATACCAAAAACCTCTCTCAGCCTCTCGTTTCCCAATAATTAAAAACCCTAAGAAACCTCTGCACTTTCAACTAAAATTCCAAACATTCTGAGACAATTTTCCTATCCTTGCCACTTTCGTGCCATCTTTAAAACTCCTCTTCGCGCAATAGTTTCTCTCTATATTCCTTCGAAATACCGGCATCCAATTCGCTGGATTTTCCTCGCGTAGCCGGACTACGCACACCGGCATATTGAAAACTGTATTTTTCCCCTCACCGATCGGATCTTTGCCTAGGATATTCGCCAGGAAGAGACGCGTGTACGATCCCCTGTACCCAAGGAAACACAAGAACGACCTGGAACGTTGCTCTACACTTGGAAGAGGCACAATTGTCGGCGTATGCGCGCTATGCATACACAGCTGCATAAGAAAAGACGAGAACGAGGGGAGAGCGCGCGTGGAAAACGCCCTGATCCTTGATAAGAATCTCATTGTCGTGGGCTTGGACCTGTTGTGGAGGAACCTTTAACAGATCGTTGGCGAGAGGGGAAAGGGCGCGCCGACCGCATCGAGCAAATTGCAACTCTGTCGAAACTATCGGACCAAGCGGATCGCCGAGAGAAGAATGCGCGACACGATTGTTAGGGGTCTGGTTCGTTCCCGGGCACCTTTTCATCGTGTACGCCCCTGTCCTGGTGTAACCTCCTCCGCGATGATAACATCTCCTTAGACAAACGTAGCGCGACATCGTTTCTTCTTTTATTCTCTCTGTCTTTCCTTTGCTATCTGTTTATCTTCGTTCTTTTTCCCCTCGACACTCCCTGCTGTCGTCACTCTGTCACACCAACCCCCTTCTTTTCACCGTCTTGCTTTATTTTACGACCTCTTTGAATTTATCTGTGTCTTCTTCCTTTTCTGTTCTTTATCTCGCGGTATTTCCTAGATTGCTTAGATTCGTGAATGTGTGTATCTGTATGCATAAAGGATCTCGTAGTTTAGTTATAAAACTGGAAATAATTTGGTCAGAAGATTGGCAATTTTTCGCGCGACAGAATTTATCTGGAAAAATTAACGCGCGATAAAAGGTTGGCGTTAGCACGTTAAGAAACGTTATAGAGCAATTTTGTTATTCAAGAAACTCATCATCCTCGGCTCGTTTAGTTGTCAAGCTGCAAAGGGATAGAGGAGGTTGTTCTCTAAATTGCTCATTAATTCTGGAGATTGTATCTAAAACCGGTTAACACCTCGACGAATCGTGTATTCAATTTTAATACATCATTGGCGATCTCTTACGTAAGCGACTTAAATTTCGTATAATATGTACATCTTAATTTCACAAGAAAATAGTCAGCAGTGCTCCTGATTATTACTTTGCTATTGACTCATATAAATACTTCACTGACGTTCGTATATCGCCGATACAAAATGCACACCTATTTATATACACGCAGTGAACGCAGAAAATATTTGTATATCATTATATTTATCATAACATTTACATACTAGTGAATTAGATCCGAGTATATTAAATTTCTTATTATTTATTGGTACTTCCATATGACAGAAATTTGATACGTGGTACCATATTCGATAAAAATGAAATATATGGAATTTGATAAACAGACGCCTGATTAGAAAAATAAGAATACGAGCAAATATCTTTTTGTAGTCACTTTATATTTTCCTCTATCTCGCTTTACTTCCTAGCTGGCTTACGTTTATCTATATCTTCTCTCTTCATCTCCCTTTATTTCCTTGACTTGCTCAGATTTATCTATACTTCCCCTCCTCGTTTTTCCTATCCCCATGGCTCTTCGAGTTCTTTGGTCGTCGAAAGGCCAAATTGTCATCCGATGCCCTGAGAATTCGATTTTCAGTCGAGTTTTGCGGTGACGAGGGTTACAGTCCCCTCTAGCAGTTCCCCTTCCACTTGGAACATTTTAAGGACGAGAGTCTCCAGGTGGATGGAGGAGGGGACGAAGGTCTCGTGTCACAGGCCCTGGGACCGACAATATTGTGAAACGTGCTGCATCGTGGCCTTCTATTCTACGATAGATTCGATCTTACGAGTCGGCTGGAAATTGGAAAACAGGTACCAGGCATCAAGAATGGCTTCGATTGCTCGTCAAGATTTCCTGTACTCGTTCAAGGGTGCATGATTCTTTGTCGGAATTTCAGACAATGAGAAATATGATGCTTTGTGCGACCACGATGAATGTATTTGCGAATTCTTTCACGGCTTAATTCTCTTTCAAGTTTTAACAGTCTTGCGGAAGAATACAGTTTCCATTGGAGATGTCACTGGGATGAGTTACACATCTTCGTTCGGCTCACCGTGATTTGCTATTTTAGTCGAAGAACATTCCTATCTTGTTATTTCAGATAGGAACACTAGTTACGAGATATGGAATACGAGATAAGGTACATGAAGTATGGAATGTGGGATGGAAATGTGAAATGGCCTTGGGATAATAGATATGGAATAGCGGATATTAGGTGTTTAATGTAGAGTATGCAAATAATGGGATAGAGATAGTGGGATCTAATACGCAATTTTTGAGATATTAAGTACGGAAAATATTTCTCTGTTACGTTCGTGATAAATAAACAAAACCCAAGAATAATCCGAAAATATATACTATCACGTGTGACCACGTGTAAATCGAGTCTAATAAATACCTTTGACCCCTGACCTCAGCGAGAAGAAAGGTCGCAATTCATCGATCCTCATCATCGTCCCCGAAAGCTTGTTTCGCCGAGTTCCTCTACGTGTTCCAGTCTTACACAAATATTAGCATACTCATATACACATAGCCTGAACGTACTTCGTCAAAACGGAGACGTTATCGTGGGGCAGGCTGAATGCATAAAAGATCGGCCGGTTAATCGCATAATCGCGTCCCTACCATCGTGTATCCACGTTTCTCTCGTAAACGTATTTTCTCCTTTTTTCTCTCTCTGTCTCTCTTCTTTTAACCGACTCTCGTCAGTGACAGGTTAATCGAAACAACTTAACCCACTAAGAATCAAGCAGTGACGTAATTCATAAAAATTGCATAAACGCGACATTATTGGGGGAATCGCAAATGTATCAGAATAATAGATGCTATACGGAAATTTAGTATACAAATAAGAAAATTCTACAATTCAAAGGAAACTGCCATGGGAGCGCTATAAATACTCCAACTTCTTCAAGCTTCATTAAGCAACCTTGATCGTTTACGTTCATTTTACGTTTCGTTCGCGTTTCACTCGTATTTTCTTCTTCACTTTCTTTCCAAGCGTGTTTTTATTTCTATCAAAAAACATTTGAAATATTTAACTAAGAACTGATCGTATAGAATACTAGAGACCTCGATAAGTATTGTAGGATCTTTACTATAATTAGTTTGTTTACAATAAATAGATTAAACAGATGTTCATTAAGCAGGAAACGATGGTTGTTTAACGCGAACTAATCACAATAACGTATTACAATTAGACAGCTAGATAATTAATTTGCAACTCTCGTCACCGCGGATCCAACTCTCTCTCGACAACGTTAGTGTCACGTAAAATAAAAAAAGAAATCGAAGATGAAAAATAAAAAAAGAGAGAATTTATTTCCTAACACTTTGTTTACACTAATGACAGTTTACTTCCGAACTCCAGCCGTGACTTTCCAAAACTGAAGCTCTTACAACTTGACTTTCGATCGGATCCGTTTCTTTTTCCTTTGTCACCCCTCAATATCCCCACTATCCACGCGTTTGTTAGGCGTCCGCGACCGTTACCACGCACGCCTTCTTCTCGAACATTCGGCGGAAGAATCGTTGGGATATTGATGACTCATTAGGTACTTCGCTTCGACGATATACATTGTCGTCGAGTGCCGTCACATCTTCATCGCTGTCATCAACTTGTCGGTTTTGAAGTGTCTCGGTCGTGTCACTAGCAACACTATCTCGATAACGCAATTCGCACTCTCTGGCTTCTCAATTCACAATGACTGTTAATTCGTTTATCATTCCGTAGCAACTCCTTGTCTTCTATCTTAACCTCGTGTCTTTTGTCTTAGCCCCCTGTCCCGCACATGTTTCGCAACCGCTTGCCTAAAAGCGGCGTGGTAATGCAGAACAAAATTTTTTTTTTTTTTTTTTACGTGGAGGAAATCTTCATAGACACCTTACCCACCCTTTCGTAGGTGGGCAGAAGGTAGTGCCGGATTCTTACCGGCTAAAACCTCCACGGGCGAGACGACAGTAGTGTGTGCGAGTTGATCGTCGGGCCCCTGTGTGCTTAACAACAAGCACGTTTAACCAAGTACTCCAAGAAAGTACATCCACAGCACATGCAAGGGTGGGGCTTGGCCGCTTGCATATTGTAAGAGAAATTTTGATTTTTCCGTTCTTTTCTAAGGTACAATATGCCGAGGATTCGAACTCGCGACGCGTCGTCTTCAGTTCTGGGCTTTAACGAGCGTAGCTGGCTGCCTCGCCACTGCAGGATAGTCTCTCAGGTATCTATCTAGTCAGGTAGTCTAGGACTACAGGATACTCTAGGATATTTCAGATTTTTTGAAATTAGAACAGCAAAAAGTCACGCCTGGATATGAACGATCCAGTCTGCCTACAGAAAGTGCGAGACAATGTCCACGAAGCGTTAAATTAGATAAAAAATAGATATAAGAAATGTGAAAAAAGTAAATCTTTGGCATTGCTACTCAAAATCGGTGATGTTAATTAATTGAAAAAGATTCCAAACGAAAGCTTGCGTTAATGCAATACTATAGAGGAATACCATAAAACAATCGGGCGTCCGCTAAAATGAAATTACTAATTAATGAAAAAAAATTGCTAATTAATGAGATGGATTCACCGTTTAGTCTATTCTTTATTATTGTCGCAGAGGTATCGATCGTCGCTGGAAACTGGTATAGAACAATAGCTAAAGCGTCAGGGGATAATCGTCCGATAGATAATGAGCGAGGATGTTACGATGCACTTAGTCGAGGTGAAAGCACGAGCTTTTTTCCTATCCCGCTCGTCGACACAAGCATTCCAGGAGAAGATCCTTGTCCCTGGACGCTTAAACTTCCAGTGAATTCCACGGAGAACTTACGAAGTAGTTTTCATTCTGGGTTTTATCGGCGAACAACAGTTTTCACGTGGTTTCGTTCACGTGCCTCTTCAATTATCTTTTTAATTTTTCTAAAGTTTACGTTCTATCGGATCGCGTTTGATACACGATCGAATAAGAAATTATTCTACGTACATACGGAAATACATCGGAAATGTAGAAGAAAATTGATTCACTTTTACAGCATCCCGTATGGAATTTATAATACACTCACTTTTCCATTAAAAAAATCGTTTTCTAATTCTTTTAACAATCACATGCTTTACCACTCCAACTTCTTATATCTGTAGTAAAGATACAAATGCTAAGTAAATTTTTTAGTCAAATACCTAAATTATTCTACAACTTTTAGCTACTTTATAACTGAAAACTATTTAAAATTTACTTTGCTACTTTATCTTATAAAGTAGCCCCCTCCCTACAGTATTCTTCTTCAGTTATAACTTCCAACTGTAGATTTGAATTTCGTAAGTACTACAAAAACACGTAAAGAAAAGTACCAAATTTTCATTTCGTAGAAACAATCAAGCAGCAAACGTACGAGAAAAATTCTCCACCCTGCAGTTGTTCATGGAACGAGATTCGCCGTCCGTCTCGTTCATCGCAATTCCAGCGTTTCCTCTTCCAGCGATACCAGATCGTCGTCGATCGAACGAATCGTCGGTGGATCTCACGTGTGTCGCGAGGCACGCGATACTTTTCCCGGGTTGTTCCTGCAACAAGATGAAAAAGGAACGGAAACGATGGCGAAGAGAAGCGGATGGTGTATAGATCGTATAAAAGCACACCGGTCTCGCCAAAAGCGTCTTCAACTTCTCGTTTCTCCGGCTGGTTTCACCGAGCCAAAAGAAACGCTTTACAATGGGACGCGGCTGTCTGAACGGCGACTCGGCCCATTATTTATTAAAGAACCATTCTTTTTATCGGCGGATAGTTTTCTGGCCCTGTCTTTTCAGGCACAGCCCACTCTCTCCCCGCCTGGAAAACTTTACAGCGTGGAAAAGAGATTGGTTACAACGTCCAAGGGGAGAACGTACGAGGGTACAACGTGTGTCTGCGTTGCGTGTAGAGAGGAAGCGACGATGGAGGAGCCGGCCGTGGAGAAATCTTGTCGCTTTGATAGCGATCTTATATCTGTGTGGACGAAGCTCACGGGCCAAGTTCTCTCTGTCACGACCAACGTCCACTAAATTACCAAGTTGTTTGTCAATAGTCTGTTGCGATCCAGCCTGACGACGTTTCGATCTTCTGACGCGATTGTAGAAATCACTGGGAATATCGTGTGTACGGCTTGTTAGAGTTAAGCGTGTTATGCGAAGGAGCAAGGTTGAGGAAGATGCCGGTTTTAGGGTGGATTTGGGTTCGTTGACTCTAGATATGTACTTTAGTTTCAAAGCATTGAGATATTTTTATCTTGAAGAAGGGCAACGAATGTGACAATATTTTATTTACTGGCTTATTTACTGTTAAAGCAGGGAAACGTGATAATTCACGAGCGAAGGTCCTAATGGCGCAAGTCCAGATTTTCAGAATTTAGATTTAGTTATATATTTACAATCTTAAAGGGAGAGAAATGAGACGATTGGTGGATGAAAATTATAGTCCAGATTTTGGGAGTTTCGATTTAATTACGTATTATATTTCAATTCTTAAAAGTGTCGTGTCTTTAGTTTCATAGTTAATCAAGTTATAACTTTGTTCTTTGTTGCGACGAGCTTTCATGGCTTGGAAAAATATATAATGAATTTTCTATAATAATAAACATAGGAATAACTTATTAATTAAAGTTAATTACACGGATAAAGGAAAGCACGTCGATTGTAAAATAATTTCAAAAACGGGAGAATCTCGTTAACCTACCGGTCTTGGTTACTTATTTCCACCGTTGCAAACCCTGTGAAACTGAGCGTTCTCGGTTTACGAGCGCAAATGTAGTAATGAAACATTCCATTCTTTCCGAGTCAGCGACAGTGAAACCAGCATGGAACATTGTTGGTCAGTATGGCCGACCATCGAACCATCCTGTTCTATGAACTCGTACGAAAAGATCAAACGACGTCTTTACGAGTAATTTGCTCGTCGATAGGCGTGGTTATGAACTCAGTATGGATCATAGAAAAAGAAAGATTTAACGAATCAGAAAAATGACCTGGAAATTCTTAAGGACCCTAAAATCATCAAACTTTACGACGTGATTTGTTCCAAAGGTAATAAGATTATATTTATACTAACTTCTATATATAGCTATTTTCGGATCGATTTTCCTTTCATTCCTCCAACGCATCATTATTTTTAAATAAGATAAAAAAAATCTTGAAATTGTCGCCACGACGATCTTGCAATATCGAGTTACGAAAAATCTCCAATGTTCGAATAAAAAATTTAGCGAACAAAGCAAGGTGAATCGATACGTTGTCATCACGGACTAACGAGACTTGGAGCACTAATATAATTTATCTCGTAATTATCCTCTATCGTCTAAGCAGATTAAAACATACCATGTATAACCTGAATACCTTGATAAACTTCCGAGATCGTACCGGTTAATTCGTTTTTTATCAGTACGACTAATCTGAATTACTAAGCCAGCAATCTCATTACTTTTGAAACGGACCACGTACTTAGTATCATTTCGTATTCGAATTGGTTCTGGTTTTTCGTATTAGAAAGGCGACACTGTAGCCTGGTGATACGTGCAATATAAATATACAGAGGGAAAATGTAAATTACTCGAAGGCTCGTTCCTACTACACACATATCAGCGTCATTTCGCCAAGTGACTTACGAGAAACTGTTGTGTCCCGTATTAATACACTGTAATGTAACTTCTGTTCTTTGCTGTTGATATATGCACGCAATAAATCATGGCGAATCTTATTTGGACGAGCCAGGCATCGGCTTGTTCAACAGGTCTAATTTGCGAACCATCGTCTCTCACGGTAACTTCGGACGTCGTGCATAACCTACTCGTTCGGTGTACGCCTTGTATACACGTCTTTTTTTTCTCTACAGTGGAAATGCTACAGCCTTTTTCAATAATGATGCATCCGCGCCGCGCACCTTGTTCTCGATGATTGCTTTTACAATTAAAACGCGGCATGACCCGTATGTTGTAGGTATTTAATCAAAGATCGCAGCATCCAGCTAATTTGTCTCACTAAACTGATATTTTCTAGATAGGATACTGATTACCGTTGTTATACATTTTCATTGCGTTTATAGTTCAAAGAACTATTAGACAATTTGCATAATAGGAGTTTAATGATTCTCATCGTTATTCATAATTTTTCATTTCTATAATTTATATTTGAATAGGTAGAGATGTAGTCAGCGGGGATTCATTTAATCAGACACTGCAATTTCGTTGCAATAAATAAATAGAAGCTTAACTATTTATTTAGTTATTCTTAAGTTTAGATATTCTCAGACTGGAATAATTCTTATAATGTTCTTTAACACTTTGACTGCCACACCGAAATCACATGTTTCGCTCAGAACGCCACGGGAGTATTTTTATTATTCAAAGCATATTATGGCAAAATAATAATAAATTGATGATGTAAGACAACATTCTTCCCCAATGGACCATTTATTTTATTGGTGGTCACGCGTGAGCACCGTGGCGCCTTGGTAACAGTTGATAGCGACATATTATAACAAGACTTCGTTTATTTCAACAAACCATTCGCATTCGTTATTTCGTCGTAAGCAAAACGTTCAGAGTATATTGTTGAAACGTGTAGAAGATATTAGTAAACAGTATTTGCTCATTCTATATACAGGGTGGTTGGTAACTGGTGGTACAAGCGGAAAGGGGGTGATTAAACGCGAAAAAAGAAGTCGAAAATATAGAATAAAAATTTTTCGTTTGAGGCTTTGTTTTCGAGAAAATCGACTTTGAATTTTTGCTCGGTACGCGTGCACTTTATCACGTCTCGTTATAACGGATCTCACTGTAGATTTAAAAAGAAATTAAAAAAAAATAAAAAGAATATTTTATTCTATATTTTTGACTTCTTTTTTCGCGTAGAATCACCCCCTTCCCACTTGTACCACCAGTTACCAACCACCCTGTATAATAGCAAGGTATGTTCACACTTTTAACTTCAATTATATGATTATAAAGCAGCATTTACGATTATTTTCTAAGGTGTGTTTATAATAATATTCGTAGATTACGCCTCAAAGATATGGATGCAAACACAGTGCACCGTTAGATGCGAGATTTGTTCTCATTTTTTTTTATTGATGTTCTAATAAAAATGTTTAATTGTTCAATGGGTCACTTTTTATTTCAAAGTATCTTCTATTTATCGGTTTTATTCAAAATGCCCTAACTGTCAATTTTCATACAATTTTTACAATTGTATGAAATATTGTAACGTGGCAGTCAAAATGTTAAGAGGAATGTACTGATTGATTTTACAATTGCAACAAATTGTTGACATGTATATAATCAAGCTGCGAATGAAGCCAATTTATTTCATGAATTTTGTGTTTTCTATCTAGCCTTCTCCGTTATTTTGCGTATTATTATATGTCTTTGTTACGTGTGCAAAAATAGCTATTCAAACAGTACGAGATAGAAGCGAAATGATTAGTTGCTAGTGTTCCTAATTAGACATCTCTGTTCGATATTTCTCAAATATAATTTGAGTAACAATACCTTCGCAACGAGAACGGACGAAAATCTGTCCAGTATTTAATGAATTTAAATAGAAACTCGAATTCAAATTACTCGTGACTTATTTCAATTTTCCCATAAATGGAAACCTCAAATGAGGAAGCTCTATTCTCTTTGTCGATTTCTTTTCGCATATGAAATAATTAGCACGTTGTATCCAACGAAAAAGTAATTCCTCGTTATTTCACTAATTATTATATATATATCTTACTTACAGACCAACGTTAATATAACATCCCTCTCTTTCTTTTATTCGTAGAACATGTTTGCAATATTTAATAGAAGATATCTCTAGAAAAAGGTACAGCCCTATACTTATCGCAACGCAAGGCACGCAACGACACAATGAAACCGAAGAAAATCAATTTTATCGAGTCAATTTATTTCCCTCGACACGTGAATAATAAAATAAAAGTTCTGTCGTATCCTCGAATTTAATACGATTACAAAATTGGGAAATACATAAAGCATAAGGCCAAGTGTTGCGTCGATCGACATTGGTTGCATGGTGCGCGCCTTATTATCCTCGTGAAAAGCATCGTCGTATGGGAGGCTGCGTAGGTTTCATTGAATTCTACGTACCATTCATGCGTATGCTTTCTCGTGTACATGGCACACGTCACCCTTCTTCCTCCTTTCTACTCTCCCTAACAGTCGCATAGCGGACCGACCGCGTGTATAAATTGGGATATGGAGCGTAACTGTCGAGTAAAACTGGTTCCATGGAATCAATGGGCTGCCCCGCTATACGATGCCTGCCACCTTGATGCGTGTCACCTATCGCGTGGATAGCGTATTAATGGCGGCTCATGGAATTCCAGTTATACGGCTGATTCGCTGGAAAATTTCGTTGGATGTGCGAACTAATTAATTCAAGGAAAATGAAGGTTCCATTTAGACGAGAATATCCGGGAATAAGTGGCGGGTATTTTGATTCTAATATTTAATTAAAAATTGGCATCATTTGTAATTGAAAAATTTGTAGGATTTATACTCGTGATATTTGCTTAAAGTTAAACATTTCTTTATTATTCTTGAATGTAGGAATATCGGTATTTTTCGTGGTAGAGGTTTCTTAACTCTTTGAGCGCTATGAACGCATATATGCGTTCTCACATAACCATTCAATTTAGGCTAAAAGTGGTGTTACAGTGGCGTGATGAAAAAGACGTATGGATGGACCTCGCATTCTGATAATTTCGTTGAAACAAAAGAAATTTATTATCAAACTGGCAAACCAAAGCGAAAACCAAAGTGTGATGAGCGCAGTTGATAAAATCGATATGATTTTGAGTTCACTTTACTGCGTTCGAAAAAGCACAAAATGGTATAAAAAATATGTTTTCCACCTCTTAGACCCTGCTATATATAATGCATATATTCTTTACAAAAGTGCTAATAATAAAACTGAAACATTTGAAAATTTTCATCTGCTTCTCATAAAAGATATTTTGCAAAAATTCCCCCACCATGCAGAGTACAGGCTAAAGGAGGAAAAGTTCATTCGGACGACCTTCCATTTCGGTTAACGGAAAGGCATTTCCCTACATCCTGCGTAACTAAAGAAAATAACTAAAGAAAACATTGTTCACGAAGAAGATGCGCCGTTTGCGCTAAACATAATCGCAGGACTGACTCGCGTTACGAATGCAAAAAATGTAACATTGGCTTATGTATTGAATTCTGCTTTGAGATTTACCATACAATACAAAATTATTAAACTTTCAATTTGAAAGATATAATTTAAAACTTTTATATTATTCATGTTATTATTGCTTAATGAAATAAATGGTTATTAAGGCTTTTCAGGTCACTACATAATTTATTTTAGTTACAATCAATATATTTTGCAATGAAAATTCAGGCTGCTCAATTTGCTTTTTTTCGTAAAAAATACGCAACCCACGGTGTGCTTCTTCGTAAAGAGTGGGCAGTCCACGGCGCACGCTTAACATCGGACAACGCAGCGCTCAAAGGGTTAAACAACGCCGGAGGTCGGAAATGTATGCACTTTTTGAGAAGTTAATCCGACGTAAAGGAGATACGTGCGGATTAATGGTTTAATTTCAAGTCGTTGAACAATGTTTTCAATTGGCAATTACGTGAACTGGCAATTATATTTACGACATGTTGTGAATATAGAAATTGGAATTTTATTCTCTCCGCCGAAGTGTTCACCGAAGCGTGCGGCACATTTTCCTTCCGGCAGATACAAGAGAAACTTTATCAAATTAAAAGAAGCTAAATTTCAACATCTCGGAACAAGACCACCTCCATAGTTTCGTTTCGTGAAACGTTTGACCCTTCTGGTTTAATAGAATTCGCGAAGGAAAAGAGTTCCGCGGAGAATTGACCGGATCGTCGAATCGATAACGAAATTGGACATACCGTTTGACTAATCGAGAATCGAAAACTGGATCAGCGTTTAATTAATTCCCGAGCGATTAAAGCGTGCCGGAAACGCAACGGACCTCGCGACCGTCGAATCGAACATTTTCCGTTTAACCGCGGAATATAATGATCGCCCCGCGATTTCCATGAAATCGTTCCGCGCTCTATCTGTCTCGTATTTCGCGAGTTCATCGATTGAATTTTAAGCATTCGTTAAACCGTTCTATCCGATCTTCGTCTGACTTGTCTATTATTTATATTACGCGAACTTTCATATGTTTCCTCCGGCTATAATACCATTTATCGTTTACTAAGGATACGTATCCTGAGAAAAATTCCTTCTCATCAAAATTGAACGTACTAGGAAATTTAAAAAATATGTAACATCTTTTTTATTTCATTCGCATACTACTATGTTTTGTATGTGGCTGTATTACTGTATTTTATGAATATATTATTGCATTCGCATGATGAAAATTGGCTGTAGGATAATGATTGAAACAAACAGAAACAGAAGTAATTAATTAAATATGCAGACATAAAAGTTAAAGTGACAAGAAGAAGACGATCCTTTGATTGTATAATGGTTCAATATCTTGCATGGTTTACTGTGTTATAACAGTAAATAAGCAACAATCGCTTAAGTAGCTATTACAGAAATCGTAAAACAAGAGATTAATGATCCTTTTATTACCGGTCATTAATTCCCAGACCTGCAATTAGAGTAAGAAAGTATAATCGATTATGTGTCGGAATTGAAAAACACACAATCGAATTTTTTGCGCTCATAAGCAATTAAACTTCTGAATGTAGAGGGTTAACCGGCGAGATTGCAGGAGCGATCGGCAGCGGTCACCATTGGCAAATAACGAAAGTATTAAAACAACGAATCGCGTGTAACGGCGGTTTTATCTTTTTGGCAACGCGTTTTCATTGCCTCGTTAAATTGTACTGGCTACTCGAAGAAAACATTAAAAGCCTATACTGCTACATAAAGGTAAAAAATGTTGGTAATTTAAAGGGCGACCAGGCAGTCTCTTCGCTTCGCGATCCTCTGGCAAATATCGCACGTGCGTAGCATCTTGATGTGTTAATACGTAATGGTGTTAATAGGAAGATAAGCAGTTTCAACATCGAAATTAACGAATAAGTTCATCAAGAGACTTATTCTTATGGATCAAATTAAATTTCAACGCTGGAACTCGTAAAGGCAGCTTCTACTGCTTTATAAAATACATACTTTTGAATAGGCGTTTGAAATGTATATTACGATACGTATATGAATATAATTATAACAATATTCATAATGTTTAGTTTATCCTAAAAGCGAGAGTAACCATCAAGAATTAACTGCAAAGGTAAATAAAAGAAACGATTTAAAGATTATGAAATTAATCGATATTGACTGCCCCCTATAAAAAGTGAAAAGTGCCACTTATCATGTCCTTTGCCTGTAATCTCCAGCCGCTAATTTAATATTCTCTTCTTCCTGTCCGATTACTTTAATTGACCGTACTTAATTGAAAAGTCACAGATAAGAATATGTACACGTTACACGTATGTGTAGCTACTTCGGTCTCGGGATAAAGAGTTACAGGGAAATATTAGTAATATGGCAAATCGTACGAATGCATAGTGCACACAACGCTTTGATTCATGGATCGCAATCGTTTCCGTTCATCCGTATGATTCGCGTTTCCCCTTTGATATCGCTTTGGCATTCACGGCTGCTGTTCAATGGACCAAGATAAATCGAAGCCTTTAAGAAAAATTGCCTCCGGTCCTTCCTACGAATTTTATCTGCCTCGGAAGCCATCGATACCGACACCAACCTATCTCTACATTAATAACCGAAAGTTCGTTAGCGGCCCCATTTTTATCTGGCCACGATAACGAACCGGACCCGACATTTACTCAACAGCATTCGTGCTTATTCAACAGACTGTGTTAACTATAATTTTCTTTGATACTCTTTTAGGGGAAAGCTTGTTTCTAAAGTTAGACGCGTAATTATAATTTCACCAATGACAGCGGTGAATGTACATTTTCTTCTTCGTGTTGTCCTCTTATCTGTTTTCTCACGGTTCGTTTAACCCTTATCGTTATCTTTGGAAATTTGTATAACACGATCAACTAGTAATTTTAGCATAATTGTGGCAATTTAGAACGAAGCTCACTGTAGCCAAAAAGTTTTCTATCGCCTTTTCGCACTTTCTATCGGTGACTACGCTAAAAGAAATAGGGAACGCGAGAGCAGATATTTAATGCATAGTACGTACACGTTACATGGCGCCTTAAATATTAGCTCGTCCGAAAAGTTTTTTTCGTTACATAAGGTGATAATAGATGAACAATAATTTCTGTTTTATATCATTTTATTGAATTAGGTACGATCCATTTCGTTATATTTCCATTATTATGTTCGTGCATAATTTAATAAACTAATATAAAGCAGAAAACATCGTGCGTCTATTATTTCCTTATAAAACGAAAGAAACATTTCGGACAACCAAATATAATTCCGTACGTATCGAAAGACTCTGAAAATCATTAGAACCATCAATTTACGATGTGGTTAAAAAACGACACGTTCGTGAATATTTATAGCAAATATTGTACCACAGGGAGATTCGTGTATTTACCAGGATTGCACGGTGAACTTGAAGGAAAATCTGTGGCAACTGCATTAACTACCCGACTGAATTTAGTGCTACCTATCAATAACATTTCACGTCGTGATAATTGGATTTAGCAGGAGATTCAGCATTGCCGTGCGGATCGACGTGCAACAATAAATATACAGGTATTTTCATTATCGAACGTCGACAGCCAGCCGCTCGTAAAGTCTTCGCGGAACGAGCCACGATGATTTACTGTTTTTTTTTCTTCTTCTCTCTTTCCTTTCCCTTCACAGATGCAACGTGCATCATTTCCTACTCTGTCGCACTCGTTCGTTCTTCTATCGCCTCGGCTTTTTCGCGCGAAACAACGGGGAACGTCACCCTGGACGGTGCCCTGTAAATTTGCCTAACAATGCGGCAGAGAATATTTCGGGTATATTCTCTTCTGTTCGACGCAAGAAATATATGGTTGAGGCAGTGCCACGCCTTGCTTATTCTTCCTGAAAACCGCTGTCATTCCTCCAGCTGGCTCCGACCTTCGATGCCTCGCTCGACTTCTCCACCTACAGTGGCCTGTATTTCTAATTACAAGCCGCTCCGCATTCTTCCTCGTCCACAAGATGCAACGAACAACATCGTCTTTAGCGAAAGAAAGGAAAGTTGGAGATTCCGCGGTTTTTCATTCATTCGGTATCTTCCTCCGAGGTGAAAGAATCTTGTGTGCCGTTAACGGAATGTTTGTTCGATGCTTTTAACGAACGTATTGATAAACCGGCAATCGATGAACCTGTTATAGTTCCCAGGAGAATAATATGGCGAGTTGGTGGCAAAGAATATGAAATTCAACTGTTATTAAATGTTATTAAGTTGAATTTTGAAGACTATTATGTTTCCACCGGTCAATGTTCATGTTTTCTATCAGAACATCGAAATCGAGTTATATTGGGTTGGCAACTAAGTGATCGCGGATTTTGTCATTAAGCGGTATTGACAAAATCCGCAATCACTTAGTTGCCAATAGATAAAGCAGGAAGGCGTTGAAAAAATACAAATCAAAATGCGAGCTATTCAAAAGACATACAGAGTTCCACTCACAAATAGGATTTATATTACAAAACTGAGGCACCGGAAAAAGCTAGCTGCAAAATAAAAGGAAAAATATAGATAGTCTACAAACTAAAAATCAGAGCCACGGCTTGATTCACGACAAATCGTAAATACATGAAGTTGAGTATGAAATAAAAACACGCAACGAGTCGTTCCTAATAAATGTTAAAGTACGCGTGAAATCTGCTTTAAATCATTAAACCGTTGCGGAGCCTATCGGATAAAAATTTCTATCTTGGCACAACTTATGAATATATACTAGGACGAATAAACAGAGTAGAACAGAAAGCAGAGAGCGTCAACGCGGTTTCCAATTCTGAGATACGATCGGATAATTTTAGAAAGCTTTTATCCAGCAGGATAAAGCAGCGATGGTGAAATGGCCAACAGCGCTCGACTCGTTTGCATGACTTTATTGCGCGAATCACCACCAGTATTAAATCACATGAATATTTAAAAATACGTCCGTCATGAAAAAAACTTCTCTTATATTATCGTCCTCTTTCTAGCTTCATTAAACGCTTTTAATTGGCTGGCTAAGCTGTCGCAACTTCTGCCATAGCTTTCAAAATGCAGCCACCTCCATTTTTTAATCTTTACTTAAAAACTTCTGCTCGATAAAATCCCACGTTAATTATTCATCGACTTCAACGCGCTCTGTCTGTCGTGCGCCGATAATTCGATCGCTCCATTAACAAACGCCATGTTCGCGAGAACTGTTTAGAATCGAGTTACATTATCGCGCTTTTCTCGATCCAACTTTTCGAACGCGTAACTCGTTATAAACTTAACGGGCGCTTGATCGAAATCACCCCGGTAAATTTCTCAATTCGATTGTCCAAATACGTAAGCAACTTGCAGTTTCTTGAAAAGCAAAATGTTTTACTTTCGTCAATCCATTTATCCTAAATAACAGAAATAAACACGAATACCGAAATTAATCTTACGAAGGAATATTCGTAACATCTTCGCTCTTTCTTGCCTCCAATTTGTCAAGTTAATTGCTTCCTCACCTGGTTCACGGAGCAATTTTATAAGAATTAATTTTCGATCTTATAATTGACGAAATATATTTCGTGGATCCTGATTTTACCTACAGATATCCGGATTCGTGATTCCAAACGACATGACGATTCTTAGATGTTTTAACAATTTTTTAAAGATCTTTCAGATATCCCTATACTTTTTAAGATCGCGTACACTCTCTTTGTAAGAATTCTGTCGAATGCCTTCTAACAAGAGGGCTGGCGTATTAAGTGGCATTTAAAATCTAAAATCGATGGAGCGCACGGTTTCGTGTCAGGCGTTGCCTGACGCCAGATGCGATACAACACAACTCGAGCACAAAGTGTAGAAGCACACAAGTAATTATATACGAGATTAATGAGCGGTTCTCTGTTTGCCTCGTGTCCATCGCGAAGGTTTACATTATTCTACGAACCGAACGAAAAAAAAAAAAAAAAAAATAGGAAGACGGGTTCCCCGATGGAACGTCCCGGAAACCACTTAAAAATATTGTTTTGGCCCCGCCTAGAGCGTCTCGAGGTTACTTAAACATCCTATCTTAAATTCGGCCCTGCTTTCGAACTACAGTTCCACCTCACGAAGGGCGTGGACTAAGTAGCCAGTCGACCGTCGTTTATATCGTCTGTTAACCTCTCTTCGTTCCTCTTCCCTCTTTCTTTCTTCTTTTTATTTCGTTAATTGCGCCCCATACTCGAACCATACTAAACCGACCAACGCTTCTCACCTGTTGCAAACGTATAAATATTAAACCGGCCGGTTGTTGCCTACGATTCGCCTAGTTCCATAAACCAGCAAGATAATGATCGTGTCTGTCGCGCACATTCAAATGACCCGTTTGTTTTCGTCGTTTAACAGGAATAAGAGAGAGAAAGAGAGAAAGAGAGGGAGCAGCATTCGAGCTCCGGAAATTAATACGCCTCCGTGCGAGAAAAGACTCTCCGTGGTAAATCGTATCCCCCCCCCCGCTTTTTTTGTGGTTAACCGACCAACAAGCTAAAAAGGGGATATAAAAAAGGGAATCGATTATCCATCGGTGAATTATGATAATTGTGCGTTTATCATGTCTTTTTTCTTTTTCGTCGACTTATTCATGGGACAGTTTAACGGTTGCTTTACTCGGGGGAAACAAAGGGTCGGTTTCGGATTTTAAATGAATGATCTCTGGCAGACGCGACAGGGAAATGAGGGATAGTGGGTTTGTTAGAAAGATTGTTAACTTGTTAGTCGAGTAATTTCTATAATTATGAAATTGATCAGTTGATAATATTCAGTTGATTTTAATTATTTGAAATATAATTTACTTAGAATGTACGACAAGTGATGGATGCAACAGAGAAAGATGGGTTTGTAAGAAAAATTATTTATCGTTTAACCGATATGAAATAAAACGTACGTTATGTCTATTAATAGAACAACATCAAAGGAATATATAATAATATTCCATCATGTTTATTGTTTGATTAGATATCAAGTGATTTCAAGTGTAGATATCGAGTGTAACAGAGGAAGATGGGTTTGTAAAAAAAATTATTCATCGTTTAACTGATATGCGATAAAATGTACGCTACGTCTATTGACATAACGGCATATATTGGGTTGGTAACTAAGTGATTGCGGATTTTGTCATTAGGTGATATTAACAAAATCCGCAATCACTTAGTCGAAACCCAATGTATCCATTAAAGGCATATATAGTAATTTTTCATCGTGTTTAGTTTGATTGACTCCGAAGAATTCAACACGTATTTTACTACTAAAATTAGGAAATCGTGAAAAAATAGGGCCGGTCAGTCTGGCTTCGACGTGGTTCGATTAAAACATCACTACTTATGTATTTCTGAATAGACTGCTGCACGAACGAAATCGTCACCAAGCTCATAAAGAATTTAGAATTTTGATATGGATGATCAGTCTGCGTTATTCCAGAGTCTCTTATCTAAAACAAATCAGATATCCAGCAATTCTAAAGACAGTTAAAAACTGGTAATGAAATTATAAAAGTCAGTCTGTTCTGTTCTGTACACAATAGAAATATAAGAGATTTACGTCAAAGCTTCTGAAAGCGGGACAGATTGAAATAGACAAGCGAAACATTAAAAATAGTGAAGATATACGTTGCGAAAATATTTCTACGATTCATAGAATAACATTTTGATGATATTCAGAATATGGTCTGTGTAAGAAATACTGACGTCAATGATATATAATTGAATTTATCAATCTCCGATATCAGTTCGAAAATAGATCTGAAGGAAGCTAATTAAACTTTCACGATAGAGGCAAGTGTACCCCAAATCATTTCTAATTGTTTGATCTTCGAGAGCCCAGTTCAGTGGCTTGATTTAACGCGTCTCTATTCATATAGCAGATTCCTTTGCTCTCTGTACTATTATTTCTGTTGAGAATTGTGGATCTTAATCGCCGAAATAATAGTAAAGGAACACTAAAATTACACTTAGAATTTATATTAAAATAGTTTTAGATTTATTTAATAAACGATTTGCAGGATCTCCGTCGATATACATTTGCACGCGTCTTAGCACTCTCTTTGGCTCACCATCTTCTATACCACACCGCTCTAACGGAACAGTTGCATTCATCTGTTTTTCGAAACGCTGTGCACACACACGCTTCCATACACTCATATTCACATACGTGTGTCACTACTATGCGGCTAATCTAGTCTAGCACACAAACTTATACGTATCTCAATAATTTCCTCTCTATGTGTTCCGTATATAGCACAATTTTCCCTGCTTCTCGATGGAGATACGCAATGTACTATGAAAGTATTTGCACATTGTAGCATCAAATTTTTCACACATTGCTAGATGATACGAAATTTAATGTACTTGGAACTAATTAATTAATAGCTACGATGGCGTATAAGAGACGAGCGTATTATTGACTGTAAGTGAAACAGAACTTCGAGTAATAAATCATTAATTGTATGCACAATTATGAAATTAATCAGTTAATAAAGGGAATTTATGTATTTTAAATATGTCGAGATTTTAATCGTTTAAAATATAATTTACCCAGAATGGACGACTCGTGATGGATGTAACAGAGGAAACTGGCTTTGTAAGAAAAATTATTTGTCGTTTAACCCATGTGAAATAAAACGTACGCTATGTCTATTAATAGAACAACATACTATATCCATCAAAGGAATATATGATAATATTCCATCATGTTTATTGTTTGATTAGATATCAAGTGATTTGTGTATACCAAAGCGGACGCTCGTTCAATCCACATCCAGTTTTCTAATTACCTTAATCTCTTAGGTGCGAAGCTGTTTCTCTGTACGGCAGAATTTGACGCGAATTACACGTAAACGATACAGCACTCCAATGTGTGACGGATATTGCTGTTCTCTACGCAAGCACATTGGAATGAAGTTTTTCACAATTAAATTATAATTTTTCTTAAAGATATGACGCATATACTTGAACTTTAATAATTTACTTTAACAATTAATAATACAATTGAGTGTGATATATTCTAAAGCACGGTACGACACATAGACCCACGTCACAATTTTCACACTCATAGCGCGATAGTGTTTTTCGAATTGCTCTTCGTTTTCTATTTTGAAGCGACATTTTGAGCTTGAAGATTCTAAAAAATTATAAGGATATGGATCGGCATATTAAAAAGAGCATCTAATAATGGTATATTTATTTTAACGAAAAGCAACAATTGATATCTGACACTGACGTATCAAAAACAAGGACTATATATTATGCCTGTATATTGTTAACACTGTTATAAAACATTGCGAGGACAAAAAAGCTGCGAAGCAGGACAAGTGAAAAGGATCATTTGGTTCAAACGGTGAGCGAATGAGTTGGTAGACTAAGCCACTATAGTGGCGCATCGTACCTAGAAGGTTGAATCAGAAGCCACGCAGAAACGTCGCGTTACCCAAATCTCATTCAACAACAAAAGTTGTGCTCACAGTTCAAACTCTTGCCAACCTCCGCTACTTACACCACACGCAGCAATAAGAACAGTCAAACGTTCCTATAACAGTCATATACGCAACGTTCACGTTGCATCTATTAGCAAGGGAAACTTTTACGATAGGGGTCGGTAACCCCTCGAAACCGTTTCTAATCTGTCGATCTTCCCGGGTCTCTCGGCTCTGCTACATTCATCTCTCTTTCTCTTTCTCGCTTCACCCATCGTATTACCAACGATTCTCTTCGTCGCTCTATCCTGTCCATCTATTTCCTGTCTCTGGAGTCTGGTGGCGAGTGCGCGGCAGGTTCGCCCGTCAGGATCGGTGTATCAGATTTCCGATGGTCGTGGCATACGTACTCGGCCGAAGGTAGATTAGATTTTAATAATGCAATTTGGGTTTACGGTGGGTACGTAGCGAAGGAAGGAAGGAAGGACGGCGAAGAGGCTGAAGGGGCAAGAGAGAAACAGGGTTTGCTCTGGTCCGACTGTAAAACGAGCCGGTTTTCGCCCGGAGGAGGCAAACCAGCCCCGGACTACGGACTGGTAATTGTTGGAATTTGATTGGGCCTGCCTGGACGCAACCAGCAACTGCCGCAAACCGTATATACCCGTCTCTCTCGTTCTATTTCTATTTCTCTTACCCTGTGTCGGCATCGACTATGAGTTCAAATGTCCCCAGGCTGTTCGCGGAGCTGCGTGCGAATGCGAATTTCAGGGCTTTCCGGCGAAATTGATAATAGAACCGAGGCTTTCAATGTATGGCGCGGAATATTGGCGAGGCTTGGAAAGGCGCAGTTGCAGGAATCGCGTGGTGAAAACGGAGCAGATTTACCGGATTCGGTGTGAATGGGTAAAATACGGTCACGCAGAGTACGTTCGAAGGGGCGCTTTAGTTTGCGCGCGTTTTGTTTTATGATACTGTGATTTTAGGGGCGGAAAAAAGAGAGAAAGAAAAGAGAGCTGCATTTCATTCGGGCTTTGACAGTGGACTTGGCGATAAAAAGAAACTGTATAGAAGGCACGTGTCTTAAATCTCTATTTGAAGTTAAGATCGCTGGGAATAAGCAGAGAAGCTCGAGAACGTAATATCTCGAATTGAAATTTTCGAATCGAGTAAGCAATAAGCTCACATTGGTAAAGTAGTTTCGACTAGTTTGTATTCGGATAAATTATGACGGTCGGAGTTTTGTTAAGAAGCTCATGGATGATCTGAAAACCGGATATATAGGAAGACAATTTTAGTAACACTATTGATTTTGACAATTTTACTATGCTTTAAAACTGTACTCTTCCCGTGTACTCTTCGATTTGTAACGTATCGGTAATCTTTAATAGCTGGCACACCGAAAAGACCATCGAATAGTTAAAACAGGAACTTTCCTCGGACACGTACGTTACAGTTAACCGTTTCCATTAACCAATTATCGAGGCTCGAAATAACGTCGCGTTCACGCTTCTGATTTTAGACGAACTCGTCGACGGAATTAGCCCGATTGGATTCTGGTTCCGGCGGCACGAGAATTAAATTGCGTTCCGCGGATATACCGACGCGTCTCGCGAATCCACTCTCACGTGAACTTGATCTCGTTATTATGAACCGTATACCGCGTAATATGATCGACGGCATGACCGGAATCGCGACTCGCTTCCGGGGATGGGTGTGTATGATTTATGTGATGCGAACCCGAAATTTCAAATCCCGCCGTGTATGTGTGTGAGTGTGTGTGTGTGTGTGTGTGTTACGTCCCAGCCTGACACCGTCATACAGTTTACGATCATCGCGTGAGTACTTCGTATTTTGCATTTCGTATTTCTCTTCGCTTCCATTTATTTCATTCCTTCGAGCCCCACCCCTTTTTATTCTTTGGTACCCCCTTTTATCGTGTATACTCACACACGACCCCCTCCCTGCCCTTCTTATCTACCAACTGCCCTTAACGAGAGATCCACACCGTTAAATTACGCTGAATTATTAAAATATGATAATCTGCGGCAAATTGCGAGGCCAGATGAACCTGTACCTTCGTTAAAAACGTCATCGGGCTCGTTAAGTCGATATTGATGTGGCGGTGATCGGGGACAGGTAGTGGCGATATAAATTACCACGCCTCGGAAATTTGTAATTCAAAAGGTCGTAGAGGGGCCCACGAAGCCCTAGGAATTTCTTTCGCCTCGTAAGATGGCGAATTTCAGTTGAGTTTCGTTTAATGGCCATTTTACAGTCTGCAGTATATCCTGTTTCTTAGCGGTGGCAGTTTGGGGTAGCTTTGAAATAAATTGATGGTGTTCGTGCATTTATGAGAATGTTAAATGTATAGAAATATATAGAATTTATGTAGTTTATAGAAATATAGGCGATATCTCAAGCAAGATACTCGGTAGAATATTTGAAAAGTGAAATAAATATATTCGATATTTAAGATCCCATTTCTTTGCTCGTGTTTATGAAAGTATGAGTTTGCCTGATTATGAGGTATATATATCCTGACCGTAAACCTGACCATATATATATGTCGGAGATGAAAGGAAAACCGGAGCCTTCCCTTTGCAATTTTGAGGAAGCCCTCTAATGCTTTAGCCTAGATTTTATCATAACTGTAATTAAGCAATTGTCATTTGTAATTGTTTGATATTTGTGAAAACGAAAGTGGGTTCGAGGTGACAACTGGTCGCCGAACGTAGCCACGGTCACGGGATAAACGTTTTGCCTGACGAAGGTGTGGATCGGTTGTATTGTTCTCCCTAGAAATCACATAGAATTGTACTTTAGAGATGTCGATATAATGGGACACGCGTTGTATTAGGAATCAATCTCCAGACAGAAACTGCCTAGCAACGGCGTTTGGATCTTTCTCGATGTTTCCAAAGAGTATACAACAAACTTTTGACAGAAATTGCCTAGCAACAACGATTGGAACCTTCTCGATGCCTCCAGCGAGCATATAACAAACAAATGCAGTCGTATAGCGAAAAAGATTTTCATCAGATATTCATTCGTGTGATCGCCTTGGAAAGTGATACATCGAGCAATTTACCGAGTGTCTCAGCAATCGTATTTTTGTGTTTAAAATTATTCTACGCATAGTAAAGAGTTATCCCGTTGACCATGGATTCGTTTGAACCCCGGAACATTGTTAATAGCGTTAATTAAATTCATTATTCGTAAAACCTATCAATCGTTAATCTCATTATTCGTTAAATTTATTATTCGTAAGACATATTATTCGTTCCTCTTATTGTTCGTTAAACTTATTATTCTTTAATCTAATTATTAGTTAAACTTATCGTTTGTTAATCTTATCATTTATTAAACTCATTATTCATAATATTTTGTAAAATCTTGTTTATTCGCGTAAATATATTCTCTGTTTCGTAAAACAATGGCTAATTCAAACGAAGAATCATTACGCGCCTTAAATCCTAATGATAACCCGACATATATATATCCTATGTCCACGAATGTGAAAACATTTATGGGAAAATGAAAAATTTTCAGGAAATTATTGGAATCTTTAAGAATTATTATTTTATTTAAAATTTTGGAATATGGGGTGGCTTTGTACGAATTGTGACAGTTCATTTGGATTATTAAAGAAGCTATTGTAGTCTGTCAGAATTTTGTTTTCGTGCAAGATAAGGATTTAAATTAAATATAGTAGAAATTTTTGTTATTACAAGATTATGAATTAAGAATTATACCTCTAGGGATCTCTTGGTCTAGACGTTATTAAAAGAATTTATGATCAATTAGCAAACTTCTAGATGGCTACCTAAAATTTGCATCTGATTTGTAGAATTATTCATAGCATGTCTGTGTGGAATTAAATAATAATGAATGCGATAGAAGAATCAGGTTAGAGCATTAACCGAGGAACGTGGCGAATATACATATATATATGGAAAAAACCATTTAATTAATGAAGTGCTTAATTTAATATGGATCATATACATCATTTATATTACAAGATCCTAAATAAAAACGTCATTAACAGTTTTTACATTTATAAATAATGGTTCAGGTTTTAATTAATTCAACAAATAAATAACATTTGCCTTCATCAATCATAAAAATATTTGTTTCTATGATTTTGATTGTGTGTGCGTGTGTATTATTATCCTTCTCCTACAGTTCCGTAACATTTATGAGATTTGTAAAATTATCACGATAAGCATGACTATTTTAAACATTTTTACGAATCCAAAAGGAATCACGTACTCGTGACCAAAATGGCAACCACCTTGACCGCTTTTATTCGATAGGCTCAACCTTCGTATGTACCACTGCAAATAGATTAGATCAATATGGATGCGAATATAAATTTGAAGAAGGAGAATTTCACCTTTTTACCTCGATCTCACATAGTTGACTTTAGTATGGTAGTTACCTTAAATAACCACTCTGCTTTGTCGATCATATTATCACTCTCCAAGTGTACAGACATTATTATGTAATAGTTAGTTGCTGTTAATACATTAGAAACAGCAGATTGATGGATTAACTTTCCAGTGATCTAATTTCTACATCAAAGTTTCATATAAAATTAGGTGTGAAACGTACGACGAATGAGAATACTCTTAACTTTAAATCCACTATAATTGAATTAATTCAAAGTTATAGTTGGTTTTAAGGGTTCATTTTTTAAATTTACATATAGCTATATCTCTGAAATTTGATTTAACTTGCCTATATTATGCTATTAAGCGTCAGTAACGCACAATATTATGTTAACACGAAAGGAAAATTATGACGATTATTGGTTTCCAGATTTCAGATTAAAATAAAAGCTGTAATCGAGTAAAAATTGTTTTCTTTTACGAGCGAATAAAGTCGTGATTATGGAAGATTAATTTCCAGACAAATAAATCAGATTTTTTACGAAAGTTACATTATAAAGCAAGCTGAGCTGAAAAACTTATACTTAAAATTCTCCACTAGCAGACTTACTTTAATATACATGATAAAACATAACAAAACAAACTCTGATTTCCCACGACAACAAACTTACAACAAGCAAACTCCCATTCATCTTACGTCTTTAAACTTTCTTTTATCATCGTGCCTAATCAAAAACTCAATATCGCCCTTCAAAAACATTCTCAGAACAAATCTCCTCCAACGTCTCAACTCCCTCTCTTTCCCTTACATTTCGACGTTACACTCGAACCGCAAGTTTTTCGTTACATCGGACGAAACACGAGGAAACGAAAGAGGAGGAGAAGACGTACGATTTCAACAGCGAAAGGGTAAGAGGCTCGCGCGAACCAGAGAAATGAGACTCCGTCAACATTGTTGACATCGATATTAGTACCTATGATCTGTCTCACAGAAACATACTTTAATTTAGAAATTTCATCAAAAATACTTTACGCGTTAAAAGATTTGTATTTTCATTATTTTCCACGTCGTACAACCACGGCTTAACTATAAGTGTCCTCCATTCGATGCACATTGCTTATAGCAAATTTCATTCTTCGACAAGGCGAACGTCTTTCTTCGCTGATATCTACGAAATGTAACGAATGATATTACGTTGCCAAATTCAAACTCCAACATGCGCCAACCTACTAATGCTCCTCGTCCATATTACATTCTCTACAAACATATGAATTTTTACAGATGTCTCCAATACGCTGTTGCAAGACAAACTGTGTACATCTATACGAAGGGAAGAAGAAGGAAGAGCGAGATAGAGAGGCGCAAGTGCGGTAGCAGCAACGGTCAGATAATTTATTATGGCATTACTCACTGGCGGACACCTCAATGGCCAATGGGGAAGCCTACGTACGTGTGGTTCTCGCTCGTGTGCCTCCTTCTCGCATAGTTGATATTATTTAGCTCGAGCCAGCGTGAACGACGAAGAACCAAGAGAGAATAAGCACGTGAGAGAAGGCTTCGTAAGGTGGGAGGGAATGCACCTTAGCCGAGGCCTAAGGTCCTGCAACGCATAGATCATCCTGGGCCCCGGTATACCGGTTTCGTGTCATGTGCATCCAGCATTCGGCTTCACGAATTTGCAGACACAAGACGGAGGAGAAAGAGAAACGATTGAGCGGGGAAAGGGTTGGCGGAGAAGCTTTCGTGGAAGCCCGCCGCGTCGAGGCTGCTTTACACGCGGATTTCGTTAGTCATTGATATGGACGAGGCCCAGCCACGACTGAGATTAACCGACGCGCGTGTTGCGCAATACGTCTTGTTAGCGGCCAGCCGCTGCTGCTGCTGCTGCTGCGCGACCAGATGCACACGCCTCTTATTCTCCCCATGTGCATCCGGCCTATGTGTGTTAGATTAACGGTGCAAGTACTGAAAGTGAGACTGTCAGAATGACGGGTTTTCGGATTTTTAGTTTCGCGGTTGGTAATAGCGGGCAGGTGCTTTGCTGAAATCTATACGTTGGATGTATATTTTAAAAGCGACGGAGAAGTAGAAGAATTTTTTCGAGGGAGACGAAAAATTGTTTCTGTCCACCCCAGAGAATTATTCATTAAATTTTAAGGAACGTTTGACACTAGAAATACCACATCAGTCAAATTGACTGGTTTTACAATTTTATTTTAAAATTCATACTTCGTGTCGTATTTTTTCCCCGCAATGATGTAATGACTTTCGCAACGATAAATAAAGGAATAATATAATGAATTTTATTTTGTTCGTTATGTATTTAAACTCAAAATAACTTTGTATCGAGGCTACTTATATCAATAGTAGTCAAAATGACTGATACTTGTCAAAGTATAAAAGGGTCCTGCAATCTGTTTATCGAACCCCAATTAACCAGTCTCCTCGTTTTCTAGAACTTGCTACACGTTTTTAAAATTTTTACTACGTATCATTCGATATAACGATATCAATTATCAGGAAAATTCAGGATGCTAACACTAGAAATATTACACCAGTCAAAATGACTGTTTCTACAATTTTATAAATGTGCCAACCCTTAGTTTAGGTCGCAAATGGATTAATATTACCAAAAATATACTACATAACCTGGAATTCCTTCTGTATGAAAGTAATAGATCAATAAATATAAAAATTATTATTAATCTATTATTAAGTATTTTTTAAAGACCAGTCATTTTGATTGGCCTTGGTAGAAATAGCTTCGTGTTAACTATCGGTAGTTCTAATGTTAAGTTACATTACAAGTTAATATATACTGCGAGTTTGTACGCACTTACAGGAAATTTAGGATTGCAAAAGTGAGTGTAAAAATATGCAAAATATCCAAACTACGGTAATTATCATAATTTCTATTTAAATCCCATTCGTTTAATCAGATCAACAAAAATCCGCAATCTAATAATATTATGTATTTGTTTTAACGCACTGTTTGCCTCTGTGCTTTACATTTCCTTGCAACGCGCGGATATTGAAATACGACAGTCCTATTCTCTACGCCATATACAATCAATGGCAAAGACGCTAAACGCTCCGTCCAAGCCTTCCATTCCCTCAACCTTTCTCAACACCACGTCAAACAAGACTTTCTTTTATCCCGACTCAGCTTCGATTCCCTAATATACATATGCCCTCACCCCCACCCAACGTGTCAGAAAAGAGAAGAACAAAAATAGCTCCAAACAAAATCAATAAAAAGAAAATAGTAAAACACAGTCAGCACAAAAAACTATATATTACAGTATCCCCATCAACTTCACGAATAGCGAAGTCATACAAAAAAAGAAAAAGAAGAAAAGATTGAAGTGTGGGTGGGTTTCGAAGAAAACGTTTACGATCTGGCGTGCGCGCTCTCTCTATTTGTTTTTAAAAGGGACTCGTAAAAGGGACGAGTTCGGTCGGCCTGGTCGGCTGCCATAAAATGGCCAGTGGGTGTGAAGGGCTGACAGGTCGGGTTATACGGACCATCAAGGTTGCACAATCTGTCATACAGGGTATGGTGGGGGCGGCAACCTGTTGCTTCATTGTTACTCGGAGAACGTGCATGGTAGCCGTGCGCGTATAAACTGCCTTTCTCTAGCAGGCCGGAGCCACACAGAAGGTTATAATGTGTCGCGACTGTGTCGCGGCGTGTTGCACATCCGGACAGACTCATTTTCGCGGCGGTCGCGCGACGAGCTGCTGTTTGTCATCGTCGTCGTCGGGCGAAAATGCGCTTAATTCCCTGCTTTTCTACCACTGCTGTATATGCATGTACGTAAGTATGTACATAGAGCAAGTGAAAATGAAATGGTGACAGATACTCGTGAAAAGAAGCTGCTAGTAAACTGCTTCGTACTTGAGCAACTCGCTCACCTTTTCCAATTGAGATTAAAATGAAATACACGTGGACGATGTTTATTGCTGGCCTCACAATCGACGATACTCAATTCTTTCAAAATAATGATTACATAATCGTAGTGATATATCTTATTCCCCGTTCGATATTTTACGAATATTTCAGTCATAGTATCATAGTAATAATTTATTATATTGGTAACATTTAGCAACGTGTTCTTACGTATGTAACAGCGGCTGAAATATTCTTTACTCTTGACATTATCGAACATTCTCCTCGTTGCTTAATTGCACGTATCCAAATGAAACTTACTTCCTCCGTCTGTTCGCAGCAATCTTTTGCCCACTCCTATCACTGTCCCACGTCAACGTTCTATAGCAATAAAACCCACTAAACGCATACACAAGCCGATCATAACTGTTCAAAGGGTGAAGCCCATATGTAATTCCAAAAATTCTTCCAGTCAGTCCTCGTTAATATCACACATACTTGACGCAATCTTCGACGTTGGATCTAGGCTAGATTTAATCCCACAGCAGCGTTCCTCTCACGGGCATTAAAACGCATATAATGGGCGTCCTGTATTAAAGTGAACTGACGCGTGACTAAAGCGCCGCGACGTCTAAGCGACCAGGTGTATCGGAGGAAATTCCGATGACTCGTATACTAGGATTCATTAAGCATTAAAACATTATCCGAACGAAGGCGAAAGTAGCCAATTTCATGGTGCAGTGAACTCGATAAAGACACGGAATGCGTGTCCGCTATGGCCGCGAAAAGCAAGACGACGTAAATACGTCGGCATACGTAGCTATGTACATTTCAACCTGACTTTTTTCACCACGCTCCCTCGTTTTATAGAGCGGCATGTTGCGGAAAGTTATAACTTTTATTACATTTCGTACACACATGTATATGTATGTATGTCTATCTATGTATTCCATTAACGTTTCAGAGCCTGCCTTTTTTATATCGCGTTCGACACACGTTCGACAATTACGTCTCATAAATGGCGCAGAGACGTTTGGCAGTGATAGAAGAAGTAGAAAAACCGGTCGTATCGGATCGAGAATCACAAAATCTGCGGTTTATTCGATGTATCTTGATAAGCAATAAATCTAGTGCCGATTAGATATCCTTAATGAAATATAGAGAATAAATATTTTATGTAAAAATTTGGAGAAATTCTGTAGAGGGATTTCAATATTGCAAAAAACATAAGATAAAAATATGTAAAAAGATACGAAGCAAAGCGCGTCAGTGCACGAAGTTGAAGAAAAACTGGTCGCATAAGATGAAGAATCATAAAACGTGCAATCTGTTTAATGTAACCTAAGAACTAACGGACCGAGTATATGATAAATACTTAAATATCTTTGGTGAAAGATATAACGTAGAAACATAAAAATGCGAGGTAAAAACTTGCTTTAGAGATTTCAGGATATCGTTCTAAGAAAGTGTCGTAAAAGCCGAATATATTAACGAAGATTTCGTGATCGTCGCGATATAGCAACACCTTATTAAAGGAGAAAAATAATGGCATTTCTAATTGCAATCCAGCAGGTCGCTTGCAATACCTCTCAGAATGCACTGTTTCCGCGAGTTGCAGCAACCTAGAGCGTTTCCTGTTTCGCCATACACGCAGCTTCCGTCGATTAATTCACCTTAGCTGTGAATGGAACGTACGGTTTTTGCTGAGAATTGTTTCCTTCGAAGATTATCGCCACTACGTGTAAGGCAGGATTATTAAAGTCATCCAAGAATCAACATCTTAAAGTTCAATCTCGAATCTTGCACAGAATAGTCAATCCCGTTGTATATTTTGAGACACCGTTCATTCTTAACGCAATAACGGAAGAATGAGAAAATATCGTGTACTTTAGATCCTTTAAACCGGAAAAGACATTATCGCTAACAACGAGTCAAATTACTTTATTTACAAACCCGGATGTCATGAAAATTGTTCAGAAATTTCGCCAATTACAAAGCAAATTTCAATTGATTGAAATATTTCCGTGACTAAAATAGCTCTGCCTTTCCTTACGGTACTTTGTAAGTACTTAAATACATAATTGATCGGAGTGAATTGGCCGGTTTAAAACAGGTCACCTTAATACCTGTTGTTTAATCGATTAAAAAGTGGCTCGATTTGCTGCAGGTCAGAATTCGGTAAAAAGAAGGTCAATGGGCATCCCTTCGCAAAGTTCTCGAACAGGAAACACGGACGAGGCAAAAACGAGGCAACTTTTCGACAGAATGTATTCATTCGTGGTTTCGATCGAGGGTGACGTTGTGGCCGTCGAACCGTGAATCCTTACCGAGCCGGCTCCCAGGAGCTTGCTACTGACAATTTAATGAAACAAGACGTCGTGCTTCGACAAACACGCGACGAAAAGCCAATCACCCTGACGGAATTAATGCTTCCCCTCTTAGGATGCAATTATCGGACGATACTGGCGATCGCCTTGACGCAGTTGAAGGATACATAACGAGACAATTGTTGTTGACTTTTCTCTCCTTTCAGAAGAATGAAATTTCATAAAATATATGCTAGTATTCTTATCGAATAGATATCAATTTTTGATAGGAAAAATATTTATTGTTTTCGACATTTTGTTTTATGGACGTTATCTGTAATTAGCAGGAATTCCATTACTGGAATATTCAAATATATTCTAGTATTTTCATTGAATTGATTTTAATTATTTCCTTATTGATGATATTCGAGGACAACGTTATTTACGTACTGATAGTTTTAAATATAATACATACCGATTACATGTAGCTTGAGAAATGCAATATTGCTGACAACGGTAAAGGATAAAATGCAATAAATGTCAATGTACATAATATCTTTTTGATTGCTTATAGATTCCATATCCTTTTTGATACTAAATCGCTCATTTGATATAACGTATCAAGCTTCATTGAGTTCTACTGAATAATATTCTGTTTGCATTTTAACCGTCTAGATAATCTTTTTCTGATACTATATATATGTATAATATTTCGAAGTGAGTAATACTTTCAATATTTT
Source organism: Bombus vancouverensis nearcticus (assembly GCF_051014615.1). NCBI lineage: Eukaryota > Metazoa > Arthropoda > Insecta > Hymenoptera > Apidae > Bombus > Bombus vancouverensis. The sequence goes on from NC_134915.1 coordinate 8,896,973, forward strand.
AATAAACTCCGCTACTGCTTTTTACGTAACTTGCAAAGTATCTTCTATCGTACATTTTCTCTGTATTGACATTACACGAAGGGAAGATGGCACATATAATATCAATTTCATGTTAAACCAATGAAGAAAATATCCTCTCAAAATGTTTCGCGTTTATAAAACACTGAAACATAACATAATAATTAAAAACACCATATTTTCAGATTACATAAATTTCACTGCGCATCGCAGTAGGATTATATCCAATTAAATTAATAAATTGGAAATCTCATTATTAATGCTATTCCTCGAATAAAACATTTCCAGATGCAGCAGTAAACAACATAATTATTCCATCCGATCAACATCAAAACGTGCTCAGTTTCTTCGTCAGAAGCCTGCATTTCCATATTTATAACAAAAAATACGAAATAAAAATGTCGCTTTCTTTACTCCGCATGCGATCCGGCTCACGTAACGTTACCTTTGTGCGTCTGGATCATTACTTCGTTTGAATAGTTCACCATGGATCTATCCAAGGTAGGTCCGTAACGACTGTTGAGAAAGAGTACCGTGTGCCGCGAGTTTTTCTTCTCGAGCATTCGCTCTCTTTGTGTACCAAGGAATTTAATAAACGACACAGACTCGACAGGAGCCCGAGGCACGGCTTATTAGCCACGTACACTCGTTTAACTCGAGACCAGTTGACTGAGTTCGAAACGCCGAACTTTCGAGACTTTTCCACCCGTTAATACGCTACTCGAGAATTTCCCGTTTTCCGAGCGACGTTTCCTACGAATGTTCGACCACTGACGCGTTGCCTCTATAATAAACCAGGACAGATCTCGCGAGCTACGTCCAAATCCTCGGCTAGAGGATTAGATCCGCAAATCCTTCGAGATTTTCATTCTTCGGTGCAGCATATACACGCAGAATTTCTACTGATTGAAAACATGGAAATATATAGTAGCTATGAAAAATATTTGTACGCTATTGTATTTATCGCGCTATTTATATAATAATTAGTCAAGTCCAAATGCATTAAGTTTTGTATTATTTGTTAATACTTTCATACTACTACGAAGATTTGATACTGTTAAAAGTATTATTGTAATTCTGAAAAATTTCTATGCGGAATTATAGATTGGTCATTTTCTATTTTTCTAGCAATTGTAACGTTAATTTTCTTTTTAAAACGTTTAGTTTTTCAATCTGAAATTCTACTGTCCAACACTTTCGACGTCTGACTAAATATTACACGGGGGACATAATCTACTTAACCAGATTCACGAATAATGCGATTCATTTATAATCCATGGTACAATGATATCGTTCCTTTCAAAATAAATTTGACCATTTTATAATTGAGTTGGTAGTATCTTTTCTGAATAGTTTGTAGTATATGCTATTGTACCATATGAGGGAATGTTGAGACAATGATAAATGATAGCAAGCTTGGAAGCGAATAATGTCTCCGATTATGCAATCGAAACGCACACGTTGGCTGCCATTCAATTCTTTTGTATTCTTTCATCGTACCCTGACGGAAACCTATTCGTTTTTTTTCTAGTTACATTCACGTAGTTTTATTCACTTACCATCTTAATTACAGTGGTCCATTGTCTTGGTTTTCACATAGTCAAATATTGTCTGCTTAATCTACTAGGTTTATTTCTCGTAAAACTCACATGTAGTACGTTAAAAGGAACTATTTGCACGAATCGTGTTATATTTGACGAATTTTAGGCGAAAAATCCCATTGCTGATTGAAATTAAGAATTCAGTAACGTGCTTTACAGTTTTCAGAAAATTTTCACGGTAAGAGAAAAATCGGTAGGGTTCAAAAAAATTATGAACCAAAATGTTTTAATTTCGGGGAAAAAAGATCGGTGGAAAAATGTATCACTAAGATAAATAAAATCACTAAAGTCGACAAAGTTAAATTTTCAAATATTAAAGATTTTACTTGTTGTGTTTGTAGATAGTTTTTCCGATTCCACTGATCTAAGCTTTTTCCCTATACTGAAATATTGGCGATACGTTATTTTCCTAACTCTGGCAGACTGATTTTATCAAAGCGACAGAGAACTTAATTTTCCTATTTAGCGAGCAAAAGCAAGCAGTATGGTGAGATTCAAGAAGATGAATAATACAATATAATTTCGGAGTTGTTTATACGAGCAATCAATTACTGTTATATCACTTATACCATTACGATATTACATTTGCAACGCCCTATTTTAATCGATAAATAGATATTCGGAAATGCGACAAATAGGCTACGCTTGATTATCAAAACAGGCTATTAAGCACTCCATTAAGAAAAATCAAATAACATATTACCATCCTAATATTACGTACAGTACGTATTACCAGGAAAGGAATTAAAACAGTTGTATTTCGAATTGTAACATAATTCATATTAAACACTAAATAATCTCATTGTATAAAAGTAATAACATTCGACTCTTTGATATTTACCTTCCTCTTTATCTTTTCAAACGCCTCAAAATCGACAATCTCTCAGATATATCAGTCTTCCGCTAAAGATACGATACCGGAGAACCCATTTTCACAGAAACGCCCCAAAGAAGATTCATCCCCTTGCAACGCGTACCCTTTCACTCACCATCACCAAATTCAACCACGGCAACCCTTATCGAGGGCACAACGTTCGTTCGGCCCGGAAACGCTCGAAACTTCTCCCTTCGACGCACTTAAGAATCTAATAAACGGTATATCGCAACTGGTAGGTCCGGCAGTGGCACGCGTTAAGACTTCAAGCCGGCATAGCTTATTGGCTCGTCCATTGCCTGGTTTCTAGTTCTGGGCTGAATGGCGGAGTTTAAGGAGTTTCGCTGTTAATTCGCAGTTGGAGGGTTTTGCGCGGCTTGCGTTTCCACACGTACAAACATATACAGGGTGTCTCAGGATTTAGCAGCCAGAACCTGTCAGTATATTGTATAGATACGATCAAGCACAAAAATGTTATATACATGTGTATGAATGTAGGTCACGTAACAAGTTCGCTGCCATAGCGGATTGCAGCAAAACGTCTACCACGGGTTACATTTCTCTCCTCGCACTTTTGTACAACATACTTTTGTTGCGAGCAATAACTCGTTGAGAAAGTTGCCTGTTTAACAAGGCATTTCATAATATGAAATGAAATGCAAATTAATCTTAATCGTTTCACGCTCGATGTCGCTCATACAAAAATTTGTACTTTGTCAAATAGTTACTTGACTGAACGATTAAACGATAAACATATTTATCTGCAGGTGTAAAATTTTGCCGCATTGTGTCTTCTTTAAGAAAACTATCCGAAAGAATGTTCTGTCGCTAGTAATCGATAAACAAACAATTGTTCTCGTACGCTAAGAAAAATTCAAGAGCATCACAACGTGACGTTGAACGTGAAGCGAACTTACTGAAGTTTTGTTAACGCGAGGATCAATGGGTCGACGTGATAAAATCTTAATGAATGAAATACGATCTTAAATTACAGAATTCGACTGTTGAACCGTGGTACACCCTATATAAGCGAGGGGAAAAGGCCGTGGCGGCTGAGATACAATCTGAGCGTGGCTAACCGAAAGACGAAAAGGGTTGGTTCGGGTATCTGGACGGCATGGAAGCAGCAACTTGGCGTACGCCTAAGTCAAGTGGGCATAACCGTGCTCCGCCTACGCCGAGCGAGCGACTTGTTTGAGTTTGCAGTTGCAGCGGAGCCGACTGTGCGCGTGGCTACCGAAATGTAACTCCTTCGGGCGTGTGCCGGTCAAAGCATTGAAGAAAGACTGACTCTCGCTGGCTTTTTGTGCTCCCGGGACGAAAAATTTCAAAGGAAATGCTTTTCCTCGTGTCGACCGCTTCAAAAGACCGGCGTCTACTAATTTTAAGTAACCCACAATGAGAGAGAAATTGTTTATACGAAAGTTCTGACTTGGTTGGTTTGTAGAACGGGTTTGCAAAGGTTTTCCGAATAAAGTAGAAGAAACAGAAAAACAGGTTTGCTATATTTTTTGGTAATGCTAGTCATGTTCTACACAGAAAACACACCGCTGTGCTGGTTCTTTTTAATAATGCTTGATACAGAAAGGAAATTTGGGTAAAGTGTTCCGCATCCCATACAGTTATTTATGAAAGACACTCGACCCAGAACACAAGAGAGAGAGAGAGAGAGAGAGAGAGAGTGTGTGTATAAGGCTCGCTTCCGTTCTAATTTGTAGAAAGTAGTCGGAATCAAATGGCGCGAGACTACGCGACGCTCAAAGTGACCGCATGATAAAAACTTTTTAAACGTGGCGGTACCGCGAAAAGGTCAGTTTACGTGGCGGGGGAGAGAGAGTATTGATCCGGCTGGCCGCGGCCCAATTACAATATTTTATTGAACTATAACCACACACGCTTGTCGAATGCAGAAAAATGTTACTCCGTTTATCGCCTCGTTTCGATCATCAACGAACGATCATAAAGTGATACATGAAGATTTCCAGATTCCAAATGCCATTTATAACGTGAAAATTATAACACGCTAATTTATGGTTTAACGAGAATGACGTGATAATTTATTCTCAAGCGACTCATGACGGCTGTACTGGTTCAAGCTTCGAACAATCGGATGAATTTTATTGTTACAAATATTAGGAAACATGTATGAACGTGGTAGCTGGTTTCATCAAGATTATAAAAGAAAACCGTAAATTCAAAGTGCTACGAGGTCTTGGAAAACGCAACTCGGCAAGCATGCGAGAAATCCTGAGACATTCTTGCATTATCTCATGGTTGAACTCGAAGGTATGATGATTCATTACCACAGTACGGATGTTTATGTGCGTACGAGACAAAAGAAAAATTGCTATAGCGTTAGTTACGCTCTTGACTTTCTCACAAAATGTTATAGATTTCCACCTACCTCTAGAAGCCAATATCTTTTGACATATTTCATTGTTACAGACTGCGGACACATGTATGTACAGAGAAAACTTAACAAGATGAGTATAATGTATATAAGATGTTCAAAGTAGAGCACTCGTTACAACGTTCATAGGATGAGACAAATCCCTACATTCGTAGGTTCCGATTCTTCTTTCAATGATGATATTTAATATCGGCATTCCGCTCATTCGTCCGACTTTGACAAGCAAATCTACTTACGTGGCGCCATACCTATATTTTTCATTCACCAGCGATATAAAACTCTTAAATTCCTTTAAATCTCATAAAATTGTAGCATCTACATGGAAGAAGAAATACGAAAAATAACGAAAATAATATCGAGCAAATTCTTGAAATTCCTTTGCATGTAAATGCGATGTGAATCCGATAGATTCAATAATCTAAGTTGACTGAAAAAGAAACTATAGAGATTATAGATCAGATGCTACGTGAACGAAAATAACGATGTTACTACATTTCCTTTGATTTCTACAGATCTTGCAGAGATACATTTCCTTTGATTCTCACCGACAATTCACGAGAGCCGACGAGAAGCATCGCTAACGCGGTCCGAACAATTCTCGCTTGTTAATTGTGTCCTTATCACTCGAGATGAACGCATGAAAATGATGGAGCGCTTCGTTGCGTAACCATAATAATTGACGATGCACGCGTGCGATAGCGCACGTCGTACACGCGCATTGTTTTACACGGCTGGATATCAGAGACTCGTAAGCGAGAGCATAATAAGTTATTGCGGAGCCGTGCGAGCAACGACTCGACTAAAGTGGAAAGTTCTTGAGAGCCGGGTAAAGTCGACGCACGCGGTGTTGTAACCAGCCACTGGTGTGTACCTACGCGAGTCTACTCGAATTTCGGGAGTTCAGCTTGAGAGCACCGCGTGATTAATAGCGCAACTTAACGCTGCACTCGCTATAACGTGTGATTAATGCGCGTGAACACGATTAATCCGACTACTCGACAGAACCGTGTCTCTAGAGACATTTCCATCGTTTTCTTCCAAAATGATACGACTACGATATATAAGAGTATATAATAAGAACGTTTATTATCAAATAGTAAATCTATGAATAGAGCAGTTAGGACAAGTCCATACATTTGCGAGAAATTTGAAGATGAAAAAATAAAATATATAAAAACATATGAAAACTACAATATGATCTCCTTTCTATGGAAGAGCAATTTTTAAATTCGATAGTCGTCAATCAATTCCGTGTCGAAACTATCTCCTCGTTTGATTTTCCGACGAAACGTTCCTGTCACTTTTTTCCACATAGATCAAGTTAAACCACCGGAACAACTAAACTAGTGTCGTTTGTGTCTTACAAAATCGTGGATTTGTCTCCCATTTCCAAAAATGTCTGCACCTTCGAATCTATCAGATTATTCCTTTTTTCAATTACATTTGAAATATTAAAATATCTTCAGGACTTGTTCTCAGTTACAAACGAGAGCTTAAAATTGTCATATTTTTGGCGAAAGAAAAAGGTCGAGAGAGTGTTAGAAGAATGTCTCGAATAAGAACTAAAAGCGAGAGTAAGACTTCAGCGGGACAGAGTTGGAGAGATTCGGGGTAGATTTAAATTATGATTACATTATTTCTGCTTTATCATTAGCATTTCATTCCAAATCCCTCGAGTAAGAGTTGTGTAATCCAAAATTCCTACATTATCCCCGCTATTTAAACGAACGAAGGTTTCTCTCTTTATTTCTTCAGTAAGAGAAAATCATCGAATTAGCTTCACGCACGCGGGAGTCTTTACAAAGCCAGTGAAATGTTTTACGAGGATTTTAACACGATAATATACAAGTTTGAAAACACAGGAAGCAATCAGTCTTCGGCGGCTCTCGAAGAAATCATCCACGGAAAAGAGGTTCGAGAGTGATTACTCATGAAAGATCGCGATGATTAATGATAACTGATGAAGATGATCGAAGAAGCGCAAGAAGGCCAGGCTACGAGTGGAAGATTTCGAACGTGGCACAACAAGAAGGATAGATCTTTCCTGTCTGGTGTCTGGCTGTTGGAAGTTGATTGAGATTGTGCAGCAAGCTGATGTGTACAATGAAAGCCGTGCTGTTGTCCAGCGAGTGTGTTCAAGAGATTGTACCCTTATTAAGTTTCTTCGATCCACTTACATCGTCAATTTTTTATACTCGTCCATTATTAAGATTAATTTACAGAAATCCGCGCTGCACAATCTACTTAAACTATAAAGACCTTTATTTCCGATCTGCTACTCGATCAGAATGAATCACGTCACGTAGTTGCGCTTGATTTATGAAACACTTTTCCTCGGATTCTGCCAAACTTTTACGCGATACCACACGATACGCCCGGTTAAAATTGAACGATGAATTTTTCGCGTGTCCCGATACAACTTCCTTGGTCTCAGAAAATTTTTGACATAAAACAAAACCAAAGGTAAGAGAAAACGTTACTTGGGAATAAAATAAAGGAAGTAAAACGAGGAAAAGAGCACTTGGTCCTATTGCACGATAATCTATGAACTAATTGCATTGATAACAACGACAAGTAACAATTTGTAGATCGCACACTTCTCTTTCGTCATACGATAATTTGTCGTCCAACAGGATAATTAAATCCTGATCCTCAAGAGATGCATCTTACTTTCATGCAAATTATTGATACTGGTAATCTGACACTTGTAACATTTCGTTGATAATAGTAGTTGAATGCTGCAGGAGACAGGCTTATTATTAACAAATGAATATCATTAAATCGACAAAGTGGAAGTGTATAGACCGCTATCGCGGTTGTATAATTCATCATGGAATAGGATAACCACGGACATAAATTGTAATTTATAAAATTCGCTCTGGCAAATAGGATTTATCGTTACTCTTAGGCGAGTGTATTCATCAAATAGAACGTATTCGGCTGGCTCGTAATTTCTCCAATGTATTTCTAAAATTTATCCTTACTATTATGCAAACACACTTATTAATGTCGACAACGTGTAATTTCGAAAGTTCCGCTAATAATACTAGTGCAATCGTAAGAGACACCCTTAATATCGATAAATTTTGAGCTGATTCAACGCGGGCTAGTCGAATGCGAATTTTTACGAAGGAAAAAGAAGCTTTGAAACATAGTTATCAGCCGAATTAACGTCGCGGCTCCTATAAATTAAACATAGACGTGGATTAAAGAGGATGTAAATGCACGCGGATCCACGGCCCGGCTCCTAAGCCCGTCACGTCCGGAGAACCGGTTAGATCATACCCCGTTCCTCGTGAATCTTCTCTCTCTGTCTGGTTGCTCTCTTTTCAGTTCTCGCACGCGGTTGAAGTATGCCTCGCCATTATCATCGATGTTGCAGTTCAATTTTGCCTTGGCTGAAAGTGAGGGCAAGTCTGTCCGGCGTAAGTGAGAGGGCTACCCTGTGGTTAGGGTGTGACGAACGAGTGTACGTGTCAGCACTGCAAACCACCCTCATTTAATTTGCTGAGAGCCGCTGTATATCACCCACGCGCTCTCCTCCTCCGCACCTCAGTTTCCTACTGGGATCCAAGGCGGAAAACTTGCTGCCGACCGTCCAGTATCTCTCTTTGCTGTTTGATCACAATAAAGACTACCGTTTTCCCGCCAGCAGAGGTCAGCGAGAGATCGATCCGACCTAATCGCAACACGATCCAGGTTCGTAGGCTTCTTTCTATTACCAGCTTACGAGTCTTCCTCCTCCTCCTTTCTTTTTCGAGCAGACGGTGTTTGCAATGAGCGACGAATCGATGAATACCGGTTATATTGGGTTGGCGACTAAGTGATTGAGGATTTTTTCATTAGGTGATATTGACAAAATCCGCAATCACTTAGTTACCAACACAATATATTAGGTTGCCCGAAAATTTTTTTTCATTTTATAAGGAAATAATAGATGCATAATGTTTTTTGTTTTATATTAGTTTATTGAATTATTCACAAATATGATAATAGAAATATAACGAAATGGATCATACCTAATTCAATAAAATGATATAAAACAGTAATTGTTGTTCATCTATAATATTATCACCTTATGAAACGAAAGAAACTTCTCGGACAACCTAATATTAATCGACAGGAATAAATCGTCCAGATGAATAACACGAGTATGCATTTTCGTTTTTCTGTCGCAAGCATCGACGTAGGGGAGTTAGATCTAATAATAAGAGACCGTTCTGACAGGTTTTTCGTAGTTCGTAACGGATCACGATTCTTTCTCTTTTCTTTTTTTGTGAAGAGATAAGATAGATTTGCATGGATCGGCGAATATTAATCGTATCGAAAAGAACCACCACTCTTTCCAAGTTTATGAGGACTATCGGGATCGATGGGACATAACCGTGAGATGATCCTGCTTCCGTAGATTTCTTTTTGCTACCTGTTTATTCAACCAATCGCGGAAAGACGCAATCGCGAGGAAGCGCGTCAACGGGAGTCGTAAATTCCCGTTACGATTTGACAATCGACGCCACGAACTGATCGATCCCCTATTTCGATTAGTATAACACTTGATTAACAGTTCAAAGATATTATATAATTCCAACAACTTTGTAGAAAAGATAGTTACGCTGGTGCGTAGGGTATAAATTAAGTAGGTGAATGATTGAAGGGTGAAAACCCAGTAAAGAGATGTTGACTGTTCTAAAGATGATGAACCAGTTCAGAGATGTTGACTGACCTGTAGTCGTAGATCCAGTGAAGTCCGATGACGATGCTGTTGCAAAGGAAAACTCTTACTCGGTGGTGGTCGCTTGCGGGTGGAATCCCGGGAAACATAGGAAAACCCGTTTCCCCAATTTTTTGCCTGTTGGAGCAATAACCGTAAGGAACTTCTTGACTCGAAGATGTTTTATGCCAATTGACGGCCTTAACGGTAAATCAAAAGCTTGGTTTTATGACAGTTCCTCAGGATTATTGCGGTCCGCTTAATTCTATGTGTACAGCTGGTGGCCGCCTCAAACATAAAGAGTCACCGGACGAATCTATTCGTTCGAATCTTACGAAAGACCTGTTAGGACGAACGAAAGGTTGTTGAATAGTAATTTGATGTTCTCCTTTGTTTTTTATTTTGTGTAAGAAGCGTTAAAATGACTAGAAAGTTAGAAAGTTAAGTGAATATTAATGATATCGGAAGAAACGAATCATTCTGACACTTGGCTATTTATTGTCATCGGACGTTTAGATAGCTCTGTTATTCACACACACACGCGCGCACATACACTGCTGAGTATTCTGACTTGCTGTTTTACGACATCGTTCCCGTGGGGCTTAAATGACTTAAGAAACGAGGTAAACATAATGCAAGCCTGCCGCATTTGCGTTATTCATTTTATGATTCATTCATAGAAGACATTTGTAACATTTCACTGTATCATACACAGGGTGTTAGATTTTATTATTACCTTGTATTCTAATCTGTTGTTTATCCTGAACAGGAGAAAATGCTTTTACAGGGAATTCTTTTCGAAAATCTTCTCAATTCATCACACTTGTTGAAACAAGAGCGCGCCTGAGGAATAAAACACGTTATTCTTCGATAGGCAATAAATAAATAAAACCAAATAGGCAATAAATAAATAAAACCAAATAAAACGTATATACATTGAAAATGGATCAAAAGTTGGAATCAAATTTTCTCGAATAAAATCGATATTATTGTTATTATGACTTAATATTATTGTTGTTAGGACTTAATAATCCTCTGTATTGTATTATCATCGTTCTACAAGTTTATCCTATGTACCTATCGAATATCTTGTTTCTACATAACGTTTAACACAGATCGGATAATCGCGATGCTCCTCTGTGTAATTCCAGCGGAATGGTGGCCGCGACGTTCGAAGCGCGAGGAAAAATGGAGCAACCGGGTAACATCTGATAGAAATGTTTCCCGCGGCAAATTTCATTTCGTCGAATATCATTTAGTGTGAAAATCGCAAACTCAGAATTAAATTTACGCCGGTATTCTCTCCTCGAAATATCGTCTACTCAACGCGTGCTAAAATTAAGAACCGTGTCACATATTCAACCTCATAGGATGCGTTTATCCACAACATGTTAACGTCGATACGTTAACACCAAGGAACTGGCGTTAACTCTTAGGTTGGCAACTAAGTGATTGCGGATTTTGTCAATACCACCTAATGACAAAATCCGCAATCACATAGTTTCCAACCCAATATTTCGATATATACAAACTATTCTCAAAATTATGATAGGCTTCTAGAGAAAAATGAAAGTCTGTTTGTTTATCGAAACACGAACAAAATTCAAACACACGTAGATAGAAATTTTAGAATTGCAATAGGATTAAGGCAATCTTCTCCGAAGTAAAATTACGTATGAAGAAAATGTAACCGCATATGTTCAACTTACCTTTTCACATAGAATCACTGCCTCATCAGTTGTATCAGTTTTTCATTCCACAACTTCCTATACAACCACTTCATCCAGATTATACAGGGTAGCGGCTGTGCTCGGTTTAAATGTGTTTGCCATTGGATAGCAACAGAAAGGGTTACCCAGAATGTAACGAAAGGCAGATCTTTGAAATTGGATCAGCCAACACTACGAAATAAATGAAATAGCATGAATGAATCAGCTCGTAACTAATTAAACGACATACGTATCACCTTTCGACGTTATTTCGGTATATTTCGGACTTTTCGAAATCGGATAATTAATCTGGACTTACTCGGCGGGTCTACGAATAATTTTTGCTGGAAATTACAGCGGATGTTAAGCCCGCACGACCATTCTAATTAAATTTGCGGTGCCGTTTATCAATCTGAATGGAGTACGCGCGCGGGTGCGTGCCGTGCATTTCGCCCGTGTATCGCGATGTCCGTGCACGATTTCGAAAATTTCCATCGTCGCGTCGTTACTGTATTTTATAACGAGACCCGTTCCCGTCGTGTTCATTAAACGATAACAATGGTCGGTGTGTTAAAATATGACGACATAACTGGTGAAAAATTGAGGGAAAAATCGAATGGAAAGGTCGAATCATACATATATCAGATTTACAATGTTTTACTGTCCAACTTCCCTCGCACAATAATTTGCCAATTAGTGATATTAGCAAATTGGGAGATTTCGTTTCCACCCTTTGCTCTATCGCTACGATTTCCGTATTAATCACATCGTTCGCTATAATTTCATTTTCCCTGGATCTTTAAAAAACAGTTCCAATATCTAAATAGCATCTATGGAAAACGACCAAGAATTACGTTAAACGGAAAGATTCGTTATTACGAACACTGATTGCCAGTGAATTTAAACACGCTGAGAAAAAGAAGCAGCATAATTCTTAAACGATTTTTTCCATTTACATAAATCGTCAGAAAAGCGGAACTGACTCTTCATACCAATTCCAGTCGCTTTGTTAGCTGCACACAAGCTTGAAATATTTTTAACGATCATAGAAATCGAGGAAAGATAAGAAGAAACAGACGAAGGAAAATAAAGCATTAAAAACGAAAAAGCGGAACGTTCGAAGGTGGTAGAAAGCGCGACTCACGAACAGCAATTTCGCGCACAAAAACCTAAAACTGAATGGCGACCGTGGTGTTCGTGTCTTAACAGCTCGCGCTTTCGGTCGGTCAACTTAAAACTGATAGCTTCATATCCTGGGCGTATGGAGGGCAGGAACGCGTGAGAGGGCTGCTACTTTAAACGTGCCACGCTCGATATTAATGCCCGTTTCCACGAGTGCAACGTTAACCAACGGCGGGATCGCCATAATTTTGCGAAATTGGTTGCCCGCGGGACGTTTATAATGCGAACAGGCCACGTAACCCGAGACCGTGTATCTTTCGGAGCGTCGCGATAAAGTTATAACGATTAAAAAAGGTGACGACTTGATCCGTGCAACGATCGTGCAACCAGTAAACTGGTGTATGCACAGGCAATTACGAAACTTTAGAATCGCCAGCTCTGTCTCGCCGCTCGCATGCGAATTCGCGTGAATTCGATTCCGCACGTAACACGTGCGATCGTGTCAAGTTTATTTTTTCCGTAGGTAAAAATTTGTTGGTTTCTTGGAAGATTTATATCGCTGGGACAAAATGGAAATCGCGTGGGGTGTGTAGGGTCAACGAATGCTTCGTAACTTTCTCGATATACCAGACATTCGGTGATTTACCAACTAGCAACGTCAACGAATTGACGTGTTGCAAATTGTAGATTATGAACATTTTCGTTCGATTCTTCGTCTTTACAATGTATGCGTTTAGTGGTTGTTTTTGTAAGGATACGGTTTGAATATGATTAAAGGAATTAGAAATTTCGTTGCTCTTATTTAAAACGTTGTTCCATATGTCGTTCGTTCGTCGCAAATTACCGGTTTACGAAACGATGTTCAAAACGACAAAAATGTGGTTTGGATGTCAAAAACACAGCGAAACCCGTTCGGGAAAATTGCACGCGTCTTTCGTCCCATTCTAAAACAATAGTTTTCGAAAAACTGAAAAGCACAATTGAAATGACACAGCTGTTTCTCGGATCTGGGTTAAGACCTGAAAACGTATTCACAAATCCCAAGGACGTGAGTTCTAATTAGTTTTTCGTAGAAAATTCTAGCGACAAAAAAAGGAAGTAAAATCACGCCCGACAAAGAAGAATATACCACGATGAAAATAGAACATACACTGCGTAATCACGTACTCGCAACCCTTTATCAAGCAATTCTCCATTATATCTCTATTTACAGATTTTCATCGAAATAAAGTGCCATAATACAACAGAAGCACCTCATTGCTATAATGTTCTCCCAGTTTCCCTCGTCTATCTTCGTTTTTTCAATTTAATTATGCAAAAGGCAAAACCTGCACAAAGCCACGTGTCGTACTTATTTCCGTAACCAATTCTTTTTGCATTACTCATATAGTCGATAGAAGGCGAACCAAAAATATCGAAGTCGATGGTCGAGCGATTTTATTTTACATAGTATTTGATAATCCGTAACAATATACTAAAGATGAGTCATAGTATGCAAGTTTGATTATTCTACGCAGAGTTGACGATCGACTTTTGAAACGTTGAAGCTCAAGTGATTGAAATAACGTTAGCTTACTGTATATAGTTTCGTACGGCTTTTTCCTATACACTAGCTCGACAAACACGAAGCTATCAGTGTTAACAATCGACCGAGTTTGCACGATAGCGGCAACGGGTATCTGACGGAGTTGCTGAATTTCCACAAGGACGAAAAAGCCAGCCGTACGTGTCCTTTTATGAAAACCGATATACTCCCGGGAGTCGATATACCCATTCGCGACAGCATCTCTGCTCATAATTTCGTACGTAATATCACGAGTACGGCCGCGTCGCTGAATTTCCAAACTTCAGAAACTCTCTGCACCGAACTTCGCTCCCCCTGCGTGCTCGCCAGTCTCGCAGTTACTTTCTGTCTCCGTTCGACGTTTGGCCAGAGAAACGCGTTAGAAAGCATCCCCGCGCGCGCGCCCAGTGTTTTTAAAAGTTTCGAACCTCGGACCGGTTTCGAACCTCGGACCGTTTTCGATAAAACTTGGACAAGTTGGCTCGCGCGCGTGTTTCGCGCTCGAAAAATTCGTAAGCGAATAAAATTTCGCTTCGTTTCAAGCACGACGAACCGTCGCGAATTTCATTATCCACCCGCTCCACCACTCGCTCCACTGTTTTACCCTTTTGCGCGCGCTATCATCTACCCTCTCGCCTTCTATTTTTTCTCGTTTCTTGGTAAAAGCGCACACAAGTTTTTTCTAAACAAGTGGATTTCGTTGCAGAAATCTTCGACCGTTTCACCTACTTTCGCGCCCAACGCGTCCACCGTCAACCTATTCTACCTATTTCCAAAGCGACGACCATTTTTATCACATTGGTCGTAGTACGACCGAGATGTTCGTCATTCTCGCGATGGCCAACAGTGAAAATTCGCTACACGTGCCACCGTATCGTATGGTTTACGCGAATGGAAATACAACGAGACGGGCGAGAGCGCGCTTCTATACTTCATAGAATTAAGTTATTACGTGTAACGTTAGTCGGGCCTCATTTAGGATGTGCATCAATTATCCGAGCCCTTGTGTTCTGAAACTACTCGTAAGTATATGGTACCGTTTCGACCAGTATACCGCATATATTTTTTACAAGGCAGAGAGTATCACGGGGAATGCTGAATTTCGTTTTTCATTTAAACCGGCATGCATTGTGCCGTATTAAGAATTGTTAGATACGAGCAATTTTTCATCATTTTTGTTATGCTCTAAAAGGTTTGTAGCGGCACATGAAATAGGGGGACAATTCAAATCATGTTGTTGTTTTGCCTCGGAGTATCAACATCGTTAGGACATACATAATGTAATAATAAATAAACTCCGGGCAAAACAACGTCGCCGCTACGTGTAACCGTCAAACAAAGTCAAATTTAAATTTTCCAGTACTCCCTCGACCAGTATAAATAGATGACCATGTTCTGCAGAAGTGAGTCAGTCGTGCGAATCAATATCTGTTTGTCAGTTTCAATCTCGAGCGATTTTAATAGCGATCTATACACAGTTTTAGCGAATCAGTTAGTACCGATAGTGATAGTAGTAGTTGGTTGTGATAGTGCGCTACTCTGCTAGTGTGTTCCGCTGGTGAGGAGGCCGGTAGGCTCTGGTCGCCGGGATTTGAACCTAGGTCCCGAAACGTTCGTAACCTAAGGCGCTAACCACTGGTCGCAAAACAGGACGCTGTGCTGTGTAACTTTGGGGAGGGGTGGGATGAGAGGGAGGGGGCGGGGGAGGGGGATGTGAAATAGGTTTATTTACAAAATTTACAAATATTTACAGTTTACACCTGTGTTATACGGTGCCAGAATTGAGTTCTGTCGGTTTAATGGTTTTCTCTCTTATTTTATTATGGGTTCGGTATCCACCAATATTTTTTTGTGTTTTTTCTGTATTTGTCTTTAGCGTCTTTCAGAGGGAGGGCCATGTTGTATCCACCTAGTGTCTGCGGTCTGTCCATTTAAGTTTTCTTCGTAGAGCATAGTTTTGATCCTTATTTTTCTTTTTATGTGATAGATTATTGGGATATTATTTTGATCCTGGAGGTAGTTTTTTTCGTCTAGGTATAGGAAAGCTTCTGGGGGCTACTCGTCCGGAGCTACTCAGGGATGCTTGCGCTAACCACTGCGCTGCCGTCGTCTGACCTTAGTTAGTGTCGTCCGGTGATATTTGATGTCGAGTGCCGCCACAATTCTCTATATCTCTAAATTATTTAATAATATATTTGACGGTTTTCAATACCAAGATATCTCGTCATTTGAACCAACCACCCTCTACAGGTTTCTAGTTCTCGGCTAATAAGTCAAAGATTCTAATGTAGGACACGGAATTTCGGCAATGTATGGCAACAAATGTTATCCTGTTTCCCGCGTCGTTCTTTTCTCTGAAAATTTACGCTCTATAAGTACATGGAAATATTAGAATCTTTCGATTAAAAAATTGGGAAGTAATAATAACGATGGAGAAACAGCAAAGTAAAATTATATTAAATACAAATACTGGGTCGTATTAATCTGCAAAGCATACTTCTACGCTGGAATTCTCTTTCTCGAATCGCGAGAATTCGCGACTCATAATTCTACCAACACTTTCTCTCTGACCTCTCAAATCACAAAATTATAGTAAAATTATTCAAGCTCATAGATTAATACAATTTATCCTTCACAGAAATATAATCACCTTAATTTACCCTTTCGGTCCGATATCGTCGAAACTCTTTTAGCAGCGCTCTTAACTTTCTAATGCTTTTTACGTGGTCTGTACAGGTACTATCAGCGGTAACGGCGAGTTATGAATACAGAGCTAGGTTTCTAAGTGCATTAAATATGCAGCTCTGATAACAGCGAAAGAGATTAGGGGTGGGTATATAGGCGAGAGGGCGGAGGGCGGGGGTGAAGCATACGGGTACGCGGTGGCGCATTTTACGAGTCGACACTAACGACTTAAAATGAAGCAAAATACAGTTGCGACTCAGGCGTAAGGGCAACAAGCGCCGCGAACTTCCGGGGATATTGTCTTTTAAAGCCCACGCGCGCTCGCACGTTTCTCGTTAAATGGTCTACAGCTTACACAGCGGCGTTTTACATGGATGATCGTCGTTAATCGACAGACGATACACCCTTATTAAATTGCCGAGTTAATATCGGCCAGCCGGAAACTTTTGATTAAATTTCAAAGTGAAAGAAATCGCCGTTAACTACGTTAATATCGATTCGTTGAAGAAATTATATTTGAAAATTACAATTGAAATTTACGTTTCTACAAGTATTAGGTTGTCCGGAAAGTATCTTTCTTTCGCAAACGTGTTTTTTACAACAGTATAGCTTCGTACAAACGTGAAACCAAGTTTGTGAAATGTCGCGGTGTTTACCTCAACAGAACAAAATGGATCGTACGTAATTCGACAAAATAATATAAAACAAAAAACATTGTGCGTCTATTATTTCCTCATAAAACGAAAGAAACTCTTCGGACAACCTAATATCTACAAATAAATGTATATGAATAAATGTATTCTGGCTGATGAAATATTTAGATGGTCGAGAAACCACGAACGACGTACTGTTTAATTTCATTACGCGTAATTGATCGAAATTTGATTGAAACCAACGACTTAATTTCCAACAAAACGTTAACATATTTTTTAAGCGTTTCAATGATTTTCTAATTTTACGTAACTAATAGTGTGCACATATAGACCGTACAGAATTGCGTGATGTTGCGTAGAATCCCAAGATTCTAATATTGGAACTGTGCATTAACCTTTTCAGGACTGTGAACCCACCTATGAGTATCAAACAAAGCGATAGTTACAGTCTAAAGATCTGTACATACGTCCAATATCATGTAGTATCGCATACGTTACTGAATATCTTTCCAAGTTTATTATCTAAAAATACGACTTTGAAATAATTCAACGCACGATTCATACAATACTTGCTTTTTAATTTAAAACGTATTCTGTCACTACTGTGAAAGATATTGTTACGGTTGCTGCATTCTTCCAATTTCAACTACACAAATGAGCTGTTATTTTATTTAACAATACCATGGACACTAATTTATAAATTACATACCTATTAATTTAACTATCATGCAACTATTATAATCATTTAATTCGTTTATAAAATCTTATGAAAAACTAGTTCTTTAATAAATAAATACTTGCAGTTCCCAGAAACCAATATCCTTCCATTTCTTTCCTAAGTGAAATCAAGTCGATATTCGCAACAATATTTTATGCCATAAAATGAATATATTTAACGTGTAATGTACAGACTTAGAGTATTACATTTCAAAGAAATTTCGCTTCTCTCTAAGGTAAAGAAACGTTATTTTCCCTTTGGTGTTGCAATCAACAAAGTTTGTAACTACACTGTTCCACAACGCTTTATACAACCCGAGTTCGAAACAATATCCAGTATCAACCCACAATTTCCCCCATTCCCACGGCGAAAGGACAAACTGATACCGTCCTGGCGATGACATAGCCAATTACCGACAGCTCGTTGGCCGTGTCGCGTCGATTCGCGTAAAAACAGTCGCTGCTCGCGTCTGTAATTGACGCGAGATCCCTTATTCTCGTCACGTACCGCGAAACCGACACCGATAAAATGCTAATCGACGTCCAACTCAATCTCTGTCGGATCCCATCGAAAAGACAGCAACTATCTATGAAACTCGTGAACCGAGATATTAAGCAATCCGGCGACGTGTTCATCACTTCTGTCAGATCGCTTCACGAAATTTGTTTCATTTCGTCGACGTGTTTTCGGGGTGGTTTTTCTTTCCCCCAAATGGCGCAGAAAC
This sequence comes from Bombus vancouverensis nearcticus, assembly GCF_051014615.1. Taxonomy (NCBI): domain Eukaryota; kingdom Metazoa; phylum Arthropoda; class Insecta; order Hymenoptera; family Apidae; genus Bombus; species Bombus vancouverensis. The sequence goes on from NC_134915.1 coordinate 8,915,762, forward strand.
TTCGATAATGAGAATGGATCATAAGGGGACAAAGTATTCGATACGCCATCAATCAAAACAACTACTGCGATAAACGTGTGTCGATGTTTGTCATTTCTGACACGAAATTGCAAATTGACAAGAACGGTCTTAATTAAGGGGACTGGATAGAATATTTCTTGCGAAGAAATATGACTGCACATGGTGTAAAAATATATAAAGTATCTTTAATTATATTCACATAAAACATTTACATTGTCCGAGCTCGTCGGGTTTTCCTTCATTTGCTACGTAAATTTTAGTAACGTTCATGCGCCATGACTATGGATTGACCGAAAAACCCTCCTATCTTGAAACTCATGAGCGTAGCTAAAAGTACAATAGTAAAATAGTACAGTTAAAAATACAGTTTCCTCTATCATCCTATCGCTCCATTAAAGGTACTATTTTCTGGCACCTTTTCCAAATTCTTCTTTAAAAGGAGTCGACCGATATCAAGCATTAAAGGAGACATTCGTCACCAAAAGTAGCACCAAAGAGCAATTTACATTGGAATCTCGAGATAAGGTTGAGTTAAAGCAAGACGCGAAGTCGGAACACCTAGGGGGAACATCATCTGGAACGTGTATTACGAAAGCATTTCTGAGTCCTCTGGCACAATAATTTATTACCTAATGATATTAATAAATCGGCAGGTTGCAACTCGTAAGTTATAGAATTCCCTTTTTTAATTTTCCAATTTTACGTCACGTAGAATACAGTAAAATTGAATTTCATGTATTGTTACGCTTGTTACCATTATGCAGGGGAATTTAATACTTCTGGTAATTTGTAACTTGCAACGTGTAAAATTTCAAGAGGAGTCCTGATCAAAGAGAAATTATCTCAAACGAGAATTAATGTACAGTCAGCATGGAAAACTCGCGAGTTCAAGAATGATATCAATTCTCAACCGTATCACAGAGACCTTGCCATCCGCAGTTAAACACCGACGGCAACGTTTCATTGATTGCTGTAGAACTCTAGTGGAAATTCAACGAAGATTTCTACCCGTACCCCTAACGCTGATTCTCCGCAACGATATCGACCCAACGAATAACGTTGATATCAGGTTCAGGTTAATTTCCTCAATTCTCCAGCGATGAATACTCTGCAATTTTAATATCAACCGATGACGAGGGCGAGTAGTAGATTAAACGCGTACAATTCCGCGAGAGCGGAAACGATAGCGCGTCGTTGCGTCCAATTGATATTTCATTAAGCGTTTAAAGTAGACGGGGTGAAAGAGGTGGAAAGATTAGCGCATAAACGAATGATCACGAATTACGAAATCGATCTTCGTTTATTCGGATTTATGGTCGCATTAAATTCTATCCGACGATGCTGCCTCGCGATATAATAACTTTAATTCTTTAACAGCGTAAAAAGACTCGGGCAAACTGTCAAATAAATATGTCGTGGTATAAATTTCATATCTTGAACACCATGATTGGACAGAGGGTGTTTACGCATTTATGCGAAATTTAAGGATTAGAAAGCTTTAAAAAGCGTAGAATGCACACAATACGTAAAGATATACACAGCGGCGACGAAACGTATTTATACGCGAGCATTTTTAGTACCTTCGACCTAAATCCATGGACCATGTCTGACGAATAAATTCATTTTTTTTCTTGGGAGAAATTGCACCGCTAACTGGTATTCGTTAATATCGATGTTAATGCTTTGTTTTAGTCTATAGTTATGGGTTGATAAGAAGGCGAAGGTAAAAAGGAAATAGAAAAAGGGCCTTTTTATGTACTAGTAAATGGATGGTTGAACGATGAAGAACTCCCGAGATCCTCTCGATGGGAAATCACAAAGAATATGGCGTCAGCAAGTTGCTCGCTGGTCTAGACAGCCCTTGAACTGGACCGGAGTTCGTGGAATTCGCGTCTTTCTTGGAGAAGTAAAGAAGTTGATGCCGCATCCCGACGAGATAAAACATGTGCGACTTCAGATGTGTCGACGTTGATCGTTTCTTTCTATCGTTCCACAGTCTCCAAATTTTTGAGTAATTTTCCTGTAATCCTATGCATGATAGATTCTCCTAATTTATATATCTCTTTGCGAAGGTGGGAAAAACATCAATATATATTAGAATCATAAATACTGTGCAGAATAATTATATAGAATAATACCTTATAGAGTAATAAAAGTGCATTATACAAATCGGCGAATAACAAAAATTGTACGAGTTAGATATACATAAATAATAAAATAAAAAAAAGATGGAAAGAATTAGAGCACCGATACTATGAATAAGTTCTATTGCAATCAATAAGCTTAATAAATCGATATAAAAAAAAGAGTATAAAACTAAAAATAAAATGGGAAAATTCTCGATATAAATTCTCTATTTATATTGAACATTGTGGTATTGTACATACTCAAACTCGTCCAAACTTTATCAAATTAGAGAATAAATAGAATCTATGTAAACGAAAGAATAAGAAGTAGGGACGAAAAAAGGTACTAACGGCAAAAGAATCCTTGAAATTCTCTTTCATGATCACGAATATCAAGAGACAAGATTCACTGACATAAATAGCGCGAAAAAGCTGCAAATACGATCTCGCATTTACATAATGTTTTATAAAAAGAAATTCAAAAAAAGGTTGAAGAGATCGAGTCCATTATACGTTCTAATATAGACCTTGCCACGAGGATCTTATAAACCCGAAATAAAAAACGAAAGAAGAGAAAAGAAGGTACAAAGCACAATCGCGCCATATCGGGGATGGCGGTAAGCTTAGAGGCACGTCTATTGATTTATTTTACGATGATCATAAACTCGATCGGCTTGTCGCGTTCCCCGCGTTCCAGCGTGTAAGTCATCGCGCAATCGAGTCCGCGAGGACCCAAAGAGAAGGCAGAGGAAAGACGGAGGAAAAAAGAAGGAGAAAAGCGAAGTAGCCGCGAGAAGGAAAGGAGGAGAAAGGAAAAGGAACTCTCTCTCTGGTTCGAAAAGCGCGCTTGCCCTCTCACGACAACCTCGAAAGATATATCGTCGTGCGTATATTTACGAGGAGCCAGAGTTATAAATCACGGGTTCGTCTGCTTACCAGAAAACGCTGGTGGAAAGGGTGAATCGCGCCCATACATATATACACGATCTTCTGTAAGTACATCGTACACCCTCATTCATAAGTATTGAAACACTTTTACGAAAGCATGAGAATACGTGAAAAGTAATTGACAAATCATCGAAACATTTTAAGAACGATTATCTCAGTTGAAATAATAATACAACACGATATTATGGTAATCTGATATAATAAAATTAATTATTTTCTTCGTCCGTGTCTGTCGCGTTTCTTGATCGCTTCACTTTAGTCAATCTTCATATTCACATTATTTTGTAATAGTAGTTATATATTTATGTGATAGCTGTTATTCGATTTCATGTTTATTATAAATGACTTTGATGATACGAATTCAGACTTTGAACGATCTTCCTGTCGTTTCTTACCTAATTCCTTTTTCCTAGCAATCTTTTCTCTTTATCAAGTCGTAATTACAGACCGATGTATTTATTATAATTAACCGATGAATAAGAGACATATTTTTATATCTAACAGGTTCTTTTTATCTTAGATTACGCCGTGTTAAAATACTACTTCTCTTTCGTCATCTTCACCTATGTATATCGAATTCACAGCTTGGCAATGTAAAATTCTGATCGATTAATCGTTCTCTTGATAACCTCGATTAATTGTCACGTTTTGTATAAAATCATCAGCTGCTCCTGCTACTTATGAATCAGAGTGTACATTGGTATACACACTTGTACATCCTTTCGAGTGTGTACACATCGTCGATGGCCAATGTCGACGTAATGGTTTTTCGATAATTGTGTAACTGTTTCGCATTGCTGGCCGGTGAAACACACGCCACTGTAAACGCTTTAGCCCCTTTAACGATCGAGCTCTGACGCGATCCCTTGGCCCTCTACTCGGCTTCTAACCCGATATACCTGTGCATGGATTTCCATTCCGTCTCTCTGTGACGCATACGGCAAACGTGGACGGAATGAGAATCACCTTGGCACGCTTACGGTCACTCCCGTTTCTCGCGATTTTCCGTAGCCGATTATTATCGATACGATCGCCCCGCTTTTCAACGTTTGCCACACGACCCGGTAGCGCTCTTTCTCTTTCTATCTCTCTTTCTCTCTGTCGCGCGTTACCTGTTTTAGACGTAATCACGGATCGAAAAGAGCCACCAAGATTAGTAACGCGACGCCGGCCACTGCAGAGCAGCACGTTAAAATATACGTAAAGTACTATGATTCGTACAATTTGTCGAAACACAATGACTCGTTGGAAACATTCTCAGGAATTCGTCAACGGTTTCTACAGGGAATTTTAGTTACTCGATGTTTTTTTTTTTTTTAATATTTATTAAAATTACAATCAATTCTCGCGTTGAGAATTTTCAGTAGTTTTTCTGGCGTGGCGCAGTAACATGGCTAATTATTTATAATAAGTTATTACTTATTATAGATAAGTATAATTTGTACGTAAGCATTATAAATAAGTAAATATTACTTAATTTAAATAACTAGTTCAATCTATCGTTTAGGTCTAGCGGGTAGTGTCTCATTTACTCGATGTGTTTAACGATTTAAAAGGAAATTGGAGTAGCAGAGTCGTTTTGTCGGAAGCCAAGTCGGTTAACTGAATTTTTTGGAAATTTCTTCATTTTAGTATCAAAATACACACGCGATTAATGCTCGACTCTGCGAAAAACAAACGATTAACGATAGAGTTTGATTTCTAGTACAAGATAGTTCGAATAAGAGATTACGTATTACGTTTGTTGTTTCACGATGTGATTCGTCGAATCAACGATGGTTGTTATTTACTCGTGCAAAAGTCTTAGCCCATTTACGATAGTAATCTGGTCGTGTTTCATGGTAACGGAAAAGTTTTCGATAAGTAAGTGTTTTCTCGAATTGATTGGTATTGTAGTAATTGAAGGATGTAATTCTAGTTAGCGAGTCGGCACTGGTAACGGGAGTGAAAATGTTTAAGGCTCGTCACAAGCAACTTGCCGAGGAATTATCGGGGCGAACGGTCGTAAATCGACGCACGTTTGCAACTCTCGCTCTGCCACAGAGTAAATAAAGCGTTTTGCCGTCCGCTGTATAACTCTTTTCTCCACCGATAAATATTTATGACCGCGACGGGCAAACGAGCTTTATTATGTTCCGCTCAAGTTGAAAAGGATCTCCTTAAAATTGTTGTGACCCTAGTTGCAGACGCGCGCGCGTGTTACAACGCGAGCCACAATGGTTATACGACGTTGTAAATCTTAATTCCTCCGTTGCATTTCTCAGACATACATCATCGACAAGGTTTTCGGCTTATCTTTAGTGCCCCGGTGTAAAATCTCTCTTATAAAGGCGTTTCCGACAGACTACGAAAAACGAACTATAGTCCCATTTTTTCCTCACTCTTCCATTCTTTTTGCTTCTTTTTATCTATGTACACAAGGACAGGGTGAGAGAGGGAGATAGTTCTCAGTGCATTTCCTGCATTTCTTAGACCTTGGTGACTTACAAGTTACGAAACGAATGACTAATAAAAGCCGAGTGTTATGACGGACAACAGTTTTCGATGACGTACGCTCCACGTTAAGATTATCTTGTGTTACAGTTAGATAAAGCAGCGAGTTAATATTAGCCATTTCTAATCGTTCGTAGATTTATCATAGGCTCTGTTACATCTTAAGTTTAAAAGGAATTTCGTGTCTCTTATTTACAGCGATTAAACGATGTTGCTTGTTTCAGCATCGTACGTTGTAATATGTGTATGTATAATAAGGGTAAAATAAGTCATGTTCCGTTTGTAAATGAAATTAGAAGAAAATATTGGAAGAAAAAGAGTATACAGTATAAAGAAGATATCATAATACCTGATAATAGTACATCTCCTCTGACATATTTCTCCAAATATTTTTTTTTTATTTATTTATTTGCATTTTACAATTTGTCCAGTAGGACATTTGGTAAAATATTATAGCTTAGTGATATAGCAATATAGCATGTGGATGGCTACCCCCAGTGGGATACCATCTTCGAATTTGATTGATTTATTTTTTTAGTGTGGTGAGTGTTTGTATGTTAGGTTACGCCCTTTGTGAGATCTGTTTCTCCAAATATGATCAGAAAAAAAGATACGACTTGTTCATACTGCACAAATCGCCCAAATATCTTATTAAAAGATCAAGTTATTTAAACAGTTCATAATACATTCAGTGCTTAAAATTGTTATCGTAATATTAAAAGTTTTACGAATATGATTCTCTAGTTAATTTAAATGTTACAATCGATTGCAGCAACCCCTGTTATACCTATAACATCACTTGCACGTAAAATCTCGCTAGTAATACGATAACATATTAATAATATCTTCCCACGACAACATTTTAACATCATCTTCCTACGACAACGTATTAACGTCACCCACCCACAATCTCCATATTCGCAAAATTCCAAGTGACGCACCCTTTAAAATATTCACGGAAACAACAAAACGCCAAAGATACGTTCGCCAGCACCTTTCATCAGGAATATCACAATTCATGTTCGACGTCGGATGAGATCGGTGGTCTGGATGTTTTCTGGCGGATCCACACGCCAAACGGCGCGTCCGCCTTGGGTTACGGGCTGCCAATAATTTATAATGAAACGCCATATCTTTTGTTGCCCGGAGAAATTGATTATTGCCTGTTGTTTCCTCGCCAGCGAATCAAATTTCACGCTTGTAAATCATATAGGTTTAATATCGCCATGGCAGCGTTACACCGGCATGCAGCAAATAACCCTTCCCCCTATTTTTTTTAGTCCTCCTATCCTTTGACCAAACTCTGCGTCTCCTCCTCCGTTGTCGTCGCGCATCCATACACCTCCACCCACCGTTCTGGCCCATCCTCGCATACGTTTTAAACTTTCTGGACGATGCTCGATCCTATTTCTTTTCTTCTTTTTGCATCCTCCTCTTCTTCATCCCTTCCTTTCGCGAATTCTGCTCGATTCTCACGCACCTTGATTATTTTGCAAATTCATATCTTTATAAACACAGGTAAACAAGTGGAATCTGGACAGAGACTCGTCTCGAATATCATCGAACGTTACAATATCGTATTTTTGATATCTTATGCATTTTTGCATTTTGTATGAATTCCGTGTACTTTAGTATTTTCAAATTTCCCATAAACCTGTGTGTCGTGGTTAGCGTTCAGACTGATACCTAATCGACATCAACTTCCGAATTTCCATTTATATTCTATCAGAAAAAATTCATATCCTTTCAATTACATGAAAATACCTTATTGATACTTCGATTAAAGTGTCAATATACAACGACGTATAATTAATACTGGAAGATGGCAAAATTTCTGGACAATGCTGGCTCCCACATTTTTCGCATCATCCACCTTCTTTCTCTCTCTCTCTCATTCCTTTGTGAATTCTACTCGATTATCACTTTCCGTGACCAAACGACATAAGACACGTGCTTTCTTGCTATCAAGCTTCGACAGTTACACCTTCCTGACCTTGCCAGCTTAATGGTCCCACCGAGAAGTATCATGCTCTCGATAAAAGTCCCCCTCGTGGCGGTCGGCCCTTATGATAAACAGTTTTTGCCGATATTCGCGATTTGCCCAGACCATCCAGTGACCGCTTCTTGCCGCAACGATTAAGTCCTCTAGCCGGTCGACTACCTCAGACGTTTTTATCGGCAGATAATGGAGTTGAGAGCAAATCGACGGACGAACTGGATTATATTACAGTAGCGTGCATGATATTGCGAACTCGTAAATTGAGGCAAATATCACAGTTTATATGTTGAAGCGAATTGATAGAAACTCGAGAAACGTACTTTGACTGTGATTCAACACTTGGATGTTGTTGGTGTCTCGTCTGATAATTCCGTTCTACTGTTTTATTACTAGAATCGTGTAGTTTCCTTGCCGTTCCTGGATTTTCTTAGTTTAATTGTAACTTCTTTTCTGTGATGCGTTGAATGTCTTTTTCCGTAGTTGAAACTACTTCCAGGTGTCTCGCTTTTGCTTTTCTCATTGCTGCGGCACCTTTCTTCCCGTTGCCCTTGCTTTTCCCCGGTAGTCGGAATCCCGTTTCTTCGTATCCCTTTGTTGCTGGAATTCCCTATTTGAAGTTTTTCTATTGTTTTCTCTTATTTCTGCAGTTCTTTCCTAACATCCTCCTGTTGCTTTTCTCCTACTATCGAAGTTCTCTATTTGGTATCTTCGATACTACTCGGAATTTGATCTTTTGAAATTTAGTTTCTTTATCTTTCATCGTTAGAATTCCTTTTTCCTCAGAAAGTCACAAATACTACGTCTACAATACTAAACGCTTATTACTATTACTTAGTCTTAATATGTACTATATTCACGTCCTCCAATCAAACAAGCAGATTCTAAGTTTCCACGCTGAACCAACATCTCCCTATTGAAATTTTCTTCCGCCATGAAACAACATCGCTTTCGGATCACGTGTTCGTCCACGCAGCAATAATACGTATAATAACTCGTTACAGTCCATAGCGACGTATTTTACTATTTCGACATGCGGTAACGATACGTTTCAATCCACCAACCTGTTTAATTGTCTTACGAGCAAACCATTCGCCAGCTCAACGATAGTGGTCGCAATTATAAAAAGCAATTACCAGAAAAATAAGCGCCAGCAACAATGAAACCATAGCAACCGAGCCAGCGCGCAATTTATTTCGTTAGGGGCGAACGAGTGTACGTTTTCATCAGTGAAATTGCATTTCCTTCTTATCGTCTCTTAGCAAGGCGTTCACTGGACCGCAAAGTGTCTCGCGAGCTTGATCGTTTTCGATCGCTCATCGGCAACTGGCCTCCATTGTTCTCGACAATGAACGATCGTTCTTATAAATACGAATAAGCCCGTGCACAGGACGTGCAAATGCAGAAATCGACCGATCGATCTGTTCGAGGCCTTATCACGACCGTGCTATCGAGACTCTAATTGCGGTTTGCGTAAGATTACCTGTACAACGAGCTAACTAATGTCACACGAAATAGTCGCGATCGACACTCGGTATAAATCATAATACGTATTTTTTCTCGGAGCAACGTACGGTAAATAGGACGAAGTTCCGGCGAAATTTAAATCTCGTTCAGATTAGACAAGATATTTGAATCCGGGCGACTTGCATTCGAACAATCTGATCGCGTTCCTTCGACTACACTCTGATTTGACAGGAATTAAAGTCTCGTTTAGATTAGGCAAGATACTTGAATTCGAGCAACTTGGGCTTGAACAATCCGATTGGGTTCTATTTACGGAAAGAGAGAGGAAGGTATGGGTTTCATATTGGAAAGGAGAAAAATTTATTGCTACGGACATTAGTTGAATGTAAATTGGTAGCACGTTTCAGAATATGATTTAACATTTACTCAGACGATTTATTCAAATTGTTGAAAAACGGAACTCTCTCGTTATTGCAGCAAATACATCAATCGGCAACTAATTCTACAAAAAAGCTATTTTATGTTATATTTGAAATTATATATATTAAAAATATTTAATAGAAATATCAGAATTCAATGAGCTATTTCGAACCTTCTTTAAGGATTAAACGATACGCGCGAGCAATATTGTATTTATCATTTATAATAAATGAAAAATGATTAAGAATTCAATTTGACTAATCTGAACGGCTTTAGCGGTGGTTTTATGTTTTTCAGAGAACCGGTTCGCGATCGACTGTCAATCAATCGCGCCGAAACACGTACGATACGAGGCGTCTAAAATCGAGACTTGTTATCGTTGTTCTCGATCGCCATCCAGTTGATTTCTCATTCGTTCGAAAGAGGAAAAAACGCGTGTTAGAAATCTGCTGACGAGCAAATAAATTTTTTCGTTGCCCGCTGAATTCGCTAGAAATTGCCTTCGAAATTTGCTCGAAGTTTGCTTTCGAAATTTTTTCACCTCGAGGTTTACGTTTTTTAAAGCACTCTTTTTATACATAGCAAAGTGTTTTATGCGAAACTGCTGATTCATTTTCAAGAATTGTTTAAAATTTGCAATTCGAAGAAGTTACACAAACGTAGGTAAACTTAACTTGCCAAGATATTGGAGATGTAACTGTACGAAGAATTGAACTGCAATTTCATTTCTCTTTCAGATTTAAGAAAAACGATGCTTAGAACTCACATCCCGAAATATTTCACCAGAACATTTTGGATAACCGCGTCGTTTCTCGTCTAGCAATTTACCAATGTCCTCTTTATTAATTTAGTAATTTAATTATACAATTTCGCCAATAACATTAGTTCAATTTTCCAAGGAAATTCTAATGTCCGCAAAACTAGAGTTCTGACTGCCACAAAGAATTCTCCGAGGAACAGAAAAACCTTGTATACACAGCGATCTAGATCCACGAAACAGTGAACAAGAAAGCAAAGGATCAGTACGTAAAGAATGATCTCTAAATTGACTTCGTGCCAGTAATTCCTCCGGTGAAGCCGTGAACAAGCAAGACTGGAACCAGCCGGCTCGTATAAAGAGCCCAAGCCTGACGCTCAATGAACGGTTGACGATTTTCAACAGCTCCTCTGAGTTCGAGTGTCAGAATCACTTTCTACCAATCACTCGTGGCAGGCAACAGGGGAACCGGCGCTGACTGCGCGTTTGATACGATGAATGCGATCATTGTTACGTTCCCCCTACGGTTCACGGTGTGCCCCTTGATCGCGTTGATTCGTAGAACTGCAATTTCGCAGTTCGCTTCGGCAAACCTGAACCCGACACGGTTAGAATATCGCGTCGAAAGGATAACTCGACTCGTCGAGGAACAGTGGACGCCTTTCTCTCCTAGTCGTTATGCTTTTACTACGAGGTTTCAACCTTGACCTCCGGCCTGCTGCTCTCGCCGCGTTTCGTCATGTTTGTCCTGAAATAAAGCCTGAGAGAGAAATTAGGTCAAACAGGGATCGCATATCGCAGCCAGAAGTTATCCGTAATCTCGTATACATATGTGTATGTACGTACGTGTGGATGTTTTAAAGTGGTCCAATCACGGTTATATACGCGGGCCGATTAGCATAGATCCCGTTTCGTCAGCAGTAATCGGAGCTTATTGTTATTCGCCTAGATAGCACGAAGGCCGGCTATATTTACCCGAGGAGCGGCTTGATCACCGATTGTCCGCGAGAGCGTAAGATAACAACGATCCGACGCGCTTTCGTTCTGTACCATGCAAATAGAACAGATTCATTTTTTTTTTATTCCTTTCCTTTTTATTCCATTTTTATCTTCATTTTTATTTATGGAAATCGGGGTTGGTCGGTAAATAGAGCGACACACTACCTGTCCACCAGACGCATAAATCACCCACGCCCACGACCAAGGAATGTTTTTCACGATCCCGCGTTCAATACGATCATTGTTATTCCCCGATGTAAGTCCTCTTTCTATTGATTGTGCTTACCCGGTTGATCACGAAACGGAATTCCCAGCCGGCAGGTTCTCTCTCCCTCTGTATAGTATGACTAGAAACCATAGGACGAAAAGGTTGGAGCGTTGACAAGCGCCAGTCATCGTGAAAGTATTAATATTGCGTTGACGTCGATGTCAGTATTAACCCGCGTTGGCTGAAATGCGCGACACATTTCACCTATGACGCGAGACCTGATGACCACCCTCAGACTTAACACCACGTGAACCATCCACGGGATGGATCTACATATATATACATTACACGTTTGACAGTTATTTTCGTCGATATTCTGAGTCACAAACACGTTCACGCGTGTGCGGAGTTCTCCGAACAGATACACGCATATTGCATATATACGTACAGATGCATACACGTTACGTTGATGCGGTCCTCGTCTGTTTTGTGTAACAAGTTTACATCTTTTAACGAGCAAAAGGATCTTAAACGTTTCGAGGACTCGCACTCTCAAAATCGGAAATCGCGCGTATCAACAGCGATTCTTTAAATACTTTGCTTTACTTACTTTACTTTACTTTACTTTACTTTACTTTACTTTACATTAAATACTGAAAATCAAGAAACTCGTGAACGATAAAAAAAGCACGATTGTGTGTAAAATAATTCAAAGAGAGCGAGAGGGTTGACTTGCGTGGGATTTTGATTTGCTAGTCAATAGCAGTTCTTCACACTGAGTTTGCATATCGTATATTCCATTTATACTTGACATATTTGTTATTATTCGGGTTTCGATCCTGTTTTGTTTCGACGTTTACAACCGTTTGTACTCTTTGAAAGAGCAGGTATACACTCGATGGAGAACGTACTATGGATACTCGGTACATCCTCACTGTGAACACTGTCTATGAAATGTATCAATTTTACTCATATCCAATTTCCCCCACTATATCTTTGCCGGCGACTATACGCGAAATATAAAAGGAAAAATCGGTACGGGAATCAAAGCTGGTGCATGTGTTTGTGCTGGGCTCGATTTGTTTCCCCTGGCGCGCTTCACGCGTGATGCAGAAAACCAATATGGCATATTCAGTTTCCGGACCGTTAATAGCGCGGATATGAATTTTTCAGCTGACCGGATTTCTGGTTCCATGTCACGTACTCGTGCCACCAACTAAATCTGTTGGACCCAACATCCAACACCCTCAACACGGCGTTTGGTATACCGTTCTAGGGCCTCGATTCACGTCCCTCTGCTTTCGTTTAGTTTTCACGCGAATGTACGCGTCGATGCATCGATCGTTCGCGTTTAAATCGTCCCAAACGATATTTGCCAAGTTTACGAAGAACAGGTGCGACCGATTTACGAATGGACGACTCTGTGTTCCCCTTCTCTCTCTCTCTCTTTCTCTCTCTCTCTCTCTTTCTCTCCCCTTATGTATACTTTCTCGTCGCGCCTCTCTCGGTCAATTTGATTTCGTTTCACGGAAGGGGGAGGGGGTCAAGTTTTCGAAAGGATTGTGTTCGAAGTTAACCCAAAGGCAGAGTTGGCAAAGTGAGTTTCCATATAGCCGACGCAATTGCAATTTCTACGACGCAGCTCGAAGAACACGGCGGAATGTATTGTTTGCAAAACGGTCGCGGATAGCTTTTACCGGCGCCATATTTGTTTCGCGTTTCCTACAGAAACACTGGTGAAAACGTATTCGCCTATTTTACCCTCCGGTGTATTGTTTTTTTTTTTTTTTTTTTGCGGAAATCGATTACACGATAAAACGGGTTCCTAATACAGAGTAATAATGAATGGGTTCGGAAAAAGGAGAGAATCCGTACTTTTGTCGATGTCTGCTGGAAATGATTGCTACGGCAGAGAATACAATGTAACGTGTATTCGTTTGCAATAACGAGCACGGCTTGCAATAATTCTCACTTACACATTATTTTTTACTTCTTATATTTACATATTATTTTATTAATTCCTGCAACCGCCGATTGCCAGTTATCGTATAATTTTGTCTTACAAATTCGAAGTGAGAAAGGAGAGACGGTACTCGTGAAATCGTCTCGTACAGATGTACGAGAGGAAACAAAATTTAAAGTTGATACTCACGTGGGTGAGTATCGTTCAGTTCACAGCAATCTTTCCTAGACATTTTCTACTACGTTAGAAACAATTGCCTAAACTTAAACTCTGCTCTTTTGCTGCTAAGTGTACTTCATAAAGACCTCGATCAACAATAATTCTTTGAAATTACAAAGCACGAACGGTATCTCGAGAAATCCCAACGCTACTTCAACTGGTATGATAATTGAGCACAAATTGCCTTTTACAAGCAAGTCGATCCTGGTCGATAATCGGTCGACAAAACTGTGATTTTACAGCGGCGATAAATCGCGAAATCGTAATTGGTAGCAGCATTTACAATACTCCTGGGCTAACAATGCTCACGGAACCGTCGAAAGAGGCTACGTCGGTTCCTATCCTGGACCGCAGGAGCGGTCAGGAAGTTTGTATCGGTGCAAGGACGCGGAAACAAGGACACAGAAGGGGGTTCAGGTTGGTCGCCGACTATCCTGCGTCCAACAATGGTCCGAAGCTTGGCAGGCTGTAACAATGCGTCCGCCCTCACCGGAGCCACTTTGGTTAATTAATTGCCGGCCTCTTTGTTGACGAACGTGTGTGCGACTCGACACCGATCCCCATATGCCCCGCTTACTGGCTGAATTAATTAACAACAATTCGCCAGGGCTGGCGCGCGCGCGAAAAGTGGTTAATTTTGAGCGAAACCGCGAAAGGCGGATCCAAGCCTCCGTGTAATTTCCACGGCAGATTCCGTACGAAATGAGAAAAGTAATTACATTCGTTTGTGCTTTCGTATCCTCTCTCCTCCGCGATCGCTATTAATTCGTGATCCCGCGGCTGAACGTAACCGCGTAACCCAACTATTATCCTGCCGGGGGTAATTGGAGTCAAGAGCGGCAGTTTTGCCAGTAATCTTCTAAGCTGGATGGTTAATCGTGATAATAGTTGGATAATTAGGTCGATAATAAACGCGGACTACAAGGGAAGAACGCGATAAGTCAAGTTTCCTATCTTTTACAGGAGAGCAGGTTTCAGACTCGGTACGTTCGCCAAGTCTTTCTGTTTGCTTTCAGAACTAGATATGTATGGTTTAATTCTCTTGAAAATTTGGAAAATATTCGATATAAAAATTCAAACTCATATTTCGCTGGCAACTTACGGATTTTATTGAACCCTGAATTTCAACGCCCCAAGGCGTTTAATGTGTCACTAAGCAATAGTAAAACGTTTGTAGCATATTTTCGGTTTAACAGAGCCGAAAATCAACTTCGTTCTCGTTGTTTTACTTTTCTCGAGGTATAGACTCTACCTGATGAGAACAGTGGCAAAGGTATACTACGTAGATACTCGTCGTTTCGGTCCGGGTCAATAATGGACGAGTTGAAGCGAAACGTCGATTAAAACTAATTTACCCGTCGAACGACATCGAACCGGGACAATCAAACGCCCCATGTAAATTCGCCCACGGATGGGAAACCGGCGACGGCCAGCTTCGCCGTATAAAGGAGACCAACCCTCTCGAACACGGGGAAAAGTAAGCAAAGATGAAATCGAACGGCGGAGAAACGAGAAAGGTATTTTCACCCACGAGTTCGATTTCTTTCCCTCAACCCCTATCTGGCATCGGAATGAGATCTCGCTAATGTAACTGGCAGCCAACGAGTGGCTACAGTCAGATAGGTCGACCATGGAATAAGGGCAGGGGTTGAGAAGGCGGTGGTAAAAAACGAAGCGAGGAAAAAAGGAATGTAATTACAACGGCGGAATGATAATGAAGTTTACATTTTAATAACCCACCGTGTCGCCAGATGGTCTCGAATGCAATATTAATACTTTCCCCTCGCCGCGTTTACAGCCACTGCGCTATGAAGACTGAAAGATCCTATGCATTTCCTTCATTTCGTATAGCGCGCAAACACGCATGGAAGAAGGGTGGAAAAAGGATGAAGGAAGCGACTGAGTGAAGGGGGAGAAACAGTGCAGACAGACAGTGCAGAAATTGTGACAAAAATAACGTCGATAGATTTTGTGGTAATAAATTGAAGCGTCTGTAGCGATAAGGTAGCTCCAATTTGGAAATTGAATTTATTACAGGAAAGTGGAGGATGTAGGTTTCATATTGAAAAGTGCAAGACTTTATTGCTACGAATAACACTTGACTGTAAATTTATAACGTGTTTCGGAAAGTGAAGCTTCGATTGATTTCAAGTTGCTTTCCGTTAGTTTCTTCTTTACTCAAATTATTGGGGCTGTCCTTTTATCGTATCGATTGTTTATTATAAGTAGAAAGTTTGTGGAAAAGTAAAGAAACAAAGTCTGGTTCCCAAGGAACAAACTGAACTCACCTTACGCCGGCCCCGAGTGGAAAGAAGGGAGAATGCACAAGGGAAGTGTTATTGCATTTCGCAAAGAATGCAGTCCACGGCGTCATAATATATTTGCTGGACCCGGGGCTACCCGTCGACGCGTCAACGCGCCCCACCTCGGACGCCACGAATCTAATTTATAAGTTATGAATCTGTCCGTGGTCGACGATCGTCCGGTAGCATTTTTATTCTCTTTCTGCTTTACCTTTCTCTTTCCGCTCCCTACGACTGGCCCACCACCGACATTCAATTTGCAATTGTATCTCCAGCGTGTAAAACACTGACACTGGTAACGAGGCAGATTTACCGACACTCGCGTAACCATTTTGCCCATTTAACGGCCTATACAACAGTCTGCCATTGTGTACAGTACTCTGCTTTTAACTTAAACTTCCGCAAAATATGTCGGCCCATTAATGACGAAGGAAATGCTAAGAACAAGCTAACTAGTTTTCATGAAAAATGATCCTTCCGGTAGAGACGGTATCCTACGAGGTCTATCGAGGTCTGTTAAGGTTACGTGAAGGAATCGGTATTTCGAGATAGATCCGCAGATAACAGTTAATTAAGCGCTATTAAAGAGCGCATCGCTCATAAAGTCCACG
Source organism: Bombus vancouverensis nearcticus (assembly GCF_051014615.1). NCBI lineage: Eukaryota > Metazoa > Arthropoda > Insecta > Hymenoptera > Apidae > Bombus > Bombus vancouverensis. The sequence goes on from NC_134915.1 coordinate 8,932,293, forward strand.
AGGATTTTTCCGGACCCTTAAACGAATACCTTTACAGCCTATCTCATCGCGTCCAATTTCAAAATCGTTTTCCCGAACATTACGCCGGTGGACGTCGGTTACGTAGAACGAGGTTCGTTCGTGATGGCATTCAACGATACCTACAGCAAGGCATCACCGAAACGTAGCAGCAGCCATTAATGAGGATGGCAGACTGTCTTTGAAACGAGCATCCAATCGCCGCGAGATCTACGAAGCTGCATTTCTATCGGAGATTCGAATCTAAAGAAGAAGGGAAAAAAAGAGGAGGAGGAAGAGGAAAAAAAAGATCCGAAGGAAGAAAGAGATACGGCACGCGATGAAGATCCGCTACGTAACTACGTCCACGTAGGTGTTCCAGCGAGATTTTCCCGTAATTATCGAATCTCGTCGTCAGGGATAAAAAAGAGAAGAAAAAAGGAAAAGAGACGGAGAAGGAGAACAAGAAGCGCTAGTTGCGAAAGTAAATGGCTGACGGCAAGAAGTAAGTGGCCGGAATGATTAGAGAGCAGCAGTAGAAGATACCGTTCATTAAGTCATTTTGCACAGTCGAACCTCCGCCCACTCTCGGAGGAGAGGGCTCTGCCTCGACGAGGCAGGCGTGGAAAGCAAACTGGCTGCCAACTCCCTTTGGTAAAAAGTAACATTAGCTTCACCGAGCCTAGCGCACCGGCCAGAAGGTATCTTCTCCCTTTTCTACCATTTCCATCATTCGTCTCTCCCTCGAGTCGCGTCCGCCTCCATCGTTTTAGCACCAGTTTTCACACACAACTGCACAGTGTGACATTTCAGTGCTCTAGCAAGACGAAGTTATTAAGAAATTTCTTGTTAGTTTTATGGAATCTACCATCTTACCGAATATTGTTCAAATATTTAATACATGTAGCAAGGTAGCATTATTTGAATCACCTGACATCTCAAACTTGTTGTACGTTATGAGATATTATTAGTCTTTAGTATACAATAATAACAAAAGAGCGAGAAAATATAATACAAATTTTACTTTGGCAATCACTCCTTGCTCGGTTGCACCACCTGTTCGTTTTACCAAGCCGTGTATAATAAATGTTTATACATATGGATGGCCATCAGAGATGAATTTCGTTTTGCTTCACCATGAGCCGAGTCCAACGAGTGGATTCGCTTCGCTTCTTCTCTCTTCATGTTCCGTCTCTTACCTTCTACCTTCGTTCGCTCGTTCTCTTTCATCGTGTGTCTCCACGCGAACGCTGGGTTACGTTTGACCCCTCAGCCCCCACTCTGGTTTCCGCGTGAACTCGCACGAATGTATTTAGGGCTCTCTCTCTCTCTCTCTGTGTTCCAGTACACCTACCTCGAGTTGGCTTGATGCTAATTAAGCTCCTCTCGAAAAGTTTACTCGAACTCCACACGGAGCTTAAGCGTTTACTGCAATTTTGTAATCTGAAGTGGTTCGCTTCTCGGGCTGGACTCCGTGTACACCCCTCCGTTAAATTATTATCGTTAATTCAGTTTACCACGGGGCAACTTCGCGACTGGTAATAACGCGCGGGAATAACGTCAGAGGGATTTAAGACGAAGACACTTACGGCCAATTGCCCTCCGACGCGTTAACGAGCGCATTGTGTTCATCGTGCGACCATTTGCGGCCAGTGAATCATTGCATCTAATACGACTAAAGTTAAGTAAAATCGTCGAGAATTCCGGTAAATGGTAAACCGGCCGAATACCGATCCGGAAGATTATGAGAAGGTTAGAAAAATCTTCTGGAGACTTTAGAGGTCTTAAAAATTCCTTTAGTCGTAATATATTTGAGAGATACAGTGAATATAACCTGCGATGAAGTGTCACTTATTCTATAAGGATCGTAAAAATATACAAGTAATGTTCAATTTATAATTATTAAACGGAATATAAGTACAAGCTTCGAGACAGACTGATAAGTAAGATACATTGTATTCGTTGTACGAATAAGATGTGTAAAATAAATTATGAAATTAGATGAATTAACCAAGTATCTCCATTGATGGATGCGTGTGAAATATCTACAACGTGAATCATATATAAAAATAATATTTGTATGTCAGAGATATAGAAATTTCGCGTGTAATAAACATGCAGATTTATTGTATCGTATAACAGTAAGCTTTAAAACGTGTCTGCGTATTTATTCAAATTTGTATCTGTCAGATCAATCATGACTTTCATAGGATCGATCTAAACTCGAAACACTTGCATTATTTGACATAGAACTCCGTTAACCTATCAACTAATTAAATTACATACTAACCTATTAAATTAAATTCTAATGAAATCTTATCTGTTAGTAGATTAACTAAAGCTCCCATAATAGTTGAATTCATTTATCTCAACGCAAGTAATTCCTATTATTTAATCCTCGTAGACCGGGTGCTCTAACTTTTCTACTTTTTTTTTTAATTTGAGGAACCTCAACAAAGGTTTATACATATATACACACGTGAGTATGTAGGTGTACAGGAGCTTGAGTTACACTGTAGACTTTATCGCAAATACGTATTCATCTCCAAATAGGTTTCAAATAGAAAGTGTACAGGAGCTTGAGTTACATTGTAGACTTTATCGCAAATACGTATTCATCTCCAAATAGATTCCTATAAATGAACCTGCCCATAATACATTTTTTGACCACCCCGTAGGCTTCCAATTTAGCTACTTATACAATCAGTCTCCATGTAACTTCCTCGAAAAGGTTCGCCCAATGACTGTCAAGCGTATACGTCCACACTACCAACCCAACACCTATATCGCATACACCTATATACACCATCATCAACACGTTAAAGGAGCGAAACATCGACCTATCCGTTCGGCAATTCCCCATGACCTGATGGCCATTATCATATTCCTCGCGTATCATATCAAATTTATGGCTAATAAAGGCCGATCGAATAACAGGCTCGCGGGCCCTGAAAGGTTCGCCGAGCACGGAGGTAGGACCCGGGACTCGGATCTTTCCTTTTCTCCCTGTACGATTCCACGGCGTTGGCCAGCATCCGAGCAGTTGGCTGGCTTTATAGTCATGCCAGTTGGCAGTAGTGGCAATTGATATGCACGCCATTGATATATGGGTGCATATTTCACAAGGTTGGCAGAGCCGCGAGCTCTCTGGTTTGTTATCTCGCGCATTTTCTCCCTCGTTTCTATCCCCTACCGATATACAGCCTTCTCTTTTTTTCGCATCGTACAACGCTGTTTCTTACTTTTCTCAACCTTCACCCTTTTGCTTGACCAAGCCAGATCGTGGCTACCAATACGCGCAATGAATTATGCCCGTCCTTTGTTAAGCTCCTTGACGTGTATTTGATTGGAAGCCCGCGTGTGCCCTTTCTCGAGAACAGACCGGGCTTACATGGAACATACGAGGAAACCTCTGACCCCTAACCAGCGACCCCTACGAAATTTACCTTATCATACACAGGCCAACCAAAGTGTTCGAACACTTGTAGACACCTTTTATGGATGTATTATGTGCGCTATAGACACGAAACGTTTCGAAAGTTAGGACTGAAATGAGACTCGGCTGTCGTGTATCGGTATACTCGTGTAACACATATATCGCGACTATATTGTCAAAGATGAATAAAATTTCGAGAAACAGAATTCTCGAATTACGTGTGTAGAAATTTTTGACGAATGAACGTTTCTACATGTACACATTTGATAGTCGTCGAATCATTATAAAACCATGTCCCCGATGATTCAGACATTGTGTCGTAAATAAATAAAATTTCGAGGAACAGTTTTCGAATTACCACACGTATCCGCACAAATTTCTGACAAATTTATGAAACATCTGAAGGCCACAATGCATACACTCATGAAAATCTACGTATGTTTGATACTTGTTTAACTATAATAAATTTATATCTATGATAATTTGAAAACTATATATATATGCCATATTTTCCGATTATAACGTTACAATTTCAAAACTATTTCTCGAGACTCGATAGTCATACCTCGTGTATTTGTCTTCCAAATACCAAAGAATATAAATCGCGGAGCAAGGTAAGAAACTGGTTGAAGCAAGACGCGTGCTAGCACCATGTTTCCGCATTGTTCCATGTGTATCGAGGACAAGACCAGGGTGAAATAAAACGCGTCGATCCAAGATCGGCAACTTATAGAAAGCGGATTACCCAGGTCGAGTTCTCTATTGAATAAATTCATGAGTACTTGGCACAATCGACTATAAATTATCGAGCGATTTTTGTCAATATTCATAACGCGGCTTGTCGCGTGACGCGAGCGCATACTCGATGTATATCGAGGTTGAGGTTGCTCTATTGTCGTTGACTGAAAGCTAAACACGACGCTCCGTCAAAATCGAATTTAGTAATAGATAAAATATTGAACGACAGATAGCAAGTATGCTGTGTTACGGTTCTTCTAAATCGTTTTTTCTTTTCTTTTTTCATAGCTCAAGAGAGCTGTGATCGAACAGTGTATCTTTGGAATGGATAGTCTGCGTTTAAGCGAATAATATCTCAGATTTTGTGAGATAAGCGTATAGAATATTGATATTAAGCATTGTTCCGTATTATTTATGAATTATTTATGACGTTTGATTCATCACAGCATATATAAACTATATCATTGACAGTGCGAATGAAATTTGATTCTTGAAACTTGTTCTTTTATTCGTCACGTTGAATGATTTAACAGGAAACATGGTTCTTTTTTAGATTTTCCATATTTATACAATATTCCTGTATTGTTACCGATAACGTAATATGACTTCGAATATTTTGAATTATTTTTAAAGTAAATTTTTAAAGAAATTTGAATCTACATAGATAAACGAATCAAGCAAAATTTCACTGCTAAAGTTCTTGCAAAAGAATATTAATTTTTATCGTGCGAAGTTTCAAATATTTGTTCATTTCGATGAACGATTATAACACACGAACGATATAACATAGTAGACACATCTGTAAATATCTGAAAATTTGTACATGCTTTTCAAAAGCCCAAGACAAATAAAAATATTAAACTTGAACATAAACAAGTAACAGTAAGAATTAACAAAGCAAACAACAGAGACGCACACTCGCGTCTATCACACATAGACATCGATCCACCAGGAATATTTTATTTGAGCAAAATCTAACAGTAAACAGCAAATATTGAATGTTTGCTTCTAACTACATACCTTCTTCGGCTGATATTTCAAACTTCCCGTTTTCCAATCAAAATCAATACTGACCATCTTTCTAACGTCATACTTCAAGGACAGAAGAGAACTTCAACGAACTTCAACGAACTAAAAAAAAAAGAAAAGAAAGATAAATAAAAAGACCTCTTCTTCTATAAATTCTTGTTGGAGAAAATTAATTTGAAGAAACAGAGAGAGAAAGAGAACGATGGCGTGAAGTCGCCGAAAAAAATGGTCGCGTAATAAATTCACAGGAAACGTAGAATGCCCTTTTGTTTTACGGCGCACGTACGAGGCTGGTTCGTGAGTACGGAAAAATGTCACCAACTTTATCAAGAGTCACGCATTCCCAGAAGGCTTATCATCGTCAGCCGACCTAATTATAATTGCCGTTCTGTGTTCGTCGGGGCCATAATGATAATACGTTTCCGTATTTTACATTATACATCGCCGATGAATACCTAGAAGACGCGAACACGAGACCGCGTGCTGTATCAAAAAGAAAAAAGAAAAAAACGAGAAAGAGAGAAAGAAAAGAAATAGAAGAAGAGAAAAAGACAGGAAGAGGAAGTTTGAAAAGCCAAAGGATTCGTAATGCGTAGCGGTGTAACGCGAGATACATAATTTACGCGAGAAACGTGTAGCGTTAATCCTCATTGAAAAGAAAAAAAAAAGAAGGGAGCGAAAGAAAGTATGAAAGGGTGGAAAGGGGAAAAAATGAAGGGGAAAATAGAGGGAAGGAATTCGAGTGTATATCGTTTCAACGGGAGCTCTACTATCTAACGTCGCACGCGATATACTGCTTTATTTCAAGCCGGTCGTTTAACCTTTGGACAGCTTTTTAATTTCGCGCTGGCTAAAAGCTCAGCTCGTCAATCTATCGTGCTTGCGATAATGTTATATAATAATGGGAAAAAATAAGGGGAAAAGATTGGAACAGGTTGAAAGTTTAATTCGATTCACGAACTTTCCGCGACTTAACCGGTAACTGCTACCGGTAACTCTGGATTTCTAGAATACTTTAGATGTTACAAATAATAATAGCAGTAAAATGTCACGAATCTTCAATTAGCTTCAGCTTTACATTTCAACTACATACAAGTGTATACGAAAATAATGGCATTTTTTAAAGCGAATTTTTGTCGTTGACGAAAAACAAACATTACATTTCTATACGTCTAATAATTACAATCTACGGTTGAGATTTTAATTTTTCACCGAGTTTCTCGGAATGTCACAGAAGGAAAGAAACACGGACTAAAGCCATTTTTGCTATGAGCCCTTCAATTACGTTCGAAACTAGCCAGCTGTCATATCGTTAACGATCCTTGCAGTCGTCCAATGATCAGGATAATTCTATAATAATAGCAGTGAAGTGAGAGAAAAAGAATTCGTCGTTCGAAATGGTCGCCACGGTAGCTGAACGTGATTCACGGAAGCATTGCTCAGAGCGGAAGAGTTTAAGCCGTGTCGGTGGTGGAGGAATGATAGCGGTCGTATAGAAGTCATTTATCGAATGAAGCCTGTGTTCTCTTAAAGTAGGAAGGAAGAAAGTCGACGAGGCGGGCGCGGTTTGATGTGGTGTTTAACCGCGGCTAAAAGTACACCCATTAAATCAATGGCGTGCCCTGTGGCCTCTTTCCGCCAAGGAAACTTCAAAAGACGTTTTTGCCAGGGAATACATGCCAGCCAGGAGAGCAAAGATACCGTACACATCGGTTACGTTTTATGAACCGGTAGGAAGATAGGATTTCCGTGCCGCTGATTCAGTTTCTACGTTCGATGGTTCGGCTTTTTGATTTACAAACACAAAAGGCACAACGGAGGACGACGACTTATTTGCGGACCGGTCGCTGAGATCTACAGAAATACAGTACTATGCAAAAGTAGTAGACTTCGCAGTCTATTGTTCTGGTTTTGTAATGCTAATTTAATATGCTTTTATGCAACTAACTAAATATTTGTAATTTTCAAATTAACAAACTTTTCATTTGTCACGAACAGTATGTTTGTAAAAAAGAATTGAATAGAGAATAGTAGAATTCGGCGAGTCACAGCAGAAACGGATGTATTAAAAAATTATTCGACGACATTTCCAAGCCGACTGTTGTGTGAATAGCAAAAGAGGGTCCTGTAAAACGTTGATTATCTCAAATTAGTCGATAATCTGAGAAAATTCTAGGATACTCGTTAATGATACCCTCTTCCGATGATTTCTATGACGTTTTTAAATAAATAACGACGATATTAAAAAATCGAAAATAACCTTCTATCGGTTTCTAAAGGTAAACCATTTGCTTTTCGTGGACAGTGTAAGACTTTTGCACGGTACTGTAAGGCCAAAAAGACAGAAGCTAGGTCCAGAAAGGAAGTCATAAGAGAGGATATCAAAGTCAGTGCTGTGTCTAACGTGTACTGATCCTTCCTGTCGACCTCTATGAGTATCGATTTTTGAAGACCCAAGCCTTCTTTCGCTCGTTATAGATCCACGCGAGTCACCTGAAGTAAACGCGAAAATAACACGCTCCATACAACAAAGGATAGGATTTCTCTTATAGAATTCTCTCTCATCAAAGGGAAGAAAGCATCTCGTGTCAAACAAATTGCTAAAACGTATCGATACAGGATAAATTATAGACAGATGTCAAAAGGCTCGAAACAATATCAGTTTCTGGGGATTCTTTCATATGGCAGATGCTTACTGGTAGGAAATGTCCTGATGTCTAACGAGGAGCCTGCCAGCTAAGTATTACTGATGAGTTCAATTAGCTCACGAAACAAACAACTCCTTCCTTTTCATTTCTGTTTCTCTAACACGTTTATAAGTCTCTACGGATTCAATTCACTGTACGTAACTCGCATTCAATCGACTAGCTCCGAAAAACCTTCGGACCTGTTACCCTCGTTTTATTCGCCTGTGTGACTTTAGTAGAATTTCTTTTAATTCGAGACTGTTAGTTAGAATATTTGTGACAGCTTCTAATCGATTCGAGATAGATACGAATTAAATACAGGGATACGAGAGGCAGAATGGATGGATGCGAGAAGAGTCTGTCTCTTTTTGTTCTTCATTCTTTCCTACATATGTATATTCTTCAAATTTTATTATTTTCTTCAATTTGAAGACTATGTCTATTCCAACATTGTATATATATTCAAACATTATATAAAGATTAAATGAATGTGAACAATGAACAATGAAAAATAATGTTATACGTAGCAACATGTATGCCATGTTATATGTCCATTTTATACAAACAGAGCGCAAGATAATTCTGACGATAGTCAATCGTGATAATTAATTTGTCACATAATCTCAATAATCCAATCATACCAAATTTTCAAATACACGGTCTCAGACAAACCTCGCCACATTTATGCAATATTCAGCTATCTAATACATACAGAAACTTCTGCCAAAAGTTACTTTATCCAAAGAGCTTCAACTACTTCGAAACCAACTTCTAAAAGATCTTCCTCGAAATGAACTTCCCCTTGTATCCGTCAACACACAAGTATAAGTTCAGCAGGATAAACTAATTTAATTAAAATATCATCCGTTTTAACCATTATCGAGGTTGAACGTGATCCCATTGACTTGACAGTGCGCGCACAGAACAGCTCGATGCTTTTTACGGTTAATCCGCGCGAGTACGCAGAAGTGAGACGCCAGCTGCGTGTGTAGAAACACGGGAAAGAATCGGTCCCCGTCGCGTCTGCCTGCAGATCCGTGGGATTAGTGTGGCGACGTTGTTCTAAGTTCGGGACATGTTTGGAGAAGCGAGCGGGGCTCGCAGGGGGATGTGCGTGGGCGTATGGCGAAAAGCCAGCGGCAGACAGCCACACCATTTTCTCTCCCGATGCGACCAGACAAATCGGTGTTACACGCGCGTATATACACGGTGTTACAAAAAGCTGAACATTATACGTGGAGAAAAGCTTCAAACGTTTGACTCAACGAACGATTGTGTGACGTAACGAAGACGCTAATAAGTATGTATATATATTAGGTTGTCCGAAAAGTGTCTTTCTTTCGCAAACGTGTTTTTTACCACAATACACCTTCATACAAACGTGAAATCAAGTCTGTGAAATGTCGCGGTGTTTATCTCAACAGAACAAAATGGATCGTACGTAATTCGACAAAATAATATAAAACAAAGCGTTGTACGTCTATTATTTCCTCATAAAACGAAAGAAACTTTTCGAACAACCCAATACTTGGAGATGTTTCAGATTATCTGAAAGGCTAAATTAGTAAACGATTCGCGACAGTAATTAACGAAAGAAACGACGGAAACGCATAAGAATTTTATAAACGATCCAATGAAGAATCATTTTTGGAAGGTTCGATAGGGTGGAAAATAAATGCGCAAGCAAACAGAGAGACAGTTTTATTAACGTGGAATTAATTATTGAATTTTACTCTTAAAAATAATCCAACGACGAATCACTTTAGCAACGTTCAACAGGATACGATTAATTAGATGTATCGTGATAGAAGCACAGCTTTATTAACACGGTGTCGATTATTGAATCTCAAAATTGCTCGTCCTATTTCCTGGCCGTGGTCTTCGTTTAATTTCGTTCGGTTGCCTCCGAGAGGAACGCGAAGAATAAACGAAACGAAGAGAAATATTTATCAGCTGTCACATTCACCTATAGCGTAAAACTAGATCGTTTTTAATTCGAAAAATACATGTCAAATATCGTTGTAATACATAAATTTTTTTCACTTCTGTCTTCATGTCTAGAATTACTCCTTATATCTCATTCTTTTTAACACCCTGTATATATATTTCATTGTGGACCTGTGTGGGAGACGGTGTCGCCTGTTCATGGACGTATGAGCGCGTACTCGCGCGTATCCGCACGTGTCTCACCAACACGCTCGGATAGCCAGCATTCGAGGGATATGTAAGATTCCAGCCGCCCACATCACGACAAATTGTTACTCAGCTGATCGACTCAAACCCTCCGCTCGTATAAAACTTCAAATCTTTTTTCTGTGGTGCGTCGCACCATGATACACATTCGTGTATCGTGGATGCCTACGAGGACGCTCGTGATTCATGCCACACACCATCCGACTGTAATGACAGTCTGCTGGCAAATTGCTGGCTCCGGCACCGTTTCCCAATGATTTATCAACCATCGCCACCCGCACGTCGAACGCGATTGTTTCCATCGCGATTGTTGCAATTAATCGGTGCACGCTTGTAAAGGTGTCTTCTGATTTGAGATTGCGCGGTCAGAAGTGCTTGAGAGCAGTTTCCATTTCTATTTTTTTTTTTTTTTTTTTACTATAATTTAGCGTAAAATTTTAGACGCTTCAGTGTCTGAATACTTTCAGTTGCACGTACCTGATTAATTTCTATAATTAATATCTAGATCAATGTTTATAGTTATAGATTAATATTACATTAATCTTATGGGTTGATGTTAAATTAATTATTATAATGCGGAGTTCTTTTAACAAATGAAATACCTAAAGTTCGTACGTGGTAATAAAAGTACGGTTGTTTGCAAAAAGCTATCGTCTTTCTATTTCACTTAAAAATTAACGATAACATAAGTCGGTTCATTATATTTCGGTTAGGCTTAATCGATGGACGCAAAGATTAAATCAACGAGGAGCAAAGAGAATGTGTTATGGACAAATCAATAAGCATATGTTAATAACATTCTGGTAATGTTCTAGAAAATTAAAGAACGTTCGTTGTCTCTAAAAATGAATACTTTCAAGAATTACAAAAATTAATTAAGCAATGTAAAGGTCAAAGGAACGGGCCGTAAAGACAATGTTTTATAAAGGAAACAGCATGCGTGGGTGGCAACGTTAACACGAATTTCTATTCAGATCTACTCAAACACGGTCGTGCCTCTACGGAACATTCACACGATGCAATATTTCAGAAGGAGGATCCCATTACGCAAGCAAGTGGTTTCACGTGCTTCCATGTGGTCTGCTGTAATCACTGTGCGAACGTGATAAGCCATCCAGCAAAGGTTGCTTTCAGCGCGCAATTACGTATGCACGCTCGTTCAACGGTGAATTGTATTAATTAACTCGATATAATGTGATTGTTAACCCGTCTGTAATCGTAATCGAGTGGACCAAGGTGGCTGCATCGATGATCGTTTTCGAAACTTCTAAATTATTCAATCGCGACGTTTATATCGACTTCTCAGAATAAAAATTTAAACCATCTATGTTATCACGTGTAACGTCCCTGGATAATCGTTAAACCAGATCCAAAAATACTAACAATTATGGCAACGTCGTGTGAACGAAGAAATATGAAAGAAAAAGTTTTAACGATTGAGGATATTTCACATTCTAATACCGAAGATATGTTGTTTCTCTATGAAAGACACAACATACAAAGCTAAAAAACTCGGAATCTTTTTCCACACTAAAAGTAACTTCATCGTCGTTTAAAAAGCTTAAGAATAAACTTTGGTCCTTTACCTTGCGAAAGATATAAACTGTAAACACGAAAAGCTCAGAATCTTTCTCCATTGCAGAAAGTAACGTTATCGTCGTCTGATCTTTCGTGTCGTTAACAGCGTCGATGAAAACGCTCGCACGTTTAACAAAGGCGGAGCAAACAAAGCGCAACGTCGCCGCGTTAATCCTGGATCTTTGAGCGTAGACGGGCCAAGAAATAATTCTCCCGGTTTTTGTCCGTAGTTACGCGGATTAGGGGACACTAATTTATACCGGAGACGGAGAAGAAAAAGCCGCGGATGTACTCTGGAAACGTTGAATTACCCGGCCACGAATAATCCACTGGCTTACGAAACGGCAACGACGGATGACGAGATACACGTTTTACAACTTTCGCGTCGAACTTGGACCAAACAGTTTGATACGTCGTCTTCGGGTTCCCTTAGAATGTAAATTTTATTGCTGGCTGACGTCTTATAAATAAGTGTCAGACATTTACAACACGAGGTCCTAAATCAGGTAGTATACAAGTATCATAGATCGAAAACCAGTCGTAGTTTCAATTGTTTTTCTACGGGTGCTCCGAAGGAGAGAATGAACTTCTTGAGAATAAAATATCTGCGAGACGAATATTATGCTGTAAAACTGACTGCTTGAAACTTTACGATTCCACGAAATGCCGCGAATGGAATAATCAGTGATCGTCTCGTTCCTCGAGTTCTTTGCCTTTGGATTACTATCTCTCTTTATACAGAGATATATATGTAGAAATATAGAGGAGAAACGTAATTAAATGCGCACAATTATGGCTTATCTACGTGTTAAACAATGATTTAGTACCCGGTTGATGGCGTCGTTAAATGATTCAACTTGTCGCCTTTTATCTGAATTAAGTACGCGTGATGACTGAACTGGATGGATGTTTTCGTAGTTATGACAAATGTAAAAGCAAGATATAATGCGTAGCAAAAATAACATTCTCGCAACTACTACGTCACAACAGATCAAATTCCATATAGTAATTATAAAACTGCGATATACGAAGAAATATATATCGAGAAACGATTCTGTGACAAAGTACAAAAATGTAAAGAAAGTTTCTTTACATTTCAGAAAACCTTGAACCATTCCAAATATCATCTAATGGAAATGAAATCCTTACAACTGTCAGACCACAATAACCAAAGTTTTCGACGTAAAACCTCAACGTCTAACGAAAGTTGAACGAATTCCACATTGGAGAAGATCCATCTAGACAGACGCATCCAGAACATCTCGGTGCCCCCTTTTACGTTTCCTGTCTCCCTAACCCAGAAACAACCAAAAATAGGTCAGCCTGTACGCTTCATTAGGAGACACACGCCGATCGTAAAAGCATCGCCAAGAAAATGCCTTACGACTCCGGTTTACAACGTGAGTTTCCTCTTACACCCTGTAACGTTCAACTTCCAGCCGGTTACACACACAGAGGAAGAGAAGAAGAACGTTGTCGATCGCGACACAAAGGCTTTTCGTACTCTCCGCCGGTCTTCTCGTTGAAATGGCTGGCTTGAAGACTCAATTAGCAGACACGGAGCAGTTCCGAGGCGACGAGGAAGAATTACTAAAACGACTGACAGCGCGGAAACAGTCGTGGCGCGACATCAAAGACGTAACTCTTACGGCGTAATATCCAAGGCTGATGCCTGACACCAGGGGTCTACAGGTATAAAACGTGTCGGAGCCGTTAAAACAGTAGGTGGGACGTCGACTTCAAAAGCATACCGCGAGTTCTGTCACTACGCGAAAATCTGCATACTTCCGTTATTCCACGGAGTATCTTCTTGGCTCGAGCAGGACCGAGTTACACCCCGTGAATTACTAATCCTCGAGGATGCGTCAGCGTCTTGTCAAAACCTCTATGACACGTGGTTACTTTCGTAGTTGATCTGTGCCAGTTAGACCAAACGAATTATACTATTTTTCTATTGCGATCTTCAAATCTTTTCAATCTTATTCGTTTTAGCAAACGAAACAGTCTTTTTAATACTGTTTAAGAAAATGTTTAACGTACAATTGAAAGGAGAAATCGTACGTATCAGTGACAAGTTTTCCGTATTTTGCTCATACTCGAGATATTTTTTTAACGTTAGGAAAATACAATTAGGTGGAAGATGACGAATTCGTGATAGGTTTTCTGCGCACGAGTATCAACGATTTTTAAATACGTTTTCAAGGCCAGTATTTTGAACAGTCTCACAAAGAACCGCTTCAAATCCCTATTCCCATAGAAGAGGGGTGAACCACCAGCATGCACAGGGAAATGGAAAAAAAGGAAAGAGGATCACGCGACTGAGCGATCATATCGATAGTCCCGCATCGATACGTCGCGATTCCTCGCAGCGATAGAAACGGTCCTTGATAAAGTGCACGCGTACGTATACACTTTTCCACTCGAATCATATTCTCGTGCTTCGAATCGTGTGGCCGAATCGGTTGCACGCGATTAACGAACCGTAGTCTTTCGTGGGATACCGTATGCTGGAGGAACATTGGCATGTACAAGTCCCTAGGCTTTTATCGAAATTTATATTTTTACACTATGATAGAAAATATATAAAAAATAGTTTCAGCAAAAACACTTCATAAGGAATCGTTGAAATTCAAAGAAATAAATGATTTTAATGAATGAGTTGTACAGTAATAACGTTAGAAACGATAATATCTATAAATTTCTATAAATAGGTAAAATTAGAAAATTAGATTCTGGAACTTGCAGTCATAAAATCAAAGAATGCTTCTTGCTTAATGTGCCGATATAATATAGCGAGGTAATTTTTTTATAGAGTAACACCGTAGGCAACTAACAAAAATTCAATAGCTTGCTATATGTATAATAAACGAACAAAATAATACACTCAGAACGATAATAAATGTTCCAAGTTCCATGGTACGCGCCAAATTGTTACATAAACCTGACAACTTTCTTCCAGTTTGATATAGCACGTTGAAGGAAATAAGAAAGAAACGATACGGTATAATGGATACCAATGGTGATTGAGACTTTAAGGTGCATGACTGGACTGCATTCGCTTTGATAAGCTTCGTTGTTTGCAGGGTGGTTGGAACAGAACATCGGTAAGTAAATAGTCGGAAGTCGAAGGCTAGTACAATGGAAACCGTTAAAAGAACAGTTACAAATTACACGCGTGAATCAAGCACAGCGGTCGTCATTCTCGCTCATCAATCACTAAGGGGGGTAACAAAGCCGGCAACAAGCTGACGCTGGAGGAGTAAGATCCTCGCGTCGTACCGTCGACGCTCCATATCCCCTTAATGATCCGTAAAATCCGAACGTTCTCGCATAAATTTCCATATTTCTCGTCCACGATCTCGCGAATATTCCCAGCACGCGCCTCTCCCAGCACTATAATGCATATACAAAGTGCACTCTGTTCGTAGCGTCGCGTCGTGACGCAACGACGTTGCTGCAAGGAAAAATCGTTCCCTCTTTCTCGGCTCGCGAATGATGCATCGCGAACGATGGAGCCCAGGCACAGACGGAACAATGCAAATAAGCCAATTACGTCTATCCTGAGAAATCGTCGACTAAGGGTGAGCAGCGGAGTCGAGGGATGGGAGAGGATACTCAGAGTCGATGTAAAGCCAAGAGGAAGTCGTCGTCGAAGAAGAAGAGAGGAAGGGTTATGAGGAGGAAGAAGATGGGCAAGAAAAGGAAGAAGAAGAAGAAGAAGGGAACGATATGGAGGAGAGAAAGGGGTTAGAAGAGGAAAGAAACGAGAAGGTGGGAGGAAACGAAAGCGACGGAGGATCGCGAAGAGGCCGAGGGCCATGCCAACGCTGGCACATGCAACAGAATACATGCGCGATGCATTAGGTAATGATATCGGCATTATGGCCGAAGCGTGGAACGAACGAAATGACGAACGGACCCGAGGATTGGAACCGGGGCCTCATCGAGGCCCCATCGAAGGAGGGCCACAGGGTAATTATACAAGCAAACAAGGGGCGGTCCCAGCAAGATTATAGGGTTCGTCGGGTTGCCTCCCGCCCTGTCTCCCTCTGGCCACGCTGTTTGCCCGTAATTACAGGGCCAAACTGCTCTCTTCGTGGCATCCCCCTCTATCTCGAGGAGCCTCTCGTCGAAAGATGCCACCCGCTAGTCTCCTTCTTTCCGTCTTCTCTTCATCTCACCCTTCTTTCTCCTCTTCGCTTCGATTCTCCTTCTTCTTAACTTTTTTCTCTTTATATACTGCGTTATTTTTTCTTTCCTCTTTACGCCTATCGATATGCTTCGATCGATACTGGATCGAAAGGTTGCTCCGTCGCTGACGATGGTTAATCGAGAGAAAGATGGTAACTTTTCGTCTTAACCAAACAGCCGTTTATTCGCGCGTAGATTGTTTTAGGATTACAGAGTGTGGAAATTGAGTCGAGTTAATTCGACGACAACGAGCGATTTCGGGATCGATCGGGAGGAAAAGTCTGTCGCAGATTGCGATCCCCTATTCGAGTTTATCTCGGATGGAGAACCGGACGTACGGACGTATACGTACAGGAATTCAATTTGTTCCTTCGTCGCAATTACAGAGCCAAATTGTTCGTCGTGGCATCCGAGCTTTCGCCTCTCCGTGGAAATACCACTGGCTAATCTTGCCTTCTTCATCTTCTTCTCTTTCTATTTGTGTAACGCGAGTCCTGCACGGTTCAGTTCGTCAAGCGCCGGCTGTCTTCATCGAACCACAGCCAACATGAAAAACAAACGTTAGGATTCCGTCGATTTAACTCTCGACGATTTCGAATCGTTTCTGTGACTATCAATTTCCATCGTTCTATCTCTTGGGTTTGTTCTGTTTCTGCAAGATACGTACAGCCCCGTTCATAAGCATCACGACGCTTGCGTAAATATAAATAATCTCGAGAAATCCTTAAGAAATTACGAAGACAATTAAGAATTATTATTTCGCTTGAAACTTGATAAAGAAGGGACCCGTATGTTCGATACACGATAATACACTAGTCAATTTTACAGAAATGTATTAGGCTGTATATCAAAAGAATATTAATTACGGTTTAATTAATTAAACCTCTACGTTCCTTGATACAATACGTGAAACTCCCTGCTACAAAATGATAGTTAACAAAATGGACATTAATAAAATTGTGACATATTAATTTACAAATTAAAAAACACGAGACGGTGAACACGTATAATTTCAACGAGACGAACTGCCCGCGAGGCAAAACCAAACAATCTTTCATTACGCTGAAACACATTTTCACGCATTCCCAACATTTCTCGTTCGAGCGTCGCGAAAGTTTCCCTCCTGGTCGAAACTGTCGCATTTTTACGTAATGACTACACAGGAGCCCGACTTGCATCGACTTTTTCTCTCACGGTTGGCTGTCGATCATCTCTGCAACCATTCCGGGAGAGACTGTAAAAAACCCGTGGGCCACTTTGCTGAACGACGTAACAAGTGACGATATTGCCTGATGATAAAGTCTCGCATGAATTTACGAGGAAACGTGACCGGATTACGGGAACCGTGACAAAATTGCACGCACCATAATCAGCGGGTTTGGTTAATTACTTTTAATTCGCCGGTTAAATTTACGCAATTTTCGTCGGCCACCCCAGTCGCATCGGTTCCGATCGTATTACCTGTGTATATTAATTTTAAATCATACCACGGTACGATATTTACGATTATTGCATAATGAATCGACCGATAAACGAAACGAAGTTAATTCACAGCCACGTAGTAGGTGTGTATTTTATAGATTCGCGGAACGACGACAGCTGCGACAGCGGATTCCTGGAAACGCGAAGCGTCGAAGGGTTTTGCCCTTCTGCCTTAGTTTCGCGATAAAAACCCCTAGGACCGTACTTCTCAACGTCTTGATTAAATATTCATTCTCATTGAAGCGAGACACTTGTTGCTTACAAATAGGACAAACCAAATGCTCGCGTTTGCCACTGCGAGACAAACCACTCGTACAAGGCAGATTCTCTTGTCACCGAGAATCGTTAATTACTGGTTTCGGTGACCTAAAGAACCAAAGACAGATTTGTTACCAATTTTCGTTCATTTATCGAGAACATCGGAATTCCGTAGAAACTGCTTCGATGTCCATCAATGTACCTCGATTTGAGTTGTTTCGGTTGTGAACAGGTTAAGGCTGAATGGTCAGAGATATTTATAGAGCTGTAAATATCTTTTTCTTTTGTAAGGGTTAAGTTTAAAATAATAGGATTTGTCACGAGAGAAGTTTTCTGGAAGAGGGATAAGAAAGTTAAGTAGAAGAGCGGTGAACAATTGTGGAAAATGGAAAAAGATAGTGATGATTAAAAGAGGAAAGAAAAGATTGCTGATGATTCAAAAGGTTCAGAAGGAAACTGGTACGAGTAACAAAATCTGTAATTTGAGACTACTTAAGTAAAGTTGAACTTCGATACAGAACTCTCTGTATACTATAAAACATTGAAGTATTTGATGTTATTATTATATATGAACAAATATTTCTACAGTTTTTGCTGTATAATTAAAGTCGAAGTTAAAGGAAATATTTTCCTTCGCGTAATATGCAATAAACGATATGGCATCTCATTGGCAACTTTCCCAGAATCATCGATCGAGAAAAAGATTGGCCAAAAGAAGATCGCTGGGAAAGCAATCATCGAGAAAAATCACGATCGGTATGTAGCAGTATCGTGTTAATGAGAAAAGGAATGAGTCTGCGAGTTCGTAAAATCATGCTACCTTTCCTGCTGACTTGTTAGCATGTAAGACACCCGATGGAGTAAAAAGCGTGCATTTACGTCAAAGAACACGCTTCCGAGCGAAAGGAACACTGATAATGCTTTATTCATGCCACGCATTTGACTTCTTATCCTTTTTAAGTCTGAAGTGCTCCCCTTGCGAAACACCGCGTTTCTTTCTCAGACGACGTGTAACAATACAAGTCTTGTGATCGTACAACGGGCAATTCCATTTTGCGATTCAAGCTTCACTGAATACCGTCACTGTCGATAAATTAACCGCGCGCGAGCAAAGTGCATTTCATTCAAATTGAGTTATCATCTGTGTTACGTCGTTGATATTAACTTCCAATCGTTATATTTTTATTATGCATAGCCGTTCACGCCGTTAACGAACGAATCAATAATCGTTAGCAGTAAACGTTTGCTGAAAGATCGTTTGGATAGCGAACAGGAGTTTAGATGGTTTTGAAATCACGGAAAAGCGACGTTTAATCGTCGAGCGCATTGTGTCGAAACGCGGAATAAATAAAAATGCAGCAATTGTATCAGTAGCGATGTTACTTCTTGTTAGATAAATGCGTCGATGCAACATGTGTGCTGATAACGGTGAATTTGTTGTCGAAATATGAAACTCGTTTTCATGATGAACTTCGCTATTTCCTACGTTGATAAAATTTTTAAAAGGCGCAACTTTATCCCGTCTTGCAAACTAGTACACCAAGAGATGTAATTATACCCGAACACGAAACCTCAATTGTAAACCTCCAATTAGCAATTAAACCTTCCAAATATTTGATCCATCGACCTACCTTCGTATACGCGAGCCATTTTCGTTTAGCGAAAAGCGGCGAAGAAATTCGAGGAGTTGCACTTTTATAGTCAAACAGCCCTTTGGGCGGAAAAAACATACGATCTTTTTTTCCTCGAAACTCTTGAAAGTTCGACGAAATGCCAGATTCGAAGACAGACTGGATTAAATCTGGTTTTGTATTTACCAATGTATGGATGGTGGTTGGCTAAAATTGACGTCGGCTTGTCGAGGTATTTCCGTGAGATCCATCGACCGGTGATAGCAATACCGTCTGCATTTGAAGTTGAACTTAACGGCGGGGACAAAGTTTGCAGAAATCTTCCATCACCTTCACGGTTTCTGTTGAGGCCCTGTGAGCTCGTTCACTTCGCCGTCTACTTCGACCCAGTTTCAGGTTTGCTTCAACCCTGTTGGGAACACGGCAGTCACGAAACCGGCGATGCAATTTAAATATTTTATATGCAAGGTAAACATATTTTAAAAAGTGCGTCGATTCAGCTAATTGCTCGACCGACATCCTGCAAAGTGGTACACCAAACGACGCTCGTGAAATCATTACCGCAAGTTCGAGTTGCGGTAACTATGCATCTCGTAGAAGCTTTTGTCCATCGATTCGACTGTGTGCATTTTTATTTCTGGAGAAGTTTCCAGTGGAATTGGTGTAAATACGTTTGTGCGATAATTTCTGTTCGTATGTCAACTTAAATCATTAAGGGAGACAAATTATCCGATTATCGTGTGTAAAAAACATTATGAAACTGCAAAGGAGACATAACTTGTCAATTTACAATTATTATTAGTCAGTAAATTATCGTTTAAGAGACCTCAGCTTAATATTTTTCGCACACATAGTGCTGTTCTATTGTCGTGATTGTAACCGAGCGTGTCTATGTACTTTACATAATGTTCCCATAAAATGTTAACGAGAAATAACATTTTATTTTCTGATAAAGCTAATCTGTTTTTACGCGGTCATAAAAATCAATATTTGTTATTTGAAAAGATGCTAGCACCATTTTTGTAAAATAACCTTTAATAACGCGTAGTCACCGTTATTTATTTCTGTAGCTATGTATAAAGATATTTCTCTGCGTAAAAATTCCTAAATACGATATTCCGTACTTTTATTTGTGAAATATTTTAAAAGACGAGGTGCATCGCTTCCAGGATACGACGTAGGCATCAAAGAAATCATGTACACGATCTTGTCTCGCACGCAACAACTACAACAAGCACAAAATGATTAGAAAAAGGACCAAATAACCCCAGTTATACATGTTATAGCGAACGATAAATATTCGGAACAGTCTACTGTGAATATTCGTCTTGGCACGGTTAGCTGGCAAGTAACGAAGCCAGCGAACGTTTATTTTTGCACTTCATAGACCAATAATTCACGCAGACCGTGGCCACCGATAGTACGGTGGTTCTTTTCCCGGCGAAATACTACGCGCCGTTGAAATCGCAATCACGATCGATCTCACCCCCGGCCTCGAATAAATCAGACGTCCGGCTTCCATTAGAAAATTCACTCCGCGCCCTCGTTATTAATAATAACGACGCGATATTTTAATCTCGTCGAATTCGTTCGTCGCCATCGTTCCATCGAACCACATTTGCAGATTGCCATGGGGGTAGTGGCTCTGCTCGATGGTCTCGAAACCAACAGATAAAACATTCACATATACTCATAACTATAGTAACGTATAGTAAGATAGGATTATTCGAGCCACTCTAAATCTCGACGTCATAAAATCTAATCTTAAACAGAACGATCAAACTTGTTGTATATTACGAGATTAGTCTTTTCGTATCTTTTAACGTAATAATGAAAGAATGAGAAAATATCGTACATCTTAGAATACGGTAAGAGAAAATATGAAAACCTAAAAATAATTCGAATAAACCTATGGCAAAGTTATCAGAAGTTTTTTGTTTGAAATAAATAACAAAATAATCTCCAGATACAAGGTGATATATACACGCTATTGAACTATACTTTCGTAATGATCCACAACCGAATATATTAACATTGGACAAAAATCTTGTTCTTTGATAAATGGAAGTTATATTAATTAAAGTTATTATGGATTCTTAACTTCGTCTAAAATCAGACGATACCAAATTGGGGGTTAATAATTTCCGAAACACTTTTATGCTTTATCTTGCGATATTTCATGTAAGTGTGCTGATATTTATAAACAGGAGCGTACGTGGTTCCGGGTGCCATTGTTCGCAGAGGCAAGGGAAAAAGTTGCGTGTAAAGTAGGAAAAATATGGGACAAGGATAAAGCGTGCGACGTCGAGGCAAGCTCTTCGAGGGAGGACTCGGTCTCTCGCGTGGCGGAAAAGGGCCAGCGAAGACTCGACGAAGACGAGGAAGAGGTAGAGACGGAGAGGAAGACGGCCAAGGGGGATAGAGCTGGAATTCCGGGATGAAATTTCTTGGCGCATAACACGAAGCGTCGTTCGGCAACATGCACGGTGAGCTGGGCGGTGAATTCCCGAATTACAAGTCTCTCATTTGAATAAACGTAGCGAACGACACGGGGCACTCGTCTTTGTTTTACGGCCGGACGCGAACGGTGACAGGGGAAACGCTCGAGCTAACATCCGAAGGAGGCGTTAGACGTTGTGAAACGTGAAATATAAATGAAGAGGAGAGAAAAAAGGAAAAGACGGAGAGAGAAGAGAGTGGTAAAAGCACGAAGACGGGCGGAACGGCGACCAACGACTTCGGTCCACGAACAACAAAGTATTTCTTGTCAGGATAACGCGAAACGTGGGTGGATCATTTTGTGTATACCGTATCAGACGACTCGGTTTTACTTCTTTCTCTATGCTATGCGACACCGGCTGAATGCGAGTTCAAAAACCGCATATAGGAAATACGATTCACCTTGTATTCCCTGATCGAGTGATACGAGCAGAAACCGAGGGAGTACGCGGATCCGTGTGATTTTAAGAAAGCATAGGGGGGATCTATCTGAGAGACGAGAAACAAGCCTCGATGCGTCCGGAGAATACTGTGACAATACTGAATTTCCTATGGATAGTGGTGCATCTCTGTCTCACGATTATTTGCTTCGATTTATTGTCTAAAATCGGACGAGATGTTTGCTGTGAAAATATCTAGAATATAAGATAAGAACTATGTTCGAACTGCAACTTATGCTTAGAATATTGACATTTCTCTTATTGATCGAAACACGTGATTTTATAATTATTCTGGTAGTTGTGATATTTTAGTAAAAACAGATGCGGAATTGTTTACTGAGAATAATTAGAACTTAATTTATACGAATATATGTAGAAGGTTGAAATTTTGGTTATTAATTCAAACAGGTAATTTGAGGTAGTCGCATTAATGGTGCTTAAAATATTCACTAAATATAACGAAATAAAACGTTATAACGCGATATGTAATACACAATTCAATTTGACAATATAATAATTTCCCAACTTATTTTCGAAACATCACGGACAAATTTAAATTTCCTGCGAACATGTATGTGTTGAATAACATTCTGTAACACATTCTCCGCATGGCGTTGTGGAAGTTTGCAATCGTTGAATAGGACCATATAAATGTACGACAAACGTAGTAATATATTTAAAGAGAAAACAATATCTATCCCTCGGTATACTATGATTCAAATATCAAAGATAAATTCGAATTCGACGAACCTGTTCCCTACCTTGAAATATCCACGTATATTGAAAATCGCAGTTCTAACACGTTTTTAAATACAGAAAAAAAATATGCAGACACATTCGTAAAAATTTGTCCTGCAGCTTCTTCTAACATGTCGAAAAGCAATTTTTCAATTTCTCTTAATAAAACTTTTGTCTATCTGTAAAATTAAAGGAGCTTTACAAAACTTCATCGGAACCGAAGTTAAAGCGTTCGCGGCCTGCCAGTTGTTAAAATTGGCCGTATAAAAATCAGTCACGCGTATAAACCAGGCGGAGTCGAAAAATTGAAATATTTCCTGCTGATTTATTTCGCGATATTTTCGCGATATTTGGCGATCGATCAAACCCACCAGAAATTCATCTCGAATCTCCGCATCAAAAATTCGCAGCATGCCCATTGTGCGGCTATAACAATTCAGCCTCGGTCTCTTTTACCCGGTTGCGGAGAAACAGGCCTACCCATCGCAAAGCATGTACAATATTAAGCAGCCGCCGCCGTGCAGCAATATTACAGGAGCGGCGTAGGGGTAAATTCGCATGGTTATTTTATGCGCTGCGGACGCCACATTTCAACGTGGGCCCAAACGAAACGCGAACCAACGATCCCCAACGACGTCTCGAGTCTCGACTCAACAACTCCATCCCAGCTTTCCATTATCGCGTCTCCTTATGATCTATCAATCTCGGCTGCCGGCTCGTACGCGGCCGCCGCGTAATAACAACTGGGCCAATTTGCATACGAACCTCCGCATTACATTTACCACGATTACTGCGTTGCTCCTTCAATATCTGTAACCGTGTAACACGAAGAAGAAACCGAAAGTGTTCCTCGGCGAAAACGACGAGGGTCCATCAGAATTTGCGACCGGTAGCCGTCTCGCTAATTTTCGTTATGATCCTCTGCTACACGATTCCACGGTTAGGCGAATTTCGAACCGAAGAGAAAGACGAAAGAAAGATGCTAAGAACAAGGATGAGAATCAGGGCCCCTCGTAGCATAATTTCTAAATTCTTCGAGCGTCATTTTGTTGCGTCAGATAGGATAAGATTGGGTTTTAAGATTTAATTGGGTTGTTTAGATTCTTACGATTACAATATCATTAACGTGGCTATATTCGAACTGAAAATAGCGCTTCTACTCATTAATTTTCTACGACGTTTCGTTATATCTCACAGACTCCCTGTTTTTCGCTTTCAGCTACGTTCTAGTTATAGGATAAACGAAAGTTAAATTTCATAAAATTACTTATCTGGTTAATTGAGAATGTTTGGTCGTAATTCTGTAGGAACTGAAGCGCGCGCTACTGTAACTTGAAATATTTTAGTGAGTTTGATATTCTCTCTTGTTGGGCCTAAAGCACGTGATATTTCCCATCCTTGCGGTGTCTTATAAAATACGCGTAGTTTCATTGTTCTACGCAAAGTTTCAGACTGAATTTTCAGATGTTGAGTAATCGTACAACCGTCTCCTGCTATATTAGTTCAATTGCATAAAACGTTCATAATCTTTCTTACGTCGAACAACTCGAACTCCACTATAACTAAGAAACGCGTATAACCCGGCAATCTTCTCGGACAGTGGCCACCACGGCGTGGCGCCATTCCTCTCTGGGAAAGCGACGCGGTAAAATCACGCCGGTTGGAATTTTACGATGTTACGGGGCTCAGAAAAGCATTTATTATTTGCGGTCTTAGAAGCGATCCTCGTTATCCTCGTTACCAAGGCGAACGCCTCGACAAGAAGCGCCTTTTGCGAACAACAGAAGAAATCCAAAAGACTAGGTCCGGCGCAAGATGAGGAAAGAGAAAGAGAGAGAGAGGATCCTCAACGAGTGAACGAGCTAGGGATGTAGCGAGAGTATGGGTGCGCAGAGAGGAAGAAGAGAAAACAATAAGACGAAAAGAGGAGGTGGAGGGTTGAGGAGGTGGAAGAGGATGAGAGAAGCTGTGGAAACCAGGCAGAAAAGGAAGAAACGAGAGGGTAGATAGGTACTGGCGGTGGAGTAATAACGGACTGCTCACCATGATTATAGAGCACGAGGCAGCCGGTACGTTGCTTAAATCAACAGAGAACAGAGCCGGAGGTTTCACCTGCCGAATCAATTTTTACCTCGTTTCGAGTTTAGCCGTCCCGTTTTCGTTCTTCGTTTTCTCTCTCTTTCTACGTCCTCTACTATACAGCCAGTCTTCACCCTGCATTATACCGGCCGTGACCGGTTTTCCTGCTTACCGATTGCTTTTTCACCGGATCAGAGCAACTGAAATCTTTCTCTCTCATCAAGTTCCTTTTCCACTTCTTCTTCTTTCTTTTTTTTCTTTTCCCTGGCCGAACGATGAAATCACTTGGCGCTGGGGAGGTCGACTTTTCAAGGACAAGTTTAATATTCCCCGCTGAACGCGTTTGTTTGTCATCATCGGGGGGTAGGATCAGAATCCTCGGGGAGGAAAGAGCCAGGCAAGTAATGAAAATATTCTTACGAGGGAAATTGAATTTCACGTTCGTCTGTGTCCTCTTCGCGTTCTGTCCGAAAATCTGTGTACAGGGTGGTTCAGACAAAGTATCGAAGGATTTAGGAAAATTCAAAGAGCAGGCCAAACGTAGGTGGAAGCACGAAAATCTGTAGATTAATTAATAGGTTGTTCAGGTTGGAGATGTTTTTCAAGTTGATTTAAATTGAAAGACAAAGAAGTGAATTAGATACAAAAGTTATTTTTCAGTCGAAATTTTATAGACGATATTCAATAAACGCATTTATTCTATTCTCTACTATAGTTCATAATTCACCAAATTTTTAGAAAACATATTTATAACGTAACAAATTAATATTTATCAAGAAAAATTACCAAAAATATTCAGGTTTTTAATGCATTATTTAAATAAATGTGTTTTTCATTAAATGTTATACGTAACTGAATTCACCACACAACAACAATCAATTTGAATATTCCAACATCAAATTGAATATTCAATTTGAAGATTTGAATATTCCAACCCTCAATTTCGAGGGATGTTTTCAGTTCTTCAACGTAAACTATTCCTTAAAATGTTGTAATATGTTACACGTTTCTCCCAGAACTCTATCTCCAATATAAATTTCATAAAAATCAATTTATACTAGTTTGATATGTTCCATAGATGAAATTAGTTTGATTTGGACCATTCCTGGCGCATATTCGAATCGATTCTCGCACAGTACGTGCTTATACATACCGTGTATAACGTCTAGGAAATGTTAGTACTTTGTACTCAAAATACACCACGAGTAAGATCGTTGACAAACAACCTTAATGATCATCCCAGTTTCTAAGTTTACTTAGAAGCAGCTCGACGTAATTCGTTCCATAACTCAGCGAGGATACGCTTCAAAAACGGAAGTTTAGAAGACCCAGTTTTTGTTAATTTCAAAGTACATCGAGGAAAATTTTGAGACCACGTCTTGCGCCTCTCGCGCAACTTCTTCACCGAACCAACGTAACGTAACGTAACGACCGTGCCGAGAATAATTAGAA
The DNA here is from genome assembly GCF_051014615.1 of Bombus vancouverensis nearcticus. Taxonomy (NCBI): domain Eukaryota; kingdom Metazoa; phylum Arthropoda; class Insecta; order Hymenoptera; family Apidae; genus Bombus; species Bombus vancouverensis. Next base: position 8,958,721 of record NC_134915.1, read on the forward strand.
CGAAACAAATAAATTTAAATAAAAAGGAATCAAAGAATATACCTTTTAATCAGCTAACTTTGCTGCACTCTTTCTCTGATTCATCCTGTATACGCGAGCCCGGTAAACGGGGATATACATCTTTTTAATCCAATTAGCTTCTGTTTCTTTGACAGCGTCCCTTTTATATCAAACGCATCTAGTCGGCTATACCCCTCGCCTCGCGTGCTCGGCTACTTTGGGTATTACGTTTCATTTTCATTAAAACGTAGAAAACTTTTTCGGTAGGAAGAAAAAAGCCCAATTAGAAAAAGTGAATTACGAAAAACCTAGATACCGAAAGCACAAACGAAAAAAGAAAATCCGAACAAACGAAGGGAAAAATGTGGTTAAGAGTTAACGATCGAACACAAAGCGCGTTCTCTACGCGAATCTGCATGTACACTCTGTTGTTTGTAAGTATTAGAAGACTTACAGACAGCGAGATTAATCTTAGAAGTAGGTAGAAGATAAATTAACTATTTCGATATGTGAAATAGTCGATACAGAGAATAAACCGATAGATTCGAAGATACAAGTCTTTTCACGGCCATTGCTGTACTATAATTCCAATTTTCAATTTTCAAACAAGCATTTCTGAGTTTCGTATCTAACTCGTACCAAACTTTGATTCTTAATTCGTATTCGTCGCGTTCCTCTTGTTACCATTATAAATAATTTGCACAAGTCTTCGTTGCACTACACGTTTCACAATGATTAGCCATTTTCTGAATAATTTTAGCGAATTAGCACAACCTATATAAAATCGAAAAGCTCATAGTTATGAGCGAGAGTGTACGCTTCCTTTCCCAATCTATGTGAATTTCTTCATCCAGAATTTCTTCGTGCAGATCAGCAAAGTCTAAAGGCTAGCTGCCACATTATCCAGGCATTTGGGGAAGATCCCGAGACAGTTTGAAATTTACGAATGACTACATTATTCAAAGGGACGAGAGCGGATACAGTAGAATTTCCTCATTCCCGTTCGTCGAATGTAGATGAAGGAGAGAGGAGATCGACGTTTTCGTTGCTTTCTTTCCATCGTTTCTTGACCAGAGCAGCCTCGTATCCTCATATCCTTGTATAGAACATGGAACAACAGGGTCGGGTTTATGCGAGGACATCAAACCAGCCGTGGCGTGGGCCGGATATCGACGACTTTACACGACCAGAGAACACAGCCACGTTTTCTTCGACCCGAGTGGCTAAAGGGACATTTTCCCTTGCTCGTCGCGAGTCATGAATTTCGTCTATTTCGCGGTTTATGACCTTCTTTCCGGAACAACGAACGCTTTCCACGTACTTGCAGCCCGGAATACGACGAAACTATTCGCAAACTGGCCAACGTACAAGTCGAGTACGTACTTGACTTTCGGTTCCCGTGGTTTTCCCCGTCATCATACGATGCCCTCGTGAAATGGCGTACCGGGTCATCGTTGACCCAGCGGGAGCATTCCAGTCGCAAATTGATCCCGATCGGAATCGGCGATTCCGATGAAAAAGAGCGCGCGTTTACGAAAAAATCCCGTATCCAACGTGCGTCGTTTCGATCGTAAATTGGCGACAAACGGCCACAGCTAAAAATGTACGATAAGTCCGTGTGCCGTTAAGAAATTTATGTTGGTCCACGCGGAACGAGTTATCTTCGGAAACGAGTTATCTTCGGGACGATATAAAAATGATTTTCCCCGAGACTTACGGCTTGTTGTTCTGTGCAATCTATCGGACCCGCTTGTTGAGTTTTTCGATATTACGGTATTATATTAGGAAGCTTCTCGATCTATTTTTCGTATTATTGCACTGAAGGAGTATATGTGGAGAAACATTGTAGGTCAATTTTTAACCATTTTACGGCGACTTGTGTAAAAAAGGAAAATACGAATTATTCTACTATTTTATTGTGATTTTTATACGAAGGATAGGAAAAACAAGGAACGTTGCGAAACAGTTTTATCGGTAAAGTAAAATTCGAAATTTTAGACTAGCAGTCAAAGTCAGAACTCCGATGAATTTGATCGTATAAAATTTGTACTCTAACGAGATTTTGGAGATATTAATTGTGTCACGTTATTTTAATTTCCTGTCTCGTTTGAATACCAGTTTTCTGTTCGATATATCCGAAAATTAAGATATTCTTCGAAAGGGAGAAAATTTTCGAGGCAAGAAAATTCCAGATTTTCTACCGTAAAAGAACTGCAATTTAACAAATAATACAGTACGAGACAAATTAGCTTTGAATCGAACAAAAGCCTTTCGAATGATTTATATTGAAACTTTATCGAGAAATACGATTTTTCCCCTTCCGAAATCTCGCTGTTTTATAATTCCATCGAAGAGGAGACTGCACTTCAAAACCGACTTTTTCCATTTCCAACGTACAAGTGTGTGCGTACGGTTATGAACGCGCGATAACGAAGACAATGAACCGTGGAAACAAACATCATGGAAACTTCGCGGGAATTAGCCGGGGGGATCCGATCGTTACAAATTTTATTTGCGACGATTAGCGCGGCTGGTGGACACGGTCTAACGACACCGAGGCGCAAACACGGCGTGCAAAATTCAACGAGAGGCCGGCTGCCGCAATGCTATTATCACGTCGGTGATGAGTCGGGATCGATTATTAATAACGCATTAACGCGTACACGGAACGTCAAGCGAGCGTGTTTCCGGTCGAGCGGGACCGAGCGTGACAGCAGGCACGAACGGAAGCGAAAACTCGCGCGAAGGCTGGCGCGCAAAATAACGTTAAATCTGCGACCTGGTTGGTTATCAGACGCGACGAGTAGCACCTCGATGGTAGTGCATTAAACGAGCATTAGCTTTACATTGGCCACGTCAACGCCATTCACAAACACGCGCACGCGCTCCTACGCGTGCGAGCAATTCGATCCGCTCGCAGCTGCCGATCCCCGTTTTGCTAGCACGTGCACCGGACAGCTTAAGTAAATTGGAGCGCAAGTTGCAAATTTACTCAGGGTAGCCGGCCGCGGTCTCTGTACGCGAAACCATAAGAATCGAGAGACGGGAATAGTCCACCGGCAGCTGCCTTCAAAAGGGTTCAAGAACGTTATTAAGAGCGTCCAGATTAATTGAGCCGAGAAATGCCACCAAACGATGTATGGCTCGTTGCGTAATGAGATCGAAAGTTTGAACAGTGTTTGCGTTGTAAGTCTTGCGATGCGATTGGCTCGGGTATTATTGGACAGTCGTTTTGTAATTGTCGACTCGTGTTCTTGATGTAGGTTATGGTCTGTATATAAATGATATCATTCTTCTGCTTTTTTTACGGAAGAATTCTATTCATTGCGAGCGATGCAGTAAATTGCTCGTAATGAACCTAGATTTTGATTAAACTGTAGTTTTAACATTTAGTGGTTCTTGAGTCTCTTAATGTAGAGTGGCACATGCTTAATGAAATGTTTCATGAATCAAGCTTCACACATTTCACTTTCATAGTATCAAATTTTTGCAGTCGTACTAAACAGCTATTTAATAATATGATATACCTACTGGAAAGTAATTAATTAATACGTAAATACTATAGTAGATATAGTGGTGAGCCAATATCATTTATAATCGTTAAAAATTATTGGTTCGATGTCAAGTGCACGGAGCAGTATGATAAATTAGTACACAGGATGTGAGTTAATTTATAAAATACCAACTCGATTATTCTGACACTCTATTAAAGTGAACACGAATAGAAAACTTCGTTTCTTTACATCTCAAACTAAAAATTTTCAACGTCCGCTTCGTCTGAGTCGTTTCGTCCGAAAACAAAACACTATCTGGTTAGAGAACTTCGATTATTGTATGGTAACTTTAAATTTCCAATTGAAGTACATGTTTGTAGGATATCGCTACTTGACGATACAAACCATAAGACAGCCAAAAATTAATATTAATAAAAGACCTAACAAGAGATACATTGCCTTACAAATCCATAGATCGTCTAATCGTCACATACATTTACTAGATTTCCTCGTTGATTCGTATTAAGCGTATAATACATTTCAAAATTGTAACGTAGCTAATAGAAGATGGCTGATTTGTATTTTAATTATCCACGTGAAATAGATAAGTAATATAAGAATTATTAGGTGACAGGTAGAAATAGTGGCAAAAACAAACCAAAGAAGCGGAATTCTTTGTAACACGTAAGGAAACCAACAAGGATATTATCTATCTGTTTACGAAATTTTCCATTGAGACGAAACTAACACAAAACGTTCGAACTTCTAACAAAGAAGAGGAAAAAATATTAAAAATAAATCACAAAAGCGAAAAGAAATTTCGTACGGCTAAACCCGCCTAATCCACCAGCCTATAAGAATACCGGGTATTCCTGCTACAAAGACGGCAGTGTATTTCTCCAAACTGGACGATACAAAGGTTCCAACTATTAATCCTATTAAACAGGATTATAGGAACGTAGCGAAGAAAGGGGTTAGAGGAGGTCGACTGAGCCGAGCAAAAAGGTGTTTCCTCCGTGTCTAGCCGGACGGGTTACGTTGGAAGGCGCTCTGGGCTTTCCGAAGGGATATGATAGCGAGCTCGTGACGGTCTCCGCAAAACGAGATGCTCGTTGCGGGTTGGCCGAACTCAGTCTGCCGTGAAATGCATTACGTATGCATCGCGCTATCACGCCGGGAATCTGAGACCAGACATTCGCTAATTCGCGCGAGCGCCACGCTCGGGATTTCCTCGTGCGGAAATCTGGTCCACGGCCGGAAGGCGTATACGCGAACATTATGAATTCCTAGTCGCGCTCCAGCCACTTTGTCCGCGCTTTTTCACTTCTTTTCTTTATTGAAATCGGCCACCGGCGAAGAAAAGGCAGGGAAATTAATCGCAAACGCCACGAGACAGAGGAGAGTCTCTGCTTTAGAGAGATCGATCGTTGCACGCTTCACGGGATCCTAATTAGTTAGCTAGGGGTGGAACGATTCAACGTGGAAGATTTCATTGGTGAAGGAGAAATCGTCAAGACCCTTCCCTTTTCGATAACTATCGACTTATTGGCCCTTTGCAGAAAGTGATTTAGCTCTCGTCCCTTCTAGTTTCTCGTCCGTTTCTCGTGCCAGTTTGACGCATTGTATGCTGGTCCATGATGGTTCAGTGGGTCAAATGTTTGAAGAATCCAGAAATTAAGAAGATAATGTTTTGTTATTCTATAGTTTGCTTAGAATTAGTTTCGATAATAATTTAAATGGCGATATAATGTAACTTAAAACGTTTAAAAGTTTGATTACTTTGCATTAGCTTGGATGTTAAATAGCTTTGATTGTATATATTGCTTTTTTGTCAGCACTGAAATTGATTACGATAGGTGTGAACTCGAACGATTAATTGTATGTTCCTTGCTTCAACATGTTTTAACATATCCAAATTTCTTAATACGAAACTCTACATTATTTCAGCTATCTCAATCGCCCATCTAAATCACAGTGCCTAAACCAGTCTCTTCCATATGAAACCATTTTTAGGATAATTCAAACGTGATCTTTATTTTCGTGTACGGAGATACGTGCCGACGAAATTTGTGACCATAGAAAATTTAAGGTAACAAGTTCCGCTCCTATTGGTAAGGCGCGCACGTGCACCGAAAGTTGTTGTTACACGTAATAACAGCGTATTTGACCGTAGTCAGGTATTTCTATGGGGGTTGTAACACGTGGAAATAAAAGCGGCGCGTTCTCTCATCAGAGCAACTACTAACCATACTGTTCACCGTTTGCTACCAAATTACGAGGCTTTGAATTCTATTTGAACGCAATTTCCAACTTGTAATACAACTGTTACGTCGCAACAGCTTTTACCGTGTCAGCTTCCATTGGAGACACGTTAAAGCACTATAGTAAAATCATACGGCGATATCCATTACACAAATTATTTTCTTATTTCCAAAAGTTCGATTAACGAAAAAACCTTCTACGCTCGTGAAATTAAAAGTTAACAGAGATAAATGAAGAGCGTAATAATCTTTGCACCTACGGAACGTCATCAACTACGTCAGATTTAACGGGTCGTTTTATATTAAAATATTCCCTCTTAATGGCGAAGTGACGTTAAAATCAAAAAGTCAATGAAAACGTATTATCAAGTATTAATAATAATATCATAATACAAAAATGATAAACGTACTAATTATAATTCTTATTAACTCGGTTTTATTCCCTGCTTTATGTGACATAATTTATTTCCAAATAAGAAAAAGAGGAACGCTACGTAAAAATGCCTAAATAGATTAATTTTCAAGAGACTGACGATTCAAACGATTACTTCGTTTTCTTCGTTAACAGATTGAAGTTGTAAGAATTCCGCGACGTATTACAAAATTGAGGATGTTTAATATTTAAGGAACATTCTATCAAAGGGTATCGATGAAATATATTTAACCTTAACGGGGGGGAAAGAGGATGGCCTGGAAGCTGTTCGTGGTTTATTAAGAACCGAATAAACCGATCAAACGATCGTGAATAATGAATCCAAATTCTCTCTCCCTCGGCCTTGTCGTATTGACCCTGTGCCGCTCTGATTACATTCGAAATGTCCGTGCATGCACGTAGGCATAATGGGTCCTAATCTGATTAATTATTAGCCACTGTCCGAATGGCCATAGACTGGGTTACTTGCAGAAATCTATGGACGGGCTCTCCTCGCTTTGATCTTGATTTACAGGACTTTGCAGTCCGAACGGCTTCATCCTGTATCTCGAATCGATCCTAAAGACGGTTTTGATTTATCCATTCCGCGTATCGAGCCTAGCCACGGATTCTATCCTTTGTGATCGGTGTAATTTTAACTTACGCGATGGCTTACCAACTGCAGAAACAAGAAACTCGTCCATTCTTTGTTTTCTTAATTTAATTTTTCCCTTGGTGTCAAATTGACAGGTTAGTGAACGATTACTACTAGGCATACGTGATAGTAATATTATTATAAGAGTAATGTCATTACAATTAGCACTGTTACACTTAGCACTGCTGTGGACAGTAATGCTGTGTTTGCAATATTATCTAGAACAATGGCAAGTGTAACGGTGCTAATTAATTGCACCAACCGGAGCCATGAAAGATCAAGGCTCTCGATAATATTATTGTTATATTATTATCAATAATATTACGATGTAATAAAATAAATAAGATCGCCCGACAGTATCTTACAAATAGCAAGCCAACTGATTCTTCCATTCTACGTTAATGTGTAATATTGTATTGGGTTGTCCGAAATGTTTCTTTCGTTTTATAAGGAAATAATAGACGCACAATGTTTTTTGTTTTATATTAGTTTATTGAATTATGCGCGAATATAATAATACAAATAGAACGAAATGGATCACGCGTAATTCAATAAAATAATATAAAACAGAAATTGTTGTTCATCTATTATCACCTTATAAAACGAAAGAAACTTTTCGGACAACCTAATAGAAACTGTTTATGCAGCAAAAATCTAACCAAACCAACCTCTTTCGGAATTATAATGCAGTAGCTCTTTAAAATCACATGATTTTCGTTGGATGGTGCAATAATATAATGGGATACGAGCAGACTGATCCGACAACGCGAGAACAGCCACATTGTAACCACAATCGATCCCATTGCATTTATAATTGCTCGACGATAGCCGGAGCAGACGTAATAGGCGGACTCGAAACGTGTCGGCAGCTAGCGGGAAATCTCGGCCAGCCTCAGAATGACATCGTTTCAAATCAAACTAATTGTGGTTCGACCGCCACCGATCCGACTGGATAGAGAGGACCGATTGTAATTGCGCAGAAAATTAAATATACAACGCGAACGATATCAAATGGTCCGGGGTACGAGTGAACATTTATTGACTCGACGATATTAATAGCTGATGAAGGGGACGCACGGTGATCCAACAAAATATCATATCAGTGTGACACGAACTGTACGCATGATCTTGTTGTTTGAAAAAAATATTGGTGCTACGCCTATCGTGTCATGGTATCACGAACTAGTGATGAAATAAAGTATAGGTTGTAAGACATGGAACTTTCGATTTTTGACGATTTATATCTCATTGAATCCCGAACAAGATTCATTTATAGTATACTTACGTTAAAAAAAAATAAGATCACGCATGAGAAAAAAAGGTTGTCAACTTTAGAACGATACAGATACCAGGATAAATATAAAATGATCTACGAACATCAGAGTATTTGTCGGATCAATAAAGTCGAGGGAGTTTGTTTTATCTTACGACCTAATACGTTACGAACAGATATGGATATTTCGAAGGAAAAAATTTCCCCGTAACAATGATATTTATTTCCACACTTTCCTTTGTATAATTTGAAACAAAAAGATGTAACCGAAGATTCGAACTAAACTTGCGTAATCTGTGTATTTTGTACATACAAAAAATGAAACGTAATCTTACAAATAACAGTGGAATTCGACGAAAAGAAACTTGTAGCGGTACATACTTGGATTTGTGAGCACATATCGAACTCGATCCCACCACTAATCACAGCGCAAAAAGGCCAGAGGGCGCGAAAGAAACATCTGGTGGTATACGAATATCACACGAGTCTCGTAAATCCTGTGGCTTAACCGTCCACTTCGAAGGCTATAAAACACCGCTATGCAGAGTAAAAAGCATCAGTGGAGTGGCAGCGCGATAAACTGTCGAGACGTTTTCACCGCCTTCGTGTGCCACGCGCCTCCCACTCTATTCCATACTTTTGATAAATCTGTATTTTTTCCATCATACTTTCCTCTTTTTCCTCCAGCTTGCTCATTTCATATCTCCTTTCCTACTTCTTTTCATTTCATCTTCCTTTTTTTTTTTTTTTAATAAAAACGACACTGCCCCACCTCGACAGCCCGTTGGGTCACGAACATCCCCTTCGTAGCGATATTTATGCTCTTACGTCACGAGAGAAATATCGTACAACGAGAATCTTGCGAGAACGCTTGGCTACACCTAACAGAGACCATGGCCCAAATGTGTGTGTGTATGTATGTGTGTGTATGCAATGCATTGTACACATGCATTTATACAAGGTGTTGCGCATAACATAGTATTACCAGCTAGGGAGTGATTCTACGTGCAAAAATAAGTCGGACATGTAGAATAAAATTTCTTTCTGCAAGCTTTTGCTTAGCTTTCCAGAAAATTACATTTCAAAGTTTGTTTAATACAGATATGTGAATTGTTGACTAATTACCGACTGGATACGAGTACGCAATCACCAGAAGGTAGAAATGTAGAATAAAATTTCTCTGTTTAAGGGCTCGTTTTCAAGCGTTTCAACGTGTTTAATTAAAAGTGGACCAGGTGTACGCGTATTTGATAAATTCTCCAATTTAATTTTTTCAAAAACCAAGCATCCTGGACACAAATATTTTATTTTACATTTTCAACTTATTTTTCCACCGTAGAATCGCCACTTAGTCGTACGTTATTACGGTCGGCCTGTATACGAAAGGAAGAGATGAGAGAGAGGAAGAAAGGGAGAGAGAGATGAACGAACACAAAAACACACTGACGCGAATAGTTACACAGGCGCATAGTGGCGCGTGTTTTTGTCCGTGCGTTAATTAAACTCTAACTTGTGCGACCGACTGCACGGGACCAAACGTAATTTTCCACTGCGTGGCACTTCTGCTTTGATCCCCCTTTTCGGCGTTCGAACATATTCCGGTCAGTTTTCGGGGACAGTACGGAAATGTTTCGCGCGCCTCTTTAGAAACTTGGAGAAAACGCTATTAGCGGTAGCCATCGGTCCCTCATTTCCTCGCCGAAGCCGAAAAATGATACACCATTTTCACCAATGACCTATACGAGTTGCACGCGGTAATTTACGACATTGCCGAATCGAAACCGGAACAAGCAACGAAATAACTGAATAGACGGAATAAAGATTGGAAGTCAAAGACGAAAATTGATGTTCACGAGGGTGAAACGCGGGTGGTCGGAGAAAATGGTAGCTGGCTTTGTCCGAAAACAGTTAAAACAACTGGCGATGATGACGAAACGAAACACTTTGTTCCGAGTACGCCGGTCGCGCCGTATTTTACGGAATAAAGGGAGGCCATAATCGATCAGCTGGATGTTGAAAAGCGGCCCAAGCAATTTCGCGCGGAGATATATACAGGTCGACCTCCGCGAGGCAACGGAGGGGCCAACTTGCATCATCGAACGCCAGGTCAAATGCAAAAAAACCCATTACAACACGCTGCTGCATCTCGGCCAACTTTCTAATTTCTCAATAGCGCCAAAAATGTGTCAGTCTATTCGAAACTTTTATTACAAACTTTGTTATGCGCTCGGCTGTTTCTGAAAAGGAATCTATTAAAAATTATTTTCAACGGCATTTTGTTGTACGCGATGCTCCAGATTCTAAAAAGTGGCATATAAATTGGAATTTTTAGAGGAAACACGATCGTACTTTGATAGAGTTTAGGCAAAGCCATAAGAAGCATAGTTCGCAAAAATTAAGCACTTTACTTCGGGGAAGACTTACCAATGCAAAAATAATCTCCAATTAGTGTTTTTTACTCAATATCAGCGTCCTAAACAAATATCTGTTACAACGGTGTTGCATCATTTTCTATCTTTTTATCCCGTAAACCTTCGTAAAACTGACGAAGAAACTTCTTAAGAATATCTAATTTTGCCAAAAGAATTAAAAAATCTATCATAAAGTAGAAGAATAATAGATTCTGCGTCATTTAGAATAAAGAGAGTTCACAAAGTTTCTTTTCTACATACCGAAAATTTCGTGAATGATGAATATACACATGTCCTGTACAGTAAAAATGTTTACTTTCTGCGATCCCGATCGTTCTTCCCCTGTATTCTCGGAACGGTCGCGATACGAGCACCGAAATTCCAAGCTGAAACGCGAGGCGCATCATAAATAAACGAAATATTTCCCACGTCGATCAGGTCGAACGTGCTGTTCACGAAAACAAATTCGAACGTCGAGCATCGATAAAGAAGAGAAGAAAAAGATCGGGCCTGTCCAGGTCCGGTCAAACGAAAGGAGCGACCAGTAAGGAGAGTTAGCAGACAGCATTTCTCAGACGGTCAGGCGCGGAGCCATAATCAATCCGGTGGATGTTGAAAAGAGGCGCGAGCTATCTCGCCCAAGGATCCAGGATGGTTCCAAGCGTTCTCAGCGGGATGTCCAGCTTACGTATCTCGGTTTATATCGCGCCAAGTCTAGAAAATTGCTCAGAAAAGGGCATCGTAATCTCCTCAACCCCAATAACCATCATATCCTTCAGCTTTTTCGCATTCGACAAAATCGCATAAAATTAACGATCGCAACTGCGAACTATTATTCGTCAAACTGTCTCACCGGAAGCATCGAAAAGAACATTCGCAACGATCAGAGCCAACGTTCATTTATGCATTCTCGAGTCGTGATATTTCGATGCGATATGGAGAATCGATAGAATAATAAAAATATCCAGTTTTATTTATCCACAAGATTGTAACGGTCCCACTGTCTCTCCCGCCATAGTCGATTTCTATTTTCCACGTTTTCATATCTCTATATGCATACCGATCTCTATGCTTTAGTTCGTGAAAGTATTTGTAGATCATTTGTATCTTTGAAAAGAATTCGACTATTACGATCATGTTAGGAAAATTTGAAAGAAATCGAAATGAATGTACGAGCTACAAATATGTAATGCAGATATCTTTCGTAGAGATCATAAAAATATTTGAACAATCCTTTATTTATTATACTATGAAATTTCAAAATATTTTATGATACGAACGATACATATGTATATATATAGAGATACAAAAATTTTCTACGATATGTGTCTAAATAGTTTCGTGAGCCATCGTACTAACGAAACTGAGACGCGAATAAAACCAATCATAACCGAGTACAACGCAAATACGATAAAAAAATTAATCGACAAGAATTATTCGATATTTACGATCATTTATGGTACTTGTCCTTCGTCATTGCACCTGCAACGCTCGTGGAAATTAATCTAAATGACAAATGGCGAGAAGAAAGGGAACGCGATATTTGAGAAGGACGAGGTATAGTCAAACGATCGCGGCTTTATCGGGGATCACGTTAAATCCGATCAAAGGGTAAAAATCCTTGCTATTTCCATCCAATTAGTGCGCGTAATCCCTTTCTATTACCAAAAGCTTGCCTGCTGTCCGATGGATCGGCCATCACAGCAAAATCGATCACGGAAGGAAAAAACGGTCTCGGCAAATCCTTTGAGGAGAGAAGAGTATGCGACGAGCGAAACGAGAAAGAGAAAAGGAGAAAATAAGACAACGAGACTTCCATATATATGCATACGTACATACATACATACATACACACACACATAGACACATAAAGTGAGGAGCCAAGGCGAGGAGCCATAATCGATCCGGCGTGCGCTAAAAGAAAGGAGGCGCGAGCTATCTCGCGCTCTCGTGAGCCGAAAGCGAACAAGGAGAAACGATGTCCAAGGCTTCAGGGATGGTGTTGCGGCCTCTCTCGCAGCGGGAAGTCCGAAGTTCGTGCAGAAGGGACTACGTCGGCGTCGTTCTCGGTTAACTAGATGCCAGCCGAGATTCCACGGTGAAGGGTTGGACGGACGGAGCCTGGTGGAGGTAATCATAAAGCTACGACGCGAAGAGTAGATGCGAGGAAGAGACTGAAGAAAGAGGAAGAAGAGTAGAATGCAGAAGGCGAAGAAGATGAAAAAGAGAAGGATAAAGAACAGGGAGGAACAAGAGGGAAGAGAAGGATGAAGACAGAAAGATGGCTGCAGGGCTGCCAGTGCAGCCTGGAAGCGTGTCAGTAAATTTAACCTAACCGAATGCCAGGGCATATAGCATTCTTTTTTTTCCACCGCCGTTTCTTCTTCCTCTTCAGCATCTTTCTACGTCCAAGTTCGGCCTGGCTTTCTCTGCTCATCTGTACGTCGATCGCCACAAACGTTCACCGTAACCAAACCGTGTTACGGTTCAATACAGAATTTTTCTATAAACACGATCTTTCACTCCCGAGACGAGTGGGCGCGCGAACAAAATAGAAAGAAAATGATTCGACCGGCTCCGGAATCGAGCGATACTCCGTTCCATCAGAAGATTTATAGACTGAACAATTTAACAAAGGTCCATTGTTAATTCGTTGCCCGGTGCACCGTGTTTGCTTCCCTACGCCTCTTTCTCTCTCTCTCTCTCTCTTCTCTCAGGCTTCGTCGAAGGATAATTTATTCACGCAATCGGAATTCAACCGAAACAGAAGAATCTACGCATACTATCGTCGACTACATACCACCGATACGCATACCACCTTCGTCTCTTTAACTGCCTTTCTTCCTATAACTTTTAGTGGCCACTCCACAGAGTCTACCACCGATCCTCCACCTAATGTTCTTCAGGCTCACCTTCCAGGATGCCTCGTAACGCGCCACGACCAAGTCCAAGCAACCCGAATTACACACTGCCACGATCACGAGAGAGACCAGGCTCCTTTCGTTCGTTCGATCTTCGGCTCGTAGATCCTTATCAAGCGAGACTGGATACTTCATCGAGGACCTACGACGTAGGAGGAGGGTGTCTCGGCTGCTTCTCTCCGCGAAGGTCGGAGGTTGAACGCCGCTCGATCGACAGCTGCCACAAAGTTACCTCTCCACCTACTACGTGGGTGAGATTCCACGGCGAGTCACTCGTTCGATTTTGTTTTGCTCGACTTCGCCTCGTGGAAACGCACCCACCGGCTCTGGGAGAAACTGTCGATATCGAGGTTCTATCTTGCAGCTCGGAAATTTCTTACGGCGTGAACTAACGCTTCGCGAGCTTCGTTAATTCGCTGGAGAGCATGACGGAAAGACGGAAGAAAGTCCGGGATAAGATACAAGGGTTGGTCGCAGAGATATCGTTCCTTCGAATGGCAACAGACCGGAAATTATTATATCGACCTCCGATGGATACGCAAGCGGATCGCAATTACCGATAATCATCTGTATATACAGTGGCTCGCGAAAGTAATCCAACACTTGTAGAATTTTCTTACGAATATATCATGTGTAATAAACACTTTGAAATTTCATCGATACTATTACGAGACACGATAATCACTGTTAAGTGTAAACATTTTTTTAATTACTGCCTCTGAATAATTTTAAAGGACCAACATGCTACTTCGTGACTACGTGTTACTTAATTTTATGAACTACGTGCCTACCTAAATGAAAACAGATAGCTCCATTTAACAGAGATAAAAATTATCTCGAGATCTCGAAGAAATCCATCCAGGTAAGACTTCTAATCATCGTAGAAAATATTCCCATTCGAAGTAAAACAATTTCCATTTCCTGGAATAAGAATAGTTTCGAAAATAATGTAAAGCTTCGAACGAGACACCCTGTATACAGAGGCTGGGAAATATATACAAAGTCTCGTTTCCCATCGGTATCCACGTCGATACAGATCAACAATGAAAAGATCGACGAGAAGCGGTGGAAGAGAGAGTAAAGGTGAAAAGGAACGTGGCCACAAATTTCGCGCGCTTTTAATTACTTCCCGCGAGAGTGCTCGCAAAGGCCTATCGATTTCCGTCCCACCGTAATTGAGCCCTTTCTATCTCTCTCGCTCTTCCGTCCCTTTTCTCACCCTTTCAAACCCGACCATTCGTTTGTTTCTTCCTTTCTACTTTTTCTTTCTCTCCCTTAACCTGCTACTCCTCGTCCATTCCCTCTCTCTCTCTCTCTTTCTCTCTCTCTCTCTCTCTCTCTCTCTCTCTCTCTCTATGCCGTTTTTTTTAATCCCTTTAAATCGCCCGAAGAAATAGGGTTTGCGGTTTGGCGTGTTTGCTAAATAAACGAGACGCTCCCGCCTCTTTTGATGCAGAAGACAGTATACGTTCGTGGTCCGTACATCGCGGTCCATTAAGCGGCTAATAAGTAGACAGAGCCGGGTTACCGGTTACACGAGCTCCGACCTTCCCTTCGTCCTTTTCTCGTCCTCCAGCCAAAAAGCTACTATAGCTGACGAAAGTATTCGAACACTCGTAGAAAGAAACATTTTGAAACTTCATTAGCATTATAATGGCACTTAGGTGTGATGGTCATATCGGTAAAGTTTAAGATAAATGTGAAAATCTGCATAGAAGCGACGAGACACTTATCCTTAGTGCAAGTATATATTTCGCAGAGACCACAAAGGTTTTTCAATAGCGAATTACCCGTTACATTAACAAACCTCAATATCGATGGAACCACGTTTAAGATTGCTATTCATGGCGTGATAAATGTCTGATAAATATATTGTAACTTCTACATATATACATTTCCAGATTACAGATTACGATCCAAACTTTAGCGACATAATAATGATAGTCGTTATCTTTACAACACTAATGAATTTCCAAAATATTTTATATGTGTATATATACATAACACAACAATATTATGTACATGATAGTTTTCTGTGGTAAGCGTCGAAATACTTTCGCGAGCCACTTTATCTCGTTTTCGCGTGTGTACCATCCTTGCGCAGTTTCTACCATTCTTCCCTTCTACTTGTATATTTCTCTACAGATTTCGTCCTTTATTCCCAAACCGCGTGCTTGTATCCCCTCGATTTCCTTTTCTCTTCTCTTCTCAACAACCCTCTTTGTTACGCGAGAGCTATACCTTCGTTGTCATTTCTCTCACGCATACGCGCGTGCAAGCTGCGTTATTTGTACGAGATACCGCTGCTGTGGGAGATTAGGAAGAATGGGAAAAAAATAAGAAAGGGGAAAGGAGAAAGAGAATGGAATAGATGGAACGAAAGGGAGATTGCAAATAGAGGGAGAAAGAAAAAGGCGGGAATGAGAGCCGGGATTCGTGAGATCGTGTTCGTGAAGAACCCTTGGTCCCTACCAACTTTGTAACTCCTTTTGCATCCAATTAAGTCTCGCGCAATAACTTAGCTTACACCAGCCGATACCAGACCTCGCTTCTGCCAACACACCTGGATGCGGTGTATATTCTGATTCCGAATTTCGGCACAATGCAACTTCAGGCAACCGCGTATATTTCAATTGAAACTACCGGTAGGCATTGTCTTAGAGTTAATAGAGACCGATTTGTTGTGCTTTCGATTGCGGAAGCTTTTTGCGTGATGAAGAAATTGGTACTTGAAATTGTTATAATTGGGAATTTATTTGGGAAATTTGAAGATACAAAATACACAGAATATATATAAGTGTATAAAAATATATAAATACTACTTATATTCGGTAGATAAAAGAAATCTTTATTTAGTTTCTATTTCTTTAATCGTATTCATAAAGATATGAATTTACGTAAACATCTGCTTATAAGAGATGGTTTCCTTCCTTGAAATATTCCTGTGAGAATTTATTGATTTATAAATCATGCGGATAGATACTGACGCTTGGAAGATAATTTTACTGATAAACTAGTTTAACAAAATCAATATTCCAGGATGAGTCAATAATTATCTCGAATAAGACGATAACCTTTCACTAATGAGATTATATTCAATCGACCAACTACATACGAAGTTTCAATTTGTTGCGTTATCAAAATTTATCAAGAAAGAACAGCAAGCTGTAACGCGATTATTCCAATATTCTATTTATGGCACAATTTACAAATAGTATAATAAAACCAGTTTGCAAAGTAGTGCGATCCATTATCAAATTAATGATTTAAAAAGTGGAACATTTCTCTAATAAATGACCAGCTAGAATTATCTTTCGACCGAAAACTTACTTACAAAAATTATTAATTTCACGAACTTGTGTATCAATGAATTAAACATATTGAAAGTCGATAATCACATTGAATGACCATATTAAAAAATAACACAGGAGGATATAATCTATTAATGCCCCAATAAATTTTCTAAATACATTCCAGATAATTATCGAACGGACCCTCGTACGTATTCTAAGCGCGGGTGAAAACTTCCTTCATTTCGTAAGCGTTTCACATCGAGTTATTATTTTCCAGCGAGTAACTAAAGTCAAAAGGGACACCGGCCAATATCAGGGAAGCCGTGGCCCTGTACTTTGGACATCGGCTAACACATTTCAGTTGCAAAAGCCGATACACAATATCGCAAGAAAGTTAGTAGGCCAGTTATTGACACTGCCCAACCGCTTGCCATTATTACGAGCGTTCAGTCGAAATTCATGAATGTTCGATGCATTCGATTCCCTTGGTCCAAGATCCTACCGAAATTTTCCGTACAAACTTCCGCAAGATTTCAGCGATTTCGCTACTCGAGAGCCTCTTCTTCTCTGATGGAACTCGGGCGAAGAACTAACACCAATGATTATCACGGCTCTACGACGTCATGATTTAACTAGAAACAGTTCTACCTTACAGTTATATAGGCGCATAATAAATATTTTGTTAAAACAAGTTGTTAACAGGATACTTTGGAAAAATACATTGAACAGAAATTAAAAACAGAATATTATAAGGGTCATAAGGGTGATTTTTGATATGAACCGTTTAATTGATAATTACAATGGCTCTTACAGAACTTTGTTCTTTTTATATCCATAAAACGAGTGGAAATTTCATAATAATTTAAATATTTGACTAGACAATACTCGACGTCTATTACATATCTGCACACCTTTTTTTCAAAAAGCTTCTCGATAATATTATACCATTTACGAACAAATTCTTGCAATTTCTTTTCAGAATCGCAATGTGAGTTCAATAAAATTCAATAATATGAATTGGCCACAGACAAAGGGTAAATGAAACATTGCGTTAATGTAACATTAATCCTCAACGAGTCAAGATGGTCATCAAGCGAAATAAAGCGCTGAACGAACTTTTCCAAATCTGTGCATCAAAATTGATCCGGTACACTGTCCGGGATTTGAAGACACCAAACGGCTAGTTTTGCAACATCCCTCTCTTTTCAATATCTCGATGGTATTTTAATAACGTATAGAACGAAACCGGGCGAAACTATTCGATAGAGGGAGCACATCATCTTAAGATTGGAGTATTCTAAGTTCATCGTAAGGATCAGAAGCAGAAGATAGTGGTATAGTAGGTCAATTATCGGCACCTTTGGACCGCTGTTACGACGAGGTATGAGCATAGTTGCGAGAACCTCTTGTGCTGCAGTCAAGTCTCGTGCAATAATTTAGGGTACGCCGGATACCGATACTGGAGGGACTAACTCTCTCTCCTTGGCCCCCAAGAACAATATACGCTAACCACCTCGAATCTTATCCTTAATACCGTGGCTTAATGTACGCCGTTGTACATATATCGATCTTGGAGATCGGCCACTGGTTGGTATGCGCCAACAATCTCGTAAATTCGTGAGAAAGTTAATTAAACGACCCTCTGACCACTGGCTACCGTAAACGTATAGAGTCATTCGGTTATGTGAAAGATTAATGACGCGTAAAGCACTTGTGGGAGCGAGGTCGAAGAGCGTCAGGTATAACCGACACCAGACTCCTTAGAATTGATGAATTTTCGAAAAAATTAATCCCGAGTAAGAAGAAATCGTGAGGAACGAAATTTCATCCCTGTCGTCCCTTTCGTAGTTGATCTTTTAGATCCAAAAGTTTTGAATCGCATTTTGATATTCGTGGTTTCTAAAAATAAAACGTAACTGGATTTGTTACGTAACGTGAATTTCATGACATTCGCTATCTCTATATAAAATTTATTGTACCAAATGTATTACAGATTCTATCAAATTACGTAGTTTAGAAAGAGTAAAGTTTCTTCGTGAAAAGGAATCATCGAAAAGCGAAATTAAATCAAGATGCAAATATCATCTTCTGAGAAATTCCTATTAAAAAATCCAAATATCCTCCACGAATAAAATTCCAAACAGGCTCCTAAAATAACTGATGTTGTACTTTCGAGCGTCACTGTACGAATTTCCTATTTCATGTAAGATTGGGTTGTCCGAAATGTTTCTTTCGTTTTATAAGGAAATAATTGTTTTATATTAATTTATTGAATTATGCACGAATATAATAATAGAAATTGAACGAAATGAATCATACCTAATTCAATAAAATAATATAAAACAGAAATTGTTGCTCATCTATTATCACCTTATGAAACGAGAGAAACTTTTCGGACAACCTAATATAAATTAATGTCCATGATATCACGGTTCTTTTATATCTAAATTAATAAATAAATCATAACCGGTACGCTCTTTAATTATGATTATCCATAAGCTAAATATAGGCGGAAGGAAAGCACGCGGCGTAACAACACTGAGTGCATTGCGAGGTTTGAATTCGTACGGGCAATAGGAATCGCTATTAACGCTGATGAACGGGCAACGGCTTAGCCCGATTCTTTTTTGCTGTCAATAAAGTTGGCCGGCTGACAATGAGAGCCAACGAACTCATATAGCTGGTAACTGACCGCGAAATTAACCTCACTTTAGAGAGGTATGCGTGCTAGCTCTGGTGCTACCACTTCGTGTTATTTATTAACTGCAACGGAGTCCACGAAAGTTGTTTAAATTGGGACAGATTGGCGTGACGTTCCTTGAAAAGACAAATAAACGGTTCGTGATAAGGTCTTTCTAGTTTATAAGACACGCGTCGCATCGTCATAGTGGTGGTTTCCTATCTCCACCGAGAGTCATCCGTTACGAATGTCACGTTGATCGTAGGATCAAATCACACGACTGTTAAAACTGTCGCAATGACGCAGCGTTAATGAGAAATACCGACGAGATTCAATTTTGTTAACTTCGCGAATCATGAGATTTAACTGGAGATAAAAAAACCGATGAAAAAAGAAAGGGTATAAGAGAAAAGACTAAATAGTTTAATACAGCGTAGACGTTGAATTGAAATCATGACGACGACGTTTTCATGAGGATTTAAAGCAATGGTTTCGTAAGGCGCAGAGAAATCGGAATGTATAAGTCATTACGTTACGTCGAACAATCTAATTGACAACAAAATTAATGCAGTCAGAGCCCAATTTATTTGCCACTTTACTCATGAAAGCTCCTGCTGACACTGGCCGGTTGCATTCGTTATTAGAGGCAGATACCTACGATAATGATTAATGTGAAAACCGGTTCCAACTGACCGTCTAGGAAAAAGGGGCCGAATATGGTCACTTTATACCCCACGCCAAAGTAATTCAAATTACCCGCGCCCCACGGGTTCCCTTCGTGCCACCTTCTTTAACGATGAATTTCGCAAGCTAGTTAATTACTTTCACAGACGGATCAGACAGACTACACTAGCTAACCGGATTTAATATCAAATTCATCGACTACGTATCGTGGTTTTTAATACCACAGAGGGAATAATTTCAATTAGATAATCCTCGTTAATTTTTGTCTTTTGTCGCAAGCTACACTTGACCATACTGGATTTCCACGTTTCATAAAGAAGTATGCTAAATTTATTTTAATGCCATAAAATTAATAACCATCTGATATGATTTTCGAGATATGGATGAAACATGCCGCGTACTTAAGAAAGTGACATTATCGTCAGATTTGCAATTTTCTTTTCGCACTTCCAACAAACACGTTTATTGAATATTACAATAACATCTTCTTGTTAGTTACGAAAACGTTTTAATCTTTTCGGTACTGAATTATGCTATCGTCGATCCTTTGCCGCAATTTTTATTCCAAGAACACGAAAGCTGTTCAAATAACACACACTCTGAATATTTTTTCTGATCGTTAGGACAGAAATGCATACGGTTCCAACGAGTAACGGTTCTAGGAAACGTGAATTCACATTATTTTAGCTTCTGCCACTAACTTTATTCGTACAGAACATGCAAAACGTTCTGCGCAAATTAATTATCACGGTAAATACGTTCAAAAATCCAACGTTATGAATCAAACAAAGTGGAATGATGAAATTTTCTCTTTCTGTAATTAAATATCGCTTCACTGAAATACTAAAAATGGTCACTTTGATCGTTCGCTGTTCGTATAAATTCCTACCATTTCTATGCACAACACCAGAAAAGGGTGACAAGAAGCAAAGTGATATTCCAAATGATTCATTACGAGCAACACGTCAACCACGAATTCAGGCACAAACATAATCCTGTGCGGTATAATTCAATAATCGCGTTCCCGTCTACGCGACTACTAAGATAGAACAGACAATTTCTGCGTTAATTAGAAAGGCCATTCTCCGCGGTGCTCTTAACGATCGTAATGCACAGTGTCAGAGATAGAAACGTCAGATGGAAGACGTCGACCAATCCATCACCGAGCCATTTACTATCTGTACGATTAGCCGTGGAGCGTGGAAATTCATCAGAAAAAAGGGACTGCATCGGTTGCCTTGGTCGTTTAATTGAAGACCGTGTTACGAACGCTACTTTGCCCTGGCTGATATGCATAACGAGGTCATTTGGTTAAATACAGACAAAACAAGCCGATGGCCGTTTTCCTCTGAACCGCTTAACAAGAAACCACCCACTGCTTTGCATCGAAATTGTCTCTGACTTCGTGCTTACTGCCGTCTCCTATTGGCCCGAGGAAATCGTGCAAAATAGTCTCATCTCTCCCTCCCTTTGCTTTTTCTTTTTTTTCTTTCGCATTTTGTTTTTGTTACGTTAATCCTGCCACGAGATACGATATTGCACGAGGAAGGTTGCGTTTAGCACTATTTAAAAATTACAGGCGAGTAAAGTGTAAAACTTGTACCAAAGAAGTCAAAATGAAAGATACACGAAGATTAGAGGGAAATAACGTGATAAATGATATTCTACCCTTTAAAGGGAAACGGTTTTAGAATTCGATAATCAACTCTATGTTAACAAAACTGTTCTTTCGTTTCATTGTGAGCTTAAATGTATCTTCGCACGCCTATCTTTGCGCGCTGCTGACCATTCAAATGATAATTTTTCGCTTAACTGTTTACAAGATTGTACAGACTCATCGGTTACTTAAAGAAAACCTATGTTTGTGGATCTAATAAGATGCTAGAATGACGTTGTAATCGATAAATTAATAAATATATACTCGTCGTGAAGTCTATAAAATAGCCCCATAAGACAATAAAATTTCTGTGAAATACTTCCAATTGATCATTTATACCACTCAACCAAATCTAATTCGAAATAAATATTGAAATAAATGTAAAGAAAATTATATAATTGCATAAACTACTAGAGCAATCTCAAGGAAAAAGACACGCGACAATTTCAGACGTAGTAGTCTCTAACTATTCGTCATCAGATTGCTCTATACCGGCAAAGTACATCGCGGAGAATAAACAGATTAAGAAGAAGTTTCCCGCGTAAACAAGGAAATTCATTCGCTGTACTTCGGCGGCGGGATACGTCGTAGAGTTTCCGCGAGTTTATCTCAGGACTCGATCAACCCTCGCGCTTGAAGACTTGAACTCGAATGTGCCTCTTCACAAATTTCCTTGTCAGACCCTATCTTACTCCTCCTTTCGCGCGTAAGGTCGGTTTCCTCCGTCAAACAGCAATGCATTTTGATAGCCCATTGTTAAAGGAACGACAAGAGAGAAGGAGAAGGGAACACAGAGCCCATCGAAAAGTTTCGGTGAGAGGGCGTTTCGGAATGGAGACATAACGGCGGAGTTTGCCTTATTCATGAGTTCCATGGTATCCAGCCATGGTATAACTGATGGAAGACGGGGTTGTAAGGCCACGATGGCCATGTAGCAAAGTTGTATCAACGAACGGCCTCAGTCCTCGCCGCGTAACGATGATAATATGCTACGTGCCTCGTGTCTGAAACGACAACTACCCGAACTGAATACACAGTCTCCTGTAATCATATATCCCCCTCTCCACCATGAACCCTTCTTGTTCGTCTGGCCTCGCCACCCAGTAGATGCCTCGACACCCACTTCGTACGAATCTTCACCATACCATGACCTTTTACGAGGCCACAATGCCCTCTCTCTATACTCTCGGCTTCGCTGGCATCTCCTCTCTGTTGCTTCTTTACGGGCTCTCCATCGCCTCGTCGTCTGGCGAACCACGATGGCCAACAACGAGACCCGGCACACGCTACAGAAACTTGTTCGGTGATCCGTTCGTTAGCACTGAGAGAGCCAACGGTATATAACGGGGAGTACGGTCGATCGATCCTCGATTAGACCGAGAAATTGCTCGCACGGATACCACCGATTCTTTTACACTCTGAATTCGCACACGCCAGACGTAGCCCCCTTCTCTCCGTGCAATTACACGCGCTTGCTTTTTAATGAATCGAATCCTTTGTGCGAAAGGACGATTAAATGAACCCTTCTTGGGGTGAAATCGAATTTGTAGAATTGTCATGTCGATCTTGTAACGTATTGTATATAGTGTATAATGAATTGTGCAATTATCGATCACCGAGTAGGCTACGGATATTTATGCAAATTTATATTTTTATAGAAATTAAAGAAACGAGACCCGAGTAGACGATTGTTTTACTTATTGAATATTATATATTTTTGCATATTATGCATTTTGTGCATTTTAACAAATTTTGCGTAAATACTTAGGGATCCGCAGTCTATTTATGCGAAAGTGATTGTTTGGGGAATGAATGGAAAATATAGGATACATATATTCTTTTGGATAGAATGTACGTTTAGTCGCAATTAAGTTGAGTACAGTTCATTTGTAACCTGTACTTGAGTTACGTTTAAACTATGCGCAGACTAAGCGTGGGTTAGATTAGATTGGATCTGAATCAGGACTAGGTTACTCGTTAAGCGAATACCAAGATTGCACATGTCTTAGACACACGGCTTTCGACTTACAAATTAGATTAGCTTTGATTCGAACCAGCTATACTAGCTATAGCTCCAGATATTGCATTACGTCTGTTTCTTCTATGCTTTCTAAAAACTTTCTACGCGATACATTTACTAGTTGATAAATATTTCTCCTTCTTCCATGACTTATTCGTTGCAACGTTTAACAAAACGAAAATGTAGATGCGCCAATATTACATCGATCCATATCGCTGCCAAGAAAAACTTTATACGCGAAATAATCAATTGAACAATCACGAGCAAACGGAAAACGAAAAAAAAGCGCATCGAGATCAGGAGGTTATCGTTACTACATATAACCCCGGACCGATATGATCGCGTTGTGCGTCCTCGTTTTATTTTATTAAAATCCTGGCCTCGTCCCTTTTTCTGTAAATTTGCTCAATAAAACGAGAACGCGTGAACGTGATCCTCACGGCGAAATTAATTCCCGTAGATTTTTCGTTTTGAAGCGCGCGGAGATTTCAATAATAAACGGATTTATGTCGGGGAAAACGTGAATGCAGTATGTATGCCACGCGCGTTTGAATATTCCGAAACCCTGGAAGCCGCGTATCGGCCGTCTTTGATCGCATAAAATTCTTCTGGCCTCCTGAGAAAAATCGTTTCGTCGGAGCACCCGTGCCGCGTAGCAGCTGAAGCAACTCACAGAGAATAACAGCGTTTAGTAATTCGTATTCCGTTCCTGTCTAAGGATTTTTAGGACGTTCGCGGTGGTGGTTCGTTCTTAGTCACACGTCGGTAAGGGAATCGGTACGTGACATTAAGCAGTAATGCCACGTGGCACGACGTCCACACAGCACGGAACTTGAAATAGTATTACGGTTGGTCCCACGTCACGCTACTACCGCTTTTCTCTCCCTCTCTCTCTCTCTTTCTCTCTCTCTCTTTCTCTCTTTCTCTCCCGACTTGTCCACCTTCAAACAGCCTCATCCCGAATGTACAGTATAATATGTCACGGACCGCCTGACAAAGAGCGGCGGGGAACAGCGAGAAAGGGAATAAAGTTCCTTTACGTGAATTTTAATTGTCCGTTTGGTAACAAAAGAGAAATGAATACCGACGAAACAGAAGGGTAAAAAAAGATTGAAAAAAAATAAACGTATGACCACTAGGCGAGAGATACAAACTGTCGATACCGCGCCTGATATCTTCTCCGCGATATTTTTGCCCCGCCCCCTTTTTTTATACTATATGCATGTTTTATTTTCTCTTTCTTTCTCCCTCTCCTCTTTTTTTTTATGTCACAGTTTAATTTATAGAGTGGATAACTCGAGCCTCTCGGACATACAATGACAAGTTCGAAACGCTCGAAAAACGGAGTGGAAGTTGTTTACTATAAAACGGGTTGGCCAACCTGTGTTTACTTTTGGCGACCAAGAGAGGAAAAGTAGGAGGGAAAGAGAGAGAGAGAGAGGGGAAAAAAGTGAAAAATGGTTTTTCCAATATCGCTGAATGATCGCGTATACCGGCCCCGCGCGTGAAATTTATCTCGTTCCGCCGCGCGTCCGCAGCCTCAATAAATAGATCTCTCGATATTCACTCGATTTTAAATGTAAATAGACCAAAAATCACGAATGCTTCTCCACCCGATGGCAACGGAGCTCTTTGCGAATCTATGAACATACACGTTAAAATAGATACACATAGTGTTCGCGACCTAAATAGACGGTCCCCTGTCGACCGCGTGTACCTTGCCTAATTTCCTAGCGACTGGCAAATATGTGCTTCTAATTACCATCGATATTAATTACATGTTTGCCGGCGCGAATCATTTTATTAGAGGGACGCATGGAAACTCAAGTTGAATTTCCGCGTGACCGGGAACTGGAAACGCTCTGACTCCGTCGCTCTTTCTCTCTTCCTCTTTTCTGATCAGAGCAGAGGCAAAGCTAAAAAGCAGAAACTTCAAACGATCGCCCCTTTAATCGATTAAACGCGCGTGATTGCACGTGTCGAACGACCCTAATGAACGTACCACCACGCTTCTTTCTCTTCTTCTTGAAAAAAGGATGAAAGGAAGAGAAGAAAAAATGGAAATCCGCAGTAGGCTGACGTTTCTACAATTTGTCAGGAATTCGTTCCAATTTTTTGCCGCCCTCAAAGAGACGCGAAACCACGGCGGAAAGATTAAAATTTTTTGAGAAAAAATGGTGCACACGCGTGTATGCAGTAGCTAGGTCGCGGAAATTGCGTGTGCATCGATGGAAGACCAGAAAGGAACCGAGCTGAGTTGCATCCTTTGTAGGGAGCCGAGCAAATTCAAAAGATGCGGTTCGAGCTTTTGCAAACCTCATAAACCGAAGTCACATGAAACGCATCTTTTAAGTATTGAATTGTAAATAATACACCCGACTTCCTTTCGAATAACGTCAGAGCTGTCTCAAAGCAACTATTTTTATATCCATCGTCTGTTTTTTTTAAATTTCGCTCTCACAGCCACGATATCAAAAATCGGGATTCGGCAACGTGTATTGTTTGAAAGAAATTTTAAATGAAATATTGCTTCCAAGTCACGTTGCTCTTTAATTCATTAATGAAAATGGTTATTTTAATCACAGAAATTAATTTATCATAGTACTGTAATATAAATATTTCAGCTTCACCACGTTGCGTAAAATCGTAACTAGATGGAATAATAATTAATAAAAAGAAATATTAAAATTCCTTGTCGGAACTACGATATTAAAGAAATATTAAAAAGAATTCAATAACGTAAATTATTCGAGAATGAATTAAAAAAATGTATATTGCGTTGGAACAACAAAGTCGATTCATAATGGAAGTGGTTATTCAATCAGAGAATATGAGAAATGTTTAAGGTGACAACAGGTTCCAGGAGGAACACTGGTATAACGAAAGTACCGGTGTAAGAGTGATTCTATTGTGTTTGGTGGTTTTGACTAAAGGTTTATTGCATGTGCCAACTTTGACAGAGGTCTTTATCCAACGAACGCGAGGCATTTATCGCGTTGCCCTCCGACAGTGTACAGTCTCTCCCGTTGCCTGAGCTTTTTAACAATGTCCTGAGCGACTTACGGGCCTGGCCGCTTTAACTTACAATCAGTATTCGCTTTGAAGTAGCCCGCATACTTATCGCTTTGATTGACGTCCCCTTTTCGTGGTGCTACTAAGCGAGAAGCATATTTACATGAAAATAAATGCACCTTGTGCCGGGGTCTGGCCACGGGGTTACGTCATGGTAGAGGAAGGGAAAGAATGATCGAAACGAATTCGGCTTGAACCGTCGCGAAATTAAACCCAAACAACGAAAATGAATATTTCGCCGTTCCTCCGATCCTCATTCCACCGGCCCACCTACTAAAATTATTCAGTTTATATAATAAGATTTTTCAATCCTCTTTTTTGCCGTATTATTATTAGATTGTTGTGCATTCGTCGGATATTTAAATATTAAAAAATACATAAAATGAACATAATTTACAAAAATATATAAGATGTTCCAACTAATCTACTATATTTAATAGATGAAACAAGTCTGTATTTAAATTCCACTTTTTTAATTATATTCGTAAAAATGTGAAATTGCATAGGTATTTGCAGTATATGTATTATGAAAAATACTAAGCACAGAGAAGAGGAAGCGTTAAAATATATGTATATTATTAAGAAATTGTTCTGACGGGATAAATTTCGTGATTCGACTTAAAACTCAGCAATAAATCGAAGGAGTAAACCGCACGAAATAGACCAATCATGATTTTTTATCAACGTCGATCTTTAATAACGAGAACGAATAATATTGCTCATTTATTTT
Source organism: Bombus vancouverensis nearcticus (assembly GCF_051014615.1). Classification (NCBI taxonomy): domain Eukaryota; kingdom Metazoa; phylum Arthropoda; class Insecta; order Hymenoptera; family Apidae; genus Bombus; species Bombus vancouverensis. Next base: position 8,986,284 of record NC_134915.1, read on the forward strand.
CCGTCTAACAATCTACCTGACACGACGATGAATCTGAAGAAACAAGTTTTCGCTTAAAACTGACTCGTAACAATGATTTAGACGCAACTGTCAGTTTGAATTTTTAATTCATTTAATTTACATCGAGTGTTAAAACGAAAAGTTGTAGTGGTACGAAGCTTTAAACGAAGATGTTCCACAGACAGTTATACAGGCGGTATTTTTATCTGGCGTGCAGAATCACGTAACGAATCGATTAAACGCGTTACGAAGTGAATCTGCATCCCGAAAAAAATACGTCGACAACTTAATATAAAGTGACACAACGTGTCCACTGTGTTATACGAAATAATAGCGAGTATCTGCTATGCACACCAATACTATTCGATCTTTAAATGATAATTTCAAACCTTTCAATCACAAATTATTTAACTATTTGCCTTCTATTGTATAATAAATAAGCAATTCATAAAAATATACAAAAATCGCTTACGAATCAATAAAATAAAACATTGATTAGCTTCTGATGAAAACTACTTAGCCTACTCAGATTACTTAGATTACTCCTACTATCGTTAGTTCTCAACTATCCCATTAAATTATTGCATACTAAATATTATTTCGTTAAAATACTGTATAAAAGTATTACAGTTTCCTTTCAAATGGAAATTTTTAATCAAAGTAGAATTTTCCGAATTAACACACCTCACAATATATCTTTTTATGTCTGTGCTTTAAAAATATCCCTTTATGCTATGTTTCAAAAATCGTCGTGTCTCTTACGCGGGCTATAAAATCTCTAAAACAAGATTCCGTAGGAATATTCTTTATAATATTGCTACTACTGCTACTATAGGGACAAAAGACATATCAAAGAAAATGAAAATTAATTCGTCGAGATATCGTTTCTCCAAATAATCTGATCGCAAGGAAATCAACACAACTGTTGGATCTCTCAACAAGAAAGAAGAAAGTAACATCGAGTATATCGTGGAACCGGAGAAAGACATTAACGAAGTTCCTCGTTGAATAAACGTGTTGTCGCAGCACGGTCGCGAAAAAAGGTACAAAGAAAACGGTTATTATGATAGCCGGAAGGTTCGATCGAGTAAATAGCAGCAAACAAACTTATCGTAAAATCATGATTCGCGATCGTGTTTTGCACATAATAGCCGTCATAGCCGGCATACGACACTGAAAATAACGCGGAAAACCGCATGTAGAAACCGCTGGCCGGTCGACTGTGTATTGTCTGACAAATATAGTCGCGGCCATAGGACGCTGCACTTATATATTTACATATCATTCGCGTCGATCGCATTGTACGATACGTAGGCCACGGTGTTCGATGTTAATTTATAGCCGTTGATTTTATGATCGGCCAGTAGCAACTGGAAGCAAAAGAATTTCTAATCCGGTCGACTAGCTACGCGTGCATGCAAACAGACGAACGATATTTATTTTGATTAAACGTTATATAGATAACGGAACAGATTTACTCGGCTAGCGAGTTTCATAAATCGTAGAACCACGAGGTCACTGGCATTATTAGCCAAATGTGTCATTTATTACCTGGACAGTCAAAATTCCGGGGAATATTAATTACTATTAGACTACGGACCTTTCTGCGTTTATAAGAATTTTAAAAACGACAAAAGTGGTAGAGTTAGGATAGAATGCAGTTGATTCATTTGACGCATTTCATAATATTCAGTACGCAAATTTTAGAAGCAATTCTCCATCTAGATCACGTCTTTTTAATTACTAGATTGTTCGTTATAGGTCGTTGTTCTTTTCAAGCACGTTATATCGAAGTACACTCTTTTAAGCATTAAATGACATCGGAATCAGCAAAGTTGTAGATATTTTACAATAGAATATGATATAATGGGAATCGGTATCGGTCGAAATAATCGCGTGAACAATTCGCACTACCGCGTTTTTTTCATTTCCTTGAGCCTTGAACCACCGGTGAGGTTCGTGCATCGGATCCGATTCACGGTTTTAATTAAAATCACTGAAAAAGGAAAAGGTGAACGCTGACGTATGACGTCCGATGGAAACGAATAGCGTGCGTCGGTGACAGGCTATGGGACAGAATGGCGGCGCTTATCAATCGAAAAAATCAGATGCATCGAATTAAAAAAGGGATTGAAAGCTCGTGAAATCTGATGACACAGCCATTAGTCACGGTCCTTCCGAGAGGCATTAGCTCGGGCCTTGTTACACATCGAGCGAATTTCGGAAAGGTTCGACCGGTTCCAAGAGCGAAACATAAGCTCATACGTTCTGACGGCGGTCGTATAAGTGTATCGCGTGTGGGTGTACACGTGCTGACACACAACTACACGAATATAGAGAGATACACGTACGAGAAAACACGAACGCGAGCTATCTAGGCTGAACCTTTCGAGGTTGACTTCTTGAGACACTGGAGCGGAAACACGAGACGTATAGCATGGGCTCCACGAGGCGAGTTAATCCCTTGAGACAACTGGGAGCCACGGTGTGGAATGGGAATACCAAGGGAAACCTGGTGGTGTATTCTCATTCGCTACTCGACAATGTTATTATTACGCTCCCTCGTCCGCATTACGCGGATAATTTATGTCGGTCTTTACGTATAGCGTAACGCGCGCAACTTGTCCTTTTCACGTGTATATGCGCATCCGTGCGCGTAATAAATGCATATAATACTCACCCATCGTTGTAATCATTCAGTCGCGTGATAAACACTCGGATGTTTCGCCAACCGCCATTCCCTGCGTGTCTCCTCTCTTTCTTCCATGTGCATCCAGGAGAACATCTTGGAATCATTCGCATTAGATTCGCATTATAATCCTGCGTCGTTTCGCTAACTCGATACTAAGCTCTATTCGCGTCCACTGTGCTCTCCGAAACGAATTCATCTTGTCCGGAAGGCACTCTGAAATTTTATATTGCAAAGGAAGAAAGTGAGTAATCATTGCGGAGAAGGAAGGTGAAATTTCGAAGAAGAGAGGAATATTTGCGGAAAGGCGGGATAGAAGAATTCATTGTTATTCGAGTCCTTATTCCGCGTTTACCTATCATTACCCGGAATCATGCACGTACCACCGCTACAAGTACGGATAATTAAAATTCTTCAAGCGTAACTCACTCGTGAAACGAGCCCTTTCCATCTTTTCGTTTATTATCCATACTTCCTTTGATTCACTTCGCACGAGCGAATTTATTCTAACTTGCTCCGCCATGGCATCTATACGTAACACGCGTCTATTTGCGAACACCACGATAATTCTTTTACGGGGAGCAGTCGCTGACTGGCACCACGCGATATTATTTCATGTGTTTAGGCGTCAACAGGATCGTAAATAGCTACGTAGGACGTATATATCAGCCCTTGTTTACATCAACTGTGCGTTTACTGCGAATCGAGCTATGAGAATCGACGATTCTCCCCTTCCACTTATTTCTCCATCTTTGTATTATATTATACAACAACACGGGAAATACGTTTCGTATTACGGTAAGTCTCAACGCGAACAAAAGATCGCTACTACTTCCGTATAACGTGATTCAGAAAATAACAATGACAGTGAAATATATGTTTATTTTGAGAATATGTAATATTTAAAGAAATATTTGCAAATGCACTGAAATAGAAAATGATGTACGTTAATAATGGTTTATATCTTCCCCTAAGTTAAAGGATTTTTAACGATAAAAAGTTTTTATAAAACTTATAAAATTAGCAAAACTATCAAAGCAGAGTTGAGAAGCTTCAAACTAATTTAATTTAAATCTGACTGTGACTTAAAAATAACAGTTGAATTTTAATTCATATCAGATTGATCGAAAGATCTTATAAACTCAATTTAAGAACTCAAAATATATCGAGCAAAAGGTTTCTCATTTCCCAAGAGATTCTGAGTTGTCCATTCTATTGGAAGTTTCTCTCCGTTAAAGATTCAAAATAAATCTACCAAAAATTTCATTTTCTCAAAGATTCTCAATTTTCCATACCAAATTAGATGTCCTCGCCCTAATAAAATTGCACGTTCCAAAATCCCTGTTCTCGAAAGTCCACTTCTAATAACAAAAAGAAAAAACAGAAAGAAACGTCACCTCTAGAAATAAATCATCCAGAATAAGTAAACAATAGAAGCAACAAAAATTGCATTCGCTCTCCAAATTCGCATGATTCATTGATTCGCGGAAATTCAAAGTACAATTATTGACTGACGACCCACTCAAATCAAGGGTTAAGTATCCCATTAACCCAAGGTTGCAAGTCGCAACAAAGCGTTTTCAAACGCGATCCACGGAGATCGAGGCAATTTCTTAACAGCCTGTTACGAATATTCCATTCTACAAAGTATCCACTGCAATCAATCATGGATAAATTAGAGGTGACTGGATAAACATTTTAGAATCGAGGCAAACGACTTTTCCAGCGAAAAGCGCGCGTTTCTCAGCCGATCCTCCATCTGGCAAGAACCGCGAGAGCTAACCGGTGCTTTTCGTAGCCGTATAATTCGCCCGTGTTGAATGTAAATTTATCCCTCCCCTCCCTCCCAAGGGGTTATACTGTCCTCGTCTACGGCTCTGTGCTCGCGTGACTATGACCACGGCCACGAGCGAATTTATACTGAAACCACCAAAACGTGACAACGAGCGGGAAACGTTGTTGACGACTGGTCGTGGAGGAGGGCAACAGGGGAAAGAGACGAGTCTTAAATTCACATTAAACATTCATCGGGATAGAGCTCGCTGACAGCAGGCCGATGGAACGGAGATACGGGCATTCCTGATCGAGCTAATGCGATACTGAAACTGGTCGAGGTCTTTCGAGCTCTGTCGGACTTTTTCTTTTGTTCGGCTTCCCTCTAACCTCGAACGCTTGTTTTCACGTGACTCGATCAAAAAATTCTTTTCGTTCGTGGAGAATAAAAACCAGACTCGTTAAAAATATATTTATTTCATTATAGGCTGCCTGGCTTTCGCGAACACGTACGCTCCTGCGTTATCACTTTTTCTATGGACTAAAAACGCGGATAAAATGTAAATGGTAGAACAGGGTAGCTTTTTGCAGAACTGTACCAACGTTGTTAGTTGAAATTTTACGAGCTGGCAGTGCTAACAAATTCTTTCACATAAGAGTGACGAGTTTGCTAATACAATGAAATTGTATAAAATTCCTATTGGATATAAAGTTGTGGGCATTTTTTGTTCAAGCACTAAGTTTGGTTCTGCAACTTATCCCAACGAACATATAATTGTAGACCTTATTGAGTAACAATGGAAAAGTGGAAACTACGATTTATTCACTATTCAAAAATATTCAACTTCACAAAGTGGATAGGAACAGGTACTTGGTAGTTTTGGAGTATTTAAATTTAAGGCATCTTTAAACAACGAGATATAAAAAAATTTACCCTATAAATACAAGCGTCTCTTTGTTGTACAGAATATTTGAAAACTGGTTAGCGAGAAAAAGAATCGAACAAAGATCCAGAGAGACACGCGATGTTATGAAATTTTCGGGCCAACAATTTAGGAAGAACTGTAAAGGGTAGGAAATATTTTACGGAGAAATGGAAATTGAAGTACCGACTGAATAGAGGTCTTCCTCTGGAATACTGGTATTAAAAACTGGCATCCCTTCGTGAATTTATCTACGCACGATGTCCGCCGCGCGTAATTGATACGAACCGATGTTTCGACAAAAATACCAAATAGCTAGCAATCCCTTTGGATACCTGCATGATTGAACATTCGATATCGCTTTCCACTGCTAAAATGACTCGAAATGCAATGTGCATTGATATTTCCGTTCGGTTACAAATATTTCTCCGAAATCAAAGGTATACATACACGTAAACGTGAAAGTATACCTGTATCAAAAGTATTTGCACAGATCACCTTTCCTTGTCAAATCCTGCGTAAATTTGTGAAGAATGTGATTCTATGCTCGATCTTTTTGTAAAATATAATTTTTAATCTTTCACTAAGAAATAATTGTTATAACGATCTCAAGCCTTGAAATCATTACGTAAAATCTATCCTCTGAATAACTGTAATAAAGACAAGAAATTGGATAGTCAGATGCTTCCCGGGTACGATCAGCGCATATTGGGGCCATTTTACAAGACCACATTATGTGTCCGGTACTTTATGGTTAAAACCTTATGAGCGTATCACAAAAATTTTACAAGACACGAAATTTCTGTTTCTATCGCGATTCCTGCATCCCTTTTCCTCTTCGTGGCGTAGTGTATCGAGCTTAGAATAACTTTATGCTAGTAATTTTATATCTCGCCATTCAAAACTTATAATTTATGACGAAATTGGATAAAGGAATCCTATGTCTCACAGAATTACACAGAATTTTACAGGGAAGTGTAATCTGTGCTCGATACTTTCGTTCGTCGGCGTATTTGACACATTGGAAGCACGTTCGGCGCGAGAACGATATAAGAGAGAAACTCCGTGATAAAAACGTTCCATGGCAACCATCTCGAAATTAAAACCGCGCGTTAGCCTGAAAGCGATTATAAGTACACCTGGAACGTAATAACAGCGATCAACATCTTGAGGGAAAGTAATTCTTGATATGGACGAACGGATAAGAAACGACTCGGTTCATATATTATTCGTAGCCGTAACGTGTTCAGAAACGATCCAACGATGTTGGTAAAGCTCACGTCCATGACGACTGAAGCGTGTAATGACGAGATGTGAGCTATCATAAGAATGTAATATCAAGGCTCGGATACGTGGCGACAAATATCACGTGCAGCAGACACAAAGAACGCGAGAAAGACGAGCAAAACAGGCCGAACGGTTCAGATGGATAAACTCGTTGCACAGATCGTTTAGCGCATCGCCCGCGGCTTTTTCTGATTGCTTCTCTGCCTTCTTCAGCCGTGATATTATACCGAGCAATTGAATTTCTTACACCCCACTAAGTACTCAACGCTCCCAACCGTTTCCATCCTTCCTCCTCTAAATCATTTCTCTTTCTCTCTCTCTCTCTCTCTCTTTCTTTCCCGCTTCTCCCTTTTCCCATACATTGCACCCATTGAATTTAAGCAATCGAAATTTTAGAACCGCTAGCCAGTGTCGATATCCCGCCACACAAACGAGAATTGGAAGTAATTTCGAGGCCAACCAAGAGAAAATAAAAACCACGACTTAACCTTTAGGTCTTAAGGTCCTCGATCTTATTACGTACCGTCTTTAAAGCCTGATCCACGTGTACGATCGAGATGTTGCCCGGCTTAACAGCTTGATCTGCGAAAACTGATGAACATGTGGCTGTTACTGTTTTTTTGTACGATTCAAGAGTTTATTGAGAATCTTCCACGAATCTTATTTTTAAATTCTTCTTTCGCATATCTGTACAAGCGAACGAATTATTTCGCCACGATACGTTGTTCATTAGATGAAATGTATCTCAAGTATGTTTTCATTGAAACGTAAAGTATCTTATCTACGAACTAAATCATATAATAATGTATACGCAGTACATACATATATACTATATGTTAAACCTGTGTATATAATACAAGTTATTACTCACAGCTGACATCTCATCTGAACTAAAATTTTATTGCTTTCCATATAATAAAAGAAATTGAGAATAGTTCCTACTCGCGCAAGATTCTTTCGTCCACGATTTAACAGCACGAAAACGTATACTCTTCACCGAGCTAAAAGAACAACTGTTCAAACGTGACACGTACAGCATAATGCCCCGTTATAAAATTGATCCTTTAAATACATCATGGACCGAAGTGTCTCTCCCCTAGAAGCGTTAATCGCGCCTCGAGAATCTCGTATCCCATGGAAGAACGCACAAAAATAGTAACGCTCGTTTTCGTCGGGGACCGTGGCGATGTTTCTTCGTGCTGGAACGCCGACAAATCGCTCGCAACGTGTTGTTAATCGCGCGAAGAGCGGCCGGTTTAAAATTTAGGACCGCTCCAAGAATATCTTATAGTTTTCGAGGTCGTCCCGTTTAATCGTCGTCTCCAGTCTTCTCACGGAAACGATTCTTAATTGGCTCGCGTCAAGAATTCACTCGATAATTGCGAGGAATATCACGATACAACGAAATTTCCGGAAATAAAGTAATGTATAAACGCCAGTTACAATCGAGAACATGAACATCGAGCAAACTCTTTGCTTTTCGATGAGTAGAAGTTATATAAAGAGTTCATAGAAGTTATATAGGGAGCTCGTTGTATAGAGACTTCGTAGAAGATTGAAATGGACGCGGAAAATAGAAATGTAGGTAACTTAAATATTGCTGATAACCGAATTTGGCAAATTACAAGACAAATTACTTAACTCGACTCGTCGAGTAACCCTACCCTCTTCTATCTGAAAATATTCAACTTCACTAAATATCTTGATCCTTGCAATTGGTCGCGAGATTCATTCCAAAAACACGATTCTCAGAGATCGTTTTGAAAATAGAGTTTCAGTCGAAAAAAGGATTTCCGTCGCGCACGTGTGTCACTTCCTTTACTGCTTTTTAATTAGCTTTTTCCTCGAACCTAACGAGCGTACCTATAAGCCATCGAGTCTCAGGGTGTACGTCGAAAGTGAGTCCGTAGAATCGTCCCGGAACTATTTTTAAATACGTTCCCTTGCACAACATGGCGCCTATTTATTTTCCCCGCTAAAAGCAGTCACCTTTCTCTTGGCTCGAGCACGTCTGTCATTTCGATCCTCTTTCTCCTTCGTTCTCTCCCCTGTCCCTTTAAGTTCAAGGTAATCGAGCCTCGTGTGTATTTACGCCCGTCTCCGCTATAATTTATTGGTTTGCACTTTTCGGCCAGGGAAACGTTTCACGAGTCGTCGATCCCCCTAGAATCTCCCCTTCTTTTGCTGGTGGCGATCGCTTCTTATTTGAAAACTGGAGCTTTGATGTTCCGGTGTACATCAACACGAACGTCACATGAGCTTACGCAAAGACTGCTATTTTATTAACTGCGACGTTGTGATAACAAACTGTGACCAGCGAATGGTTTATTGCTTCCTTCGTTATTGGGTGTCTCTTCTTTTGGTGGCATCTTTGGAAACGTTTCCAGCGAAATAATGTTTGTAAAAATTTTGCGAAATATCCCTTCTTCCTTTATCTTTTCCTTCTTTCTTCTTCTTATCTTACTTCCCTCTTTGCATTGGCTCTTTTTCCATTTTTTCTTTGTTCTGTTGCTTTCCTTCTGACCTTCCCTTCCATCCCTGACCTTTCACCGATATTCGCTTTTACATGATAACACCGATAAAATGACGTTTTGACAAACAGTTTGTGACATTTGCACAAAGATCGAATATCCAAATTTTTGTCCAATCTTTTTGAGATATTCCACGTTATATTGCTCCGAATTCTAACTTTATCTCCTATTGTAATTGAACGTACAATAGAAGAATAAAATTGACAGTATGTGATTCGAAATGAACATCCCGTATATCACGGAACATCCTAATACATCCACGTTCTATTATAATTCAATGCATAAGAGAAAAATAAAATTGATAGCACGTGATTCAAAACAAACCGTAAACTTACTACGTGAACCACTGGGAACAGCTTTTAGAAACAATCTAGTTTCGCGCATTCCCGGGTCCTACCGCGTACCTGCAAACTACTCTCTATAAGCGAATGGGGGTTGAAAGTTGAACGCTACACCCAGTGAACTTTCGCGAGTATCAGAAATTCATTTGTCTGACATAAAGTTTCGAATATAATTACTTTCAATTAACGCACGACAAACCTGTAAATTTATCTCGACTCGACTCAATTAGATCCTCGTTAGCAGCCCGCGCCACTCGCTTCGTGCTCGTGTTATCGTATCATTTAACTGAAATAAATTTCACTGAAACATCATTCCTAATCTCGTTCCAACAATTGATTTTACTAATTTAAGGTACGCTCGTTTATAATGTATGAACAACACGGATGAAAAAGAATACGGCGAATCACAACTTTAAAATTCAATGTATCGTCAACCAATTTCACGTGATAATTATTCACTTCTTCATTATTTATTTGATATTTAAATTTACGATAGGTATCTTGTAACTTTTGTATACATTTTTTAATTCATTTCAAATTTTACCAATACGCGCAATCATGACAATCATATCTCATTACAGTGCTAATGAAAGTTTAAAGTGTCTTGTATAATATACAGAGTATATTCGTGAAAACTGTCCAAATACTTTTGCGAACCACTGTGTGTGCACATGTCTTCGTCCTGTGCAAACTTTGACGACAGATACGATAAGCTTCATCGTCGGTATTTTTAACGAATGATATCACGACTTTTTCCCAACTCACGAAGGGATGGTGATGTTACATTAAAGTTTCACCTACATGAAGAAGCCCTCGATGTTCATCCCTGTTCTGATCGGCTTACCTCGCGTGTTACAACGACGCCTGTATATAATCGAAGACGACCGGAGAAAGTTTTAGGTGCAATATGGCTTTCGTCACTGCGGGGAGAGACACACTAGTTGACAAATGAGAGCCGGTGACGTAGCCTCACGCTACGAAGCTGCTAATTGGATGCGTATTATTAACAAGATGCCGCGAAACGCTTCTCGCTTGTAACTTGTAACAGTACGAGAAGACGGATACGTTCCCCTAATTACCTTGCTGCTTTTACTCGTTAACCGGTGGATGAAGAGCCGCGGTTAAACTGAATCCATTAGCGATAAATCACGCCGCTTCGCCGATAACAATCGGAAACGAACGTCCTTTACGGTTGCACGAATTTATTATCATCGCGATAGGGGCCTCCGATATAGTGGCACCTGTACGCGACGAAACTCGTCCAGACTTTTACTCGTCCAACGCAAACAGCCCGAAGCAGTCTGTGTTTTTAAAAAAGGTCCTCTCTGTATCTATAAAGAATTCTAACGAGTAAATAAATAAGTACGTGTGGACTAATTTCTCTTGGAATCGCGATACGGTACGATATATATGTTGTATATAGCGAGGTAGGATTATTCGAGACACCTAAAGTTCAATATCTTAAAATTTTATCTTCAACTTTGCGCAGAATACTCAAATTCGTTGTATATTACGAGACACCATTGAACAAGAAGATAACGTTCAGAAATGAAGTAGGATACAGCCGCTATTGTTTCATGATAACTGCAACTGAGAGTATTATTTATTAAACGAACCTTTTTCCTTTTGTTAGGTAGAAGTTAGTGCAGTCAATGTTCGTATACGTCATACGTGCGCATTTCACTGTTTACCACGCCATTCTGTTTCCAATTTGTTCAGAATCTGTTTCCAAACATGGATCGCTTAAAGATTGTTGGTAATCGAATTTGGCGAATTACAAGGCAAATTACTTAGCTTGACTGAAATATCAATCTGACTCAAATTACCCTACTTAAGATGAAACAATGTTCGGCCTCGTCTCTCCGTGCAGGGGACTATTATTATCGTGATGGTCCGGAAATGAAGCGATTAATATTGTAAAATCGATAGACCAGAGCGATTCTCGTCGCAACACAGTCGACCGCAAAACGCGCGCTCCAGTATGAAAACGATCGGTGAAATTTTCATGAGACCCTTCGCTATCACGAGGGACACCAACGTAGCTTTCACCAACCCCTTTACTCCATCTCGTCGAGTAGAAATATGCGCGGGGAATTTTCGCGATTGCGCGCACAGGACCACAGGAGGATCAGGCCTTTGGTCATGCCTAATAAACGTTCGACCATCCCCATCGCGTATTCCTGGCATTCCATACGACGAAGTCGAGGGAATTCCCGGATTCCACGTGCTTCCTCCTCTGCCTTTAACTCGGTAACGGTTTCGTGTCTCCAAGAATTGGTTGAAAGAAACGAAAGGAACAGAAGTAGAGAGTGAGAGAAAGAAAGTCGACATCCAGTTCACGGTTAAGGGGAAAGAAGGAAGAAAAAATACGAAACGACGTCGCTAGATTACACACCTTTGGCTCGGCTGCTTGGTTGGGAAGAGGCGTGCGAAGATGGAGACAGAGGGAGGGTTAAAGCACGCCGACAGAAATCGTCTGAAGTCTTCCGACGAGAGGGGCTGATTCGTGTCGGTCATTCGGGGTGTGAAAGTAAAGATAAGGCCTTCGCTGGATTTAACTCAGAGCCGTAAATTTTTACGACAACTACTCCGTGTCAATGTTTCACGAAATTCCTGAACCACCAGGCAAAAAATCAAACGAGCCCATCTCAGAGATTTTCGACGCTTCCAAGACCCCCTTTACAGATTCTTATCAACGAAGATCCGCGATTATCTCGTTTATTATGCAGAACGTCCATCTAATTTTCGCGGCTCTGTCGTCAACGATCGATCGAGAGACGGAGGCATGCGTGATGATAACGATATAACTATGTATTCTTTACAAAATTGATCGTTAAGAGAGATTAATCGCTAAATTCATAGATTGATGGAAAAAATGTTTTATTAAAATTTTAGTGGCGAGGTAGCAAAAGTGAATATTTTTTCAAAAACGAAATAAATATAGAAAATGATATGTAGGATCCGTTAAATTAAGTATTACTATTTTCACAAATCAAACATTTTTTCGCCCCTACCAATTTTTCATCTGTGCCGCTTGTATCTATAATTTGACAAGTAAATGACGTGTCTAGATATCGAACGGTAATTTAAAAACTTAGAAATATGCCTATCGAAATTGCCCAATCGAATGGAGACTCATTGACGATGTGGATACGTTAAAAAGGAAGACATTGTATTTGATCCCGATGAAAATCTTATTTTCGACGTGTACCTTTTCTAGTGACCACTGGTAGATTTCGGACGAGGGATTGCGCCATCTCGTTGGTGGAAATATCAGACCGGCCAGTATTATTGGGCAAGATGAAGTTATTTGGGTTAGGTCGGGTCGGGTTGCGTTATTGTCTGTCCGACTCGAACTAGCTCACGTAATCATAGAGCAAAGCTCCTGATCCTCCTACTCGCGTATATACGTAAGACGCAAAATGGTACGTTTTCTTGCTCGAGGTGGCTTTTCCTTCTACGGCCGGTTGAAATTGAAAAATGAAATTGATTCTGCCCGGGCCTTTGCAACCCCTGTACACGCTCTTATTAGATCTATTTTCTTCCGGCCTGTATATAGTCGTACAGTTAAAGCGATTAAAGAGCACGCGGTTCTCTGGTTCTCCCATCGAGATATACATAGCAACGATAACGATGATTAACGTATCATTGCCTGGAGATAAGAATGAGCAAAACTTGCGAGCTTCGAGAGAAATTCTATTATGTGACTTAAAATGTGTTATTATGTGGCATTTGAACTTTTAGAATTTTTATGACACGATCAGCTAACAAGTTTAGCGTGCTTTTATAGCGAATCTTTTCGAAATCAAGTTTTATTTCGAAGAAAAAAAGATCGTATGAATGTTTGTAAATTTATTTATGCTGTAAGTATATCTTTCGTTCTCCATTTGTTATTGGCGAAAAGAATGCCAGAGATAAATTTTACATTATTTCTTTCAAGCAATGATTTTAAGCGACAATAAGCCTAACCATTTAATAAGCTACCATTAAATATTAGATTGATAGCCTACTATTAATTAACCTTACCTAATGAGATTAACCCATTAATTAGATATTTCTAGTTAATATTCATATATTTCTAGAATGTTTAAACTTCTTTTCTCCCAATATGATATAGACTAGTCCTGTTACACCATTTTATGCTATCAAAATTTACAAAAATACTCCTGCCACGGTAAACTTAGCTGGATTGACGTTACAATTAAAATATGTTTTATCGCGAAAATTAATTTTCAATTTACTCCAACGCTTACTTTATGAAATATAATCACTTGGATGTATTACGTGCTAAATTGAGAAATTTCTCCGAAATCAATCAGTTTCGCGAAAAACTAAATTTACTAGTAAATGGAGCGAATGCAACGATTTCCGGCAACAGTCGAACAAGATCACAATGCAGAGATCGAATCGTTATAAATAATTCTTACGTTCAAGTAAAAAAAAAGTGGAATTACTATACCTAAGAAGCTATTGGTACTCGATCAATCGAGGCGAGAAAGCGAGGTTAATAAGCGACGATCAACGGCAAGAAATTCGAGGGCGAAACGCGTCAGGTGTAAAAAATAAAAGAACAACATCGCGGAGAGTCCCCTTTCTGATCGAGCGCGTAAAAAAGCGAGAACATCCGATGCCAGTTACAAAACAATACCCTTCCTGCAAAACTCGAAACGTCGCGCCGCGACCACCATGAGCATCGTTTAAAAAAGAGGGAACGTCCTGCCGGTGGAACATGGCAACAATTTATTAAGGTATCCTTTTCCAGCGAGGCTGACAAGTCCCGGACAAATTGAGCGTGCGTTAACTCGATGGATGAATACATTCCACTTGATGCGACCGAAGAACTTCAGTGACTCTCAGTCGGCATTAATATGCTGACTACCTCCCCGAGACGTGACTATCGCGAGACAACGGTAAATTAATGAAACGTAACACGATTGCGCTCTTATGATAGATAGGCGTAATTGATGGGAACATTTTGAACGATAAACGATTGAATTATGTCGTGTTCGGGCGTAATAATTAGCAAAAAGAAAAATGAAAGTAACTCACAGTTGGTACTTTTATGAAAATCCTTCAGTAGCAAGTTACGAGTTCGTGTTATCGTAATTAAGACAAAGACGGGAATTTGGAGACTTCAGTTTCACGCATCTTTGCATCGCTTATCGTCGTTGTTAAATTGGGACGTTCAGTGGGAAAGTACAACTGCATTGTTGTCCCAAATGTTTCTATATCTTGATATTTAGAAATTTTCTATCAAACTTCAGCTGTACCTCAACAGTCTTTCTAAATTGAAGATTTTGTCACTTGAACATTTACCTTCGATTCAAACAAATATAACAAATTTATTCTTTCCTTAGAATTATTAAAGATTGCTGTATAAGGGCTAATGTTACGTGAACAGTCGTTGATATATTAATAAACGAAGCATTGACTGAATCTTGCTAGCAGTCTCTGGATATTCGATCAACCGGTCGTAGAAATAACACGAACACACGATAAATTCTGTATCGTTTGGGCAGGCTACGATGATTGAAATATAGCCCAAGGATGGTGGGTTTAAGAGTAGGCGCCAGAAAAGTCTTTGCACATGTGCGCAGCCAATTCGAACACGATCGGTGAAAACATCTGTCCTCTGGCATGAGTCAAAAATCGGTAGAGCGCAACGGGCCATATTTATTTCGGTGATTCCCTTTCGACGAGGAGGTTAAAAATTGAATGCCGCCATAAATCATCGCCGATAAGAGAACGAGTTCTTAATGTGCGGACATCACCGCTACCAGGACCCGAAACTTCCTCGTGTCCTTATCCCGCGTACCAACGGAACGATCCAGTCCTCTTCGTTCGCCAGTGTCTTTCTAACCCCTTTTCTGGACCACCTCGTGTCCCCTCAGGTTTCCACCATCCCTTTCTCTCTCTCCCTCTCTCTCTCTCTTTCTCTTTCTAACCGAACCTATCGGTACGTAGAATCTACTACACCTCCTACCCTCGCTCGAACGGCGGTTTGTGTTTCTTGTGTATCCTCCGCCGCGAGATCAGATAAAAAAGTCCGGAGGGTGGGAAACGGAGTAGTGGAAAGACCTCGGTTTAGTTTGTCACCATCGTTTAAAGGAGAGTGGGGGAACGTGGCCGGCGAAGGAACCAGCAGGATTTATTGGACTTGTCTTGGAGAAGAATCAAGACTCGTTGTGCTTGCCACGAGACCAGTCCTCCACCAGAAAGCCAATTAAATCGGTCGACAGTCCCAAAAGATTCTGAGTCCCCTGAGCTCCTACATCTCTCCAACTGGCCTACCGTTCTTTACCACCCTTTTCCATCGTCCCCTTTTTCTCTCCTTTCTATCTCTCTTTGCCTCCCGCTCTGACCTTTAATTCTACTCGCGGGCTTCCTTTCTCGCGAACTTAAATCGGACGTCTTATCTCCCGACCCGATACGACATGCCTCGCGACTAATGTCCAGCCAGCCGGCACTGAAGAGGATTTCGTACAGTCGAAAGACGTCCTGGCCGAAGAGAAGGCTGGATAACTGTCCGTATTTTCAGAGAGATTGATCGGTGCCCTGGCAAAAAGAATATCTAGCTCTCTCTTTCTCTTTTGGCTGAGAAGGCGGAGTTTCACGGAACAACTGCATTTCGAATACTTCGCGGTCGAAAGAAAATAATGGGGTTCGCCCTAATATCTCAAGAAATATATCTTTATTTTTTCAACCAGCCGCCGATAAAGTAAATTACTCCAAATTTCTGTTTATGAGGACGGGCCTCAATAGGTCAGAGAGGAATATCGACGTTGTTGCGAACATTCCCGATACTTGATCAACGAGATCGCTTGTGTACAAGGAAGCACTGAGATTTTTCAAGTTTGTACTCGAAGAAGGCTAATGGTTACTCGCTAATCGTATTATAAATCACGCACTGTCCACTGAATATGAATCTTGTATTAAATAGAGTTCACTTATATCAGTTCAATAAAACGAAGAATCTTCAGAAAATAGGTTACATTAGACTGGCATGACATATTCCCAAGGAAAATCAGACGGATGGAAATAAAATAGATTAATCCTTTCACTGATAATATCAAGATACACGCGTGACAGACTGCAAGTACCTCGTCACGAATAAGAAATGTATTTCTTAGCATCGGAACTATCGATGAGTAACAAATCATGTAGCAGGAGTTAATAACGCGAATGAATCGTTAATGTCTTTAACGAAAAGAAAATTTCCAAATGAAGAAGCTTTCTCTTTAAATTCGTACGGACAAAGAGTGTCTTCTCGGGGCAGGGTATCAGTATCCCGTCATTAGGCACAAATACCTTTCGAAATCCGTTCCGGGAGACAGGTTCCTCAATTTTTCAGCGGGCAGCGGAGCCTCAAAGAGGCAGCCTCTTTTCACGGAACGGTAGACACTTTGCAGAAAGGTGCGTAGATTTTTTTCGCGAGGTCGTTTCGGCACATTCCTTTGCGTAGCGAAAGAGGATGGAATAGGGGCGGTAAGGAGATCGGGGAGGGCTTTGAATGCGAGACCACGGAATAATTTATATGGAAAGTGAGAGAGACGCTTCTTGAGGAAGCATTGTGCTTGGACTTGAATTAAACATCACCCCCTTGACTGTGAGATTCTGCCTGTGCCTCTTGGCGATGTCGTGACTAGGAGCTCCGGGATAAAGGGGGATCAATAGGGGCGCCAGGAAGTAGGGCTGCTACTATACAAACTGGCAAGGTATTCCTATGCCTCCAACTACGTATCCCATAGGACGTACCTGCGTAACGAGACAGAAACTACGACTTGGTTTGCTATCAGAGACCGATTTATTGATATTAGGCTCGCCGTTTCCCGCCACGAAACGAGATATACAAGATGTGAAGAAATATCGCCGAACATCAATACCTCTGTTACGCGTGTATTATTCTCTTAAGAAAGATGATGATAATAAGGTTTGAACTTCTATTTTAAGTTTCAATTATTGTATAATATTGCAATATTAACAAATAAACAAAACTGCTCTTACTATTATTTAATAGTAGTTTCGAGAACTCGTTATTTCAATAATGTAATAATCCTTCTGAAAACGTTTGAAGAATACGATAATTCAGAATAATATTTTCTAACTAGAAATATTACGTAAATGAATCGTTCAGAAGCACTATAATATTAAATAGACTTCCTCAAGCCATTTTCCTCAATTTATCGTACAATTTACTATCTAAAATCAGGTCTAATGAAACCTGTTTAAATTCATTGGACATCAAACAAGTTTCATTCAATTCTCGTCCCCAACGTTAAAACGCACCATTTCTAGTGAGCATAATAAAACTTTAAAACTTTAAAAGTGGCAGGTTTATTGAAATAACAGTAGTAGGCAAATTAAAAAACACTGCAAAAAGATTTACGTCTTTGACTTTTATTACGGTTAGAGCGTACGGCTTGTACGGTAAATACGATAAAACGGAAGAAATTTCCTCAGGTACGTTCTGTTCTGGCATTCATCGTCGTTGGAAACGAGTCGGTGCATGAAATAAATGCGCTTGATGAACCGACGCATAATGCATTGCATGAGAGATGCATTTTTCACGTTAATAAGAGATAACTTACGGAGCGCACGTGTTTGATTTGCATTTTACTTTATTCGTCGAAAACTCCTTATCAATTTAAAACGACTCCGTGTTGCGACCACCATCACGAGAACCACTAACCAGCTGGACACTTATCGGTGACCTGAATTACAGCGAATTTATAGTGACGTGCACAAGTCCTTGGTCATAATTCCATTTATAAATTTTAGGGCACCTCTGAAAATTAATTATTTTATTTAAAATCATTAGGAAATTATTAAAATCTGTAAGAATTATTGTCTCGTTTGAAGTAATAACATGTACAATATTATAGTAATAATTTTTACACATTTTTCGTTTAACAAAATTCACATTTTCTTTTTCTTGCCTATGTCTGCCACGCTTTTCACGAATATTACATGTGTGCATTTCTGTACGTTCCAATTTTCTGGAAATGGATAAATATCCATACATGCTAATACCGTATTTCTTGTTCGCGGTTCGGAAATCGACAAAAGTTTCTCAAATACCCTATTAAGAAAAAAGCAAAACGTGTACAATTTGTCTGCCCAAACAATATTTCTGCACGTCACTGTACATCATATGCCCAACCCTGATAATTATACGTTGTTCAGATGCGATCTTTTTAAAGCTTAAAGGCACGTGGCGATAGCGTAACGGAGACGTCCGTCATATGGCCACCGAAACGTGCGCGCAACTTACGAGAAAATATGCCGCGAAATTAGCAAGTACGCGGAACATCGTAAATTCCATCGAGCAGCCATCTGCCCAGAGAGTTAAAAACAAGACACAGCTTGGCTGGCTCTTAAATTTCACGTGGCACTCCTTTTCGTACCAACGTGAAAGATAAAGCTGACCGATGGCCGTGCTCTTCGCGTCGCTGCATCTGATTTTTTCGCGTGCTTCGCAAAGGACACTCTCCGCGCTCCCTTTCGCTGTCAGACAACCACCTTTCTAGTGGCGGAAGTACGAGCGTTATCTGCAACGCTTGACCGAGGCCAGACATTTCTCAAACAAAAAAGGAAAGAAATAAACGACGACGCCTGGCTGAAATGAACCGTGTTAGGACATATTCTCTGTCGAGCAGAAGTTTCAAACCATATATCGATGAACCGAACGGAAATTGCTTTATAAATTGCTCCGTAGTTCGTACGTTAGGGGCCTCTCTCAGATTTATGAGACACAAGATTGCATTTTTTCATGGAAAACACAACCAATTCAGTCTACATTACAGTATTTTTTACTTGGAAAACTGCCCTTGTTTTTTATGATTATGGCCCTTATGGGATCTCTGACTGGATAAACAAATGGCTGGTGTATCCGAAAATATATACCAATTATCATCTGGATTACTCAAAAGGCATACTTCTCAACCACACAAATTGAAACAAGAAGAAGACTAACAATTACAGACACCATTTTTCAAAATGTATCTCGAAGCTTGCGATTGTTTATATTAATTTCTGGTAATAAATAAATTCCTGAAAATAAATAAAACGAGGCCAAATAACCGGCCGGAACTCTACTGTATTTTCAACAGTATAAAGAGGAGGCAAACATGCTTTCAGAAAGAAATTTGACACACATCTAATAAGTCTAACGAAATATCAATAGTCTACCGATCCTCAAAATTCCAGAAAACATTTGTGAGAGCAGCCAAGGTGTTCACGAACCAAGTGACCGCAGGCAGAATTCTCTCTTTTATGGGCTGTTGTCATCGGCAACCTGTTCAAATACGTCGAAGAAGAAAGTTGACGGAGTGTGACGCGTCCTCGAGGTTCCAGGAAACTAATCCTTGTATTTCAGCGGGGGAAAAAGAGAATCGTGGCCGTGTTTTTGATCGGGCCGCAGTTTCAAGGCGCTTCCGCGGTCGAACGAAAGACCATCCTGAAATAATATTTGAGAGATTCATTGTTGGAGAATCTCTCTTTGATGGAGGCTAACGCGCAGGAACAAATGATCAACAAATATGTATACAAATCACTCGGACGCATTCGGACAAGAACATCCGCAGCTGCCTGGCCCTGTTCCTGCTTCATTTGCATCCAGCTCGTCCGCAGTTTCACGTTGCGTTTCGAGCGTTCAGCATCGATTACCAAGGAATTGCTCAGGTGCGACAGAATGGAAATAATAACGAGCAGGTGCCAGCCTAATTAAATTTCGCACCTAACGCCATCCCTTGCGACACGCTACGGCAATCTGGACATTTTTTTTCCGTCATACCATATGTCTCGGCACGTGATATTCTACTCTAGAGTTGGGTTACGGCCTTTTTTTCTAGTTAAGCACCGTAACGACAGATTGAAACGGAAGAGTTAAATATCGTCTTATTGTTGGAGTCTTTAGCTGCTAGACTATCTACGATTAATTTGAATATAGTGGAGTATGCTAATGATTTCATGACAAACGAATACTGTAACTAGCTGTTCCTACAAATTAGATCAAAATACTACGATGAATATGGAAAAATTCTATCGATTGCTTTATGGCAGGTACGATCGATTCTTTTTACTCCGTCTTACTAATCTATTAATCTTTCTCTTTTTTCTTTTTTTTTTTTTGAGAACATTAAGCGATGCAAGAGGTGCTATATATCTGTGACTAAAATGTTTAATTTTATTTAAATTGACTACGTTTGTAACATCGACTTAGTTCAAATAATTAGGAAATGGATATGTCTAGTTGTAAATTGAAGTCAATATAATTTACAAGGAACAAGGAATTATATAATATGGTTTTCCATTCGATTAATCTTCATTCAATTTTTACGATTGCACTTGGCGAAAGATACGACACTTTCAAAGAACAACACGCACGATTTCGGGTACACCCCACTAGACAAGGGTGGGTTAAATCGTTCAAACAACACAGGGGGATGAAAGAATCGCGAAGTCACTGCTCAGACCTCGCCTACTTGCCACGAAACACGGTGGAATATAAATTTATGGAAGATAAAGTTTGACGACGGCGATGGGAAGCAGAGCGGACCCGGCAATGGTTTCAATGCGCCCCAAGGCGTTTTACTTTTCGAAGAACTTTGTTTTCTCACCGAAATTCCGGCTGGCAGCTGCAACAACAGCAACGAGAGGCTATGCCTATCCTTTCACTCGAACTTTACCTTTATAAACCTCGGCCCCTGAACTTCCAGGACAAAGTCCGCGCGCAGAATAACAGCAAGATGCAGAGGATCTCCGCGTACAGTTCGCAAGCGTATATAACCGATTTTTTCTCCTACTAGATAAGCACATAGCTACCAATCTCGGATCGAAGAAATTTCGAAAGTTTACTTTTGCTGACATGCCGTAGGCGATATCGAAAGGTGGAGTTGAAGGGAAATAATCGAGACGTTAGTATCACGAATAAAAGGCAACGGGAGCAAAATGGAGAACTCAAATAATGGATACAGAGGAAACACACGATAAGTCACATTTTTCGTTCTTTACGTGACGATCGTATAGGCAAAATATGACAAGTCTCAAACTTAATTCGTTATTTTTACTTTTCAAAATTTTGCTGTAAATCTTGGATCGTTATCACGACTACATAATTCCAATCGATTAATCTTTCCATTGACAATTTCGATCAATTATTACGTTTTATACGAGACTCGCGTCTATCCTAACACTTACGAACGGGAGCACATGTCAAATTAAAATTTCTCTGTAGTCAAGTCTTTCTCCTGTAATATTGAAATGAAAATGTCTTGTCGCACTCGAAGTACCTTTTGATAACGCGGCGTCGATCACAATGACGTGACGTGAAACGACTCGAATGAATAACTCTTAAACGCTCATGAGCGTGAAATTTCGTTAGCGTATAGAGTACCGTCTCGTTTCGGTCGATACATGGTATTATTATTTGAAAAGCTCTTCCCATAATGTCGAGAACATTTGCTTTCCCGACCAAATATTTGCCGCGAGCCGCGGGACGATTTTAACATCTCAAAGCACACACTCTCGCCGCCACGCTATGACGAACTCTGTCTTTCTACTCTTTCTTTTTTCTGTTAATCCTTTTTTTTATTTGGAAAACCTTGTAACCATTGTGTACTCAAGAATGGTCTCTACGCGTACGGCCAGCGTACAATGTACAGAACCAACAAGCATCCATTGTTTCTATTGTTTGTCTATACACCGCTCCGCGTTGTCTACGGATCTTTAATTTAAAACACGAATTTCCATACGGTTTCGTGGTTCCTGTGCCGGTTATCTTTCCAACCACCGCCATTCTCTCTGACTTCGTTGGATCGAAAACGAAACTGTTTATTTCTACACTAACTTCCCTTCGTCCTCTCTTTTCATATAGCCAGAATTATTTGAGATCACCCAAGCTCCGACAACTTGAAATTCAAGATCACCCAAGCTCTGACATCTTGAAATTCACTCTTAAACTTTACACAGAGTAATCAAACTTAATACACATTAGGAGATATCGTTAATATAATAAGAAATAACGTTTTTCATTTTGAATTGAATTTTTCTCATTAAATCATTGGATAGTAATGTTATCTTATATTGTAGATTCGGAACAGATTCTTCCTATATAAAAATACATATTGTTATGGTATACGTATCAACATATACTAGAACAAACTGATGGTACAAAAGAACAAGGTTCGAATAACGTTCCCTTTTCCTTTCATACCCACGTACAAGTCATCCCCGCCTCCCTAAATGAATTCCACCATTTACCGTATCGTTAAACACCTATTCTCTGGGCATCTATAGGCGACAATCAAACCGCCAATTCCTAAACCGCCCATAAACCAAAATCTATCGTCAGATAGACCACGTGGCCACCGGGTACGTGGCCACAATGTGCCAACAAAGCCTCGTCCCAGCAGAAGATTCGCCGAAATCGGCAACGAACAATCGCCACAATCAACGAACAACCCCTGCTACGTCGCGGTGAACGCGTCGCGGCCCTACCATCTCTGAAAGATCGCGTGAAAAGTGCGAAAAGTTCGCTTTCTGCTCGTCCGGAATCCATCCGACAATTATCGCCGCGGGGATCACACCCCCTCACACGCCAATGCTATATATATATTCGTGAGGCTGAAAGACAGTAGAAGAGAGAACGAAAATGGAGAAACGTGAAGGCCAGAAGAGCAGAGAAAGGAAAAGATACTAAAGAGGGTGGCGGACCATAAATTATCGAGCGGCAACAATGAGAAGAGGAATCCTCCCTATCTGCATAGCGACACCATGGCCGAAAGACCAAATATTTACACTGGCCAGTGGCAAAACTCGAAAGTAATAGATTCGAGATGACTTTTCATTTAACCGAGCACAAAAGGTAGCCGGTGCGGTTGGGCGAAGCTCTCAGCCACCCGCTGGCTTCCAGCCCACCAGGACAATATCCTTTTCTCTACCAACTGCGGAGCTTGGTCCACAGAAACGATTTTCACGGAACATCCGGAGGGGTGAAAATATGGTAGCTTTGCTAGTCGCCGTTTGTCAACCAGGACGCTAATTGTTATTGCCCGCTAATTTCCCTGGATACGAGTCCCGAACCGCATCTAAACGACGACTGGGTGTTTGAAAACGCGCGTGCCCTATCTACTCGTGCGTCACGCAACTCCACGCTGTATCAATATGCATTTCGTCGCGCTATTGTACCGCTGCTCTTTTATAAGCGTGTTCGCTGTGTGTCATTTGCAGCCCCTTTCTCATGCAGTCGCAAACTCGATTGGGGTTTGATGAACTGTGCGGTAAGAGGGCACGTTTCGAACGGTAAGGAACAGGGCTGAGGGTTGTGGATATACGGGTGAGATTATTTTAACGTAAAAAGCTAATTTTGAAGGCGAAGCTTGAATAAATATTTGAAAAGATGGTATGATGATGGATGAAGACAGTTTAGAATTAATATTTGTATGTACAAGTTATATTAGCAACTTTTGCAGATACTAGATAGTTTTCATTATGTTGATAATAGTTGTTTATTCTGGAGTATGTATTGTGTGTATTCGTTGCTACTGTTAATTACAATTTCATCTTACAAGATCGTGGCGCGTTTTCCACCTGCTCTTTTAGACTTTCTTTCCATCACTGTAAGTTACTATATTCTATTCGACGATAAATGAGCTGTTTAAACGTTGCATACATTTGATCAACTTCATAAATTGAAAAATGGGTACGTAATAATTTCCAAAGGCTCCCAAAATTAGGCCATCTGTACAAAAATGTTTCATCCCTCAAAGTCTCATAATGAAATACTTTAATAATTTGGAAGTTAGAAACGAACGTATTCTTCTATATCATTTAAGACATCTTTCAACGAAGAGAAACATTAACGACGTTAATTATTAACGAGGATAAACGTATCAAAGTTTTATCTTAATAACGTTAATAAAGTTAATCGTCAACGAGGTTGATACTCAAAGTGATAACAAGTGCACGCCCGTAAGGCGGTCTCCATCTACAAACACGGGATCAAAGGGTTCGAGCAAAGGACGCGTACGATCTCCGCATAGCCACGATCTCGCTACCAAAGACGCTTTGTGAACTCTACCATCGTTTGTGCGAAAGAGAAACGTTAATTATTATCTCTTGCTAATTTCCCAGATGTCGTAGACATTGAGAGACAATTATCAAAAGCCACGTCGACCACATGAAACGTTTACCCACGAATAAATGGGCCGACGATCTTTCCAGAAACGAACACTTCTCTGTCTACGCTTTAATTGCTGGACTACAGCCAACTTCTTAATATATGTTACTATATTAGAATTGTCTACTAGACATAAGCCATATTAATAGCTGCGAGAAAATTGATAAAACAGACGCTTCTACGAAGTCATTTATGTTAATCGCTGTTCTTTAATAAAATTAAATTAAATTGTTCAATAAAATTAAATGGACAATACGTAGACACATAAAAATACACTTGTTACATTTTTATTAAGTCGACAGAATTCTTGCGTTCATTTAATATCTCCCATCGACAATTACATACAATATAAAAAAAGATTCACAAGAATGCAATGATATAAGGAGGAAACGAAACTCTCTACTATCTTTCGTTTTTTGATGGAACAAGCGCGACGGAAAATGATAAGATACCCTGTTTCTGATTACACGATACATTCATTTACTTAATTTCCTCTCACGACCGCGACAATTACGCTGTCCCGTATCAAAAGCATCTAACTTTCGCTTCGTAATGTCGAAGACACAAGATACGTGGCGGACGTTAATCGTCCCGGATCGGTCTTTTCCGTTCCGTTGCTCCTCGTGGAAGACGCACGCCACTCGTGATATATTATTACTTCCTGAAAAGTGATCAAGACTCGTGACACGTTACACACGAGCTTCTCGAGTACGTGCACGAAAAAAAGGAACGAGGACCGAAGAAATCCGTATTACAATTTCAGAAGAACAGCTGTCCTTGACATTGAACATACTGCGGTATGCACAGCCACTTCCGGTCGAACGAGATCGCACGCCACGTGGTCACGGAGGTGTGAGAGCAGCTGTGACTTTTAAGGAGGAAAGCCTTAACTTCTCGACCTCTTGGTCGCCATCGTCATCAATACCTTTTGCACCGTGGCCACGCAGCGGGAGAAACACCGTCGACGACATCCTGACATTTACCAGCCCACCGCTTTTGTTCCTAGATTTATAGAGCAGGGGTCGCCTATCTCTGTTTTTGATGCTTGTTGAGGCTTGAACTTCTTTCTAGCACCATATTTCCTCGGCTTCCTTATCGCTATCGCTCGATATCGTTATTACGACTCCCTCGATACATCACTGATCTAAATTCCTAAGCTAATTATGGGAAGCTCTATCGCACGCGAACCTTCAAATCGCACGTGACTTCTAAAAAGGAGATGAGATTGATCGAGTTGATTTATTTCTGTTTTTTAGAGCATCGATGGATTCGAATGATTAAAACGTTTAAAACGTTCGCTAAATAGATTTTGAATAGGCATGTACACTATCGCTCGTAAGTACACCACCAATTTTTATGCACTTATGAGAGATTTAAAAGTGCAAGAATGCACAGAATACGCATAATTGTGCAGTATATAAGATATGCAAAGTTTAGTACCTATTACGATATTTAGTAGATAAAAGGAATTTCTGCTTAGGTTCTATGATTACTTTGCTGCTCCTCCCTTATTTTTTTACTATTCGCAAGTAACAGGCACTTTGATGAATTTATAGCAACAGCGTGTGAACTTTATCAAAACATACAAATTAATGATGAAACCTGATTTAAAACAAGTAAAGACTCTACAAAAACTGCATGCATCAGCGAGTAACCTCACCAGCAGCAGAGTGTGGATCGGAAAATATCGTCCGGCAGTATCATCTGACCTATCGAGGTGTCTGTGAAGGAAGAAAATCCGGATACCCGATGTACTACTTTGCCAAGGTCCCGGAACAGGGCAGAGATCCCAACAGACGGATCAAATTCCTACGGAGGAAGTGTTTGAACAGGACGCCTATACAACCCCAGGTCCGTTGCTAATGGCTGTGCACACTAGATCGAAAACAGCGACGTGGCCGCGCAATGTTCGCACACAGATACCTCAAGACCGTCATCGTCGTCGAGTATTAATGCGATAACTAACAATAACAAGATTCAGCCCTCTCTGGTGGGCCCTGAAACGTGGGCTACGCGCGCTGTAAACCGTGTCTATACGTGTGTCTATGTATTTTCGTGATTCCGCGATGCCTGCGGCACCGAGGATCCCTTTATAGGTCGGGACACGACGCACCGAGAACTTTGATCGTCGTGTTACACTGTGGCAAACCACCGATACAGTCGGGCCTGGATAATCCCTTCTCGAGTAGGGACCGAAGGGTACTTTACCTTCAGGCAGGTTTGCCCTCGTTCAACAATCCCTTCTCCACGTTCTTTCTCGCCTTAGGACACCAGAAACATGGTTTCACTGCGGGATTTCGCTTCTCATTACTGTAATAGACCGAACACGGGTTTTGTTATTTCACCACACCAAAATTATGATACCATCGTGTGCCGTTTCGTGCTTCTGATTTTTGCTGCTGGTTAAGTAACGAACGAGCAGACTCGCGTTCTTTCCATTTCCACATGAAAGTATCGAAGAACGTTTGTGGAAAGCTTTTACGAATATACGAATGCGTCTTATATGAAACATTTGGAGATTTCATTGGAACTGTAATGAAACTCAACTATCACGATTAGATTGGTAAAGTTCGAAACAAATGTGAAAATATATTTTGTTTATCTGTTTCTGCTGTTTAACTTGTGGGCGCCGTTCTTATTCACGTTCAGTCTTAGGCTACGATCTGATCATGCTTAGAACGTGAACTGGTTTCTGGAAAGCTATACAATGTGAAGAAAGAAAGACGACTTGGACTAATTGTATTACTCGGTATTAGCGTAGGTCAAAGTCACCCTCCACTCCAATCCCTCTTGGATATTCTTTCTCGTCGTAGGATAAGAAAATACGACACTCGCACAGGATTTCCGTTCTCGTTATTATAATAAATGAAACGCGTGTTCTATCGTTTCGACAGAATTCTGCAGCCGCGGGGATCTCAATATAAAATCTGCGAGCAAGAACCGTGGGGAACAAGCTTTCTTCGAGGTAGTTTCAGATTTACGAGAGGTTTATCGCGAAAGTTACGAACGATAGCGAGCATCAAAGTTTTGCAAGCAAGGACGTACAGAATCACCGGGGATTTTTCATAATAAAATTATTAATTCTTGGTTCCTTCGTTGTGCTTTCACGGAAAAAAATACTTTCGACTTTATCGTGCAGCAAAATCATACGATGGCGGGAAACTTCTGATACACGCGTGCGTTCTCGAGGCAAATTCTTGCGCACGAAAGGATCTCGTGCACGCACACCATCAATCTGAAGAAGAATTCTCTTTGACGGGGCATAAACGACAACCAGGAGAACGTTTGATCGTCGCGTTACACTTTAGCTAACCACCATCACGATGAAAAAGAGAGAACAGAGGAAGGATAATCCCTTTTCCGAAGAAAGATTCGAAGAGTTCGGAGTCGAAGTCTCACCTCGAGGCAGGCAGGTGCTGCACGAACATGGAGCACCCTTTTTCAACATTCTTCTAGGGAAGACGACGTCTCAGTGACATTGTTGACCCTCTGCCCCTCTGCCACATGTCGTTTCGCATATGGCGCACGTTCTCCGCGCCTGTTATTTTTATACAGTTCTCGTTTGATGAAATTCCGCACGCGGTGAAGGTAGATACCACGATGACAGATTGGAGGCTGGGACCGCGAAAGATTACAGCTGCGTTCGAGTCGACCAGAGGCAGATTCGTTAAAAATCCGGAAGAAGTTCTTGCATCGTAAAAAAGAAAACACGTGCATGATACGAGGCACGATATACGTCAGATTATGTACTAATAAAGTCGATGGAAAAACTATTTGACGCTTGTAATATGTTTGCAATGCGATCCTGCAGTCATCGAAATTTTATAAGTATTTCGATCTTGCTGCCAAGTATCAGAACATTTACAGAGAGTGAGATAAACCTCAGACAATTATTTGATAATCGTTAAAACCCTTGAGAATTATTGTCTAATTTGGAAATTTTATAAAGACAGATAAATATCGTGGAATCTTAAAACGAAAAAGCTATTCATATATTCAATGTTACGATAAAATCTCACTTCTATGTGTAACTGAATCTCATTTTATTTATATCGCTTTCGTCATAACAAACAAAAAGAATTTGTAATACGAAGTAGATGTTTCACTTAGAATTAAAACGAGAAAAATCTGGTATACCGGTAAGAACTTGTTCATGTTTTATTCAATCTTGAGATAGTTTCTAACGTTAGAAAAATACTGTTGGATCGAAGACGACCGGAAGAATGTAGCAAGCGTAATGAAACGAAAAAGAAGTAAAACTACTTCGAAATATCGTCTTCTATTCCATACCTAACATGTTTCGTTCCACGATCTATTTCATGGTATCTGTATATCGTCCAAAATGCATCCATTTAGAGATTAAAATGGATGATTCGTTCAAATTCGACGAAAATTCCATTATGTATGCCAACTACGATTTCCTGATGCATCCAGGTTGGTTCTTCGTGTTGTTCGATAACCGAAGCTGGAGAAAGGATTAATATAGACGATGAGGAGCATAAAGTCAATCGTGTGAAGTCTCGCGTAAAGTGCGCTCCGTTTATGGAAATCGACGTAGTTTAATCAGAAAACTGCAGGGAACGGGGATCGCGTAAGTACCCTATATCGGTGGAATGTAGGGGCATTTAAGTAGATGGAGGGTATAGACCCCTGTCTACTCCATTTGCTTTCAGCCCGAGGGACCTTCCCGATATATATCCCAATATTCCTGGTAACAATGATGAATCACTGCAGAGCACCTCTTGCGCAAGAAGTTGCACATCCACTGCGCTTGTAACGTCTCTTTGCCCTCTCTCTTCTTCTCTCTTTGGCTATGTTTTCACCATGCGTTCTGTTCCTCTTTCTCTGTTCCCTTCATGATTCCCTCAAATACTCATAGACCTGCTTTAACCGTAATAATGCGTTTCAGTGTCCGACGCGGTTACGTAAATCCTGATGTAACAGTCGGATAAATAAGTGCATCTCATATTCCTGGCATTAATACTTACTTTGAAAACTTCCGTGCATTTGCTTTCGTAACAAAAAAGAGGACGGTATTCGCCGAAAAATACAACAAGCAGTTTCGAAGGAACTGCGAGATTGCGTTTCGAGATGCCTCGAGAACGACGTGTTTGACATAGCACGTGGCATGTTCTCCATCGTACATACAGCTCTCACTTAGATTAAATTGTATTTTTTATTGTATACGTAGGTGATATCCTACTGTATGGTATTTGGTATGGCTCTATACTTTAACCACATATGATATAACTGTGTAAATATATCGTTACACTGTATTTAATATAATATGGAACATCTAAGCCAACGTATATTGTGGCAGAAATTAAAAAGACTATCTTTGTCGACACCCAGAATATTGATTGAATTGAAAAAACATTCAGTCGTAACGAGTATTCCAAGAATATCTCATCTTATATTGTATAAAATTGAATAGCAATATCAATATCAATAATAATAGATATAAGAACTTTACTTTAAATATTTTATATATTTTTGCGCATTATATGCATTCTGTAGATTTTTGAAATCTTAAAGTTCCCAAAAATACATAAACATCTGCGGTTTAGTCATAAGAAACAGAATTATAATCGATCACAGTTTCTTGCTTTGATTTGAAAACTAGAAACCAATAATTCCAACAGACACTGAAAATATCTGTGTATCAATAGAATAATACAATAATAAAATACACTGGTAACGTTATAACTAAATAAAATAAAATTCGAAAAATATAGATACATTTCCATACATATTATTTAACCTATTTAATTCAACAAATCGCTAAATGATTTCAATTTACTCAAATCTTCTTCTCGGAACAACAAGTACATAATTAACGCACGTTCCATTCGGATATTCGACGAGATAATTCATAGCGCAGATAATTGTATACATATTTGGTATCAACTCGAAAATTGACGATCATCTATAACAGTCGGAGAGCAAAATAACATCGAGTGTTTTAATCTATCCGTCTAGCCATATAAAACGCCGCGAGGACGTATAATGCATGACAAATCGTTTGTCCCTTGTTTGCAAAACAACGTAATCGCATGTATACAGCTAACCAACCATCGTTATACTAAAATACACTTCTTTCGCGAAACAGCATTCTAGAGTTCTTCCTTATGTTTCGTTAAATCTTCATCCAACAGTTGTTAACAGTTCATCTCACACGCGTATGGAAGAAGAACAGAGATGAGGAACGAAAGAAGAACGTAACTATTTATTGGTACAATAAATCAGCAGCTGAAACGCGTTCACGGCGACCAATTAGCGGTGGATGTTAAGATCGCTGGGTCAGAGCCCATGTAATAATGACGAATCAGTTCGGAGCCGGTCTGGTGGCATGGCTGACTGCCTCTTATTAATAAATTCGCTTCCCATGCGACGTCCTATGAATCATTCGATAGGCAACAGGGGAGATTCTATTAGACTGATTGGTTTATGCCTCTATGGTTCAACTCGTGCCTATTCGTCTTCGTTCTTAGCAGCAACAAACACATTTTTGGCCTGGCTATTTCTCCTCTGTACCGAACCAGCCACGAATATCCAAGTAAGCAGCCGGATATTTGCTTAAAGCATGGCACCGCTTTATAGTCGTGCGTAGGAAAACAGTTTATACTCGCCTCTCTTCGGTATCGGCCGGGAGAAAAAAAGATGTGGAAACGCTGAGACTCTAAGCATGGAGCATCGATAAATGTAAGAATGTGTTTTCATGGCTCAATAAAAACGTAAGAATAAGCGCTCTACTTTGAATCGAACCACCGCGAAAGAAATATCGCATCTATCGTCTGGTATATTCAATGTTGAAATTTATAATCAAATTATTACTACAGTAGAAATTTGTTCAATAAACGTAAATGACTGGTGCGATTAAGTAGTAAGTAGTTACTATTACTACAGTTATACAACAACAAATTACTATAGTTATTATTACTACAGTAGAAATTTGTTCAATAAACGTAAATGACTAGTGCGATTAAGTAGTAAGTAGTGTAATTCATTGATAATTATGCAGTATGTCTAATAACTTCTTCCAATCTTGATTATTTGACTCTTATTTTATCTATTTTTGCGAAATGATAAAAAATTTAAAAATTTAACGCCTTCTTAATAAAATAATAAAAAATATATTAATTTCTCGTACTCTCTCGATTAACTTTTTGTATTAATGCTAAAATAAAGCTCTAAGAAAAAAAAGATTACGATCAAACAGACAAAAATTGGAAAAAATCTCCAAATTCCATAATTATCAATTAATACAAAAATCATTAAATAGATCCACACGTCCATACTCAAATGCTTAACGATACAAGCTATCATTTGATCTCCATTCGACCTAGTTTGGAACTCAAACATGTTAATTTCGAAAACATTCGCCATTTTTTATGCTTCAAAATAAAATAAGAGAGGTTAGGGAAAGAGTTTGCACAGGTCCAATCCGTTTAACGTTCACTGCCTAAATGCTCACGTCACTAGTGATGTAGGCTTCTAGCCTACTTTATGTTAAATCATACTTCATTCTGGATGGGATTATCTCCCCTAATTTATTGACTTCGTTCCTAACTGTAGAGTCTGAAATCCCCATGACTTGAAGCTAACATTGTTTTGCAGGGGCAAAACTCGTATAGGGATATGCTAAATCATCGTGCGGTTCAAGCTCGAGTAATATATACATACCGCGTGTTTGTAATCATCGCTGACAAGATACTTTATGCATATTCGTCACGGGGAGAATAATTGATGAATTGCTCTCCCGATGAGAGATAATTGGGAATACGTATCTTACGACATGCCGCCGCGCCGACGAACAATGTTATATCGAATATCTATACTGCTACGATAAATTGGAGTAAATATGTACGTAGAAGTATGTGTTTGTGTTTGACTTACGTGCAACATTCTCCATCGAAGCGACGTGAAGGTTGAAAACTTTTGTCTTTTGTTTAGATTACGGGCAATATTGTGTACAAAGCTTATTGCACCTTTTTCTGCAAATTTGTCTGTCAAAAATGAATTATTTCTGAAAAACAATGTCGACTATGCTTTCTTAATGAAGATACTATTGATTATAGCTTGTTACAAATATATGTTACAATTTATATTCGTAAATAACGGTAAAATGAATTCGAAATTACACGCTATAGCATGTAAATTTTTAAACGATGCTGTAAATAATAAATAGCCTAGACGTTAGTTCTGGTTTACTTACATGTAAAGAAAAAAGTAGATGTTACTTTCTGATAAACTATTCCTTATTGACATGAAAATTAAGATAATTACATAAAATGAAGTCTTACACAAGCGAATATACGCGTACAACTGCGACCGATTCCTTGATCATAGTTGAAGGTGCTGCCATCTATTGCAGAAATGCTGAATCTTTACATCCCGTATATTTCTTTCAAATTTTGGCGACATAAACTATTAATACAATGTATTTAATAAGTAGTAAAGAGTAAAATTAGCAAAATCTATAACTTACGATATTATAATCTTCTTCCCCTTTCTACGTTTGTATCGTAGTATATTTCCAAAATTACTAAATTTATAATATAAATTTGAGGAATTGAAAAAGAAATACTTCAAAAACATATTAATTAAAATATTTCTCGTTTATGTAGGTTGAAATCTGAAAAAATATATATACAGGTAATATTTTAAAGTGTAATTTATTCGTATGCGAACAAAAATGATCCATTGAGATATGTCGCTGGCATCATTTAGAGTATAACATACACGTACATTTATATAATTTCACTGTCGTCCATTACACGATATAAAAACTGTTGTTACACCATTGCAATAAATAGAATCGAGTTTTTCTTATCTCTCACCTTTAAATTTCGAAGCAAGCACGCCCTTATATACAAAATATTTTTCATATTATTAGTACTAAATATATTCAAAGAGACATGAGTATGAAAATTTCAAGTAAAATTATTTACGAAATTTTTTTAAATATGTACTTGAAATTTGTTCACCTTCGACAGCTTTTAAGCCCCTGCAGAAGGGATTCAGTTGTCTGTGTAAAAATTTCGTGACAGTCGCTTAACACACTGACACCCTAGCTACAAGTTTTACATCATTATTGATGTGCACATTTCACAAAATAAATACTGAGTTCGATTTTTTACAAAATATATATTAGGATATCGCACTTAAGGTAAATGTACACGATAAAACGCGTAAAAAATATACAATGAGTTCCTCTATCAAGAGGCACTAACGACAAGGAACACAGAAGTGTCGCATATAGATCATACGTAACTGTTCGTTCATTCATATCCAATTTCGCATTCAGAAAATTCTGGTTTTTTTATTATTTATCATTTGTTAGGTATTTTAATCTTAATCTCTGTTAAACAACGAAATTAAGGGCATAAGATACGTGTAGGTATAACGACAACGATACTCTTCAATATAGATATAGTCACATATGTTCATTCCCAATATATCAACATCTGTCTACTCATCAAATTTAATTATAATATCAGATATATGAGATTTCTTCTGTAAATATTCCACAAAATGATCATTTGTTTCGTTGAAACATTTTCTTTTTAATACTGATAAATTACAGGAAAGTTACATATACTTAAAATGATACTTAACAAGTTAGTGTTTTTTTTTACCTTTGACGTTAATAAGATAAATATAATATGTGAAATATTCAAGATATGATTTTTCATAAAAGTTTAATATTTACACAACATTTGTAGATACGCCTACATGTATCTCAACATATTTCATACAAGCTTACAACACATTTACATACGATACACACACATCCGTTTTCTATATTTAAGCTAATTTAACTAATTGGTTCTGTAATTATAATCTGATTATAGGACGTGTAATTAAGAAGGCGTAAGGTAATATAATTCCCTAAAGAAAATATAATGTATGTGTTTCGATAACCACCTAAAACTATTGTAATAATTGAAAAAAGAATAGAAGACATGATAGTAAGACATGTATACGGAGGATAATTTATTTGTTCTCTAGTAGTACAACCATTAAACGGTTGGCACGTTGTCATTATATGTTTAGAAATAGAAACACGCACTTGTTTGTTATATTATATACGTATGTTAATTTATGAAAGAGAGAGAAGATCGTGAAAGATTACGAAGAATACATTAGTACGAACATATTTTATATATGTGTATATTCGATATATCATAAATTTATTACTGATTTAACAATTCAAAGTATTTGACAAACAGAAATTTGAGTAAAACGACCCTTAAACTATAATTCTTGGGAAATTAAAACTAATAATCATTTAGCATAATGTCGTACGTATGTTAATAACATTATTTTTTAATCGATATACTTCGTTAATAGAATTTATCGATTATACGTAAATGTGCGAGCGCGTTCCTCTACATACACATACAAAAAGCAAATTATCGTAATATAATTATGCTCATTTTCGTATAGTTTCATACTATTTTATTCTGCATCTTATGCTTATATTTACAATTGTATTTAGTAATGTAAATGTATATTAGCGAACGCTAAACCGTTGAGTAATCAATCAATCTGAATAGTGGATGGAATAAGAGTATTGTCAATTAAAAATTAGAATATCACGGGTTTTTAAGAGATTCCGAGTTTACATTTAATTTTCCACTATTCTTCATATTTCGAGTTGTTCATTGGGATTTTCTTTTGCAAAAAAGACAAAAAAAAGAAGCCCAAATCTATTCAGACAATATAATTTTATAATATTTTATGTTATCACTAGTTGCCATATATTTCGCAAGATATTTATTTAGATGTTATTATATATTTTCAGATAACTAGTTTGTATAACGTTCAAATTCTATCTAAAGCATTAAGCCATGCTATAAGCAAAGTTATTGCAATGTGCTTGTATTTGGAAATGTTTATATAATGAAATGGAATAATTCAGTTAACACTGACATTAGCTATATCATATTCTGCGTTCTATTTTCAGTATATTATTACTTTAAACGATTCAAACGGAAAGTATAACACGAAGACGAAAACGAAACATTATACAACAAGCACATACAATAAGCTTACAATAGCTAAGTTGTAAAAAAATATGTTTTTGAAACTTTTATATATAATGAAGCTTAATAATTAGAAAAATTATAAACTCTTAATTTGAATATATTCCTCTTATTATAAAGGCCACTTAAAGGACAAGATCTTGTATTATATAAGACTATAGCAAATAAAATATATATTAATTAATAATAAATGAATGTTCGAATTATTTAAATTGATACTAATATTGCAACTTTCTATTTACTGTCTTCTTGTGCATATAATAAAACTAAAGACATTGCTTACACTTTGCATCATTAATTTCTACATATATGAATAAATAAAATGTAATCTATTACAACAATAAACAAAACAAAAAAGGATTTTATGAATAAAATTATTGTAAATAGATATTATTGAGTTTTATAATTAATTCTTGAAATATTACTTTTTAAATAGACAAAAATCTTGATATAATTTTATTCTTGATATTATTTACTTTTAGAGATTGCTTAATCCATCATACAGATTTTGCCAAAATTTATTTGCTATTACATATTATGAAAGTATAATGAAATTTTATCTCTTAATTCACATTTGATGGACAATTGTCTTACATATATTGAGTATCATAAAGCTTAGAAGATGTATTGATATAATGTTGTACATTAAATCATGTATCCGAAAAAAATAGCTTAATTATTTATTTGCCTTTCAACAGTTGTATTTGCACCAGTCAGCTTTTAAATCCAAGATCGATTGAAATTAACTGTATTTTTTTTTTAGATATACATATATATGTATTACGTGGCACATAATTTTATTATTTATGTTATATTTATTAATGCATTTACTATTAATATAAGTATTCAGACATTTTCAATTAATATTCTGCTTATTTATAATAATACGAGAGTATGTAATATTCTGCCTGATTGCAATAAGTATACTTAAATGTATATCAGAGTATTTTTTAAGATGTACATTGCAGTTGAGATCTAGTATCTATGATAGATACTTTAAAGTAATGAAATTATAGTGCAATATAATATATCATAGCATACTTTCATGTATGTATCACTATTTGTAAAATATGTAATAATGAAATTGTGAAAATATTTTCGCATTGTAATTATACAACAAAAATAAGAAATATATGAATTTTGTTTTTCAATGAAATATTGCAAATATAAAAAGTGAGTTAAGCTCAGACATTAATAATTTTGTTCTTTTAAAGTTCCATAAAAGTATCTTAGAAATGATATATATCTTAATTTTTTATTTGGAAATATAAAATATATATATATATATTTATCAAATTTATGTCCAATTTTATCCTTCAATATAGCACATTTCGCCTTTTTTTATTTAATAGCAGAATACATTTACATACCTTGTTTATTACACAATTAACTTATTAAAATATGTTTACAATTTTCTGGGAAGCTCTTGCTTTCTTTATGTTTTAAATGTATGAAATAGTACATCATATCTTTCAGTATTGTAATTCATATAGTAAAATTTAATACAAGATCATCTTCTTTGTATATTAATTATGGAAACAAATTGAATCACAATAATATTTATTCTAAATAAAACTTTTTGGGAAATTTCTAATGCTCATTTAGAAAAACAGAATAATTATGTTTTAAAATTATGTGAAATTTATGCAAACTTTTATATATGTACTTTTTTAAATTTATATAAATAATATTTAAATTTTTAGCATAGAAAATATCTTTTACTAATCACAATAACAAAAATAGTATTTGAGATTCGTTCTTTTTGTTTTTTAAATATGGCTACCTTTCTATATCCTTCATCATAATTCACAAAATTACAATGAAGAAAATTGAACTAACATTTGTTGGAACGTTGTTGTTCCAACAGTAGTAGACATTTGACTAATACTGTTAAATAAAGCCTCTGCCTGTAAAGTTTCTGGCAACCTAGTAAGAAACTGTGCTCCATGTACAAAGTCCATCTTTAATAGTTCTTCTTGATACAAGTGCAACACACCAAGTGCTGTTCTAAAAAGGAACTCATCCCCATCTCTAAGAAAAACATCCCAGACCCTACATGCAACATCCAGAGGCATTGCCTTAGCATATATAGTATATAACCAATCTAACAAATATAAATCTGGGCTAAGACCAGCTACTGTAAAATGAGAAAAAATTTTTGGTAGCTTATGTGCAAGTGCGCTAGAATATACCTTGTAATAAATATCCATCTGTTTCTGGTTTAATGTAAAAGCAGATCTGTGACAGGGATGATTTAATAAATTAGCAAAGCAGGTAAAGGCATCTGGAGGTTCCATGTTCAATGATAACACTGCACCCACAAAACTCATACCTTGTACGTAACCTACATCAGGCCTATAAACTGCATAGGCTGCTAAAATACCTTGAAGACTATTAGATAATGGTCCACCTTCTTGAAAGACACATAAAGTAGGAAAAGTACGAGATACATCTAATTTGATTGCAGCTAATGTTTCACTTATAGGACTTGATATTGCTCTGTCCAAACATATATTGTAAAGATGTGTTGTTATATTTAAATTATTTGGAATTGCTAGTTTCCACACTTTGCCACGAACACTAGGTGGAAGACCACGCCACCATAATTCACGTACCTTTTTTGTATTTTTAACACTTTCAAATTTAGGAAGAATGTGTACATTCCAAGTATGAGAATCCTCTGCTAATCTCTCTTCTTCTTTAAGTTGCAATTCTCTTTGATGTTTACGTTCTTTTTCTTCTCTTAATTCCCGTTTTCTTGCTGCTTCTAGAATAGCACTGTACTGTTTGCGATGGCGTTCTTCTTCAACTGCATTTTTAGCTGGTAGATTAGCTGGTCTTGGCTGTTGTATTAAAGCTAAACTTCCCCCTACCTTATCTATATTTCTTGATGGACTACCTGTAGGTGTAGATTGTTGTGAATCTTTATTTTTCCATGAAAATACATTCTTTGAAAAAAGAGTATTTAGTCCCCAACGCTTAGACTTCTCAGTCCGTTCTGT
Source organism: Bombus vancouverensis nearcticus (assembly GCF_051014615.1). NCBI lineage: Eukaryota > Metazoa > Arthropoda > Insecta > Hymenoptera > Apidae > Bombus > Bombus vancouverensis. Next base: position 9,025,056 of record NC_134915.1, read on the forward strand.
AACTTGTTGATCATCAGAACCCAGGAAACTTCCAGAAGGAGAGACTTCACTAAGGGAAGACACTGTACTGCTACAAGAACGTGGCAGACTGTTTCTAGGACTACTGTTTGCACTACCATTTTCCAGTCTTGTATATTTCTCTTCATCAACCTTGAAATTGTCATTTAAAGATTCTTCCTTATAATCGCAAGGAGAATCTAGATATTGAGATTTAGTATCCAACTGTGATTCATTCGATTCCTCTAAAGAATATATTTGTTTTGTAGTGGGATTATAAGCTAAAGACATACTTTCCAATGCATGGTTTAAGCTAGTTCCAGCAACTCCTACAGAAACTACATTACCAGCATCGTACCATTTATTTTCTCGAATATGGACACATAATGCCTTAGTTTTTACAGCAGGCACAGAAGCTACATCGCATGCCAAAGCTTCATTGATATTCACACTATTACAGGATATAGAACTTCCATTCAATGACACCAATTGTTGTTTGCCAATTTTTCGAACAATATTATTTGCAATGTAGCAGTTAGAATCTCGTCCGGCAACTTTTAATACTTGATAATTGTTAGACATATTTCCATAACGAGACACAATACATGGAGGTACATTTTGTGATGAATGATGATTATTTCCATTTAAATGATTAGATACAGGATTCTTCATGATTGACGCCCGTTTCCTAACCTTATCGATATATTAAATGTTTTTCCAATCAGGAGAAACCAATAAGAAATCAAGTTCTCATATCCAATATCTATAGATTTGTATTTATGCATATTTTTTCATTACATTTTAATAGTGTTATATATACACATCATTAATATTCTCAAATATATCGATGTTGCGATGGAATAACACCCACATATAAAATCTGTTCCTTTTGGCATAGTTCTTACATTATAGGAGTTTCTGTAGATAGGTGACAATTACCTTATCAACTTTACTCTGTCACAAAGACAAATAAATTCCACATTTATATATTTTTAGCAAACAGATTATTCGTAGTTTGAAGAAATGCCTTCAATTATTATATTCGTAATTCCTTTTGGTTGAATTCGATGTATTACAAGAGATTATAAAAGAGTAGATTTAATTTTCACACCAAACAGTGACACACGTAGGTATAAATGGTATAATACCATTGATAAATATTTAACGTAATTATAATGTGATGCTGTGTTCCAAACTTAACACTGGCTTGAAATTGACAAATACATACACGTTCGATACTACAAGGAACAGAAACTATATATTTTTTCTTTAATTTATATATACGATAAACTAATATTCTAAATTGTACGTGTGTAATATTCTAGTTCGAAGAAAAATATTCTAGCTTTTTGATGATACAAGAAGCTATAAAGAAAACTGTTCCGTGCCTGGTTACTGATCCTTACCACTGCGACAGTATGAAATCACGTGATTGCATTATCATTTCCCATTGTTAAATTAATAATATACGTACAGTAACTTTTTCATTTTTATTAACGTAATATTATATTATTAACATACACCTTACTTCTTTGCTTATCGTTTTATACCTATAATATAAAACATAAAAACATATATACATATAACTTTAAAGCTCAAATATTTTTGATGTTAATAAACATAATAATCTAATATTAGAAAGAGAATGTACAATAATAAATAGAATAAAAGAATAAAATTATAAATAAATAAAATAAGAAAAATTATAATTAATATTTAATCATAACTGTTGATGGTTCAAAACCATTTCAGTCGTGATTGAATATTTATTACTTTTAAATAGCTTATAATAATGCTATTCAAAGCGCAATTAAAATTTGTTTTAGGTAGTTAGATCTAGTAACATTATAAAGCGACGAAGGTCATATAAAAATGCGATGAAAATATTATCTATATGTATATATGTATACATACAGTGTATCAGGTCATAACTAAAGATGACATGACTTTATAGTTGAACATCGTACCCAATCTTAGAGCGAAAATCCCTAGAACGTTTGTATCAAAACAGCTGATTGCAGAAACTGACGAAAACGAAAATTCGTATTAATTGAAAAGCTATTGAAAAGTAGGTTAAAAAAGGTCAAATATCAGTCACGTCATTGTTAAGTTTCAGTAAAAGATTGTGATTATTTCAGTGAAATACAATTGTCAACTGTGAATTTTTAACATAACAGATGTTTATTGTAAGAAATGTCACAAATTGATATTCAGGACTTATTTGATAAAAGCAGGTAATATTATCAGTTGTAAACAATGGTTTTAAATAACCTTTTGCACTTAATTTTCATAATTTTTTTTAATGGCAAATATAATTTAACTTTTAATATTAATAATTGATATTAATATATGTTTGGGATTCTGAAATAATTAATTTTTTGTTATTAACATATGGATACTTTATAAATATGTGAAATATTATTTAAATAATATTTTATAACTGAAATATGAAGAATATGATTTCTATATACAATATTATTATTAATACAAAAACATAATATTCTTTTTATGTTAGCTTCTGAAATATGTAGAAAACCTTTTATGTATAACAGCATATATTGCATAAGAACAGTTAAAAATATATTTTTGTTTCACATGATTACTTATTTCACAATAACAGATATAAAAAGCCATTCAATTTTTATTTATAAATGTTACTATTAATAATTAATGGTAATTATAATGTAGAAATAATAATTTATCAATTAGAATATTATTATAATATGTTAAAATTAAATATATTATTTAGGTTTCCCAGTGGTTGGCGTCTTGCACTTATATTTTTATATACTCCAGTTGGTCTTTTACTTGTATCACTACGATTATTAATTGCTCTACAACTTTGGCTTATTGCAATACTATTACCTGATTATAATACTCTTCGGACATTTTTGCATCATGGATTTAGTTTTGTTTTTGGTATAATGGTAAAGATCAATGAGGGTGAAGTTAGAGACAAACAGGCAAGAATTGTAATTAGTAATAATGTCTCTGTCTTGGATCATTTTGCTTTATATAAAGCTACACAAGCATTAAGTCCTACTATGTGGGAACTACCTACCTCCATGGGCAATGCACTAGGTTTACAAGTAATGGATATGAATAGCAAAGAAGCACTAATTGCCAATATGAAACAGTTTCTTTCTACAACAGATAGCAATATTGCGATACAACCTGAATTTGGTATAACCAATAGTCGTGTAGCCTTGTTAAAGTTCAATTCTTGGCCATTTACCATAGAAGCATCTGTTCAACCAGTTGCAATTAAAGCATGGAGGCCAGAATTTATATCCATTCATCTTACCTCATTGGCATCTAGACGATGGATAGATATTTTTTGGTTCATGTTTGTTCCTTATACAGTTTTCATATTTAAGTACCTGAAAATCAAGCAAAATCCAGATTGTGAAGTACTAGTACGGGAAGTAGAAAAAGACATAGCAAGTAATCTTGGACTTCAAACAAGTTCTCATACTGTGTTAGATAAAAAAGAATTTGAAAAACGCTATATTATGGAGAAGGCACAAAGTAGGAGGTTCAATAGAAATTCTCCAACTTCACAAGTTATACATAGCATTGAAATACAGAGGATGGTCCGACAAGTCAGTGAAGTGCTTCCATTAGTCCCGCATAATGTGATTCTCAGAGATCTTTGTACGTAAACAAATAATTATTATTACTTTTAATCTTTAACATTAATTCTAATTCATTAATCTTTATTTCAGTAAAAACACGCAATGTTGATATTACAATTGCCAATATATTGGATGGCATAGTTACTTATACTCCAGATTCATCTCAAACAGTTACACGAACAGCATCACTAGATCAATTACAAAAAAGTACAGTTAAAGACAACAGTAATGTAGGATCTTCTTCCTTCCAGGAAAGAAAAATTAAAATGCTAAGGGAAGCTAGAGAAAGGTATATTCAAAAACATGGACTTAAAAACTGCTGACATTCTCATTACAGTTTTATTCTGGTTATTGTATCTTTATTGATTACAAATATCTAACGTTTTGCCGTATGTGTATTTACTATTACATACTGTGAATATAACTTTATTTCAAAAATACGACTGTATATGTTTATAATGTCCTATTCTTTTACATAAATATTATATTATTATTATAGAAAGACATTTTGGAAGACAATATTTTCAGTCGATTTATATTTTTCATATTTTTATTAAGTAAAATAAAAACTTCATTTATATATTAGTTATACATAAAAATAAATTCATTACTCCGTATGGCACAAAAATTAATAAATTATGAACAAATATATATATACATATCAAAATGCACTAAATGTACAATATATTTCATTATCTATATATATTATTTGTAATATTCTTATAACTTATAAACTATTGGAAGACATTCAATTTGATAAATAGTACATATTATATCAATATTTTACTGTTTAATTATCCTAAACTATTGTCTTACACAAAAGATGTTTAAAGTTTCAACTTATTGTATTGATTATGAGAATATATTACTAACTGAGCATTTTTTAACTTCGATACTTTTTAGGATCTAATACCCTCTTAATATTATTATACTAGATAATTTAAATAAATCACTTAATAAAATTCAATGATACTTAATATTTCCAAGACATAAATACTTTATCTGAAGGAAATCATCAACACCATGTCTAGAACCCTCTCTTCCTAGACCTGATTCTTTTACTCCTCCGAAAGCAGCTTCTGCAGTAGAAATTATCCCTTCATTCACACCAATCATTCCAACTTCTAATTGTTTTGCTACCCTAAATATTTGTGATATATCTCGGGAATAAAAATATCCAGCTAATCCAACAGATGTATCATTAGAGGATTCTATAACTTCATTTTCGGTTTCAAATTTATGAATAACAGCTACTGGGCCAAAAATTTCCTTGCTGTAAATTTGCATGTCTTTAGTAACATCTGTCATAAGTGTGGGAGCATAAAATAGCGGTCCTAACTCAGGTAATGGTGTACCACCACAATGCACTTTAGCTCCTTTTTCTACGGCATCAGTAACTAATGCATGTACCATACTTAACTGACTTTCTTTAATGAGAGGCCCATGTGTGACACCTTTCTTACTACCATCACCCATTTTAATTTCACTTTTAATTCTTGATAAAAACATTTCTATGAATTGGTCAAATTTACTACTGTGTACAAAGAACCTATTTGCAGAAACACATGTCTGACCAGAATTACGAAACTTACTTGCCATAGCACCATGTACAGCTATATCTAAGTCTGCGGAATCAAAAACAATAAATGATGCATTACCCCCTAATTCAAGACTAAGCCGTTTTACAGTTGAAGCACTGTTTTTGTACAAAATTTTCCCCACATTCGTTGAACCAGTGAATGATAAAACTTTTACATCAAAATTTTCACATAATTCTTTACCAACAGCAGGAGAATTTTTTAAACCTGTTGTAATTACATTTATTGTTCCCTGAGGAAAACCTGCTTTTTCTGCAAGATCTGCTAATGCTAAAGCAGTAAGAGGTGTTTCTTCTGATGGTTTAATTACGCAAGTACATCCAACAGCAAGAGCAGCAGCTGCTTTACGTGTAATCATAGCATGTGGAAAATTCCATGGTGTAATTAAAGCAGCAACACCTATTGGCTCTTTGTATAGAAAAAGCTTTCTGTTAGCAATTGGTGTTTGCAGTATTTCTCCATCAATTCGTCTAGCTTCTTCTGAAAACCACTCAACAAATGAATTTCCATACTTGATCTCAGCTTTGGATTCTGTGATAGATTTTCCATTTTCTTTAGTTAAGATTTTTGCTAAGTCTTCTGAATGTTCTACCATTAAATTATACCAATTTCTAAGTAAATCACTTCGTTCCTTTGCTGTTGTCTCATTAAATGATTTGAAAGCTTGAGATGCTGCATTAATTGCTAATTTTGTATCTTCAACATCCATGTCAGGCACATTGTTAATAACAGATTGATCAGCTGGATTATAAATAGGAAATGTTTCATTTTTTCTTCCTCCTATCCATTTTCCATTTACATATGCTTGATCTCTTAAAAGATGCATTGATCGACTTAAGAAAGCAGTATAATATGAAATATTTCTTTGTAATAGATGCATATTGGAGAAAGTTGGATGCATAATCTGTAACCAAATAATTTATTAAAGATTATAAAAAAGTTACATCACTTTTTGAGTGAAAACACAATGATAATTATATGTAGGTAAACCGATTATGAAACTGGACATTAAATGTTATAATTGATATTGAATAAAAGTAACATTTAAAAAAATGACACGGTGATGTTATTTCAATCACGTATTTTATAATTTGCATATGAATATGTTAGTAAGCTGTCAAAATGACACTTACCTTTGAATAGATGAATATCAAAGAAAGGCAACTTATGTGTTCGATGCAACGTTCTATTGCATACAGCTATTTTCAAGTAACGTTATCAACTCGTCTTATTAATTTTATCGCAATTGACCTTATATAACTTGCCGTTGCTTTATTCCGACTTTCTGATTAAACCTATACACGTATTCCAGTTTATTCTTCGACTTTGGAATAGTGTGTGTAGCCGGCGCGCCGGCGTCCTTCAGTCAATAAAATTATTATCGGATTTAAATGTTTATTACAGTATCATATTCTACAAAACAAAAAGCATACAAGAATTTTATGCACCATGAGTACGAATACGAAAAGAACTATTTATGTGGGTAGGTAGCAATTTGTTACTATTAATTCTACCTATATATTATGATAATATAACCTATTTTTAATATAATTTATATATCTTGTTTATTACTATTTTCGATATCTAGGGGGCTTAGCCGAAGAGGTTGATGAAAAAGTATTACATGCGGCATTTATACCTTTTGGAGAAATTGTCGATGTACAAATACCATTAGATTATGAATCAGAGAAACATAGAGGATTTGCTTTTATTGAGTTTGAAAGTGCAGAAGATGCAGCAGCAGCAATTGATAATATGGTACATGTATAAAACAACACTATCTGTGTGAGTTATTTAATATAGTTTTATAACAAAGATCTGCCAAATCTCTCAATCTCAAATTCTTTCGATAATATATGTAATATTTGCTCTTTTAACATTTTGTTCTATCTTTGCAATAACAATTATACAAAAAAAAGTTTGAAGAATTTAATATAAAAAAAACAATGTATATTATATTCTCTTCTATCTATTACTATGAGATTCATATAAATGTGGACAAAAAACTAATTCCATTTATTTAATCATTATAATATTGATCGTCTTAAAATCATTTAATCCATAAATTTTATCAAACCTTATCTTGAATAAGCAGAATGATTCTGAGTTGTTTGGCCGAACAATCAGAGTAAATATTGCAAAACCGCAGAAGATAAAGGAAGGTTCATCGAAACCTGTTTGGGCTGATGATGTATGGTTACAAGAGCATGCAGGTGAAACACTTAAAAATGATGATAATACAAAATCAAGTGATACAGTACAACCAAAAAAAGGAAAACAGAATCCTCAAGTATATTTTGATATTAGTATCGGAAAACAAGAAGTGGGTAGAATTATTATGATGTTGAGAGCTGATATTGTACCAAAGACTGCTGAAAATTTTCGTGCCCTTTGTACTCATGAAAAGGGATATGGTTATCAAGGAAGCACTTTTCATAGAATTATTCCAGAATTTGTATCCTTTATTTATTCTCTTACAAAGTTAAATACTTTTTTTCATGTATCTTTTATATAACAAGTGTAACAGTGGATCTATATTCCTTATATACACAAATGTAGATGTGTCAAGGAGGAGATTTTACAAATCATAATGGAACAGGAGGAAAGTCAATCTATGGAAATAAATTTGATGATGAAAATTTTGAACTAAAACATACAGGACCAGGTACATTGTCAATGGCAAATTCTGGTCCAAATACAAATGGATCACAATTTTTCATATGTACAGCACGTACAGATTGGCTAGATGGAAAACATGTAGTGTTTGGACATGTTCTTAGTGGTTTAGATGTTTTAAAAAAAATGGAAAAATGTGGAACAAAAACAGGCACTCCTACTCAGAAAGTTGTTATAATAGCTTGTGGAGAATTGACTTAAATAATCACATTTATTACTTAATTATATCAGTTTTCACAGATTTTTTATCAGTTAGAGTTTTTAATAAACAAATTTATGAAAAGTGCTAATCAAACAAAAAAATGTATGTAAGAATGTTATATGTAATTATGATAAAGAAAATACACAGTCCTATAATTATTTATTTTTCAGCTTGAGCTCTGATTTACAAAATTTTCTTTCAATTATAAATTTTAAGATTTAATTAAGAAATTTTCTTTTAAAAAACGTGTTTTAAGTACTAACACATACATCTGATATCATAGATGTAATTCTTGTATTTTATACTGAGCATTATTATGTATATTTCATGATGAATTGCAATTGAAAATTTATATTGCAGCATTTCAGCGTATATTGCATTAGCAAACTGCTTTATTAAAAATAAATGAAGTAGCTGCTGCTACTCTTGCGTCTGAAAGAATTCGTTTAAATTGCATAGCACCTGGTGTTATAAAGACTAAATTTTCACAAATGATACATTTTTTTTTTTTTATTCTTTTGTTACTATCTTACTATATTATTAATAATACATAATAATATTTTACATAACTTCATAAATATGAATTAGGGAAAGCAATATTATCAACAATACCAATGTAGAGGTTTGGTAAATCAGATGATACAACAAAAGTTGCTACATTTTTAGCAAGTGATAATGCTTCATACATTACTGGTGAAACTATTGCTGCTGCTGATGTATTACGAAATAGACTCTAAATATTGTTTTTGAAATTACTTTTATAAGTTGTTAAAATTATATTTTATTTTATTAAATATTTCATATATTTGCGTAGTATGCAATTTTGTTTATATCTCTAATAAAATATTGCAATTTAAAAATATGTTATTTATATTTTTAAAATAATTAAATCTTAAATGTCTTGTACAAAATTATATTTTCATACGATTACTAATAGTTTATTTTTCGAAATAGGTTAGATTTAGGATATATTTGCAATGTACAAAAAACCTGATCTTATAATTATATAATTTGTATTCATACAGTAGCAGTTATAAAAGGCAAAATTATTCACTTCAAATTGCAACTCTGCTAATTTTAACATTTATGTACTATTATGTATATAATCAAAATTTTATTTATATGTATATCACATCGAACGATAATGGTAGATAAAGGTAATGGCAGATGAAAATATGGTTCAGAACGCAGTGCGGCCAAAGGAAAATCAAGGAGACGATAAAAACGGATGGGAAAATGAAGAAGATGAAGAAAATTGTAATGATGCTGGTAAATAATAATTTTATATAAAAATATACAAGATAGATAAACTGTTTTCTTAGTTTGTCTAGTATTTGGTATATATAGTTTCTTTGCATATACATATTTACATATTATATTTTTAATAAAATTCTACGTATAGAATGTATAGTTTTATTGAATAAAACATATGTATTCAAATTTTCTGATTTTAGAATTTGAAGCTATAAATGCTCAATTAGATCAGCTTAATTCAGTTTTGGATAACCTCGAACAAAAAAATGACGATATTCGTGCAGAATTGATTCAGTTATTACAATCAAATCGAGAAGCAAGAAAACAATTTCAAGAATTCCAGAATTCCGTGAAATCGGATTTATAATATTTTGTTTGAAATAGGTATAATTATACCCCGAAAATACATATTTATACTCCATTAATAATATATTTCAAATTTTTACAATGTTTTACATTACAATAAATTAACCTTTTTACTGTTCCAGATGATAATATATTGTAAATACATATATTGAATAATAAAACAGTATGACATTATATTTTTTACTGTTTTATAGTACAATGTGGCATTGTCTAAATATTTAAAAATTGGGAACATTCCTGTTAGAATTTGAGTAATATATAAAATCATTCTTGTGTTTCTATATAATAATAAACCAAATATAAAAATATATATATATGCGCAAAATATTATTCATGTACATATTGTAGTTTAACTTTATTATATATTTGTCATATTATAATCTAAGTTATCTACAGAAAATATTAAAAGTTTTTTAAAACTTTCTGAATCAAAATCTTGAATTAGGAGTACATTAGGTTCATTTAACAATAAATGATCAAGTACAACCTGACCTCGTGTTCTAGTACCATTTAATTCAATATCAGCATGATATGGCACTACATTTTGAGCAATTTCTGGCTTTAATAATATTGCAGCTAAAATTGCATCACATGTAATATAATTAGGAAATCGTCTTTTTCTTGTCTTTTGATATGCATATTCAATATCATTCATAAGCTGAATGCAAGGTTTATCCATTTTACCTAATACGTCTCTCCGCCATTCCTAAAAAGTATTAAATTAAGTTATTGATGTCTATTAGATAGTAGTTTACACAGTACTTAAATCAATATACACACATGTGAAATACAAGATTTTAAACATGTTTCCCATGGTAACAGCCTCAAAGGATTTTTATTATTATTAAATACTATATGTACACTTTCTGGATCCATGTAAAAATTAAATTCTGCTTGAGGTGTAATATTTCCTTGTGCTAATGTATATAATGAAGGTGAATAAAAGTACGAAAACATGATTAATAAAAATAAATAAAGAGAATAAATATCACCTGTTGCATTTCCTCCCATAATGTAAAATTCTTTCACATGGTCCACAAATTGGGGGTACATTTTTATAGCTAATGCTATGTTTGTTAATGGTCCTATACATAAGACATTCACTTCATTGGGATGTTTTGATACAATCTTATTCAATGCATATGCAGCATGTTCGTGTTCTAATTTACTTGTATCTATCTGGGTATTATATACATCTCCAAATCCATCAATGCCATGATAATGATCCTGAACTGCATTTTTAATGCAAACTAAAGGTGCGTATGCTCCTTGATAAACTGGTATCTAAAATAATAAAGTATTTAACATACATTTGTTAAAAACACAGAATATGTAAAAAAACTAGAACTTACATCTGTTGCCTTACAAACATCTAAAGTTCTAAATACATTTTTTACCACATTGTCTACAGTTGTATTGCCATTGACACAAGTAATCGCTTCAATCTGAATTTTCTTTTGTTTATGAGCAGCAATTAATATTATTAATGCTAGTGCATCATCTATACCAGCATCACAATCAATGATAACTTTGGTTTCTGCCATCTTAATTGAAAAATATTTTACTTTTTATTTTATAATATAAAGAACTTATTAGTTTACTACTTTATAGTTTACAGATATTTTACTTGTTATAATGTAAATAAATGTATATTAAATTGAATTATTATGTACAGGTGTTAAATATTTTAATTTCTTATTGTAGGTGTTTGTAACAAACATTAATTTTAATCTCATTAAGCACACTTTAAGATTTGATTTAGTTTAACTCCAGATGTATGTATTTATAGGTTTATGTATACACATATATAGTTATATATACATATCACATATAAGGTACTATATAGGTAGGTGAATTTAAAATATAAGTGCAGACAAAATCGATTTTAGCCATTATATAGTTTTTTAAATTGTACACTATATCGACTAAATTGTATTAATAAAATATTAACAATAATTCTTATATTTTCCTAAATTATTATTACCTTATCTACTGCTAATCATAGTTTGAATTTCGAAGATAGTACATTAGGCTATAGTAGATGGCGTAATTTTGAACCAAAAAGATATTGGAATAACAGGGCGACGAAAGGACCTAAACGAATTATAAACGGTAGTTATAATCTTGATTTTTTCCATCAAAATGAAGTAATTACGAAAGAATTGACGAAATAATATCATAATATATACCATATTCTCATGTTTTAAATTGCAAATAAAATATTAAAATGGATGAGGCAAAGTTTCTAAAACGGTAAGTATTTTATCACATCAATATACTATGAATTATACATTATATAGTTGTTACATGAATTTGAGAAATATACATTTAGATTTTATATTTAATATTTTATATCTCTTTGAATTAATACATAGTTTGTAACTATATTATATGCATTTTCCAAATTTAGAAAAGTGAGATCTGGCACTTTAGATGTGCATCCAACAGAGAGAGCTTTAGTAGTAAATTATGATGTTGAAGCATTAATCTTGGGTGAATTAGGAGATCCTATGTTAGGAGATCGTAAAGTAAGTTTTAAATAATTTATTTCTATTTTGATTGGAAAGATTGGGAAGATTGGAATGATTATGTGATTATAAAATACAATACATTTACAGGAATGTCAAAAAATAATTCGACTAAAAAGTTTAAATTCAGACACAAATGTATCACTTTTAGCTAAAGAAGTAATTGAAAAATGTTCTTTGATACATGAATCGAAGCTTCATGAAGTAGAACAATTAATTTACTATCTTCAAAATCGTAAAACAAATGATACTATAAGTAAGTTTGCATATGCATAAGAAATTGTTTTTAATGATATTTCCCATTTCTTTTATTATATATTTATTTTATGGTAGACAGTGATAATAATTCTCAACTATCAAGACCAACATCATCAAATTCAGTATCTACAGATAATGGTGAAACAGAACGAGCAATCATTAGCAATGTTGATAATTATATTGAATTATTATATGAAGAAATACCAGGAAAAATCAAAGGTTCATCACTAATTCTACAGTTAGCAAGAGTACCTGATAATCTTCATGAATTAACAAAAAATGGTATTAAATATTATATAATAGTTATTAACTTACATTCATCTGCTGTTCTGATTACAAATAATTAATATCAATTTTTATAGAATCTTTGTTAAGTGCTTTAGCTAGAGTTCTAAGAGAAGATTGGAGAAGGAGCATAGAATTATCTACAAATATTGTATACATTTTCTTCTGTTTTTCAACATATAGTCAATTTCATAATATTGTTCTTGAATACAGGGTAAGTACTGTAAGAATAAAGTAGAATGGGAAAAGATAAGAATATATTTAAGAATTTATTTAGATTGGATCATTGTGTATGGATATAATTGACTTTGAATTACGTCGATTTGATCAATGGAAAGAGGATATGGAAAAACGTAGGCGACATTTCGAAAATACTACAGGATTGACATTTTTTTCAACTGGAAATGATAATTGCGACAAGAAAACAAAAGTCGTTGATGATATTTGGAATACAGATGGTCCTTTAGATTATGAAATTAAAAAACGATCTAATGAAGTAACTGTTACTGTAACTGAAAATGATATAAAGAAATTAAAAGAAGAACTTGAGAAAAGTCGTAAAAAATTCAAAAATTTAATAAAAAAGCAGGAACAACTATTACGAGGTTGGTACATAATTTCATATTTTGTTAATATTAATACTCTTTAAATATTACATATATACCTATTTTACAGTTGCATTTTATTTGTTATTAAATATTGCTGAAAATATGGAAGTTGAAAGAAAAATGCGCAAAAAGAATGTAATTGGTATGCTCATCAAAACATTAGATAGGACAAATATAGATCTGTTAATACTTGTTATAGCATTTCTAAAAAAGTTATCTATATTTCGCGAGAATAAGGATCTTATGGTAACATTTTAAATTGGAGATTCACATAGTAGTGGTATATATTTATTTATTTATAACTATTTTTTTTAGGCAGAGAAAAATATTATCGAAAAGATTCCAAGACTTCTTCAGAGCAATAATGCAGATCTTGTTTTAAGTACTTTAAAATTACTATTCAATCTTTCCTTTGATGCAAAACTCAGAGCAAAAATGATAAGAGTGGGTATATTACCAAAGTTAATTAAACTACTTGGTCAAAGTGACATTAAAAATAAAACGACAATTTTGGGTTTATTATATCATGCCAGTATGGATGATAAAGTAAAAGCTATGTTTACAAATACTGAATGTATCCAAATGGTAAGTAATAAAGTATTTTAGTATAACTATAAATAACGTTTATGATTCATATAAAATATATTATATTTAAACGTTTTTAAGATCACAAATATGATCCTAAATTCTGAAGATGATCAACCAAAGCTAGAATTAATAGCACTTGGTATAAATCTAGCAATTAACGGCAAAAACGCGCAACTTATGGTAGAAAACAATCGTTTACAAGGTCTCATAAAAAAAGCATTTCGGACTCAAGATCCTTTAATAATGAAAATGATTCGAAATATTTCTCAACATGATTCAACAAAAGAGAACTTTGTTGTAAGTAATTAAATTATTGTATGAAACAATTGTTTTTAATAAAAATATTTAAAAATTACCTTTAATTACTGCTAGGAATTTGTGGGTGATTTTGCTATGGCCTTAAATCAATCAGATTCTCAAGATTTTGTGCTTGAAGTTATAGGTGTATTAGGAAATTTAGAACTACCTGATTTGGATTATTCGCAAATACTTCATCGATGTGATTTGATACCATGGATACGCAATAATCTTGTTCCAGGTTCAACATTCATATCAAATTATATAAACACCTTATTTTTAAATATTTTATATTTCATTTATACGCATTTGGTTTTATCCAGGTAAAGCTCCAGACGATTTAGTACTTGAAATTGTAATATTTTTGGGTACTGCTGCATTTGACGAAGATTGTGCACGTTTACTGTGCAAAGCCGATATATTGCTATCTCTTATTGAGCTTCTTAAAGGTTTGTATATTATTACAAATATGTATAAACAATAATATTATTTTAATAAAAATAATTTTATTTTAGCAAAACAAGAGGATGATGAAATGGTTTTACAAATAATTTATGTTTTTTATCAAATATCTAAACATGATTCGACAAGGGATTATTTAATACGCGAGACTGGTAATGGTAATAATCAAAATTCCTGCTTTGTTATCAAAACATAGCATTGGTAAAACCTATATAAAAATAGAAAATTTGACATGTTTCTTATTGCTGAAATATTTTTGTTACTTGCAGAAGCACCTGGGTATTTAATAGATCTTATGCATGATAAAAATCCAGCAATTAGGAAAGTATGTGATGCGTGTTTAGATGTTATTGCGGTAAGTAGATTTGTAAAATAATTTTACATATACTGAGTAATATTATTTTAGAACAATAAATAAATTTGTATCATGAACTTTTAGATGTGTGATAAAAATTGGGCAGCTCGCATAACAGTAGAAAAGTTCAGATCACATAATCAACAATGGTTGGAAATGGTAGAATCTATAACAAATGATAGTAGCAATCACTTATTACCAGAAGAAGATGACAGTCTTTCTCCATTTATGAATGGTGATCTCTTAAAGCATACAATGCTCTTTCCATCGGGTAAATGATTTTTATATTTTATTTGATGAAATAAATGTTGTGTTATTGAATCAATGTTATACATTTAACAGGTAATGTAGCATCATTTAATACAGATGATCGATTTTCAATTATGAAAAATTCATCAGAGTCATCTGAAAATCAAAGTCGTCCAGTTAGTAGGTAAGCTACATATATGTATAAATCCATTGAAAATCCAAAATTATTAAGTATAATAACATCACATACTTTTTTAATATTCATATTTTAGGTATAAAGATTTTGATGAACTAGGTGAACTTATGGCACGTTCTAAGTCTCGTATGTCCGTTAGTTCTGGTATGGACGATCTTTATTACAATTCTAAAGTCAAATTTCCTGAATCAGACGGTTCACATGTACTAATATAGAAGGTCAATATTATATAAAATTATACGTTAATAATGTAATAGTTACTTTGTTTGATTACGTACATTTTAATGAATTTAATGGAACTAATTTTAATTATTATGATAATTAAGGCATAATTAACTCTTCTCATTTTAGGTGATGCACTGTGCACCATTGAAGCAACAAAATTAACATCTGTAGCAACTTTTAAATAGTTTATTATATACGTATTTATTCATGGACAAATCTTAAAAAGCTTTAAAAACTGTGTACGTGATAAATTATTTTGATCTCATAATGTAATATTTTATTTTTAAAAAATTTTATTTTTTATAAATTAATATAATTTATGAATGAAAATATTTAGTTCAGACTGATTTATAGCTTTGTATCTTTATAAAATAATTGATACAATTAATGTGATAATTTTGTTCACTATATATTTTAGCATGTGCAATATTATAATGCTATTATGCTACAAATGAAAAAATAGTTTTAGTAATAATACGGTACTACACATATGCTTCTGTTGCATAACATTTAATAGCAAAAAATTGATAGGCAGCAGCAAAAAAAACAAAAAATTGTAAAACCCCATAGTCCGAGTTAATAATTTATAAAAATCTATTTTATATCAAGACAGTATATAAAATTGTATTCTTTACTTAACTATTCCTTTATTTTAAATATTGAGAATTTAGATATTGATGTAAAACAGTGTTATATGTGTTAAAAAGTAGTCTTACTCCCAAACATTTATTATTCTATGTATCATAATAAGTGGAAGTATGGATTACCAATAATATATTTTAATTCTTCTTCTTACAAAGAAATACTTGTCATCAATTATAATAAAATTTACAATTATTGAAAGATCCTTGGTTTATTATTTGAGCTTAAACTTTTGCGTATAATAGAATGAGCGCCTGGCCTAAATACAATAGTGTAGCTATTGTCACCATCTGTATAAAATGTATGCTCTTTTAAATCCCAACTAACAGGGCTATCTAAAAATCCTTGGACATGTAAAGCAACCCAAGGTAAACTGTTTTTCATTGATACATATTCTTCCACAATACTGTAGAAAGTTTTAATTTGTTTTGTTGTGAAGAAGCCAGTCCATTGTAAATACCATACTTGACCAACATTTATAACTGACAATGGATATTTATATGTGTTTACATAATCATTCTCTATATTACTCCCTCTGAAAAAATTAATTTATTATTCTAAAAATTAAATCCGTTTGAACATTTGTTTAAAACTTATTATACATACAAGTTACCACAGATACTAAAAATTCCAAGCCATTCAAAAAATTTGTCATTATCAAATTCATTCGAAATTATCGGTATTGGTAAAGAATATTCAATTCTTTGTAAAAACGTTTGCCGACAAAGAGATACACTGTATTTGCGTTTATGGAACCATGCTGCCACAGATGAAGGGCACAAATTTTCATCTGAAAATATAAAAATAAAATAAATAGAATAAAAATGTATCATAAAAATATGTAAAATTTAAAGATAATAAAAGATCTACCTGGTGGATTCCATGACACAATAACATCAAATTTTGTATTAAGACGCTCCTGTAGTGATGTTTGAACATGTTCATAATTCTTCTTACCAGGTGTAAAATTTTCAGACTTTAAATCAATAGTTACAACTTTTGATTCACGTTACCGATAAAAAAAAAATAAAAAAATATATGTACAATGCATGTTAATGACTCAAAAACATAATCTAAATTAGTAAACTCTTAGAAGCTTTAAACGCTATTTGTATTTTACTAAAAACAAAAGAAATTTACATATATAGATACTTTTATTTTTTTATGATTTTTTATACTTTTAAATATTGTATACAAATAGTCATATATTATTTTCATTATTATATATAACTTTGTTTCATTCAGTTACATAATATATATATTTTTTTTCTTGAGTCATTTATAAATATCTAGTTAAGTTTAACATTGTATTATGCAAAAGATAAGCTTGGACTTGTGTCCAAATTAATATTAGTATTTTTTAACTCTTCTCTAAACATATCTAATTCTGTGGGAGATATTCCTTGCCAATTTTCTAATTCTGATAGACGATATAAATTATTACAAGAATGCATTAATAATTGTATAGTTTTCATTGATAAATCATGACTATACAATATTTTGAGCTCTTCTAATTTATGCATTGGATTTTCTGAAAATATTCTTCTTATTGTTTCATCTCCAATACCAGTTGATGAACCCAATTGAATAAATTTAATATTTTTACAATGAGAGAGTAAAAACTCTAGATGCATGTTTGCACATTCTACTACACATTTGATTCTTTCTAAATACTGAAATGGCGGGATTGCAAACTTTCTTGGATAAGTTGGTGCTTGTTCTAAGAATTCACAGTTGTAAAAAACTAGACTGTTTATATTTGGGCAATATTGACTTATAGATATAAGTGCATTTAAGTCAATTCCATCTACATGTTCCAAATGTAAATTTGTAATTGTGCAACCTTTTATTTCTAATAGTGTTTTTATTCCATGGGCATAAAAATCACAAGATAGAAGTTTTAATTCTGTTAAATAATTAAGTGCAGCTAAAATTGTAAGATCCATAATTTTTTCATCACGTAATATACAAAGACTTGTAATATATGGGCACATATCAATTAAAAGATATAAATGTTCCACATTGAAATTTCGGCTCTCAAATGTTTTTATATGAAAAGAATTTGTATTGTTAATATCTTTCTGATGAATATGCTCTAAAACATATCCAAATTCATCACATCTACCAATATCTTCTATATTTAAGTGTTCTAGAAAGAGAGTTGCATAACCAGGTACAGTCACAGAAGTTTTACATAATTTAATTTTTTTTAAATATTTGCATGATAGTAAAGGACCAACACTCCGATCTGTTACAGATCTAGATGCAGTTACATCTAATTGCTGCAGCTTTTTACAGTTTTGAGATAGAGCTGCTATAATACTATCTGTGCAATCAAAGCATAAAATAAAACATACTAAATTTGGCATAGCAGTTACGCCACTAATAATAACTTTTTCAATATCAGATGTTCTCCAACCAGCTGATCCTGAGCCTAAATCCAAAACTTCAAGTCCAACCATATCAGGCAATTTATTATAAAGAATATGACGCATAATTTTAGGCCAAGCAGAAAATTCAATTCTTTTTAAATGTGTATCTACAACCACTTCTGTTAAATGAAGAGCAACTGTTATTTCTGACAAAAAAGTTGCAGTTAAAGCATATTCATTATATGAACCCCTAGTTTCTTTGACTAGATTAACAATTGCAGCTAATACTGTTCTAGACATTTTATCATATAGATGTCTAGGTACATTGTAACTTAGTAAATGTTTCATAAATTTCAACATTGAATGTAACTTAGCATATCCATATTCTGGATTTGTTTTAGAAATCACACAAATATGTTTTGTCAAGTATCTACCAAAAACAGTTACAAATTCTCCAATAGAGTATAGTGCTAGATCTACTAGCTTATGTACCTGGTGCTTTCTTGGCATTTTAAATTCTATTATTTTCCTTCCTAGAACTTACCATAACGTGTCTGCACTTTACGATCAAAGAAGGAAGCTTTGCCTTCTAAACCAAGCTTCTGAAAATCTTCTGTTAATAAAGATAATATTAAATGCCCAGTTGGTGTAACAGCAACTGAATTGTCTACATCTATTCTATTTCCTATTGTTAAAAGTGTCAACTCTCCTGGAAGCATTTATAAGAATATATGAAATATAATAAAACATTTTATTATTTCAATTATATTTTCAATAAAATTTTTGTACAAAATATAAAGATCAATTGACAAACATTGAAAAACGTTAATGGAAATTATTTAATTGATTACCTTTCTTAACGAATGCTTCGATGAATTCTTTGTTTATTAATTCAAATACATTCAGCCCATTAACTCGATAATAATCGCTGTCTTCCGAAAGACAAGTTCGCAATTCATCCGGAATTCTAGCTGCATCAGGAAGTATTAAAGATATCTGGCAAAAATCCAACAGTAATTGCGAATTATGTAAAGATTTCTTAAAGCATCATTTTTATGAAATTTGAAATTAATATTGATTACAATTCATTTTTTACATACAGAATGATTAAAATAATGTAATTTGACTACATCTGGCACATCAGTTTTCTTGTAATTTCTTTTTTCGGTAGAAAAATGATGTTGAGGTGGTTTAAAGTTCCATACTTCTGGACTAAGCATTTTTAATGCACGTTGAATGGCACGCTTCACTTATTTTTTGCGATTATCAATTATCTCATACTGTTTCTTCGCGTTACTAAATAATTGTTCCACGTTGCTACGTTCCGGTGCCTACCGTAAATTATAATCCATCTTTCGGTCAAGATGGTTGCCATCTTATAACCATGAGTATTATTCGGACCCGTAATAATTCTGAAGAACCGTTACAAGATTTAGCATTTGTTGCTTTACAGTCAAGGCCCTTAATTATCATCAAACACCTTTAAAGTCGAAACGTTCCTTAGGGTTATTATTCATTAAGGTAAAACACAGAAAAAGAGGGCTTTTCCCATGTTCAACAGCCACTGGTGGGGGCGCATATAATGGAACTATATTTCATGTATAAAGAAAACTATTTTTATATGTTTTATACTGCATTAATTTCGTCGCACCATTGTAGTAACAGTGGTAACAATAAAAAATGTATAACTATTGACATTTGTTCAAATTATGTATTTCTACAAATATTGGCGCGGGGGTCACCAGTGACCCCCGTGACATTCAACGGGTTAAAGAGTCAAATTTAGATTCTTACTATTAGAATGTTTATGCGCAAATACTATATAAGCAGCCATCATGCATTGCTATCTTTTAAAATGAGTATACGTGTTTTTACTTTATGTTTATATTTTGTTTAATATTTACTTCTCCTTTTGTATTATTATAAGAAAGTTAAATATGTGCCTCGGTAGCGCAGTAGGCAGCGCGTAAGTCTCATAATCTTAAGGTCGTGAGTTCGATCCTCACCCGGGGCAATTTTTTTCCATATTTGTACGAATAGTAAATATTTTGAGTAAAATTGAAATAATTTTTGAAAGTACTTAATTCTTATTAATTGTAGTTCATAACTTATTCATTTATTTATTTATTTAAAGTATTTCTATAATATTAGAATAAAAATTATAGGTAAATTAATTTATATATTCAAAAAGGTTTTTTTTCTATAATGTAATTTTAAAAATGTATAAATACAAAGATAAAAATATAATGATTATTTTTTTCTTCTTCTGACTTCATTCGGATTTTTTTGCATCCAATATTTGACAGGACCTTTCATTCCTATGCCCAACATAGCCGATTTAGAATGTACGTCGCGCATAATAAACGGAGAATATTCAGCTATACAATCATCTTCTAAAGGATTATTTTTTGTACGTGCTAGTCTTGATGGTCTTTGATGAGGTAATGGTTGATCTTCACAAAGAATAGGATTGTTTGCATGTTTTCCACCTTTCGGGAGCGGCAAAGAAAACTGAAAATTCATAAAACGTTTACATTATTATTATTATTACTATTATTATTCTAAGAATGTTAATATTAGCATATGTATTAACAACAATAAAAAAATATGAAATTCATACTCTTTTTCCTTTTTTTGAAATTGGCTTCCGGAAATTGATATGAACTTTTGGTTTTCCTTCATCATTTAATGTAACTGCAACTCTTTTCAATGTCTTATTACCACAACTAGGACAGAAAACTTTTGTCATAATACTAGTAGTTTTATAACACGCGTAACATCTAAAAATGTACGTCCGCATTTGTTTAATTACTCTTCCATCTAATGAAATCACATTTAATCCTATTTGTTTTAAAACATTTTGCATAGCAAAGTCCATTGTTAAACATGCAACAGTTACAGATTTTTGTTCAAGAAAGTCTGAATCAAATTCTTTCTTTATATTACGAATGTTTCCTGAAATAAAGGACACTTTTTATTCATACAGATAGTTATATGAAATATTGAAAAATCTTACCAGGTGTAATCCAACCGCTATCATCATCATTATCATTGCCACCTTCATCATCATATTCATAATTATTATCATTGTTATCATCACTTTTGCCATCTTCATATTCACTATGCTGATCTGTATCATCATAGTTTTCCTTAATTGGAACAAGAATATTATCAATATTATGTTCAATATTATTTCTATCTTGAACTATAAAACTTGTTGAGTCACAAGTTAATTTTGAAAATATTGTAGATAAATCTTTTTTTCTGTCTTGATCTACTTCAGAATCTGCTGTTTCATAATTGGATTCACTAGCATTATATTCCTTATAGTCTGATTCCGATTCTTCTTCTGTTCTTTCATAACTCATATTCTTTATGCTATTTTCCATATTTGTTTCTATCTCATTCTTCTTATTATTTACTATACATTTTTCTTGTTTTGACTCCTCATCATTATATTCTTTTGTATTATCTTCAACAACATCTTTCTGTATATTAAAAGTATGTAATTATTATATTAATCATTTAATAAATTACTACATTAATTTAAATGAAAAAACATTTACATTTTTCTCTGGTATATAAAAGCCAGCTAAGGGTGTACGAAGATCTTCAGTTTTCTCAACATTGGAATCTAGAGTCTGTGCTACCGTTGGTTTACTTCTTAAATGATCAGTTCCTATTTTTTCTTTTTCCAGCTGATATGTTAATGCAATTACTTTTATATCAGTAGCTGATAAACTAGTGTAATCACCAGTCTTTTTAGCAAATTCTGTCACTATAAATATGAAATAAAAATTAGTATACATTGAATTTACAATTTAATGTGTTAAGACATTACTGGACAAAAATTAAATCTTTTTACCAAATTTAATGTTTTCAGAATATGCATTTTGTATTTTTAAATCATATGGTAAGACGACAAGTCTTCTTAATTGTCTTTTATTTGTAACTTCATTTACTACATCTTGCTCTGTTATTATATTTACACCAACATCCTGAAATTCATATATCTTTATTATTATATTATTAATATTCGTATAATATTGAAAGATTATATAAAATCAATATTGACAAATATAATTAACATATAATTAATATAAATGTTACTAATGAAATTATATTTAAAAAATAAGTAAATCATATCAAGACATTACACTGATATAAGAAAAACTTCACCTGTAAGGATGCATTTCGGATAAAAGCACTTGTATCAACAACTAAGTATTGCACTTTCTGTGTTGCATTCATATTTAACAATTTTTATAATATAAATCTTTCATAAGTATATATCCACGTGTTTTATAGAAGTTTAGCACTTATTAAGGTTAGTGCACGTTTCTATGAATACTATATATGGGTGTATGTTGAGCATACGAGTACACTATATTATTATACATAGTTATATTCTAAACTATATGAATTAATTTTATTTATTTATAAATCATAATTAGCAAATGTGGAAAAGAAGATCGTTTGCTAAAAAATTGTAGAAAAGAATACTATTTGTTTAAATATCAAACAAATATAGCATATTTTTTCATGTAAACAATCCCTAAAACCATGTTAGTAGTGCCTGATTGCTTAATCATATGATTAAAGATAAACAAAGTATATTATCAGATATTTTGTTGTCATCCATTTTAAATGTTTACAATTGTTCTTAAACAATGTTAACAATTGTTCTTCTTTGAATATTTAAACATTAAATTTTATATAAAACTTTAAAATAACAGTTATACTACTTACCAACTACATACTGAATAAAATCTATATTTATTGTTATATTCCCTAATATTACTACAAAATTTGTTATACTTAAATTAACGAAACTATATAAAGAAATATTCATTAAAGGAATGTGAAATTATATAAAAATGTTGAGATGATCATTTGATACTTCTAAATTGTTGAGAAAAACATTAAGCAGTGACCAAAAAGTTTTTCAATTGACAAAGGGGATTCCTCTAACCAGTATGAAAATGGAACAAGAGTACATAAGTCTACGTAAAGAATTCTTATCAGCTGCTGAAGGTTATGTTAATAAAATTGCATTAAATATACTTAAGGAATACTATAAGCAATCTGTAGATTCAAACCGCAAACTGAGTCAGATTAAAGATTTATCAACATTATTGGACACATTGGAAAAACGTGATGTTCTAAGTTATTATAATGTGGAACCACTACTATATATATCAAATAATTTTTTAAATGATTTTCAAATACAAAGCAAATTAAAGAATTATCAAATTTATATTCAAAACACGCAATATCCTTTATCACGTAATATGTATCAGGAATCAAATGGTAAGTTAGTTTTAACATTTATAATCTGTTTTAGTCCAGTTTCTGCATTTTTGTCTGGGTATAATACACTTTTAATTATGCTAAATAACTTGCAATACATAACAGAGAATAAAGATGAAGATAAATGTAAAATATCATATGTAACTGAAAACAGATCATCACAAATAAAAGTATTTGATGATGTGGAAAATCAATCAACATTACAGTATAAAGATCTTGAAAGCAGTCATCCTACACAGGAAGCTATGTTACAACAAATGAGTAAGAATAATTTATTTTTCTCAATACATATATTTTTATTTATCCATAAAATTAATGTGAAAAATATTTTTTAAGTATTATCACGCATAAGTGAAAGAATTGGTCGCTCTTGGAGAGATACCCTCAGATATTTACAAGTTCCTGAATACCAAATTGATATAATTCAACACGAACATCCTTTTCACTTGAAAGAACAGAGTTACAAAGTAAAGTATAATTATAATATGGATTTATTTCACATAAAATTCTTTACATAAAAGTAACATAAATAATTTTTAGGCTTTGAAATTATATATGACTCAGTATAGTAACAACAATTGGAAAATAAATTTAATACATGCTCTAGAGAAAGCAAGACGCAGGGATCTGAAGGAAATTGTTGAGAAACTAATATTAGAATCAAATAATTAATAATTTAAAGGAAATTGAAAATAAAAAAAGTAACATGCATAAAAAGTAATTTATGTTTATGATATATTTGTAAGAAAAACTTGGACATAATGATTTTTCAAATAATTAAGAGAATATTATTAAATATTACTATGCTATCTTAAAGTGAGATAGGTTGCTGTATTTTGGATCACCACTTACAAAAGGCAACCTAGTATGTAGGTTTTTTCAAAAATTTTGTTACAGCAGTCTTTGTTGTTCATATAAGTAACATTGAAGAAGATGTACATAGAAAAACTATTCAATCAAATGTTGGGATATTAACTGTAATTGATGTATGCTATATTTTAAAAATACAGCAGCCCATATATTTTTTATAATCTATTTTTAAATTATACATTATACTGATATAAATTTTATATCAATAATATACATCTATCCCAATATACATATTTATTAGCTATTGATCAGAGATTTTACTAAGAAAATATTTAGTTATGATAAAAATGTAGATTTTAAACATTCTTCATTAAATTTTTCTTTTATTTATTTGGTTTAGGAATTTAAATTTTGCATAATATCCATATTAATAATATATGTGTAATGTTATTTGAGAAAATTTTAATGAATAGTGATAATAACATGATATTAATAGGACTTAAACAACATAGGCATTTTTTGTTTGACTCCCTACTTTAACTATAACATCTTTATGTATTTGATAGCCTATAGTAACTTTTGATGCAATTTTTAATCTTTCTCTTAATTTGCGTCTGTAAAGAGAAATGAAGTAATTAGATTTTGTACCAATAAATATTTTTACATATATATTATGGTATATGTTATACATATACAGTACAAATATATATTATTTACCCAATTTCTATAACGCTATCTTCATTATTGGCATTTGCAGTCCATACACCAATTTTATCTCCTTTTGGCCTTACGTTTACAACAGCCCCACAAATATCATCTGAATATCCATTAAACGCTTCACCAATCATACATAAAAGTGTTTCTAGCCAAAAGTGATCTAGATCTGTATTTCTTTGCTTTTTATCCAAATTTATAAGCCACCTTCCACCACATTTATTAGCATCATCTTCCCACATGGGTCTGATTCCTTGTTTGAACATACTATAGTCACAACCTTGTCTTAATTCTGATGCTGCCTTTATATGATTGTATAAACTGTTGTTAAAATATAAGTATTATTAATTTAAAAATATATATATGAATAATAAATAATCAAGTATTACTGGATTGTGATACCAAATTTACCTCCAAAAATCTTCAGCTGTATCAAAGCTTGTAATTTTTCTTTGACTTTCTTCCCATGATTTATTTCTGTCTGGTTCATAATACCAAAGAGTCCATGTATGTTGAAGTGGATGTTTAATTAAAACCTCCGGCGGGAATTCATCGAAGTTTACTACTTCTGGTTCCTTCCTCTCGACTTCCTGCAAATAATTACAAATCATAATTTCAAATTTAGCTAGTTTTCTAGCTAATTTTACTTCCTAATACTTTTTGTATCGATTTCTTTTATTTTATATAATGTAAAATGCTAAGGATTGAATTCCATGTAGCGTGCGAATGAAATTAATTAAAATAATATTAAAAATGATTTTAATATCAGTAATACAATATGTCTTTTTTAAGCTCGTTAGACAGACAGTTTTCACCATGCTTAGGAGCAGATGGGAGGGGTAAGAGTAAGAGGCAATGAAGTGACCACGCTGTCATAAAAAAAATATTTCAATTTTTTCCCCAGCGTATGAATCGTAAATACACTCGAAAGTATTATCGTGTTATTTTTACAATGCACGTAATATTGCAAAAATGTTGGGGAAAATACCTCAATTTCTTCTGTATTACTAGTAGCCATGTCACACAAACTACATGCACAATATGCTCGCTCGGTGAACTAACAGCAAGGGCATCTGTCGGCAAAATTTTTTACACGAAATTTTCTTTCCCTAAGATAGAAACGTGAAATTGCATCGGCGCATCGGAGGACTGCCGCAATAAAATTTAAATAAGGTAATTAGGTGAAGAATAAAGTACTATTATATTACAATATTATAAAAAAAAAAACAATCGAGAAACACGATTCTATATCTAATCTTTTTTTAACACTTTCCTCGTTTTGATGTTGAACCAATATTATTTCAGTATCGCGGGAATTTTTTTTAATGTAACGTATCATTTTATCTGATATAATGACATCGATTGCATTTGTTTCATTCTCTATTTTTTTCTTAATTATGCAATTGTTTTTTTCCTTTTATGACATTTTAGATTTTCTTCTGTTAACAGATGTCCTAAAAGTATGTCAGAAATACATTTCAGTAAATCTATGATTGATTTATAACATTGCGATTTTTGTTACAAAGGCATTTTAAATAAAGTATTATATGTAAAGCAAATTATGTATATAATACACCTATAAAAAGCTATATCTAATTTTGTAATATGTACTATAGATATTTAAACAAAATTATACTAAAACAATATAAAAAATATGTACACAGTAGTTCGGAGTAAATTAATATGAACAAAAGCAAAATTTTGTTCAATATATATTCAACACGTTATATATATGTAGAAAAAGCAGAAATAGATTATTTATTATACCGTAATAATTATAATAAATAATGTTGGTTACTCTATTTATTTAACATAAAGAATTTGAAATAAGGGTTGGTATTCCTGAGATACACTTCAATATCCAGTGGCTTGACACTGGCGGTTGTCGTTATGTCGTACAATGTATTTACATTATAATTTAGGGAACGACATTTTTTCTCAAGATTATCAACAGTTCTATCTTCAGTATGAAACGCTCGGTAATAATTTATTTTTCTATTTCTCGTAATTTTACAGCAATGATAATAATATTAATAATCTATATTTATTTCATAAATAGTATTTTTAAGTAAGGTTAGTTTGACAGCGGTTTTATAGAATATTTTCATGTATTTAACAAACCGGCCTAATGTTACAATACCGATAATATTATGATACTAAATTTTTTATAATAACAAAATTTGTATACATCTTCTCATTTTTAATTCATAATTGTTTACTTTTTAGGTAACTGAAGAAAATGGAGAAGCAAAGAGATCTTTTGTTAAACAAGAATGTATCAATTTTGGATACGATGGTTCCTATCCTGCTTATACTTCATCATCTTCATCCCCTTCAACTGTCACACAACCTTTACCAGGACAACCACCATTACCTCCCATGCCTCCTCCTTCTAGTGGAGTTCCACCACCTCCACATGTATTTGGACCAGTGCCTTCTCAAGTTACACCTATACAGGCATGGACACATCCTCCTGCACCATGGCAATGGATAACACCTCAAACATCTCCTTTACCCCCTCCACCCCCACGTGATATGACTGCAAATTCATTTCAAAGAGAAATGCCTCTCAGAGGTAATTACATGAGACGAGAAAGGTTTACACATAATAAAAGTAATATGTATGTTCAAAGAAATAATTTTCATCGTAAAAATAGAAGACTTCCACGTTTTGGACAAACTCAGGGTCAGTTTGATCAAGCAGCATATTTTGGTGCAACATTGAGTAATAACCTTGGTTTGGAATGGCAAAGAAATAATTACACTGCCTCTACAGGTGATACAATTATGAATCATATGCCTCTTCCTAATCATCCTTTGCCTCCTATACCACCAGGGATTTTGACAAATAGACACGGTGAAGAAACTTCAGATCAGGATGCTAAAGTTGTTCTGGTAAGACACAATAAGATTGATAACAAATGTATTTATTTTACTTAATTATTCATTATTTATTTTAGGAAGAAGTTGTTGTTAAAAAGAATAAACAAAGAAAACCTATGTCCCAAAGTTATCCTAGTCGACCATGGAATAGAGAAGATGCAGAAAGAGCTTTGAAAATTGAAAACGAATATAACAAAACAGTCAAAGCTCAGAGTTTAATAATCAAATTCCCAGACCCTGATTTAAATAAAGATATTGTGAGGGAATTTCATCCTGGTATACAGAATATTCATTTTCAAAGTCCCAGTGGTCCTAGATATTGTTTTATACAGATGGCAGAAAATGTTGATATTGATGAAGCTATAAAGGAGTTGGAAAAAATACCCTTTGGAGTAGGTCATTTGAAAGTTGAAAGAAAATCCCTAAGGGATGAAGATAATCCCATGCCTGAAGAAATAGATCCATATACATTATACATAGGAAATTTACCAGAATCTGTTAACGTTAATGAAGTAAAAAGTAAGTTTCCAACAGCTGCTCGAGTAGATGTAGGGTATGCACAAAAAATGAGAAATACTCGGTAAGTTATTTATTTCATAAAATATGTAATAATCATATATATCTTTCTATAATATTGTATATATTTTGTTTTGTTCTATAGGTATGCTTTTATAAGGTACAATAGTGTGGATGAATCCATATCTGCTTATAAACAAGCACATGATTTAATGTGGGATACCAGAAGTATTATTGTTAGATTTAGAAGGCAGCGTGGTAATACTTGTCTTCCTGGAGAACCTAAACCTAATGTTAAAAAGGTTAAAGAAGAACCAAATAGTAATTCACAAATAAAGAAAGAACAGAAAGCTAATCATACCGAAAAAAATGAGGCAAAACTAGAAACTGATGTAGGAAATAGAATACAAGATAATTCTAGTAAAATGCAAAATAAAACGTCATCTCAGGTCCAAGAACAAAATGCAAATTTGCAATCATCATCTTCCTCTACACCAACTTCAATTGCATCAGCCAAATCAGCACAACAACAACAACCATGGGTAAATATACTCATATACATTCTGTATATCAAGGAAATGATGAGAAAAAATGAAATAATAATAAAAATAATACCAAAACTAGATAGGGCGGACTAAAAATTAACCTTTCTTTTAGACTAGTCAACCACCTCAAATACCTTCAGCATCTGAAGCTCCTCCACCTTGTTCAGCAGAAAGAGAATCGGTTCCAGAAACGATAATGCTTACAGAAATTAAGGAAGAGCCAGCAGATTATGAAGAAATGGAATGTAATATTCGCTCTGATGATGATATAGACGATGATATAGATGATGATGATGATGACGATGAAGAAGAAGAAGAAGAAGAGGAAGAAGAAGAAGACGATTCAGATGATAATGATGATGATAACGAAGACGATTATGAAGATGAGGAGGAAGATATAGATGAAAGTAGAAATTTATCGTTAAATAATAAACGAGAAATTGCAGAAGTTAACGAACCATCTGATGTATGTAAAACATATTTAATCACTATGTATATCATTTCGGATTAAGCATGTTTATAATAGTATTTTACGTTTATTGTAATTATAGTATATATTAAAAATATATAATAAATTTTTGAGCGTATATTAATTTCCATGTTTTTTGTTTCAGCATCTTGACCAAATGTTCAGTGAATTAGAGAACATGACTGGTGACATCGGTTTTTAATTCGTTAAACTGAACTCTCATACCGATTAATATTTGATTTAAAAAAGAGGTTGATGTCACGCAGTATGTGTACATAATTCTAGTTCAGAAGTGAGATGAATGTAACGAGTGAGACTGCATTTATTTAAGTATAATGTTAGTAATTGAGTTATATTTAAATACTTTTGTACTGATATGTTTTTACCTTATAGATTTTTACGCTTACATTTGCTTAGAATATTCTTTATGTAAACAATTGTGAATATTATTAAAATTATTTTCTGTATTTTTAGTTAGATCTATTTTTTCTTGAAAACATTTTTTAACTCTCTAGGATTAGTTAGTATGAACCTTAACATTCTTTACACTTTATTTTATGAGTACTAAAAACCCTTATAGTTTTAATTAATTTATATTTTTCTTTTCAAACAACTCGTACTAAAAACTAATATTTAGTACATAAACTGGAAATTCTTGTTTTCTTTAATAATTTGCATTGCGATTTCTATAATTGCAACTTATATTTCTAAATCAAAATTTTGATATATAACAAATAAATAACATATAAGGGGAGTGTTTTTTATGTAAAATAAACAGATTGCAATTTATATTACAGTAGAAGTGTTTTAATAAATTCAAATTAAGTGAAGCAAGTATACAATAATACTTTGCGAGAGAATCATAATTTGAAAATTAAATGTATTTCCGGTACACACAAGTGCCACCTACTTCCTACCAGTCGACCGGTAAGAAAGCGCGGGTAGCGTTACCGGTGTAGTTACTATTTTAATTGTCGATATTTATTACATTCATCAGTTGTGTGAATTAAAAGTCGAGCAAAATAGTAAAAATGTTTGAGGCACGTTTGGTACAGAGTGCGATTTTGAAGAAGGTGTTAGATGCAATAAAAGATCTTTTAACCGAAGCCACCTTTGAATGTTCTGATTCTGGTATTCAAGTACAAGCTATGGATAATGCTCATGTCTCCTTAGTTTCTCTTAATCTTAGGAGCGATGGCTTTGATAAATATAGATGCGATAGAAATTTATCAATGGGCATGAGTATTGCATGGTAAGATATTAATTTCAATGTAATATTTACAAAGGTTATGGCTTTTCTCTTTTTTCCATAATAAAATAAAGAGTAGATACTTTTAAACAAAAGAAGTACCTGTAATTCCTACCTTTTTGTAAAGACAAAATGTTTTATGTTCGTATATATATAACAAAGTGAAATTACATCAATTTCAAATAGTAAATGAAAATTAATAAAATGGTTTTAGCATGTCCAAAATTCTACGATGTGCTGGTTCCGAAGATACAGTGACATTGCGAGCATTGGATAATCCAGAAAATATTACATTTATATTTGAATCACCAAATAAAGAAAAGCTTGCAGAATATGAAATGAAACTTATAAATATGGATCAGGAACATCTTGGTATTCCTGTAAGATTCCATATACATTAACATATATGAAATTTTTCTTTTAAAGAATAGAATTATAAAATTTATTAATTATCACAGGATACTTCATATTCGTGTGTCGTAAAAATGCCATCTCAAGAATTTTCACGTATCTGTAGAGATTTGAGCCAATTTGGAGAATCCATAACTTTTGCATGTTCTAAGGAGGGTATAAAGTTCAGTGCTTCTGGAGATTATGGACAAGGTATATCATTTTTTGCGTAATAAAACGAAATGGTAGGAAGGATTATACTAACTTATTTTTGTATGTTAATTATATAATACTTACATTAATTATATAAGCATTTCGTGTCTGTAACATCTTGTAGTTAGCACTATTCAGAAGTTATATAGCAACTGGCTGAAATTAAATGACCTGAAAAGTATTTATTTGCTTGACCTTCACTATTATGAAGAATAGATCATACATGTATTTATGTTTATGTCTGCTTATATTTGTATATTTAAAGGAGATAATTCTTCCTGTAGTAAAATTCATTAAAATACAAATGAATTATGAAAAATATATATTGCACAATGTAGAAATAAATCTATACAATGAATATTGTTATAAATTACAGTTGTACTCATGTAAATTATTTTTTTCAGCCACTGTTAAGTTAGCACAAACAGCAGATGCAGATAATGAAGAAGAAGCAGTAGTTGTCAATATGCAAGAACCAGTCAAACTAACATTTTCATGTCGTTACCTTAATTGTTTTATAAAGGCTGGGCCTTTATGTACACAAGTACAACTATCAATGTCTAATGATGTGCCCCTAGTATGTGAATACAAAATTGGAGATATTGGACATATTAGATATTATTTGGCACCAAAAATTGATGATGATGAAGAAAATTAAATTTTTATACA
Source organism: Bombus vancouverensis nearcticus (assembly GCF_051014615.1). Lineage (NCBI taxonomy): Eukaryota > Metazoa > Arthropoda > Insecta > Hymenoptera > Apidae > Bombus > Bombus vancouverensis. Next base: position 9,057,617 of record NC_134915.1, read on the forward strand.
CTTTCAAACTTTTAAACATTTTTTTTAGTGTATAAGTCAATAACATCATAAATATAATGTATTATAGCATTGCTTTAATTTCATGTATTTTGATTTTCTTGTTCATGTATTTATCATATTATTAAAGATTAAGTATATTTCAAGATTTTACTAAAAACAGAATGATAGTATTGCTTAGATAAAAAAAAGATATATTTTGATATTCATTATTGAGGAACGATTAAGGATAATTAAAAATACTTTGAAGGTCATATATTTAAATTTTACATTTAAAAGTCATTTGGCTCGTCACAGTGTTAGCGTAACGTGGAATTGACACTTAGATTCATAATAGAGTGACACGATCATGATTAACATGGTAATGTGGTGTCATTCTTATAAGATTCATATTGTTACCGTTTGATAAACTGTGACAATATTTTGATAATATTGCGTTTTTTACATGTAAGAAGAACTCAATATATTTCCAAAACATTTGATGAATTTTGAATTATGTGTTACTTCTTATATCCTAGCCTAATTAAAGTTCAAATTTTTCACTTATTTTTAATTATCTTATTTCTTATACCTTTTGTGTATAAGCTAGTTTAATATAAAAATACATGATTAGTTTACGAGCTGAGGGAATAAGTGGGCTACCGTGGATGGAATAGCCTAGAAGTATACAGTTAAATCTTACATAATTTGGATCTCATATAGTTACTAAATAATTATATATTAATCAATAGATGTTGATTTATACTATAAATTATTTCACACGCACATACTGCGAAGACTTGTATATCGTTAATCCTTATTTTTACGCATTTAAATGAAACTTTTAATCAAAATAAATATTTTTCACATCCTGTTCTATGTTCAAGAAATGAATTTAAGTAGCAACGAAACATGACACTTTGGCAATAGTAATCAGCCTCTTTGGTTTTAAAGCCCTGGTATTGCTTTTGTGTTTTTAACATAATAGTTTCGCACTTAAAATTAAAGCCATTATTTTTGTACATAATAAAATGATCAAGACGCATTCACGTTAGTAAATTACACTCACGTACAATTATTGAATTTAATGGAAAAAGAGAATACTGAAGTTATTCATCTAAATTGTAATAAAACTAATCAAGCTGTTAATATCTGCTCATTTTCAAAGAAGATGCCACGCGCATCGTAACATTTAATTATTTGGACCAATTTGACATGCTTATGCGAGATTATCCATGCATATACTGTTCTTTCAGTCTATAAATATAATTTTAAAAAGTATGAGATGTCACGTGACATTTACTCTATGAATGAAGTATCAACAAGTAAAAGAACATGTACAATTGAAAAATTATGTAAGGGCTTAAGCATTCGTGTTGCCATTACTCCCATATAAGCTGGGATGTACATACTTGTCATGCAATGTCCTTAAATGCCTTAGTAAATTACTTTTTACGTTAAAGCCTTTTTGACAATAGGAACAAAGAAAAGGCTTTTCCCCTGTATGCGTTCTTTGGTGAATTACCATGGATGCATGGCTTGGAAATTCTTTTTTACAAATGTTGCACAATTTTTGATGACTTTGAAGCTTTCTTTGTTTAGGAGGCGCCGAGTTATTCATCACAGCTAACTGCTCTTCTGTATGTTCTGTCTGTATATGGCGTACCCATTCTTGAGGCGTTATGTACATGTCACCACAAAGATCACATTTTAAAGGTGGAAAATCCTTGCTGTCGTCATCCACTTCGCCCTGTAAAAATAATGCATACAATGATAATTTCATTCAACATCCGAGATATTAAGCGATATTTTGTTGTTCTTACCTTTCTCCTTCTTCTCCTACCTTCGGCTATATCAGCGTGCGTCAATTCAATGTGTCTTACCCAATCCGATGGCTGATGAAATGTTTGACTGCACATGTCGCATGTTAACGGGGTGTATTCTTCCTCCTCATCTGCGCTATGTACGATTTCCTATAATGATTTGTATTATATAATTTTTTTTACTAAAGGAAACTTTTTACACACCTTTTATTCAAGAGAATGTTTTCAAAATACTACGTACCGGTTTTATATCGATCTCATGATCTATCGTTAATGAATCCGATGGATCATCCATAGCTTCTTCCCAAATTGGTTCATCTTTCACTAAAAGATCCAAGTTCAATTCGGTCTAAAACATGCGATAAAATAAAAATATTTTATTCGATATGATAAATTCTATTAGATGATATCATCTTACGTTTTCACCATCTTCGCTTTTAGATTTGTTAGATTCCACATCGCTGTTAGTAATTCTTCTTTTTTTCCCATTGGTCTCCAGATTTTCGTTATTCTTACTCTGTTCGATATTCTTATTTTCCTCCAAAACTTTCGATTCTGGTTCGCTAATCTTCTCCTCGATTTTCTCAGTACTCTTTCTCTCTGAGGTAGGTTTCTGAACGTCATTTTGCATTGGCGTAGTCTGTTGCGCATTTTCGACAATTTTCTCTGTACTTGGTTGAACCAATTTGATTTTTTGAATTTGACCGGTTAAAGGTGGCTGCTCCCGTTTGTCTCGATCCACCTTCTGGCTATTCGATTGTACATTCTCCTTTTTACTTCCGCTATTGGATCTCCATAAACCGCGTACACGCAGTATATCACCTGCTTTTAATACACCTTCTAATTGATCATTTGTCACGGTAGCTTCACCGCTGTACATGTATTGAATCAGAATTTTTAATGTGCGATATCCAATTTCTGTTGGTAATACCTGCAGTATAATGTTACATTATTGACTTATCTCCTATGATTTATATATTAACAGATCAGTAATGGAATGAGGAAAGATATACGAACCACAATTATTGGAGCGTTCGTATTTGCACCAAAATGACATGTTTGAAAAATGTGACTGAGATACGACGAACAAGCGGCAAGGACAAATCGATGAGCCGCCACGTGCCGGCCACAGGACGTTGCTAACAAGACATCTGCGAAGGATTCTGAATGGAGTAACGTCGCGACAGAGCTGTGTAGATGCGCGCCATAACTGTGCCATTTAAGTTGATAATTCTCCGAAGGAACGATGGCCATGTTTTCTGTATCATTAACAAACAGAAAAAAAAACATTCTGTTACAGATTTTGTTAGTGAACGATACCTATGTAGTAATACATATATTCCATTGTTGTATTTATTAAGCCTGTTGCGTCGACCGCGTTTCGTTTATATTCGTATAATTCTTGTATCGTGCATTTCTACAAAAGGAATATATAAAATAATACACTATAAAAGATTGATAGACATTTGAAAATACAAAAAGATAACGATCTGTTTCAACGGAGCTTAATAATTCTAATAATCTCGCAAAAGTACTATTGGATACTAAGAAAAATAGTATCTCGTATATTATTGTTCCTTTAATATTTGCATACCGTTTCAATAGTAAACAAATAATCGTCATTTCATGATGACTATTATCGATTATCTGATTACTAATATTATATTTGAATATAATTGTCGAAGACACTTCGATTGCAAATTTCTTTTCTTTTAATCGAACTCGGATCGCGGCGTCGAATGTTTTCCAATATATACGTTTCCGTTACTAAAATCACAGAAAAAAACATCACGAGGAAAATTCCTTTGATTACTTATGATGCAGGTTGGCTCGATTTCAATACAATATTAAACGGATTCGAACGGAAAACGGAGCATGGATGATAATGAAATAATTACGCACTCTCTTCGGCACCCCACATTCACACCCTTATCTGAATCCTCGTTAACGTTCGTTCAACGATCGTGTGCACGTTGTACATAATGTCTTTGGAAAAAATAATCTTACGCGGGACGAAACGTCGTTGTCGCACTCGAAAATCAACGATCTTAGATCGTTTCCATAGCGAGGATCATTGATTGCTCAGCGCGTAAACGGTTGCATGATATTGCCGCTCGTCGCACGAACGTCGAACCACAAAGAACTAAAAATCTCGGCTGCGAAACGTTTTACAGCGCGTCGTTACGTTGTCAACGTGGTTACCTGACGACATCGCCCAGAACTTCGCAACGCGTCACTCGGCTTCACCTCTCTCCCGTTTTTCTTATTTTAATTGTAACACGATAATCCTCGAGATCTGCGGCACCACACAGTGTATCTCGCACGCGTCGTTGGTGTTTTGAAAGGCGCTTCGCGCGGATACGGGACACGGGGCAGATATGAGCATCGAACCGCCGCGTAGGGGCCTAAAAATCGATATTTCGGTCTTTGCTCCATCCTCTCCGGCGGTGCAGCCGTGCTCGCTTTCGCGGCTAGGTAGGGTGCCCCCTGTTCATCATCGATTTTCCCGGCTACCAATCGCACGCATCCATTTATCGCATCGATCGCCCGAGCTGATTTCAGCGTTTGCGTCCGTCCGTCCATCCGCCCGCTCCACGATTCAGACCCGTGCACCCCGCCGCACCCGACCCCTTTCCCCACACCCTGCTCCATATCCTATCCTCTGTTCAACCTCCCACCCTGAAACCACCTCGTCAGCTACTACCTTAAGCCGTATAGACGCGACTAAACGCGACCCTTCACGATCCTTTTCGTCAGCGACGCCGGATACCACGATATCACTTGGCTTGCTTCATCCACGACGCCCCAATGTTGACTCCATTGCCTGTTGATATCCCTCTATCCTTCACGTCACTTCTTGCCACTCGATCCTTTTATTATATTCGGTTAATGCTTAATGCTGCGTTGCAACTCAGAGTGCACCGATCACGTTAAAAACGCAAGATCAAAAAAGTCTGTTGTCGCCCCTAGCGATGCGTTGTATATTGATTTTTTCAAATTTGCGTAATGATTTTACGACGCGGCGGTAAAACTCTAGAGTTCGGGTGAGTGTAACGTGGAACTAGACGAGTGCAATTTTTGTTGTTGCTGAATTCGTTCAATGCAAAAACATATCTTCGTTTGTTGAGTTAGATGACCTTTTTTCCTACAAAAAATTTAAATTCAGATGGGGTTCTTGCTCGGATACGATAGTAAGAGACATATACGTTATTAAACGGAGCTTATCTATTGTACACTATGTTATTATATTGTTTAACGATCAATTTTTCTTAAAAACGTAGGTTGTTATTCAATACTATAGTAATGTAAATATTACCGAATAAAATGCAGCGATGTTCGCTCGAATCTCTTTGTAAATAGTTCATTAACCTGAAATGCTGGATCTATAGATCTATGAGGCAATATTCCGGGGTTAGTTTATATATATATGCAGTAAAATTTTTAGAATTGCTGCTGCTTTGTTGCTAAACATACCTGAAGATGGCGTTCACAGTAAGATTCTTCGATTTTCAAGATTCCGTTTGAAAGTGTGCATGTATATGTGACAACGTACTGCATTGCGTCGACGACCCATTTTGCAGTAGGAGCGATAAGTTACACACCTTCCTACCATTAAATAATCAATCCCATAGTTCGAACTACAGTTCTCTATGTGCATAATCAATTTACGTGTACATGGTTATTTCTTCGGTGTATTTCAATCACCATTAGAAACTTATATTATTAGAGTCAGAAATTTATTTTGTATTATTTTCTAGAAGATCTACTCCTTCGTACAAACTCTGGTAGTAATATGTAGAGTGTTCGAAGTGGTATTGCGATTTTTATGCGTTCTCGCGCTTTCAAAATCGCGATTTTCTTTTATTATCGATTTCTCGCTAAAAGCGTTGCACTTGAAATCGAAATCGGTTTCTGTACTAGGTCACGTGGCAATAAGATCACGTGGCGCTTCTGCATACTCCGTTAGAGGGAAGCACAGATGATCTCGAGCAAGCACGACGGCCAACAATCCTTTCCTGTAAATACATACATACGTTATTGTCATCAAAGTGAGGTCGATTAACTAAAACAATGCCACGGCTTCCAAAAATGTAATGCTCGTCGTGGCATTAAAGGCTATATGGAGAGTGCACAAGTGTTTATATGTCACAGTCAGAAGTGACCTAGTTTACAAATGAATTTTCGCTTCTGAATTTTCTTTGGCTATGACCCTGCAGTGAGTGTTCTTGAAGTCGGTGGTCTCCGTGAGACAGTAGCGATACTGTCTCGAAAGTGAGTTCATGGCTGTTTATAGAATGCGGAAGAAAGTAAACGATACCGTTTAATCTGTTTAGAACGAGAATTTTTATGAAATATGAATGTCATTGTGTTTTCTGCGAATGAAACAATTAGGTTACGTTGACAAGAAACACGGTCCTTTACAAGTACTAAACAGCATTATAGTATTTTGTATGTCTATGGTAGGGGTTTTGAGATGTTTTATTTATACAAAATAACAATGTGCGTGAAAGCGCACAACATTGATGTTTTAAACTTACACATTTGTGAATAATCTTTATAAAGATTAGATAAAATCAAAAAATCCATATGAATCCGTGCAGTTATCTATAAAATGTGTTACAGTTCATTGAGAAACAGCAGTAGATCAAGATGAAATATGATTGTTCGAACACTCATGTGATAATATTAAATAACCACTACACAATCCTAATGAATTATCTCTTACAAATTGGATGTTACATATTTGTACATACGAGGAGTGCATGAAGCAATTTGCTTACATTTACAAAATGCCGCATATAACACGAAAATGGGAACTTTTCCCAGGCAGAAATCGATTTTGCTGTGATGGCAGAGTAATGATGGCACCACAAACTGGAGTATTTTATGTGACTGTGTGCCTCATTGCTGGAACAAGTGGATTATTTTTTGCTTTTGAGTAAGATTATTATTTTTAAAGTAGAAATCACATATAAAACGAAATCATATATATCAAAAAATTGTTCTAACAGTTTTATGTATTTTTTTCTAGTTGTCCATTCTTAGCAGTTCATATAACACCTGCTATACCAGTTATTGGTGGTCTGTTATTTATTTTTGTAATGTCTGCTTTGTTTAGAACAAGCTTTAGTGATCCTGGAGTTATTCCAAGAGCAACACTCGATGAAGCTGCCTATATTGAAAAACAAATTGGTACACACAAATATATTTCTTAGAAATAATTTTGATTAGTTTTATGTTTTAATATATTGTAAAGTTATATTCAAGTTTACATTGATTAATTTTATTACAATTAAAAAATTTGTCTTTTACATATTGGGTAAAGAGGTACCAAACAATGGTAATTCTAAAATGTACAGACCACCACCTCGAACAAAAGAAGTATTAGTCAAAGGGCAACCAGTAAAGTTGAAATATTGTTTTACTTGTAAAATATTCAGACCACCAAGAGCTTCACATTGCAGCTTATGTGACAATTGTGTAGGTATGTATACTTATCATGATTTATTATAAAAATTACTTTTATGAGAATCTAGAAATATGTAATTATATTTTTAGAGAGGTTTGATCATCATTGTCCATGGGTGGGGAATTGTGTTGGCAGAAGAAATTACAGATATTTTTATGCCTTTATTGTGTCCTTGGCATTTCTTTGTGTTTTTATATTTGTATGTGCTGTTACACATTTAGTAATGCGTAAGTGTATTAATTAAAGCAAATGAAAGATAAAAAAATTAGATGGTTTAATTTTTTATTTATTTAATTATAGTCACAAAAGACGTTAGACCATTTTTAGACGCAGTAAGGATATCTCCTGGAAGTGTTGTTGTAGCAGTTATATGTTTTTTCTCTGTATGGAGTATTCTTGGTCTCGCTGGTTTTCATACATATTTAACTACTAGCAATCAGACAACTAACGAGGATGTAAGCATTATTAATTTTAGCCAGTTAGCTGCGGAATTTAGTTTTAGAAATCTCTCATGGGATAGATAAATAAAATCAAGCGATGACGAGTATACACATCAAACGCAGGGCAGATGCTCCTAAAAATATTTCAAAAAAGAAAAATTAAAGAAGAATATAAGAAATTCAGTTGGTCTTCCTATTGTGGTACTTTTCGAAATATCACACAAAGTAGCACTTTACAAATCGAACGCCAGTACCATGACACGTTACGAATTCCATTTTTTGAACAGACGGCAGGTCTTCGAAGTGGATTTACTTTTGGTGATATAACTGGTAAAAATTAGGGAAATGTTTTTTGATGAGACGTGTAGGTTTTGCAGTTCAACTCGTAGTTGGTCGATCAAGTTTCGAAGTTTGTGTTTGTTGAATTGCATGCTCTTCAATAATTTGTTCAACACATTTGATTAAAAATTTAATCGACTTAGTTTGGGGTTGTTTTTTTTATATAATACGTCTAAATAAAAAAGCACATAACGTTTATAAGATAGAGAAATATCTTCCTTAGTATTTCTATTACATAATATACAATTCGGGAATAACCGATATATCAAAGAAAATAATCTAATTTTTCTGCAATACTGGCAATATAAAGTAAACATACCACTAAATGACATTTTTATTTCTTCTCACTAAAATTTGGAGTTTTTATAGTAAATGGTAATTTTTTATTTTACACGACGAGTATACACTAAACGCATCGAAGTAAAGTTTTTGTTTGACATGTATACACGTCAAGCGCTGTTAACTGGTTAATAAATATGTATTTGAAATTATTAAATAATTTTAAAATAATTTGAATCATTTTTATAGATAAAGGGGTCATTTTCAATTAAAACAGGACAAGAAAGTTTTAATTTATATAGCCAAGGAAATATATGTGGAAATTGTTTCTATGTATTATGTGGACCAGCACCACCTAGTTTAATTGGTAATTCACTTTTAAATTCGTAGTATTCCCATCTTAATTTTTGGAGATGTTATTTACCTATATCGATTTTTATAGATCGAAGAGGTATAGTAACTCCCGAATATCGTGCAGAGCAAGAAAGAGTTGGTGGTGACAGTGTAATTACTAATAATAAAACATATGGTACAGTGAAAATCGTACAGCCACAGGTATTGAAATATTTATTAATTTCCTTGTATTTTATATATACATATCGTGTTGTATAATATATTATTATTTATATATCGTTTTTCTTTTCTTATCATTGCAGTCTAATGGTACAACTGTTCAAACAAATCCCAGCCCAGATCTCACAGGTTCCATGAACAATCTTGTTTCTGGTCAGCATTCACCACAAATTGAATCGATAAACGGTGAGTTAAGCCTTTTAAGGCATACCGCTCATTATCCCGAAGATCTTCCAAAATATCCACGTCGATATATTAATGACATTTATGCTCCGGCATATCCTCGGCAACATTGTTTTCAGGAACCTATGAAACATGTAAAGTATGATACAGAAATAACAAACCCAGATTTTCAAAAATATCCATGTAGGCGTGAGGAAAATTTACATAAATATTCTCATAGGTGTAGGGAAGAGTATCATAGATGTTCAGATAATAATTTGATATACGATCAATGTGTCGGTGATCAAAAATATAGTATTGATCTTCAAAAATATCTACAAAGATATTCTGAGGATCCTATACGATATAAAATTGATGACAAAACCATTTACACTGATCTCCAGAAATTTCCACAATGCTATTCTGAAGATCCAATACGAATTTCTCAATCTCAGCATACTCTCAAGTATAATAACTTGAGATGCACTGTTCACGGTTTAAAATATCCAATATCAAAGAACCTCTTGCCAACTGTTGTAATGTCACGAATATTAGGGGCAGGAGGAATGCCAATTATTGGTCAAAATGCAATAGGACTTGCAGTTAACAGATTTGGTTCAGGACCTTTAAATAATGCTTTTTCTTATGTAGAAAATTCTTTATGTCCAAATGATAGCACTGAAGAAGATCTTTTAAATCAGAGATTTATCATGAGCTCAATAAGCGATAATGATGATATTTAATGTTCTTTATAAGATAATTTTCTTTCTTTATGTTTCTTAAATAATATTACTCCATCTATTGAAGAAAATTAAATGGCTATAATATACTTGTTAACAAATTTTTTAGTATATTAGAATCAAAATAATATAAGTTCTAATTCTATCCTTTATTATTAGCAAAAGCTTATATAAATGAAGTTTTGATGTATATATAAATATTAGTGAAAGTAATAATATCTAAAATGACATTTATAATAATAACAAAGGTAATCATTATTATGATGATTGTTCATGTTTTCTCATATTATAACATATATAGATCTTTATAAACAAAGAACATTCTAGTTGAATTTGATTGTTAACAACAGAGATTTATTTATTTTTTGACTGTTCAATTTGGTATTGGACATATAGATATTTTTTTTAAAAAAAGATAAAGGAGAAATTAATATTCTTGTTATAATGTTATATATCCTGACTGAAAATGGGACTGAAATATTAGTTTCATTACAACTTTTAATACTTTATAATGATATACTTTTTAAAAATACGCGGATAATTAAAATTATTTGTTTTTACATTATAGAGTATATTATAAACAAATGGTATATGATATATTTAATTCAAAGTCAATTTTACAATGTTAATCTTTAACGTCAAACAAAGATTAATTTGAATATACATATTTGAACCATCATCAAGTATATAAGATAAATTTAAGTTTTTTACCGTTTAGCCGCACTTTTTACATGATTCAATAAATTGTATTTCTTTGTTGTTTAAAAATTACGTCCTGTTATCGAGGGCTCAGAGCATACCGTTTGGTAAGTTAATTTTGCTTTATTCCACTCGTCATTGTGTGTATGTTTAATATGAATGAATTGATATTTATTAATAGTTGTTAATAAACACTTTAAACACAATATATACGCCCCACATTATTGGAGACTAATTTCAAAATGTTATATCAATTTAAGGGTTTATGGATTGTGACTAATTAATTAGTTCTTATTACGGGCACTGGGATTGTGAAAATACAATATGTATATAAGTATATGTATAAATAAATATGCACACAGTTTCACATATATAAGGGATATTTTATAGATTTATGTTCATATGTGTAATATCAAAATTGTTGTATATTATACAGCAATGATCATGTAAGTTATTTATTACTATGATTTTTGGTTTTAATCAATATGTACACATAGGAAAAACATTAATATGTCACCTTACTGCCTGGGATATTTTCTTTATTGCAGTTTAGTTTTTATTTATCTTATTCATTTATGCAGCAAAATTACACAGTACCGCACTTTTGCAATGAGTTGCATTATATAATTTATGTTGCTAATGAGCGTTTATAACAGCTTATTATTGGATTTCAATGGCAATTATTGAAATTCTAATATTTTTTGTATATTGTATATGACCTGTATATATATTTAAATAATTTTGTACATTTTATTGTTATTAACATTTGTTTTTAGGTAGTACTACAAACAGCGTGAGTCAACTTGTTACCAATGAAGTACCACTAGCATCACTTAATATAGCTCCAATTGATATCGATGAAATCGCTCCGCTGCCTTCCCGTCAAAGTGTTGTGGTTTCATCCACGTTAGATACGTCCTCTATACCTTCGGTAACTGTAACAACACCTTTGTCTGCATCTAGACTTAGATTGTTACAAGATACTACCATGATAGAGTCTGCTTTAGACTTAGATTCGCTGGAAGACGCAAGCGTCGGTAGAGGCAGTCAGGCAGGACTTATAAAAATGGGAGCAGTATAAATAACTGAATCTATTTTATCTAGTTAGATTTTATCTAGTTAGATTATAGATTAAGTTTTTATCTAGTTGGATCATAGACTTTTAAAATTTTCGACGCTTATCGAAGAATAGTGCAGGTCGAAGTTCACCTTTTTCATATTGTACCTGTACGTGTATGTACCATTTTACAAATTTAATAATTATTGTATAGCTTACAATATGTAGATGCACAAAATCCATGCAAGAGTAAAAGAGTAGAATTATTATTTGGTTTATGACGAATTTATTTAAATTTTAATTAATTTAATAAAGGGATAGCTTCCTGATGTAATATGTCTGTTTTTGATCTGCACTATTTATTCATTACATTTAGCATTGTTAACTTCATTCCAGCCATTTACATCTTTCTTTTTTCATTATATGAAATTAGTAAATGAAAATATTCCCTACCTACAATATACGTATATCTATATATAAAATGTGGTGATTTAACATATTATGATACTCTTACTGTTATACATAAGCAGATGATATGTGAGTTAAGGAAAATGTACTGCTTAATTATGTCTTAACATAAATTTATATCTATTTTTCTGTTAATATAAACTCCAACTTCTTATTTTTGTCATGCACTGTATTGGAGTAACAAATTTCATTTTTAACTGCAGTAATATGTACATTTTGAAATCTTCACCAAATAAAAATTTATCATTAAATATAGAATTGAAAACAGTGAGAAAAAGTGTGGTAGTTAATATGTGTGCAAATTGTATTATTAGAAAATGTTTATATGCATTTAAACGAATACTACTAAAAATCAGAAAAACTACAATTCTTAAAAATTTTAATCTTAATTTTATTACAAACTAACTGCTACTAAAAGTATAAAGTATTATTTAATTTTACTTTTCTATATTGGTAAACTTTATCATAATTATCCCTTTTATTCAATTTGCTATGTACAGTGTAAAGAGAATTTTGTAAATATAGGAATTTTCATATATATTAGCATAGTTTTGCAAGCATTTGAACAATTTGTTATAAAGCAAAGTGAATTGTACCAAGCATTTTCAAAATAGGAATATCACTGCCTCATTTATAAATAATTTATGCGTCGCCATTGCATGTCATTATTTAATTTGATGTAATCAGAAAATAGAAATTATTTATACAATGAATTAATGAAAAAAGAAACGATTTTACTAGTTGTCATTTTATCTTATACTGATTGCCATTATATTGATTTTGAGAGTATCTTTTTTGTACATATATGCGTGTATAATATCATATGTATATACTGTGTAGATGTTATTATGATAAGATGATGTACTATAAGTTAAAAATATACCAATATGTTATATCATATTAAACCTACTTCAAAATTCTTTAGCAGGTATAAGATGATGATGCACATAGATAATGATTAGTACTCCTCAAAGTGCAGAAATTAAATACTACAGATAATAGGTAAAAGTATCTTTATTCAGTTGTTTTACATCAATTGTATGTATATCTTTACAAAAATATTTAATTATGACACAAAATATTGGAATAAAATTATTGATACAGTGTTATTTTTTGTAAATATTTTCAATTATACATAACTTATAATGTAGGTTAATAATTTAATACTTTTACACAATAATTTGCAGACAATGCGACCGATTGAAGTCTATATGCATAAATATATCACCATCATGTTAAAGCAAATGCTGTTTTTATTTATTATCGTTTTCTTTTGTACTCCCAACATCACGATGATTTGTGTTAAAAAAATGTACATATATTATATTTTACATATTATAGTAAAATATAAATTCGTTCTTTTATAAATATTAATAAAGCTTTTGTATTACGATAGCAAAAATTACGATTAAAACTGCAATACTGAAACTTACAATGTATATTTTTGTTTGATAGTTTCCAGATGAATCTATATTAAGATCAACAGTTTTCACATCAATTTTATTTTGAGAATAGAATTCTGTAGGATCTGTTAAAAAAAAATTTTATGTTAGTACACATACATATATATAAATACATGTAATCTTTCAATCAAGCATGTAATACTTACCAGCTTCAAATTCAATGTCTTTTTGAACATTACTTTCCTGAACCTCTAAGTCTAAGAGTTCTTGCAACGATAAAAGAGCTTCTTGAGGTCCCTCACCAGGAAATAGGTAGTCTGACAATGTTACTTTACTTTCAGGCAATGCTATTAATACTCTTCTTGGAGGTTCGTGTAACGTTATATTTTCTGAGAAAGTAATGAAATGAACAATTTTGTATAACTATTTAATTTCTTATGTGGTGAAATAGATACCTTCTGGAGATCCATTTTCTTCTTCAATCAAACTATCCCAATGCATTTCTAATCTACTTGCTAATGACCTTATTATGTCTTGCTTTATTGCAGCATTAGCTTCTTCGACATTTGCTTTTTGATGGACGAAAGTTCTACTTACTAATTGTCCAATCAAACGTATAGATGCATTGCATGGTGTTATCCTCACATCTGAGTTAAGATTCTTTTCATGCTAATAATTCACAAGATAAACTGTTATATTTATTTATATTACTATATATTATTAAAGACAAGTACTTACACATGGAATATATAAATTAATTTGAATTGATCGGTCATTATTATTTTTTTCATTATTTCTACAATTTCTTTCATCTTTCTTGTTTTTACTAATTAGCTCTAATCTATCATCTGGGGATCGAACTTCTCCTTCAATTACAATAAGGGAAGATTCAATGATATCTGACACACTCTTTAAAATATCTTGTAGTTGTTTTTTAAGAGTTTCTGGATCTTTATTAGCAGCAATGAGAAATAGACGATCAAAATCAATAAGTGCCTCAAGTTGATGCCAGTTGGTTGCTTTAGCTTGAAATTTCCAATCTACTGGTTTTAATATTTCATTACGGATTTCTATAGATTTACAAGTGTATCTAAAAAAAATAATAGAAAGTTAAATAATGATGAAAAGTAATTGTTAAATATATGACAATATATCATACTTTTGTGTAACACTATTTAAATATAAGATAAGATGTTCTTCATTATTATCCCCACATAAATATTTATTACATGATAAATTTTTTTGCATTGTTGTAAGGACAGATTTTAGTTTTTGTACATTATTATTATTATGTGAAATATCCTCTGGACCAACAATAAACGTTCCAAGGACACGCATTCCACCAGGTAACATTCTAGTAACCTGTAAACAACAATATTAAAGATCCTTTCTTTTTATGATTCTATATTTTAATTACATTTATTTGATATATTTAAAATGAAAAAAATACATACATGTTTAGCATGATCTGCAACCCAACTCTCTGGTATATCTTTTACTGCTTTAATGTGGTTTTCAGTAGCAGTATTTTGTTCAGATTTTGTTGTGGAACTAAGCAATGTTTCTTCCACTACGTTTTTACCAAGGGGTGGTGGTGTCTTTGCTAAGTGCACAATATAATCTTTTTGACCAGCACTCTGTAATATCAATCATAATTTATGTTGGATGATATAAAATGAAATCATTGAAACTTTAACAATATTCCAACCTTTCATCTAAAGCCACAATTCTAAAATGAACATAAGTTAAATAAAATTGTATGTATTTCGACAAAAATTCTATAAAAATGTACCATTTATATTTATTGAAATGATTTAAGAGTGTCTGTTAAGAAGTACATATGTCAGGACAAGTGACAAGAGCAGAGATGACGTGAAATTGGAACATACAAAAATCGAACCTGTCCCACAATTAGTCCTATCGTGTATTCATCTGGTTTTGCTAGTGACGTCAAATAATTATGAAGACGTTGTTCTGCATATACAGTTCGGCCCATTGCTTTTGATGTTTCTGTTAACAGGTAAATTGTATTACAGCTTACTATGTTAACGTTACCACTGTTATCACTAGTTGTACAGCGTACAAACCATTGACTAAGAATAGGATAGACTATGCATGCAATTCAAAAGAGTGTTCCACAGGCCCTGGTTCGAGCTACACAAGCTACGTAGCCTCTCATGGCATTTTATTATCACATGCGACATTATCGGTTCAGTATAGAATAAGATACCAACACTACTGAAATGGTAAGAATTATAATTAATGATATTATAGGGTGGAGAGGTAGGAGAAGAAGAGGAAAATGAATTATTTGTTAATAAACCAATGTTGGAATATACAAGAGTACTGTTAAGATTCTCTGATAATGAGGATTCGGTAGAATGGCTAACGATTGAACGGTAGATAAATTGCGAAGGACAAATTGAGGAAAATCTAAGGAAAATTTTCCGAGAAATAAAATTGGAAAATAAATGTGCTCAGCTGTTGAAAGAAAATAAAGATTTGATATTTTCGTTTCATCTTCACAATCTTCCTTCTGTTTTTTTGTCATTATTTCACTGGATGCCAAATGAGAGGTGTCGTCTGTATTTAATATAATTTGAAATGTTCATTTTAATATAATCCTCTTAACTTTAACAATATCAAAATTCATAGAATTAATAAATTTGCGCCAGTAACGAAAGTAAGATGGATAAAAAGCATGGTTAGTTACGGGGTTACACAATTTAGCCGTTACGTCTTCATATCTTTATATCTTACCAATAGTCAATTGTTTTTTCTATTTTTATTGTTTTTGTAAATGAACATGCATGTAAAACATATACCAGAGATACATATGTTTTATCAAAAATATTATTCATTGTTCGCCGATCTATTATTAAAACATTGATATTTAGGTTTTACCATAACAAAAACATTATCCCGACAAAAGTAAATTTAATGTTTAAATCTAAAACATTATCGTGTGTAAAAAATATATTAAAGTTACTGCACCATTCCACTGATCCGTTATCGTTTGAAAGTGAATATTCTCTTTTTTCTCTAAAAAAATATAGTAAACGATTCATTTCTCCTTCTTAGGCAACTTACCATTAATTTCATTATTGCGCGATTTTGTCATTCTCATACTTGTCTAGCTCGGATAGAGAAGTAGATATGAAGTTTTTCATAGAACTGTACAATTAAATAGGTTCTTGTTTATGATAGTGTCCAACTAAACAGAGTAGATCCCTAACTTAAAACTTAAATATATAGGTTCTTATGTATGCTAAATTGCAATCAAACAAGGCAGATCCCTAATTTTATAGGTTCTTGTATATGCTAATGCTCGTTCCTTTTAATACTTGGCCGCATGGTGCAGCACCTGTACTGTGAAATAACTAGAACTACGTGCGTAAACACTCATTTCATCTCTGACTATATATATCGCAAATATCCGTGATAATGCGAAGAAAGTCCAAGATTGATAATTGCTTTTCTTAAACATCTAGGACAAATATTAAATAATTAATAAATTATTCTATTTTTTAATAGTTATATTTCTATATTTAGAAATGTAACTCTCGTTGTCAGGATGCATGCGTTCATGAACAATAGGGCATGACAGCATGAATACGCTTTATTAAATAAATTATATACAGGTTCTCTCACATACAGACATTGTCGCATTATCAAAATGCTACATACTTACTAAATAAAATATAAATTATAATACGAAAAGATCTTCGACTACAATAACATTGACTTTAGAGGCCTTTACTGCTGAATCAACATGTCTAATCCCAAATACTCTTGTTCTTTCACATATTGAGGCTTGCAATTATATCTTATTATCATAAGTAAATAATTTTTTTAAATATAATCTTGCTGATTCTGTTGCCATAAAAAAAATTTTGTTTAAAGAAATTTTATGAAAAAGGTATAAAATTTTTATTTCATTGCAAAGCCCGAGTAAGAGAGTATCATCATTCTTTATGCAAGTGCCAAAAAGATATAAAAAAGGCTAACGTATGTATCAAATGCGAAATCTGAAAATGATTTCATGTTCCTCTTTCGTACCAATTCCTTCTCCTTTGTTATGTCCCCCATCCAGGACTCTTTCATATATCTGGTTTATAATAATAGATATTATTAGAATTATCACAGTCTGTGTATTTACAGTTTAAACGTTAACGTAATATCCTTCTTAAATTAATTTAGCAGCGTTCTTTTTTCTTGTGATGTTGTTTTGAAAAGAACCTTAGGGGAATTAGCTCTATCGTTGTGCATGGACGGCAGAGCATTACGGAAGAGAAAAAATATCTTCAATTTGTATAAGATAAAAAGAGAAATAGGGAAAGAATACTTCAAAGGCATGCATATCGGAACTAATGTTTCTATAGCTACTGGATAAATCTGCGTATCGTATGAAATAATATCAATAACTTAATTATTAATTACATCTTAAAGTTGGACATGTCTTATTTGTATCTTGTATTTACACCTTAAATATTTATACAACGTTACGCGATAAAAATCTGAAACGTTTTTCTGTACTTCTTCTTTTTTATCAAACATTTTCCGTTTTGTTTTCTATATATTTGGACGTTAACAAATTATCCATTTTTTTTCCTCAATCATTGAAGATCATTCAAACGCCCAACAGAGTAATATATTCTATTTAACTTATACGGCAAAGACATACAATTAATAAAAATAGAAGAGATACGATAACTTCCTGAAAATTATACAAGTAACGAACTGAAGGAATCATAAATTATCACAACTATGACTCACTCATGCTCATTTAACTCTCCATAAAACTTTCATCAAGAAAAAAAGATATCAATATCTCACGAGTCCAAAGATGATAATTCTGTTCAGAAATTTCATTTTCTTGTACTTGTAATATCCGTTCTTCCTACTGTTTTCCATATGAATTAATGCCCTGCCTATCTTTCTCAGATTTCTTCCTTAAAAGAAATTTGTAATGATCTTATT
Source organism: Bombus vancouverensis nearcticus (assembly GCF_051014615.1). Classification (NCBI taxonomy): domain Eukaryota; kingdom Metazoa; phylum Arthropoda; class Insecta; order Hymenoptera; family Apidae; genus Bombus; species Bombus vancouverensis. The sequence continues at coordinate 9,076,026 of NC_134915.1, forward strand.
CAAGGACTTTCCTCTCATCAAACTTCGATTCAATTCACAGGAATTAAAGACTCCAAACAAACTATTCTCCAACCAAAATGTACAACTTTCTCAAGCAGTTGGATAAACAAATGACAATCATTCCGTTTTATCGTATTCTGCACGCTGTACATTTTAAACATTTTAGAATACCAAGTATTCTATCGTGCGAATCCAAGAAAATCTGTGAGTCTATCGTTCCAATCGTGAAGCCAGTGAGTGGGTCCATGGCTCGGTTGCCTCTGTTTGCAGGGATTGATCTCTGACTCCAAGGGCATGTATTCTTCGCCCCTGATGCAGAAATAACTCTTTATCGGGCTTCTACACATTGGACACCGATCTAGTTTGCCAAAGCAGGATGCGCAGATACAAGTATGTCTGCAAGGCAACAGAGCACGCGAAAGAGGAAAGTATTGGCAAACGACGCAGAGTTGTTCTCCGGCTGTGTTCCATAACGATCCCTCGGGATCGCCGGTCCCGGAGGCAACCAATGCGCCTCTAGTCGAGCTACCGTTGTTGTTACAAGGTTCTGCGAGGGCTAGAGCTGAGCCTAGACCCGAAGACACGTCTCCTTCATCATAGTTCGTCGAGTTACCGGTAGCTAGGTATAGTTGCTGCAACAGAAATAGTTTTATCAGTACAGAATTTAATTTGTGCTTGAGATAGAAATATGGTGTGTCTCATAAAACTATGAAACCACCGTAAAATCTTCAATCTTTATATAGGTATTAGGTACCAGATACAATACAAGAAAATGATTAAAAAATTGATTAGTTAGTGATAAGTTATCGTTACAATTTTATTTTATTATATTCTAAACTCAACTTTTGTGCAATAAAATGTTCTGTTATACTTATATACACTGTTATAGAACAAGTATAAACTAGTTCTTTGAAGAAAATTATTTCTTATCACGTTAACATATAAAAGTATATAATGCAATATATAAAACTTGGAAGTTTTCGAGTGGTTTTCCTGATGTTGAATTTGAATATAGAGACTTACCTTAAGACAAGACAACTGGCCATTTGCCTGTTTTAGATATTGCGCCAAGATCGAGGTTGGTAAAGTGCACACGCTGTCTTTGATGTGGACAACGTTTACCAGAGCCACCTTGCAAGGAAAACAAAACCGAGTTTAATTAATGGTAATAAGATTGTAATCGAGTCACGCAATGCTTGTTATATTTCGACAATATACATTAAAGTAGTTGCTCCTTTGCATTTCATTTTCAGTTATACGTTATTTTCCGCATTACAATTATCATTGTATTTACAGAATTTAAATCGTTTCACAAAAGTTCTACGATAAATTAGCAATTGAGATGACCGATGCTTTTGTAAAAACTCAGAAGATACCCACGGTCTCGTCTGGATGAGGATCTCCATTATCCCTGCGAGTTAAGAAGATTACTAAAGGATAACAAAGTCTAGGTGGTGTCCCAAGTTCTAATTCTGGTGCCGGAAGCGACAATCTCAATGTTTCTTCCCCGTGTGGTTGTCTACTGTATTTCTCAATCAAGGAATTATCAGTGGTACCATTAACGGTAATGTTAATTACGATACAAATGTTTACAAATTACAAAAGATAATTAAAAAAAAAGAATAAGAATTAAAATTATTTTATAAAAGGATACGTTTGTAGTGGTGTGAGATACTGCGCGTGACCTTGGAGAAGAGTGCCGTTCAAGGACGCGTCTCTAAGGGTGCTCCAAGGTTTCCAAAGCGCCAAGTGAAGTTCCCTTATACTGACGCCCCAAAGCGCCTGCAGAGAGTACTCGACTTGACTTGATATTTCGCATTCTACCTCTGTAACAAGAAAGTAAGAGGACATTTTAGTATTATACCTATATACAGGGTGATGTATCAATAATGTTACAAGATTTACAACTTGTTCATGTAAAAGATATATTCTTATAAATAAAAAGATATTTAAGGATCATTTGTTACTGTTACAGCGTGGAATCCTACCTTTTACTGACTAAATTTATAGTTCTATTGCTTTTAAATTTTCTCCTCGAGCATATCATCGTTAATTCGCGCAAATGATTATTATACAAGTAATACATTCATTACATTCTACGGTTACTCGATAATCATGGAAGATCATGGAAAATCATAAGCTAGTGGAACGACTATATAACTACTGAACGTTCGTTTTATTGTAACATAATAAGAGCTGAGAGTAACTTAAGAAAAGAGTTTCGCAGCGATATGTTAACCGTATTATTTCACATCGTGACGTTACTCAAAATGATTATGTAACAAGCCTACTTTCAACCTTTTTTTTCCCTCTCGTCTGGTTCCAAGATATCTCGGCCAACGGGGTTTCCAGGTCATGCGTGAGAGGACAAACCACAACGTACTTCCTGCAGGTCTAATTCTCGCGAATGCTCATTGTTCTCTGTGAAGGAGTACCTAGGAACCCTACTCGTTTCGTGGTTATTAGAGTACCATTTACGATCTCTGCTTCTACTATCTAGATCTCTTGTGTTTCAATATAATAATTGGCTGGCAGCTGCGTCATATCAGCCTTTCAAAGGCTGTACTAATCAACTGCATAAATTGAAAAATGGAGGAAAGTGATGTGAAGTTACGAGCGTTATCTTGGAATTCTTTATGCCATCTTCTTGCTTGTCGAGAAACTGATTGAAGAAAATCAAATCGAGAAAATTACTAAAAGCGAACCCGATTAATTCGAGACGATGACGAAACTATTTCGAAGCTTTAATCTTTTATCAATTAAATTTAGATTTAAAAGCGTACGAAAGTCGAGGCGTATAACATTCGAAACGCAACTATTTACAATAATTACACTGCTTATACGCGACATGGGATACGTTGAACTTTGCGAAGTGATAATGTGTATAACTATTCCTCGAATGAGTCATCGTACCACGTATCTCGAGAACGGCCTTTCTAAACTCTTTGACGTCAACTATAATTCTGAGCTCTAACAGGTAATATGTGTAGTATATCCATAAACCTTTCCGTCAACCTTGTCACACTTATACATGCTAATAAAACGACAAGTAGATCTGTTTACCAAGCGAATTAACGAATCGTTGTGTTCGAGAAGAGAAAGAAATAATTGCAGGCGACGTTTCGTGGCGAAAAACGACACAGGAAGCGGAGGATCATGACCTGAATCTCGTAATCTCGGGTCTTGGACCTCGAGTCACTTCTCAATTCGAGGTTCAAACAGGCAGACTAGCCAAAAATCCTCGTCGTTCGCGGAGAGGCTACCATCAAGGGGAGATTGTTTGGAGATCACGCGGGGCTAGTGTGAACGAAAGTGAAAGCTGTCAAGATGGATCGTTTAACGTGGTAGACTCCGACACAGACGAAGTATCAAATCGGCCATTCCACGAAGCCACGAAATAGTAGAACACAGAGTTGTTTTTTAGTCGCGCTTTGATCGAGTCTACGCGAGGTCTTGCAACAGAGTTCATCTTGAGACGATCAGTGATCCGCAAACCGACGATCTGAAGGTTCAGATTAGTCAAGTTACCTGCATTTAAACTTGTGTTCATACGGCTACAATAATAGCGCGATGAAAACAGCATAATTGCGAATTAAAGCATAGCAGAGCCATTCGTGTTAGCAGACAGTAAATATAAAAATAAAACTTTTACATCAACGCAACAATTCTAATGCAACTTGGATGCGCCGCAAGGTTCAGCTTATATTCTCATATATTTTTTTCTCCTATTGCCAGGTGATATGGCAAATGCAAAATTGCACAATTTCGAGTTAAAGCATGGCTGGTCAAGCATAACTGGAGTAGTTGGCAAAGACTTAACACGTAGGCTGTGATAATGAGCTGCGCGATGTGGGTCAAACTTCATGAATGATATCCTAGAAGTTCTGGAGGGAACACGAGTCTGACTTTTGCAAGGTAGACTAGTATACCTGAAACGTTCGAAACTCTAGAATATTCTGTATAATCTGATATTAATCTGAATACTGAATGTTACAGTCTTGAGTTTAACAAAAAGCTCCAGACATCCGTCGAGTGCGTTCTTCGACATTAGAAATCCCAGAAATCTGATTTCTCGATTCTTTCAAAGTTTGCAAACGAAGCTTCTCTTCGAAGGGCTTCATCCTGCATAGAGTCAATCCTAAGGAATGATTTAACGTAAGTCGAATTAAATTGCACTGTTGGATGCAAAAAGGCCTCGGAATATGTAAGCTCTTTTTGTGCAAAACGCGTAAATAAAGTAAGAGCTTTAACTAACGTGCTCCTTAAATTTTATTTTCCTATATCTAAAATCGCCGACGCCACAGTAAATTTTGAGAATTGATATTGCCTTCAGAACGGAAATAGTCAATTTTTAAATAGAGATAGTTTTATTTTTTAACGATGTAATAAGATAACGAAGAATTGAAAATGGATAACTTGCAGAATAGTTATCTTCTTCTGCTATCAGATACGAGAAATATGTGCATTATTGTTGCGATTGTTTATAGAAAGCAAAATATTTATTGCGTTACGTATGGTGACATTTAAAATATGAAACTTACACCGTGCAAAGTTTAAAATAAGTTCACTACAGGCTCTAAAAGCTTACGGTTGACATTGAAGTTCTGCTTGTATTCAACAGTAGAATTGTCAATGACTGACCTATCTCGATCATGAGGATTCGCGAACCTTTCCGATCGTCGAATACAACATGATCGATTAGTCGAGTGGTACATACAACGATGGAATGGATCGGTGAAAGGCCAGTCAGCCAACCAGATCAACTGCAATTGCACAGTATATTGCACTATGATCACCCACGGTTTGACAAAGTGAACACACATAAATCTCTTGCCATTCGGTAGGTGATAGTGGACCATGTACCGACAATATAGCTATTTATTTTTGACAAAATTGGTTTTTCATAGGGGCAAAATTTAATGATAATCTAAGTTTCAAGTGTTTGATTTACAGGACTGTAATTAACCCGAATTCCAAAGTACAGTTCAGTGGTTCGGTTTCGTGGCACGAAATTCTTTCGTATCTTCCTCGCAATCTATATTTTCATTTTCTAATTGAAGTCGGTTTTCGTTAAATAGTTATCGAAGAAGTCTGCGTTCGAAGTTGGTCGCTTAGAAAATATTGGAAGCTCTACTTTACGTTGCTGGAAATTTTAAGCCTTGAAACTCTTTCGTATTTCCCATAGAATCTATATTTTCAATTTTCTAAGTGAAGTCGGTCTTTATTAAAATATTTATCGAGGAAGTTTGCGTTCAAAGTTAATCAGTTAGAGAATGTTGCGAGTTTTACTTTACGTTATTAAGAATTTAAAGAAACAAGTTTGCTATTTCTTGCAGGAATCTTCGTGTTTACCATACTCGCGTTAATGGCTGAGTTTTTGCGTTACTGTACGACGATTGTAAAATAGGAATGGTACTAATTACAAGTGATATTAAAATTCTTAATATAAAGCTGTAATATAATATAATATAATGTAATATAAAATAATATAATATAATATAATAAATATAATATAAAGCCGCAATAATATAAAATCAGTATATATAATATATAATACAATTAATGTCCAGTTCAATAAACTGCTACGCGGAGAAAAAGGAACAAAAGCGACTGTTCCATAAAGCCGACTGAATTATGATGATAACAGCCAGCGTGGAATAGTCGATTATCAAATGTCATTGCATAATCAGAACAAACCCACTAATCCGTTCGCTTGGTTGCACCGTTGCACCAGCTACTCGTGGAAATCGGACCATTTTGCGTGCACATACCCGTCTCTTTCGTTCACGGGGCAAACAGAACGTACAGTGCAATGGTAGCTGAGCACGAGTGCGATTACCGTAACACCTACGTAACCTGGTGAAATTGTGAAATTACTTTTTCTTATCCATTTGCGGATTCCAAATAATAAAAATAGAATCGAAGGTCGGCGTTCCTTTATTGTAAGAGATAGTGAGAACGATGATAATTAAACAACAGCTAATTATAATCTTATCGATTGCTAATGAATTCGTATTGACGTGAATTAATTTTCATTTGTTTCCTTCCCCTTTCCTCTCGTTGTCACATATTTCTTCGATGGACACAAGCTCAAACGGAAATGGTGATTCACGAGACTTTCATGAATGAAACAATGATTATAAAATCGAGCGGAATACGGTAAGCAAAACAAAACGTTAATTCCTTTAAAGATATGTAGAAACGAAGATTCCCGTGGACATTCTCGAAGCTGCTTCCTGATAAATCTCTTTATTGCGCGTTACAATTCAACGTTAGTCATATTAATCGATCTCGTGTCCACTTTAATTTCGAAATAAATTTGCTAATATTATCGACTATATCCCTTCATCCTATAGCAGTAAGATGGAAACCAGTATCTCCGCCTCTTTGTCTCGTCGATGGGTTGCTATGTGTCTCGAGCAATACTCGAGGCTTCTATCTCCCCTGTTTGAACTGTGACTCAACCACTCAGCCAGAGAATTCCAGGCAATGGCAACAAGAACGTACTTGCTCTTTCAAAGTCTGCTTTTTCTGCATGGTTTAGGCGCACAGTAAGGGCGAGCGATTTTTCGACGCTGTGTTCTCGCTACGTCATACATTTGTCTTCGTTGTTTTTAATTGGGAAAACAGAAGGAGACATACGACGCAGCGTCAAAAAGTCGCTCGTCACCACCGAGCTTTAATTGGCTCGGGGAAAACACGACTTCCGAGAGATCGATCTCTTCTACAATTTTTTCATCGCGAATCACAAACTTGAATACTTAGATAGATACTTAAACTCGTGTCGAGAACACTAGATTATCACTTCCTTCGCTAATGGAAAGTTTATAGAATATAGGCGATGGAGAGAACTGATCATCATAACCGGATTTCAAACGCAGTGAGATTTGCATCATGTACTAAATATTATACTGAGTACTCTATTTTAAATATTTTATGTATACATATATCTTTTTAGTTAATAAAAATACCGTGTCTAACTTTTCCCTGATTATTGCTTCATTGCAAGAAACGATAAGAGATCAAGGTTTATCTAATTTTTGTAGAACGATGAATCCAAATACCAACCTTTTGCCGATCAGCACTGACCGTCTACACACTGACCTTGACTTACTTAGAAATCTAATAGATAAAAGTGAATTCTTCAGTTAAGTCAAGATATATACCAAGTTAGTCATCGTCACTGCAGATACAGTGAAGTTCATCCCACCGTACCAACTACGCTATTTTTATCAAACGTACATATATACAAATCTAAAACTTGGGATCATTTCACGAACATATCTATGTATGTATACGCGATAATAGCAGATTAATTCGTTTCTTGAGATTATAATATCGGTTGTAATAATAATAATAATATCTACCATAATACGTTACCTATACATGTTCAATTATAATTAAGAACTCCATCGAAGTTAATTCTTTAGTCTGTAAAGAATGAAACAAGAGTCATGTAATTGTGACACTAAAGCAACGATACTTTCAGAAAATGGACTTAATCAATTTAGCTTCTGATATTGCGTGACGTAATTGATATATAGCGTCAATTCATTGTTGTTGCCCGCTACATACATAACGATAAGAAACATAAGATCGGGCGTAAAAATCTACTCGAAGCGCACGTTCGATTAGAACAGAAAAGAACGCGTGATATATCAGGGTAAATATATCCGCAGAAACAGAAAGGCCTACATAAATGGCATATGATCGTTTCTATCGACCTTGATTGTTCTACGCCCAGAGAGTCACGTACGACAAGCCGGGTTTTTCTTGTTATTCCATTTTATACAAGATGTTGGTACGCTACGACTAGTAGCATTCTTCGTATCGTTTTGCTCGGGCGATCGCAACAACACGGAGAAACCGATCCAAAACCGGCGACTGGCGATCGGTCATATGTACGTGTAATAGTTCCTAGCCTTGAGCAAACGATGTCGAAATCCTCTCGTGGAATAAGCCGGCTGCTGAACACGCAACCGCGCTTCAATCATGTCCGGTCGCCGCGGAAACTGGAGGCATTACTCCACAAAAATGATAGATTATAGTTAGCCAGAGATACTGGAGGATTACGGAGAAAGGCAGTATCTGTCTATGTTAGAAGCATATTCGTTGAAGCATATTATACGGATAAAGTAGCGTATAATAAGGAAAAACAGTTATGAAAATAATGAGATATATCTGATCGTTAGACTACGGATTTTTATGCATCCGTGGGAATTTAAAGATGAAAAAATAAATAGAATGCACGCTCGGTACAAAAATAAGTAACTAACCAAGGTACAATATTTTTTATATTATTAATAGGTAAAACAAATTTGCGAGTAGATTCACTGACTAGAGTACAAATTTACCACTAGACTACAAAACAAATAAGTTTGTATAAATATCCATAGTCTGGTACATAATTATGCTTCTATTTCAATAAAACTCAACATCATAGTTGTGCCAAGAAAGATCTTAAACCTTTGTCGACCAACAGTCTTGGCTAGTAGTAATGTCAAATAATCGATTTGAGGCAGCTCGATGATAATTTTTAGAGAATACTGAGCAATTAAGTGTATTGTAAGAATGGTGAATCAATTAAGAGGATGTAAATGGGATGTTTATGGATGCTAAGAGGATTATTATAATTTAATCGTATTTTTTAAATGTCGATAAGACTGATTAAGATATAATTAAATATCCTATAATCTTCTTAGAAGGTAAATCTATTTTATAGTTAAGATATCTTGTATTTTATTCTCATCTGTTTATCTTTCAACATTGCACTGCATTTTGGTGGATCGATGGTCTGAGTCGAGATTCAATTCAAGTAGCTTTATTTTTGGTATTTTAAGAGGTCTTGGATACTTGAGTTAAGATTTCCTTTCTGTAGATTTGTTTCTGCGATTTTACTCGGCTATGCTCGGTTAATGGAACTTTCTATTGCAATAGATTTATTACGAAAGTATGATATTATTCGTCCTTGAATTAACAGGTATGATATTATTAGTATCAGTAAAAGGCGATGTTGCAGAAAAAGAAAAGAGATCGGTGCATATGCAGAAGTTTAGAAGCACTTAAAAATCTGTAAATATGTCAAAGACTAATTTTAATAATTCGAGAAAAAAATTGTCTATCTCTTCCAAATACCACGTTAATTCTTTATCAAGAAAAACAGATCAAAATAATGCAATCGAATTATTTCAATTTAAATTACATTTTACATTAAATTACAATTTAAAAACTGTTTCGTAAATGAAACTATGGCCAATAATTTAAAAGTTTATGATTCTCATTTGAACGAAAGGAACAAAGGGGAGATGATAATTGCTCGCGTGACCATGAAGTGTGAAAGCACTGACTTTTATTTTGCTCCTATTGTTGCAACTCTTTAGCGCTTCCACAAGCAAACGTTTGCAGTACAATATATGCGAAAGCAAGCCGCAGCCATTAATTGCTCCAACCACTTGACGACTCATTTACAATTCTCCGCTGGGTTTCTGATCTTTAAAGCTCCGTCGCTCTGTGCAGTTTACAATCTTCATTAGGCTCACTCGGAATTTTTGTCCGCTTTTTTAACTTTGCTAGCTGATTCTTGTTGACCTTTTACCAAACAGAATTTTTACCGCGAATATTATCACGAACAATATTAACTCATTCAATCTTTGCAATATAGTAATTTCTTTATTTTCTACCCTTTATGTGTTGTTTCAATTTTCCTAGGAATTGTAAGAATCGAAATTGGTCTAACTAAAATTGATTCGTTTTTGTTAAATTTTAATTCTACGAATATAGAATTCTTTGATTAGGTAGCAATTTAATGAATAGGTTAACACCTTCATTGCTGATTGGATTTTCAGTATTTAAAAAGACTTTATCAAGTCGGTATCATAAAGTATATCGTAAAAAAATATGGATTTGAGATGTACGCAGTACACGTGATAAACTAGATTTCTTACGATTAGATCATCAATTTCGTATATAGAATATATATAGAATATAGAAAATAGAAATATATATATAGAATATAGAAAAAAATTCATTACATTTTTTTACACGTAACAACTTATTTTTTAATTTAATTAAATTTGCGATTTTTTAATTTAATTAAATCAATTGCGATATACATGATATCTGCAATTAACTAACTATAAAAAAGACACGGTCATTTCTTTTTCATATCAGTTCTATGATAGCTTCCAAGAAATGAAAGGAAAACAGGAAAAAGAAAAACTAAGTCGTGCGGGATAAAATATAAATTCTCTCAATCCCGAGTGGATACAAATGGCATAAATATTTGTCGTGTGTAAATTTACAAAAGCTTAGAAGAGATGGAAAGGATGCGTACTGTGCAAAAATAGTCGTTAGTTAGTGTACGCTTCTTTTTCCTTGAAGAAGAAACTCTTGTATTGACTAGAGAAACAACAGAACTATGTAGGTCATTGTAGGTGCAAAAATGCCTTGAGCAAGTTGACGTAAATTTCTCTTATTTGCGTTGTGCCCGTTCGCTTTTCCTTTCCTTCCACTTCGGAGAGTCTTTGTTTTCTCGACGTATGAAATTTTTATCGAATTCCATACTTCTTTATTCATTACAATTCACTATCATTATTGTTGTATTGGGTAAAAATTATGTACGGTTGCAAGGCCGATAACTGAAAGCTATTCAAAGCAAAAAAGCCAGAATTAAATAGATAATAATAATAACAATAATAATTTATTATCGCCATTGTTAACTTTGTACTGCGAAGCTGGATACGGTAGCCATGAAAATAAAGAAAAGTGAAAAGAGGAGTGGAGACTCAGAGCTGACATTGAGAAATGTAGATTTTTAAAGAAGATTACTAGACAATGTTAATTACAAAAAATTATCGTTTCTTGGAAAATATGAAAAAGGTGAAAATATAAAAAGATCAAGACTGTGGTAGCTCGGTATAACATTTTTAGAATTGATAACTTCCTGACCATTTTTAAACGTAAATGGCTAAATTTTAACGAAAATCCAAGATCCATATCGAAGGGGATGAAAACAACTCTTGATGGATCTGAAACGTATTTTCTGCAATATCCGAAAACTTCTTAGCTACAGAAAAATCATTTGAATGTAACAATTGGTTCTTTTTAAACGAATAATCTCTCCGTTTAAAACCTGTTCTAAAAAAAGCGCAAGTGTAATCATTACCTACGAAACTACAATTCTGAGAGGATCATAAATCACCAATAGTGGGGTAGAACGTATAATTTCTTACGTGAGCACATTTCTAAACTCTGGTACTAACTGACATGTACTGTGACTTTGGCAACCAAACGAGAAACCGTTCTTTTTGCGCGGCAGGAACCGTTATCTTACACGTTACAGTGTTACGATCGTTCCCGTTTAAGGCTTCTCGAGTGTCCTTTTTCTAAAATTATTCTGACGTTTCTCGTCCGATTCTCAAACCGCGTTATCGATCCAACACAGAAAGACAGATCAAACAAAACGTACATACGTACATGTGTGCATATATGCAGGGGAATATTTACCGCATAACTCGATTTCTTAAAATAGATTCTTCACCGTGTGCTTCGATCAGCACATCAAAATCGATTCTTCACACGGCTAAATGCGCTGAATGAGAAGTTTGAATCAACGCGATTGTAATTTAAAATTTCAAGGGCGCCGTTCTTCTTCATTTGGGATTCGATAAAGAGATCGATGAACAAATCCTCTACTTTGTACGCTTCCTCCAGAAGCTTAACTGACTTTGTATGGAGATTATAAGGAAGAAAATATGAGTATGATGTTGGTTTCCTGGTTTTTGTGTTGTTTGGTAGATAAAAGAACGTAGCTTAGTATAATATAATATAAAAAGTATAATATAAAATATAATAATATTTAAAGTATAATATAATAGTATAATATAAAAAGTATAATAATATAATAGTATAAAAAAAGTATAATATAAGTATAAAAAGTATAATATAATAGTATAATATAAAAGGAGAAACGATACTGTTGAGAAAGTAACACTTTTCACGTAAATATTTTTTCACAGAACTCCGTAAACAAATTTAATAAGATGACAGTTTTTTGGTAATATATGATTGACAGAGATTGTATTTTAAAACTGTCTTCATGCGAGAAATTGTGCTATATGATTCCTTGGAGAAAATTTACGAGCAGTTCAGTTACTATTACATATTCGATGAAGCGACTACAGACGACGTAACGGGATATAGACGAGCAGAAAAAAATATATATGAAAAGAAAAGAGAAGAATTTACTTCTAGTTGGTAAAAGGACGAGGAGTAGTCTAGTTTCTTTTCTAACAATACAGCCTATTATGTATTGTGGGAACAAGAATGAAAGTAGGAGGCGGTCGAGAACTCACTCGCGAGGATAATTGCAGTCGGCGAATTCATTTCTGTGCAATTGGCCAGGGACACGCGTATAATAATAGAAAAAAGACTGAAAAAGAAGTGAAAAAGAGAAGGAGGAGAAGAAAAAGAACGGCGCTGCAGTGTGCGTTTTTCTCCTCCTCTCTCTTTATCCTGCCCTCGTATACCGGGCGGCGTTTTACGTAATACAAAAGCAATGATTCGACAGGATGTTGCATTATGTGCGACGCCACGCTACGATGCTCGTGAGTACGTGCCTGCGAAAAAATTTCCTGAAAACGACGCACTCTATTTGCTTGAGAATAGGACACGTCACGAGAGGAATAGAAAAAAAATGCAAAAAGAGAAACGATGAAACAAAAGAAGTTGGAGATCCGAAGGAAGAGGATTTATTCTAACGTTTATTTGAGATTGAAAACGAAAATTGTACGATATTCGCTATAATATTTGATAGGTGAAACGAATTTCTACGTAGGCTTCATACTTCATTGGTTTATATATTTTCCTCCAACTAAAAGAGTCGTTAGCGATAGCAAAATACGATGGATATAATATGATAGATGCAAGATCATCAAAAAAAAGCACAGCATGTTCGAAATGATAGAAATGAGATTGAAATTGAAGGAGATTGCTGCTATCTATTGCTTGGGAAAGGGAGTAAGAATGTTTTTATCTTAAATGATAGTTTGAACGTACGTGGTATAGTTGTCTAATAACGACATGGTTCTGGGACATGTGATACCGTAATAAAATCTGTCACGTTTGCGTGATACTAGAACTGGGACTTAAAAATACGTTCAAAGAAATGAAAGAAAGAATTCTAAGAAACGAAAGTAAGATAACTGGAGCCTTGAACCGATGAAGAAATAATTGTTGTACTCTAGATTCCAGATGAATATGATAATTCCTTTTACGAAGTTCATCTTGTGTAACAAGTAATTAAATTATTATTAATGTCCCTTTAATGGAATTAACTCTTTTAATAACTCGTTTATTACGTTGATGATTCATTAAGTGCCCACCAAGTTTATTCATACTCATGTACATCTTGAACTTATAACAAGGCTGGTATATGGGAACAAGGCTGGAATTTACAAGATGGGAGCCAAAAAATAAGAACAAGGTCTTCACTATGCTACCTGAAGTTATGGAACATACATCCTGACGTTATTCATAATTCAACGCCATGAGGAAAGATATCTTTTAGCAACATAATATGACAAGAAAGTAAAATATTCATGAAATACGAAATATGTACACAAATGAAGATAACATACGTTACGTTAAAAGTAAATAGAAATCTACTTTATAACTTCTCTACTCCATTGGATTTGCTATAAAACTCATACGTTACTTATATCGACGTTGCTAATTACTAATATCACTATTAAGTATATTCGTCCGTATTATCCTAGAGATATTATTTCGAATCATTTTCGTTCTTCCATCCTACATTTACAATGTAGCAATCGCCAAACAACTAAATTGAAACGTGGAACTGCGAAACGCGGCAATTATCGAGATACGTACAAGTTTCGAAAGCTTTAACATCGTTAAGAAGTACGAGAACTAAATAGCGATGATCATGAGAAGATTTCGTCTCGAGCGGACGATCACCACCAGGTTAACTCGCTTCTCCCGTCGAAGAAGGAATCTTGCAATCGACTCGCAACATTACATCACCGGTTGGTTTACCTTTCGTAACCTGGACCACAAGCTCTTCTCTCTCTCTCTCTCTCGATTCAATCGCGATTACATGTTGCACAATGAGACCGGGAGAGCTATTTAGTACCGAGAGAGCTATTTAGTGCCGGCAACCGTTCACCGATACGCAGGCAGATGTAATATTTGCTCGGTAAAATGCCAGGCTATGAATGAGCTTTCGATTCGTTGCCTTTCATCTCGCTCGCTGCAACTCGTAACATGCTTGTTAAGTAAGTTTTTCGAACGAGTCGGTGAACTTGACACGCATAACGTCGATCAACCATCGGTCGATCGATGGTAAAGGTTCTGTTTTAGAGCTGTTACGGAATTCTCGAGGACATCGTTCGTTTTTTAATCCTTTGATAAAACGACGAAGAATTCAGATTTAGGAAGACAATTTCTCAGGTTTCTATTGTATGAGATGCAAAAGGTACATTACTTTAATTACATATAAGAAACAAATATTAATAATTGCGTTAGATACACGGTGATATTTAAAATGTGAAATTTATGTTGCTACATTTGATGAGTCTCTCTTTCTCTCTCTCTCTCAAGCTACGTCGTTATAGGATTAATCAATGTCCGACGTCAGATTTTGTTTTTGTAATTTTGTTTTTGAATGATAATCAGCTCCATTAGCAAAACATATCTTTGCGTTTCTTTCATTGGAGATATATCTATTAATTCAAATCTGATTTCGTTACATTGGAATCCAGTCGAAAAAGCATTGCAAAATGAAGATTCTAGATATACCTACATGTTTATAAAATTCTGAAAGATCTCCATTAGCGATATGGCGTTTATTGATCCTAATGAGTTTTTCAAAACATAGTAAATTATTAAGAAACTTTACTTACTAACCATCGTTCAAGTACGATTGATTTTCAAACATCTGCCAACGACCAGCATTAACACACAGCAACTTGTCGATTAATGTGTTTTCCATTATGGTACATTATTGCCAAAAGAACGATCGAAGAACCTTATTCGAAACTATCAAGGATGAGAAAGACCCACGTACAAGCAGCTGGTGGCTCAGATTTATTAATAATTCTTACATTGAGTTTATCAATAATTCCACAGGATCAAGTGGAAATTATTACACATATTGTCACGTAACTTACGTAACATTTGTGTGTTCCGACAAGCAAACGCTGTCCTCGATGAACGATTCTACAGTCTATACCTCCGCGATCGACCCTCACGGTTTTACATGGTCAGCTTTGCCTGCGAGTTTGGAATTCGAAAATACTCTGCCCTTGCCATGACTCTCCTCTATTGGCGCCTTACCGGGAAAATTCATCGTTTCCACGAGAAACGAGCCACTATCGTCTTCGAGTTAGATATCAACGAGGAAAATATCACTTATCTCTGACGTTTCATTTATCTTACGTACGTTTAAGTTAATCAGTAATTCTCTAGAACGGATGTTGACGACAAATTTATTCGTATCAGATAGCGAATAATGGACAATATTCGTGTTTATTAGAGTTTCGTCTAAACTTAAAGATGAAGCAAACATTTGTCGATTTCTTAACGTAAGAGAATTCTTCGACAGGACACATAACACGCAGAAGCTGTTCCAATGAAATGATTAATGGCCAACTGGCGAAAAAGATAACTTAAGGTATAAAAGATATATCAGAAACTTCTTAGATATATACTAAACGAGCCGAGGACACAGGAATATCTACGGTTGAAAAAAAATCAATGTATCGTAATTTTACGAATATTTTAATTTCCTCACACCTGATCGAATTATAAGATTTACATAATTAGAAAAAGACGAACGTATCCAACAAGAATCCAAAGAAAAAAGTTGTAACAACATAAGATAATTTTACGAATTGCTGTTCTTTCATACTAAAGAGCAATACACGAGAGTACTATTGCAGACGATCATCATCATTCTGATTAATCGAGTTTCCATTAACAATCGGACACGTGCTCCATCATTGTTGCTGCATGGTCCGTGGCATGGTTCGAATAAAATCCAAGGCACACTCGCAAGGTTAACAGAGACTAGCCCTGCGCGTAACAAATACACCCGCGATCACACGAATACGCGTGGTTTAATGAATTTATCGAGGGTCGGCGGGTGTCAAGCATAAATCAACCGGTCGCGTAATAAAACGTGACCACGGCGGGGGAAGAAGATCGTTCTCAACCGTGTGCATTGTGCAGGATATATCTTCGTCGGTTATTCGTTAACTCTAAAGCTATTGAAGCTTCTTTTTCTTCTTAACTGTGCTTTTGACCGAAGATGGATTGTTCAGGAAATATCTGTTATCGCTTTGAAGAAACCGCACAAGCTGTATGTATGTAACGGGAATCAATGGGAAGAACAATATGCACTCGAGAAACAGAAATTGCGTAAGAATTTAAAAGTCAAGCACTTGCGAATAATTATACTTACGGATGAAGATAATTCTTGTTAATTTGTTAATAATGAATCGAAGCGATTTTACTTCCTTCACATAATAAATCAATCAAGTATAAATTATTCGTAGAATAAGTGTTTTACCATGAATAAATTGTAGGTGCTTATCATAACAATTATAGATGCGGAATCTAAATAAAGATTCGTGTTACCCTTTAAACATTACAATGAATGCTTTGCATGTCTTTGCATATTTAAGCCGCCGTATTCCGAAAATCGTTACCACGCCAACTACGTTAATACTTTTGAATAGTAATTGAAATTTTTTAAAGCTAATAAGTCTTCGCTTTATTAATCTCACCCATTGTATCAATGGGCTACTAAAAATCAAATTCTGCCTAAAATACGTATAAAAATCTAGCTTTTAAAAGAATAAAGAAAAATATAATTCTGTGAACAAGCTATACAATTATTTGAATATTTCACAAACTTTTTTTTCCCGATGTGCAATAAGAAAATTTGTTTCATACATAGGTATGTAAAAACGAATATTTACATACTAATCTATGAATTTGCTCGAAATGGGAAGCAATTTTAAAAAGTGTTGCGCGAAGTAATATAATTATGAGATAGATCCCTTGCCTGCGATCAATTATCCCCGGTTAAATGACTCACAATGACCTGGCCAAGCGGTCAAGGTAACGTTTCGTAACTTCAGATATCTTCACACCTGCATACCAATTACGACAAGCGACAATGACGACCAACGGGAGGACCGTCTCGCCTTTTTTCTTCTTTTTCTTCTTACGCGGTGTCTATAACCTACTTTTGAGCCGATCGAGACGCGAAGGAGGTTTTGCTCCTTTCAAGAGTCAGTTAGCCCAACGAACCAAGACTTGCGAAATTTAAACGATGCTTACTGTTGGTAGAGAGCAAAGTAATAAAGATTTCTTGTAGAGAAGAATCGTCGGAAGAACGTTGATTCGCGAGCGAGGATATAGATTCGAAAAGTTATGGAGTTCTTCGTAATGAATCGCCGTGTTTGCTTGGAACGACGCGTGAATTTTGACGACTATTCAAACGGCAACGAATACTAATCCCGAGAGTATTAGATGAAACGAAGACGAGACACGTCCGAGCGTTAGTACATCGATTGTGCGAGATACGATCTCCGATCTGTTTATCAAAAACGGGTTTGTCTTTTTTCCCAACGACATTCCTAATTTAGAATGTTAATTACGCGAGAATAATTAATGATAATTCATCATTCGTACTAGATAGTACGTCTACTTGAATTTTAAAATAATTTGCGAACTTCTCTGGATATTCAATTAATTAGATATTTCAACTATTCGTGTACTCCTCTCTTGTTCGTTCGAAATGAGATGCTGAATTGGAATTCTTGTATAATTTTATATACTTATATAATTTTTATATATTTAATCGTTCTTCCTTTGATGATAACATTGAAATTATTCAAATTGGTGATTCAGTTGGGTAAAACATATCAAGCGTTTCTTCAATTTCTTTCTCGGTATCAATTCGAAAGTGTCATGCTTGCGATTTCTTCGACAGACTTGTGAAGAAGGAAAATTGAAAGAAAAAGACTCACCGGTATAAGTGCTCTTGAAACTTTCGTGAAGCTTGAAGGTGAAGGGAATGTGGACCTTCATCATCTCCATCTGAGGTATGCGCGGCGAATGTGTCATTACGCTTCCACTCCCTCCAAACATCAATTCGTCGCCGTGAATACGAAGCACGATCATATTCCTGTACAAAGAAATCGGATTTCTCATTTAATCGAACCATTTTCAGTCATTTATTATTAATACGTGGCTGTTTATGCGGATTTATATTTTTCTTCAGTCCTCGATTTTTCAAGTTTATATTTTTGTGATATGGTTAGCGAAACGTGAAGCTAAGCTGTAAGACGATACAAAAATCGCTTTACTGACGTTGACACATTCGGTTAATCTGCGACTGCGAGTCGATGCGATACGTTTGTCAATTGGAGAAGGATTGACTCTACTGCAGAATGCAAGAGCCTCGGTCGATGATGTGCATATTCATCCGTTATTATCCTTTTGTTATGCTTTGTATATAAAATATTTTCGCGTAGAGAATGCCTTTGAAATGATTCGAGAAGCATAAACATCCGGACAGATATCAGCTATTGATTCTGAGAAATATTTCTTACAAAGCAGAGATATGTTTCGATCGTTAAATGTTATAAAGCACTGTACATTGAATATTTCATATATTTTAATATATCATATGTATTCTGTGCATTTGTGTGTTTTGCATCAATAAGTTTCTCGTAAATGCATAAATGTTCGCTATATAATCATTAGAGTTGTTTACATTCGCAACAAAGTAAACTTTCAAATTCTTCGAAGTCGTTCGCATTCAAACTGTTATGCCCTAATTTCCTTTAGTATTATAAGGGTATTACAAGGGCACTATGAAATTATCGCTTTTAAATTAATAGACTAATTTAATTAAGCTTCAAAACGTTGAAGTAAAAGAATTAATATTTGTAACTCGCGAGAGACTTTACAATTCCGCATAATGTATTCATAATTCAACATTAAAAGTTTGATTTGCTCTTCAGAGCTTATAATTAGCACTCCGCTCTCTCTAGACACACGAGATACTGTTTATAAGTTAAACGACGATAGTGTCCTACGTGCAGGTATGCGCGATCTTGAACGCGAGACGATTAGACCATCCGAGAAATAACAGTATACTACCTTTTCCTATTAACAAGTATGAACTAACGGGTTTGAAAATCATGTATCGGCTAGTTGCTGAGAGTTTCTCATCTTTCCTTTGCTTTCTTCCTCACAGTAACGCAAAAAATAAATCGGACGCGGTGAATTATTCTAGAAGAAAGATTCTGCTTCTTCTACGTTCTCCATTCTTTCCCGAAGAAGAAACGTAACTCGTACGGATAAATAATAATTAAATATTTGAACAAACAGAAAAGGTAACGAATAAGTTCTAACTTGATAAGTTATTCGACCGACTTTGAATTTATTCAAACAACTACTTTACGTAAATAATCATTCTCATAAAAAAATCTGAAAAATTATTTTTTCCCGAAGAAGAAACGTAACTCGTACGGATAGATAATAATCAGATATTTGAATAAATGGAGAAGGCAACGAATAAGTTCTATCTTGATAAGTTATTCGACCGAGTTTGAATTTTTTCAAACAACTACTTTACATAAATAATCATTTTCATAAAAAATCTGAAAAATTATGTTTACGAACTCTGATCCATTTTTTTTTACCGACATTAAGATGCAAAGAAATAATTATAAGCTGGTAAAAAGAAGAATCAACGTATCGCCTCGTTTCAGCAGACCTCGTTCCAATAAAATGTAACGATAAGGCTCTGGAATGAAAGAACGCGACTATACCGTCCTTCGATATTTAAAATAATCGAACTGCCTTCGTTATTCATCCTTTGGAGCGAATTAGTGTGCGAACGGCCGCGTACTGCCAATAACCTCGCGGCCATGAGAACACATGCACGTATACCGCAACATAAGGTTGCAGCGAATTATTCGTCAATCTGCGATCCTATGATCGATGATATCAAAAGGAACACGAGATCAAATTTCCCACTACATTTCCTCCGTTAGGTTCTCGAAAATGTCCGATTTAAGTATCGTTAACGGGACTCGTGCTCGGTTTCGTTTCGATGGATTTAAATTCGACTGTGTAGTTTTGAAGTTATTTTATGACAGCGTAAAAAGTAAACCACGCAACTTTGAAATTTCAGACGGCTTTCTCCTTTCAAATAGGCGAATCGCACGTTTCACGTAAGCGTGTTAACGGTTTATTGACATAAGGCTGCTGGATTTGGGAATCGTACAGCTGGACTAAGCGGCTCCTTCAGCGCGAAGAAATATTCCAAATGGAACTGAAAGTTCCTGAAAGAGTTCGCACAGACCTTGATATTCACGGGAAGACCAAACTTCAGTTTTATCCTCGTCTATCACTTGTGTCAATTTTTCACCCGAAATTGAAATAAGTGAAGGGAACCGTACATAAGATCTATATTTACCTAGAGAGAGTACAGTATTTTATTTTATAGCCACAAGATTGTGTTTTAATATTTAGAGACGTAGATCCTTTTGTTAAAGCTTTACATTTTACTCTTATATAGAGAGACTTATCGAAAAAGAATTTGAGAGCAAATTATAGATGTTGTCGCTTGTACCATTTTTCCTCTGAATTCCTCATTTGCAATCGACGCAAACAATCCTATGCCTCAATGCATAGAAATTTCTTCTTACTCCCAATAACGGGATTTCAACCTTCGACTTGCAGTTTCACCAAATAATTGTCATTATATTAATAATAACAGAAAAGGTGAAAAACTAAATTAACTTTTAAGGTCGAAATTGTCCAACGAACTTTGCATTATTGCAGCAAATGGTTCTTACCTGATAAACTGTTATTGGTTTATAAGTCTGTACTTCAGATAAAATTTTCAGGATACAATAGTATCCTGGATACCAGGTATCCGTGGTATGTAATAAACCGAGCTCATTTACACGTGAACTATCCTACCTGGATACTATCCTGGATACTATCCTGGATACTACCTGGATACTACCTGGATACCAGGTAGGATAGTTCACGTGTAAATGAGCTCAGTTTATTATACTATTTATACATACCACGGCAATTCATAACTTTTCATTTGGTTTATGGTAGGTCTACTATCCCTGGTTTAGAGAAAATGTTGTAAAAGTAACAAAATCCATGATTTCAGAAAACCGAATAAAGTTAAATTATAATATAGATATCTGTATGCTTTCAAACATTAAAATAGCTTGCCATATGTAACTATAAAGATTTGGAAATTTATTGGAATGTTATATATCTGTTCTTGCATTTATATTGTTTTTCTCTCTTTCTTTTATTTTATTTTTTTATTTTTCTTTTTTTTCTTGAGAAGTATTTACTTCGTGTAGTGCAGTAGACAAGCAACAACGAATACCGCAAGATAATAACGGTTT
Organism: Bombus vancouverensis nearcticus; assembly: GCF_051014615.1. Classification (NCBI taxonomy): domain Eukaryota; kingdom Metazoa; phylum Arthropoda; class Insecta; order Hymenoptera; family Apidae; genus Bombus; species Bombus vancouverensis. Next base: position 9,097,505 of record NC_134915.1, read on the forward strand.
GATCAACCGTCTCCAATGGCGTTGCATAATTTCCATGAAAGTATACAGAAATCATTTCCAGAAAAAAGCCGAACGACCGGCAAAACTGGCAAATCACCGATTTTGCAATGTAATAACGCGTCGGTTCGAGTACACGAATTAGAATAAGCGATTGCATAATCAATGTAACGTTTGAAAACCTTATTCGTCATTTCCATTCGCTTTTTCTATTTAATCATAGGTAAAACGAGATAAATCATAATATTATAAGGTTGTTTGAATGCCACTCAGTGACCTCAGATTGCCATCATGCAGCTAACTTGTTACTTTATTCGAAAAGGAGGTAAACGAGAAAGTGTCTTGTCATAAATAACAATTTTATATCTCTTTTCAAATTCTCCATAAACATATCTAATAAGATAAGCATCTCGTAAAAAAATAATACTTGATTGCCTTAGAAATGATCCTTCAAAAGTTTCCTTCAAATTAAGCTGGTAGATCGCTGATTATTGATACATTATGGATGTTTATACATTTATGAGAATTTGAAAATGTGGCAAAAATATACATGATATTCATAAATATATAAAATAATGAAGATAGAACATTCCTTATAATACATTATTAAGTGGATAAAACAACTCTATAGTTATATTCTTCTTCTACAATTCAGCCAGTAAAGACATGAATTTGCATAAACATGTACAGTTAAGTTATTAATATTAATTCCATTTCATAAATTTTTGCTTACTACTGATATTTATACAAATTCATACTCTCGTGCAAGGAATTAAAATTTATCTAAAACAAAATTAAATTTATAGATTTTCCTCATAGACAATGAGTCGTCATTCAAATAAATGAATTCAATCAACAGAAGCTCATTTAATCTAACATTAACTAAACTTTGGTCACAATAAATAACCGTTCTACTATATGGAATTTTGCTTCTTGACTTTCACCGGTAAGGTTCTCCAGATTTCCAAATTGCACGGTTGAAACTAATTTTTTAAACAAAAGTCTCAATTTTGCGCTGTCGAAGAAGCAAGAAAGTTGTCTGCTTTGACAAGAGGAGAAACTTTGACTAGCGGGAACTTTGACTGACTCTCTCGTCAGTCGTTAACTTCGTTCATTTCAAGGTCACCCAATTTTTTTTATATAATTCATCTTACATTTTGGAGTAAATTAATTCCAGCCTTCAATGTAATAATTCCTTGTCAACTCTACAAGTGCGATTACAAGAATTTCGGTGATTTTCCATGTTTAAACAGCTGTTCTCAGCCATCGTGTCCTCTATCCTACAGCACACTTTTACCAGCAAATTGAAAGTGCCAATTTATCGCCCACTTTTACGATCGTCTTACAGAATAACGCCGATTCCATTGATCTCGCCTTGAGATATTAAAAGAAATAGAATTAACCTTGAAACTTCTGAGGTGAGGTAAAAGGGAAAAAGAAAAGAAAGAAAGAAACAGAAAAGGAAACAAAATTTAACTCCACTATTAAGATTATTGGCCTGGGGAACAACTTTTTATAGAGATAACCATTTAGATCTTTATTAAGTTACTGTAGCAAAATGTTATGAAACTAAGGGGCATCGTATTATAAAATAAATTGATATTATGCAATCAGAAAAATGAAATGACGAAATAGTTACTACACTATGCACCGTTAATGTTTAAATTAATATTTTTATTCACTCGTAGAGATTCATAATGCAATAAATGAGACATCGTGTAGAAATTGATCTTAAAGCGTCACAGGTGGTGCAAAATAAATAGTACGATAAAAAATTTCTAAATTCGGTTCTGTTTTAAATATTTCAACGACAGTCTGACAAGCCTTACAATTCAATCTTTCAAATGTGTTAATATAAACAGCGTTAAAGAATTGGGTATCTAGATATTCAATTATGAAGTATAGGATATTATATTTTCATTGATATCCTTGATCCTTCTATTATAATTTAATTACAATTTTAACAGTTGAGCTATTTTATTAACCATTGGTAACAAAATTTTCCAATGTTATACAACTGAATTTAAAATACACGGCTAAGTTAATAAAAACAAGAAAAGACCTATTATAACGCACTGTTTTGTCCTGGTACATAAGGACACCAACAAAATTAATGTGATTTATTGCAATGAATTAAAATAAAAATTTGTTTAAAGCAGGGTCCTGTTCATTGAATAACTTTGCAAATAATATTCCGAGATAAAACTAGAGAGTGAAATGGAGTAATACTGAAGAAAAACACAATCTTTCTGTTCTAACGATACTCTTCGCATTCAATGGTGATAATTTAATTTATACCAATTGACAGAGTAATATTGCTCTAGCGCAATGGTATCTTTCACCAGTTTGATAATTGATAACTTACGGTCCAGTGACTCATAAAACACAAAATATTTACTATTAGTCATAGAATATTCTCCAACCGACAATATTGATGAGTAAAGGAAAGATTAGAGAGATGTAGTTTTGTCAATTCTATATGCGGAAATATGATTTCCATCGAGACTATTCTCGAAACATTACGACGATGGTCCAAAAGTCAGGCTGCAATATGCAGGAGCTGATTTCGCTGAAGAAAGAACGAGCAAATATTTTCCGAATGAGAAAATAAAAATTGAATCGCCTACATCCGTGTATTCTATTTATTCTGACGCCCTTTTTAACGCGTACAATCTCATTCGCGTAAAAGAGTTGCCACAGTATTAACAGTTTAGTTTCTGAACGCGCGCAGGAGTGCCACAATAAAAAAGAAAATAGAAGATAGCGACTCGTATTAATCATTGTTATCGGACAACATTTTTTTGGAGAGATTAGGGGAAATGCTTGTATTGAGGGGAATTACTTACATCCTTAAACGTGATACGTACAAGTGAAGAAAAAAACAATATACAATATCATCGACTTGTTTGAGGAATGACGTATTTTAATAATTGTTAATTTTACGATATCTGCAGAGATATCACCAACGATCAAAACAACTTCTTCAAAATATTGCAATATGTATGATAATTGTGTATCAATAGATAATACCAGAAATTATTTGACTATGTTTCTTTTTACAATTAAAATGCCAAACGCCTTGAATAAAAGGTGCAGCGTAGGTCATTCGTAAAATTTTACAAGGAAAAACATATATAATCGAGCAATTAATAATTATTCGTGCCACTTTTCTAGTGTAAACCGAAGCTATGACATAAATACCTGATGATAAACAAGAAAACTCCGCAGAAGCATATCGACACTGCGAGCACAAAGAAAATGTTCGACAGCTCCGCCACAGATACTAACATCGCCGTCATCGTATATTATCGTCCTGCTGTTCCTCCGTGCACGTCAACGCACACGCACAACGACACACCTCCCGAATTAACCTCACTTTTCGAACAGATAAGCTGTCAAAGTCGCCACCGACGTCGACGACGAATAATCCGGCGCTACCCTTAAGCACTGCACACAACGTTCTGCCCTGAGACGTGTAACCAACGATATAACAAGGACGATAGAACGATCTGTCAGAGCCGCATCGTGTGCCCGTACGCCGACGACACGAATTTTCGTTGCGTAAATACGCCAGCCTAACCTCATCGACTGACACAAGACTGGTATTTCGCGTGTTCGTATACAGATACACGGACTATCGCGTACGTATCATGTATTCGTATCGATTACGGGCCAATGATCGACGATTTCGCGTTAACGGGATGATTTTTTCTTCTTTTTCTGTTGGTTAAACGTCGCGAATGTTTTTATCGAAAAGACGTGCATTTGAGTTTACGTGATCGTCTACCATAGCGTAGAATCTCCGTAGACGAGGGTAACGCTGTGTGCCAAGGGTTTTAAAGATAGACAGGGAGACAGGTACACGTAGACTGAGATACGTAGCACATAATGATAACGCGATCGATTGATTGCTTTGACTCGATGATGAGATTCTCGTTGCGTTTCGTAAGGACAATCGCATGCACGGTTGAAGAGGACCGCATAAACACAACCACCACGTATTAACTGTTGCTTGAGACTGGTCGTAGATACCGCGGTGGGGACGACTTATACGCCACTATACTTGGCGACTTTTTTTGCTGCTATGCCTGTGCGCGCGCTTCGGAACATCGACCAATACCAGCGCCGATACAAACTACACTGATCAGCCATATACATGTGCGAATAGATTTTGATTTTTAAATTCAAATAAGGTGTTAATTCCACCTTGTAAATGATTCATTATTTTCCTACGTACATTTAATTTTTATTAATTACTTGATTAGTTTTATCTATATTATATAAGTTATTTACACATCGAATCGTTTAATCCTTTAAATGTAGTGAATAAGTCCATAACAGGTTAAAATATAAACTAATGCATTTACCTATTTTTTAATCTAAATGCATAAATATATACATTTATTATTTAGAAGAACGTTGTTCTTTATTATTGCAATGTTTATCTCATCGTACATAATGTGTATTAATGCTGGAATTGATTCAAGTTGAGCATACGGATTTAAAAATATGAACTGCGTCTGTATCAACCCTACTTAAAATTCAAATTAAGTTTAATTCGCTCTAAAACACATCAGGAGTGGTTTCCAAGGATACCGCTATTAACCAACCGGAACAGCTGATAGAATCTCAACTGGCGACATCTAGTCAATTATCGTCTCGTGAAATAACATACGCACATTCAGATATTTTTCCAAATAATGATTGAATGTTAATCAAGTTATACCTTACAATTGTTCTCTGCCTTTTTATCACATTGCCGTTTTTATCAGTGATAACATCGCAAAATACAAATCCGAAAATGTCACAGTTAGTCGGTGTTGATTTTGAAGTTTATGGGAGAGTACAAGGTAAGTAACCATTTTTCTATAATAGAATCATGATGATACTGATCTTAAGTTTTCTTTTTTAAAGGCGTATTCTTTAGAAAGGTAAGTAATGTATCGCACCAAGTAACGGTCAATAATTAACGTAAATCACGAAGAAATATGCTGCAAGTTTTATGGCTTGTTTAGTACAGAACTGACATCTGACAGGTGAAACAGTTACTATGTAGTTATGAGTGTATACATATATACATATATATCGGTATTTTAAATTGAAAATTAAATGTATCTAACATTTTTTAAATTTCAAATTAAAAAATGATTTTTTATGTTTGAATTATAAATGTAACACGTACTTATATGTCCATGTTCGTATGATCGGTAAATCAGTTTTCTATGAACGATCATAAATAACTTTCAATAATTTGTCATTTTTATTGATATAGTATACCCAAAAACGTGGGACCGAATTAGGTTTAAAAGGATGGTGTATGAATACCCATCAAGGTACTGTTGTTGGTCGTCTTGAAGGATCGAAAAGCAAAGTGGAAGAAATGTGAGTTTTTACCTCTTTAAAACATTTTAACAGATATATTTATTGTCCTTATTTTATTTGTATCTGTTTATAGGAAAAATTGGCTTCGATATACCGGAAGTCCTGAATCAGCCATAGACAAGGCGGAGTTTCGAAATGAGCAAGAAATATCTCAACCTACATTCGCTAATTTCGAAATTAAAAAATAGAAATCTTTACCTAACGTTATTTCCGATTATGTATTTAATTTTTTGTTTTGTTTAGTATACTAATTTATTTAAAATTATAAACAATGTGCATTAATTTGCGCCTCAGTTAAAATAAAAGAAACTGTTCAATTTATCACGTTTTGTACTTATATAACCTGTATTTGCAACCTCTGTAAATATCAAATAATTGTATATGTGTTTATCCAATTTAACACTGATAGAAAGAATCATACTATGCAATTAGGAAAGTTACTTCTATCGTATCATTTATTATAATTCTTTTCCAATTTTGAAATATTGTAATTAATAGTAAGTTTGACATTCACCACGCAAGTAATCTCTCGTTATATAGTAAGACTTTACGAAATAATTTCGCCATTTCTCTACATGTCACAAGCGACAAGCGTACGATGGATAGACTTTAACAGACGACAATTCTGTCTCGTGTAACTTCTACCACTATCGGCACGAACTTCATTAGTTGTCGAGCGCGCACCGACGTGTGCGCTTCAAAACTTTCGCCTGCGATCTCTCGTACAGATGCGATTGCATTTTATAATCCTCTGATACTCATACGATTGTTGGAAATAATTCTTTTTTTCTACTTAATTCGATAACAACTTGTAGTAATCTATTACTATAAACTATATTGGGAAATCTAAAATTTTCCATTCCGCGATATCGAACGCGGAATTGTAAATAACGCGTGTGACCTAATTATGCGGATGTACAGTCGTGTCAGATCAAAAGTGAGTCTTAAATCGTAAAATAGATAGAGAAGAATGGACCAGCAATAACCAACAGATTAGATGATCGCGATAATACAGTGACTGATAAACGTGAAGGAATGTCGCATTCAACATGAAGTGTTTCAAGAGTTTCTTTCAGCACACTTGGCATCCTCAACAGGTGAGAACGCGTGTTTCGCAGAACATTTAAAATTTCTTAAATCTTTCTTGATCTGATCTATTCGATCCTTAAATATAATACTTCTCTGAAAGAACTAAACAAGTACCTCCAACATGTTGCTTACTTAAATTTATGCGAATAAATTTATCGACACGAGTTTCATACAGTTATTCAGCATTAAAATTCAAGGATGATAGCTTTTATAATCACAGTAATAATAATATTTTAACGAAGATGCTGTTTTAAACATGTTTGCATGTTGTAATATCCGAATAACCTTGGATCAAGTAATTGTGGATGTGCAAAGTAGCAATTACATCTTGTCTTATCATAAGGAAACGATCGTCGATGTAATATTAAGAATGTCTGTTTTATTTTATGATGTTTTCAAACGGCATGATCCAAACAATTTAATCGCATCGTTCACGAAGCTATGTACTACGTACACAAGCACGTTCACGATTTTTAAGAACATCGATAAACATCGTGATTTGAGCGGTAGCCTTGAAACTCTTTGTGAAGCAGCTACTTTCGTTCGTCAATACTTTTAGACGCAAACTTGCCGTACTTTCACTTCCACGGAATCTCACTTCTAATAATTAGTCATCGAAGTTCATTGAACTAACGTGACTGACCAATAAAAAGCAAGAGAGATCGATCAGTGATGATATTAAAAGAAAATAGGGGAAACAAATTAATGAGATTTATGAATTATTCCTTGACAAACTTCAATCTGTCCGTCTTAGTTTGTAACAAGCAACATGTTTCTGTAGGGTTAAATTTCAATGTGATCGATCGCGGTAATGTTTCATTTCTCTGTATGTTCTATAAGACGGTTTTCAATTTCTTCTTTCGATTCTCTTGTGCCGAAGTTTCTGACTACCTGTTGAAAATATGAGCCTCACCAGGTTACGCAACGAATTCTACTTATCATTATTGCTGGTGCATCCTCGACCTGTTGCGCATTTGTACACGTAACAATTCTTCTATTCCAAATAACGTGGAATCTTTTCCATATTGTATCCTTTCGATTCTGTATCCAGGTACCGTGGTAATTCGTGAATTTTTGTACCTCTGAAGATCATCGCACCGTACTGACCTACGAATTTTTGAGTTGTATTAAAAATTTATTTTCACCTTTATATCAAAAATGCATTTTACCACAGTAATATTTTCATAGATAATATTTATTTATTAAACATAGTCCCTGCCTTTCGGCTTTGGACGACTTCCGGTTTACATACATTTTCATAATTGCATAATAAATTATTGTCGTGTTTAAAATTCTGATATTTTAATTAAAAAGTACCATTCCGTAGGAATACCCTAATTCGGTATTTATTTTACATAACTTTTCATATCGTTTATATAGTATATACCGTGCACGCACCATTTAAGCGATATGAGAAATTATGGAAAGTAAATACTCTAATTAAGAGCATACTATCATAACGATTGAACTTCCTCTAAACGATTTACGAGCCGGTTAGCAACGTTTCGTCGACATTTACACTAGAGTAGCTGTTCGATAACGAAAGATCAGGGGTCGGGATTGATAAAGGTTGATAGTGGGCCCCGATAGACGTAAGTGGTCAGTTCCTTCGGTGTCGCAGGCAAATAAACTACAACTTTCCTCGTCTCGTGTTGCTTACACGTCTAAGAAACGCGTGTTGCTCATTCAGGAACTAAACGTCAATTATTAGACGTTTTGATAGCTTTATTAGATCGGATTTCTGCTATTTATCTGTGATTAACGAGTAATAATGTGCAACTGAATAGCTACTTAAAAATATGAACAGCGATGGGAATTGTCATACCAGGAAGTATAGCTACTTATTTGATAACGTGAGTCTTTGATTTTATAATATCTCTTTCCTTAAAAAACGTCTCTATCTCTTTAATCATTTTCTCAAATCTTCCAGTATCGGTTCTATAAAGCTTTTATATATATCACAATTTTTAGGTTTAGGTGTTCGTGTAAGAAATGTCGAGTAGGAATAGTTAATTCGTTTCGAAGCCAGTTCAAAAAAACAAAGATTTATACTATCAGGTATGATCTCCTCGATAAAGTTAAATAGAGTTCATGAATCGTTAACCTAATCAATTCTTACACGACGACGTTTCGCCTCTGCTTCGAAAACACTTCGTGCAAATTCTATTCCGTTCAATTTTATTTCGTTCACCTGGTCGAGGACCCGATCATTGTAGAATCGAGTGAAAGTTATCGTGAGTGCACAAAACCATTTCAAGGAGGAAGTTCGTAACATGCATGAAAAAAATAAATACGACCAAAATTTTCAACACAATTTTTCACTTACGGTAGTCAGCAGTTATGAATATTGATTAGACTGTCGTAAAAGTGACGCTCAACGATTTAAATAAGTTTGACCTTGCGTTTGTTAAAAAAATACGCTGCCATGAAATTTTATTGTTGTAACGTACTAAATTTAAGAAAATGCAATATTTGGATATAAATGCTATAAAACTCTATAACATAGCGTTATAGAAATACTATTAAAAACCCGAAACTCAATAAATTTAACGATCTATATATATATATATATATATAATATCGTTGGCAGATGATGATCGTGCCATCCCCCGGATCCATATGGGATTATCCATACTTGAACCAGGTCAGCAGAATGATGGGCTTGGTATATGGGACACGACCAAAGCCTGAGCAAGATTTATTCCCTCCCAAGATTCGAATTCCAGAGACACATGTAATATCCCCACTCCATACCCTTTCACCATTTCGATATTTCAGTGCATTCACCCGTGGCCTTTGATCGAGCAATATCACATCTTCCCAATTTTCTTACAATTAATTTTCTAGAGAATTTTTGTACTCTGGTAAATGTCTCGAGACTTTTTCTTGTTTATTTTTCTTGATGAGAAATTGCGTCGATTCTCCTCTTTTCTCTTTCTTTTTTTCTTTTAGTATGCGTACGTACTATTGTACTCTATACTATATAAGAAAATGGAAAACTTGAAGAAGCAAAGAATGTCGTGGATTACCGCTAAGAATCATTGGAAACGCGGTGCACACGTTCCTCCGCACAATCGAGCACAATTGTGAAATAATCAATAATTTGGAGTGGCTGCATCGTCACGCTGGTTGCATTTCAGGCTCGTTCAATTTATTGCAAATTCTATTCACGGCGTCTACCCACGCTGAATATTTATAGATGCCGTTGGATCCTTTTTTCTTTGGCTCCTTTCTTCTACTTTTTTTCGAAAGAAGTGGAGGCCTGGTCGATTAGCATACATTCGAGCGTACCGTTATGTTATGTTAGGTGGATAAAAATATACAAACGTGTTCCAAAATGGACTACTTCTTTTGCTTGACAAATAGGAAATTGTGGTGGCCAATCTGCTGTATCTTGACTTTATACCAAAACCGCATTATACGTATTCCGTTTGGCTTAAGATAGAGATTGTTACTGAATTAATACTTTTTTCGTTTCAAACTCTTTGACGTTAATAATAGAGTGTCAAATATTTTACGATTCACATTATATAGATGTGTATATTGGATCTCTCATTCCAGAGGGAGTGAAATAACACCGAAGCTATCTACAAATATTAAAAACAGTCAAACGAGTCAGTTAAATACACAAATTAAGCATTTATTTTCTTGTAGTGATTCCGTTTTTCGTTGCCGTCGTGACTTCCTCTACAAGTTGCATACTCAGATGTTTACATATTGTTTCTTAACTTTTTTGATTTTATCCCTAATTTTCAACGTGATATTCTATTTTCATAGGGAATTAATATATGTGAAAGAATTCTCATAGTCTTAAAAACATCGTGAGATCTTTTACTTTTTATTTCTTTTGAATATAAAAAAATCGTGCTAGACTCTTTTCTTCGTTTCTTTTAAAATTTAACTTTTTCTTTTATTCCCATCCTTATAAATTCTTAATTCGTTATTTGAAACAGCCTGAAACGAAGAAGACTTTAGCTCAATTAATTAAAATCGCAACTGCCTTATTACTGCTGAAATAACATTAATTGTTATCTGGTGACAAACATAAGTCACGATAACACTTTTGATAACATCCAACAGCTTCCAACAATGTATTGATCAATTTTATCCACTATTCGATGTGATTACAGATGGAGAGTCCATCGAGGTTCGAGCTGACGAAGGCGGAGATCCAAAATGCAGAAGAAACGGAACTGGGTGAGGTGAAGGTGACACCTCCGATGAGCACCGTCGCGACGTCGACGCCCGTGCAGCCAGGTAGTATTCCGTGCAGAAACGGCGGCTGCAAGAGCTGGGCCAATCGCGCGGAATCGAGAATGGAAAGCCCTTGGCATTTTCTCAAAACTATCTTCCTTATCTCTGTAATCGTCGCTTTGGTTCTCTGGGTAATCGTCTACACGTTTCTCGTCCAATATCGGATCTTGTGAAGCATTTAAAGACACCGAGAAACTTGGATGGCCGATGTTCTTCCATTTGGAAGCGAACAAGGAAAATTTGGGTAATCCTTTGCCTTCGGTAACATAGATACATGATAAGATGTCCAAGAAGATACTCTTTGAAGTATAAGAAAAAGCCAGAAATGTGAGGAGAAAGAGAGGAAGATTTTTCTGTAGAATTCTGATACTTTGATTGAATTCTCCATCTCCTATCGATGAATCCGTCCTTGCGCGAAGCAATAAATAATTCTATGTTCAAAATCGTGGATTTGTGGAAGAATTATGTTATTTGCTCGACGAGCAAATGGAAATGTAAGAAACGTGTACTCTTTTGTGGACAGAAAGTTTTAGAAATTCAGAGTTTGAGTTGCGTAAAGAGTATCTCGAGGCTCCTATTTACGCGAGCATATACTCTCGGGATTATCGGTACAATGACGAAGAAATTCCCAGTGTTGAAACACTTGACATAGAAAAAGGTAGAAAAACTTTTGTAATGTACAAAGGAATCGTCCGCGAGGATAAAATTGAAGTGATACTAGTCCCTGTAATATTTGTTCGAATTGGATATTTCCTTTTAACTATATTAACAGTTACCATAAAATTATTGCGATTGTAACACACTAATGTATTCCTAATCTCTTTATAATGTTATACGTAAAATGTTTGATAGAAGGTATTCGATTATATAATATTGACTATTTTTTACAAAGTATTTGTACAAAAGCGAATTAATAAAGTTATCTTGCAGAAAACTTTTGAAGTCATTTTATCTTGCCCACGTATCTTGCTATCGATAATTGTCGAAATCTTATTTGATAACTGATGCATGTACAAACATCTGTAATTCTTCTTTTCATTGCAAACCAACTAGATGACATCAAAATCAGTTTCTCATCAATACCGATAAAAATCTATTCAGAAATACAACTTTATCGGGAATTTAATCGTCCAGATTTTCATCCATCTAGTCTTTCAGATCGTCAAAGACAATAATTACAAAACAATTAAATATTAGACTAGACCTGAACTTGAGAAATATAATTTCTTCCTGTCAACGATAACGCATGCAAAGGTTCCACGCGAAGTTATCTGCGAATATATGACGCTCTACCAGCGGAATCTGTGCTTTTACCAACGACCTGCCCGGTACGAACACGATCAGAATTCTCAGGGAAGATTTATCGACGGACGATCCGAGAAGAGAAAAGACGAAGGACGATAAACGCCGTTAATGCCCCGCGATCTCGAGGCCGTGTTTTGCACCTGAGTCAAGCGGCCTTCGAAGTGACATTTTATGCTTGTACGTCGGTGTATCTGAGTCATACGAAGTTCGTAGGATCTCTAGTATAATGTTTACGAAGGTAAGAGTCGTTTATAATGTTTTTCTCTCATGCGCAAACAAGGATGTATTAATTGAGTTCTTTTTTCGAATTTCTTTTTTACCAAGGCTATGTAACCTTATCTGTTTAATATGTGTCGAGTAAAATGAATTCTTTAAATTATAATTTATATTTTAGAGTGTACTAAGACGTTGGAGAAATATCTACTGTTATAAGTATTGTTCAACTTTATTATCTAATCTCTGTTTCTTTGGCAGCACAAGAGATAGATCGAGGATTCTCGCCCGACGATTAGGAGCAAAGTTCAACGTCTGGAAGTTAGTATTGTCGTTGCCTTAGCGACTTTCCACTCGAGTCCCGTGATAGATGCACCGACGGAAATACACCTAGCCAGCAATCTGAAGCGGGAAAAAGAGAAGACGATTGCGCGATATTTGGAGAGCTTCTTGTCTCACATTCGAGATCCTCAGGGCGGGACTTCACAACAGAATGATCCCGGAAAAGGTATGTCAGAAACATTTCCTACAAAAATTTTACATATATATATATATATATAATGTCTTATATTTTTATGGAAATCGTAAAGTAAAAAATTACAAGTTTCTACAGTTAAATCGGAGACAAGACATTTGAAATATCATACTCTGTACTCTTTACTATTATCTAGTTATTAACTATTTATGTATTCTTAGTTATTGACGTTTATGCATAATACGAGAAATTTAAATATGAAAGTGAAACATGATCTTGCGTAAATATCCACAGTCTACTTCTTGCTCTCCCTTCGTTCGAGTCACTTATAATTGCCCAAACCTGTTACATTTTACGATACAGAAACATAACATTATAGAAACAACCGTTAAGTTGTTCAGATACTAGTTTTTGTGAATTGTTTACAACTCGTTTAAAAAGCTTTTAATCTGTTTTTCTAATTAACAAACACTATCTATAGAAAGTGACGTGACAAAGGAGAATGCAACAGTGAGTGAATCGTCGAAGAAAGAAACTACGAGCGTGCAAAATCAGCAGTCGAATAAACTACGAGGCATAGAAAACACCGTAGCTATCAGACTGACAGCTTTTGATCATCCTGGATCCTCGAAGTCGCCACAATTTAACAAGAAACCTATCTCGAAGCCTGGTCCTAGTAAAGTGAAAAGCACTCAAAGCAAAGCAACACAAATGCGTCAAAATTTAAGTACCCAAAGACTACAGGAAAACGAAGACATCGACGACGATGACGTAAGGATTGGGATAATCGTGACTATAATTTATTCGTTTCGTTGTTTTTTTACGAATCTTGTTACGTTTTAGTCTTCTTTGGATATAGAGAATGTTGGAAGGCCACAAAAATACGTCCTAGTCGGATGGGACAACTTTCGTTCTAAGCTGATGATCACTCTACTGATTCTTTTCGTTTTATGGGCAGTCATCTATTTTCCTCTGATTAGAATCTGAAATTCGATGCAAAAATAATATTTCTATATCATTCTATAAACATACTCTTCAGTGTATTTTAATATAAATATACAATCTATAACATATGATACACATATATAAAGTGAATTTCTAAAGTCTAACCAGAAATAAATAACTGGTTCATATTAGACGCAGACATACAGGATGTTATTCGTTCATATGTAATAGAGCATTTCTTTAAATGTTACTAAACGATATACTTGATTGTCACGGATCGCGATTATCGGAAAACTCCGGAGTGTAAATATGTACATACTGTCTCTACAAATAAAGTATCATTTCTTCTATTGAACGATAAATTCTTCATTCCTAAACATTATCATATAATTGTGTAAATTTATGAAAGTTTCCAAAGTTTATTTTTCTATATTATTAAAATTTGCTACAACTTCATTGTAACTAAAACTAGTCTATGCTCATTAGCTAACAGATATCGTACAGTATCTCTCAAGCTCACAAGGCAAACTTGAGATACTTTCTACAGCAGCCGCTCGCGTGTACCGACAGCGAGTAAATCCATTTTCGATTTCCTAATTTAACTCGATTTCGAATCGCCTGTTATCTTCCGAACTTTGTTAACTCATTCGTCATCCGCTCTCAACAAACTGATCGTCGTCGCTGTGTCAATAAATCTAAATAACAAGAAGATTCATCATCAACTGACTCAACAGAAGTTTCAATAGCAATATAGAACCAATCAAAAGCACTGCAGAATCTACAAACAAACAAGATGGTTCAAAAGACGCTTTTCAATCAGTTTGTAAATGACCAGTTACCAGCAGTCGAACGAAAGATCGTGAAATGGAACGCAGAGTCAAGATCAGGGGCTGACATCATCCTTCCAAGAAGATCGATTCTTTTCAGTGTAAAAGACGCGGTGACTGTGCAACGACCTTAACTAGAGTCTTGCAGACGTGTCAATGAGAGGCGGAGAAGGCAAGAGGAAAGTATAATCGGCTGGAAGTGGCTGATTCCGGCGCCGTAAGGCTTCAGTTCGTCTTAAAACGCCCACGTAGCTCCTCGACGCTCTCGATTCTATTACGTTGGAAAACGATCCTCAGGATCGTTTCAATCAACGGAGAACCATGAATATCAAAAGTGTGCCCGCTGTTTTCTTAATACTTGGATTGTCTCTGATAATTATCGGTAAGTGAAGCGTTTATTTTCTGTTGATTTTCCTGAAAAGAATTTTTGAAGAAATAAACGATTTGTTTCAAACGTTCTTAGAGAAATTCAATTGGTTGTACGTACCTGTGTGTAATAGGTGTTAAGAGAATAGGATGTCAAGGAAACAAAGCAAATTTTGCGAAAGTGAAAGCGACTACATTTAGATTTCTGTTTCGTGTTTTCCGAGCTGCGAATCGCTTACAATGAATGAAAGTTGTGTCCTACTTGCGTAAAAATGACTTTATTATTCTAGAAAAGTAACTTAAAAAGTTGATATTATTCGAAATATTGTAGAATTTGATGATTGACGTAGTTTGTTATTTACTTTCTCTTCCGAGAAAACACTTGGTTCAATAAGACCGTATTATACAATGGTATTACTTCAATCGTGTTTATTAAATAATCGTGAATACAGAAACGAATATAGAAATATATAGAAACTGATAAATATTATAGATAAATTATATTGACATACAATAACAATTATTACGTAATAATTTTAGAGAAGCGTTGTTTAAAAAAATTATTATCTTCTGCAACCAAACTACGTGATCTCGAGTCCTAGCTAAACATTCCGTTATGCTTATTTCGTTCCTCTGCATATCGTCAAGGTTATCGTGAGTTCATGCTCACACATAACTATACTACACTATTATTGAAATCGGGGGCAAAAATGTGGGATTTCAGAACAACTTTAGCATTTTTAAGATAAGTCACGCCACAGAGACTCGATACAGAAAAGGAATTGAAACTATGTAATCAACAACGTAAATTCTCTTAATCTCGATTCTTGTATACATATACACATATATGTATATATCATCAATAATGATGTATCGATATGTACTCATATATATATACAGGGTGGTTGGTAACTGGTGGTACAAGCGGAAAGGGAGTGATTCTACGTGAAAAAAGAAGTCGAAAATATAGAATAACAATTTTTCGTTTGAGGCTTTATTTTCGAGAAAATTGACTTTCAATTTTCGCTCGGTACACGTGCACTTTACCACGTCTCGTTATAACGGATCTCACTGTAGATCATTGTCTCGATGGAAAAATTAAAAAAAAAAATTTTTATTCTATATTTTCGACTTCTTTTTTCGCGTAGAATCTCCCCCTTTTCGCTTGTACCACCAGTTACTAACCACCCTGTATATAATATATGTATAATTATATGTATTATATGTATATATATAAGTACATATCGATACATCATTATTCATCTTAAGTAATTATTATTCGACATCTCAAGCAAATAGTCATGATCTTTTTCTGTCAAGTGATTCAGAACATATTTTTCATTCTTAATTACAACTTTTCCATGCAAATTACCATTTCATATTGTTGAAGATCAAAGAAGAGATCTCTCATTATGGGAACTTTTATTACAAAATCTGTGGACAAAATAATGATGTGATTATTTATAATTCTATAGTAATAAATCTCGCAATTCCTAAATAATCACACGAAATTCCTGTTCCTACCAGCCATTATTATCCATCCTAATTTTAATTAAATTTCTAGGCGACGCAGAAGCAGGATGGAAATTCTGGAAGAAGAAGGACGCAACCACGACCACCACAACTGTTGCTCCAGCAGTCGCAGATCCAGTACAAACAAAACCAAACACGCTACCAGGCGCAACACCTGTAACAAACAAACCTACAGGAAGTCCAACGAATGTTGGATCAGCTGTTCTTGGAGCGGGTGACCCTGGATTGGCGATTGGAGTCACTTCGACTGGAGGAAAAATAAAAGAAAATGCTCGACCAAGCAGACCTAACCCAGGAACGGAAGTGGGTCTCGATTTCCCGGCACCGAAACCAGGAAACCCGGGAGTCGGTGGTAACACTGGTAAAGGATACAGAGACTGGGCTGTTGATCTTACTGGGGCTGGAGAGCCCGGAAGACAATCCCCGAAACTGCCTAGTGAAGGACCAGCATTAAGTTCTGGAGGTTAATTGATCAATGTTATAGAATTTCTAGATAGTTTTCTTAAATATGTGAGTTTGTGAAAATTAATCTGGTGAACTTGGTAGGTTCCAAACCGAACTCTGTACCTGGAGGCACGGCACAGCCACAAACACCAGGTAAAAATTAATTTAATGACGATTTTATACGGAAAATAGAATAAATTACGTATATAATGTTACGGAGAATTACTTCCATCGCTAGGTATAAATTATCGTAATACTAGTAGGGAAGAAGGAAATACAATTGATAAAGCTTTATTAATATTAATTTGGCTACGTATTCCAGGCGCCAAGCCAGTAGCGAGTCCTGGAAACGCACCATCGCCACGGCCTCAACAACAACCTCAGCCTCAGCCTCAACCTCGTCCACAAACACCAGGTACATACTAATATGTGGAAGAAAATAATTTTCATCCTGATATACTTTTATTTCAAGGATCACCTACACCGGGCTCTAAGCCAGCCGTTGCACCAGGACAACCTCAACCATCTCCGAATCAACCTGCACCTGGAGGCAATCAAGTATCTTCGTTGTTCGTAACGTTAAAACCAGGTCCAACGCCAGCACCATCTAGACCAGGAAGTCCTGGTTCTCTTAATGCACCAGGAAGACCTGGTTCTCCTAATGCACCGGGAAGTCCTGGTTCCTTTAATGCACCAGGAGGTCCTGGTTCTCTTAATGCACCAGGAAGTCCTGGTTCTCCTAATGCACCAGGAAGTCCTGGTTCCCCTGGAAGAACTTGGGCTGATGTTGCTGGTGGTGGCAGCAGATCTAACTCACCTACACCTGCTCCACGACCTGGATATCCAAATCAGCCAAATTATCCAAGCCAACCAGGTATAGGTCAATCTCAACCAAGACCATCGACACCGACTCAACCTGGAAGAACAGGGCCATCCACAGGAGCAATAGCAGGTGGTGCATTAGCAGGTGGTGCACTAGCAGGAGCAGCTGTAGCAGGAGCAGCAGCAGCAAATAAGAAAACCTATTCTAGTAATCCTACTTTTAGCAAAGGAAACACTATCACTGATGAAGACTTGGAGAAACTTTCCGAGGCTCTCTTCATTAAGGATAACAATAATGCGAACAGATATATCACGCTGAATCTACAGAAGCAAACAAGCAGTAGTAGCACAACAGATGACGCACCACAACCGTAAGCTTTTAAAATACAAATGAAAAATATTGGAGGCAAGAGAGTTGTTATACACTACAGCAAGAATAATAGTGGAGATTAATAGAAGAGCATTAGGCATCAGGAGGATCTATTTTAAAAACATTTTTTTAAACATCACTAGAATTCTAATTTGATGGTTCTTTGAATTTCTAGATAGTATAGTTCGTGTAACTACAGACTAGTTTGATTTGCCATGTTCTTTCAGTTACCATAGATTCCATAAAAATAACCTCTACTTGCAGGCTGTTCACGGTAAACGCAGAAGCGTACCAAGGTCCCACGATTCAAAGAGTGATATCGATCTATGACAATTACAAACCGGAAACCAATGTAAATGAGCACATAAGCCCGTTGCAGAGACAAGAAGAGAGTCTCCTTGTAGACACGTTCCTCAGCACGAACGTGATGTCCTACGCTATGAGATTTTTAGCGGACAAAGGACAAATTCGCAAAGATTATTACGAATATAAAGACACGATAAGAAAAATATGGTTTAACTTGTTCTCTAGAGGACAAGGAAAAATTGGTAGCTCAGGTTTCGAGCATGTTTTCATGGCAGAACTTAAGAGTGTACCATCTGGTACCGAAGTAGTTGGTTTGCATAATTGGATCTTCTATAGCAAAGAGGAAAGCAGTGGAAAAGCAAATTATGCTGGATATTTGAACAAAGTTGACCTTGGAGATGTGAGTTAATTTTTATTCTGTCAAAATTATTTTTTTCTTTTTAATCGTAAGATCATTTCTTGATAAATTATTTTTGAAAAAGAATGACAGGTTTTTCTATTTAATAATAGGCTCATTAATGAAAGATGTTTTTAATGAATATATAATGGATTCCATTCCACTTCCAGCAGCTATTATCATTCGTATAATGACGTTTGTCTATTGTTTCTTTTGTGGTATTTCCAGAGAACTATGACTCATACTACATGAAAAGTTACCAATTGTATTTGTACGTGTTCGTTCTTTCAGAAAGCATCTATCATCAAAATAAGAACGAAATACAACGGGTACGATAAACCGGTAACGGCACTATTCGTGGGTACCTCGCCTGAACTGGAGATGGCGCTGTACACGGTGTGCTTTTACGCGAGACCAGAGGGAAATTGCCCGGTGTCTCTCGGAGGAACGAAGTTTAACATTGTCACCTATAAATTTAAGTACAGAGGAAACGATCTGGTAGGAACTGCTTATCCAGATATATAATTTTATCAAAGTTATATTTCTGTTTATATATTTAAAAACATAGAATGTAATTTTGTGACATGTTCAAACGAGAGCAATAAAAAATGACGTGTATACAAAAGTTGGATTTAAATATAATTTTATATGGAGAACGACATATTTTCTTATTAGCGAAATTTGTATCAATACTCGTTACATAGAATAAATTTTGTTATTGAAATATTATTGAAATAAATATTGTTTTGTATAAATCGACCATTCATAATACATACTTGTGATATCGGCAATCTCGAATAAACAGATAACGTTGAATAATGGTCTGTCGAAAGAGGGGGAGTTAAGAGTAATAAACTCACTTGGGCACTGCGATAGGGAGAACTGCCAGTTAAGCTGTAGATTTCGTAACGAAAACAAGAATGCACGCATCTCTTCGAACATTCTGTAGAACCAAACACCCACGTTTTCAATGGGCAGACAAGCATCCGGTTGTGAGGTCTATAAATTACCGATTAAAAATCTATACGCGACTCTATCACAGTGAAAATGGCGTCTATGGGTACAGACCAAGGCCACAAAGACACTTTGAAGGTATTTCGAATATTATTTTTCCATTTATTTGGAACAATAAGTAAAAAATAAAAAAATAATACAAATTTTAGCCAGCATTTTGACAAAAAGTTGGAATTCGATACTATATTGATATTTGCGACAGGTTTTAACGCACAAGCTCATAATTCGAATTCGAAAACTAACTATTAAAATTCCCGCGTTGTGTCGCTAGTGAGCTTTAATATGTTTCATCGTTGCATCTTCAAATTGAGAAAGAAAATGCATATTTTTATGAAATAAATCATTCTTACCTTGCACATATCCTCAGATTTCGTTATCCATGTCTTCAGCATAAGAGTAAAACGCGAAATCACACTAATCACTGCGCTTTAACCACAAAATACCAAACTGAAACTTTGAACGCACGCACAACACTTACATTCCCCGCTTTCTCCCAAGCAACTGCCCAACAATCGCGTGAAAATCTCTTACCTATGTGCGCATCGCGCATGCGCAATAAATTTGAAGTTCAAATTCCTGGTGTCCAGTTTTAAAAAAATAGCACGAATATAATCAGGACTTGACATATCTGAATTCCATTTTTAAATAATAAAAGAATATGAAATCTAACCTTTTTGAATATGATTCATTTAAATTCATATAAGCATGTTGATATATTTTTATGAAGTTATTATGCGTTTAATATATTCCTTTCAATATCGAGATATTTATTGTAATGTTCATATTACTTAAAGTGATCTTAAAGTTACTTATAATTAATATGGAAAAGCTTAGTGTACTAATCTAGGATAAAGATAATAAACGCAACTCGGAATATTTTTATTATTACGCAAGAGAGTAACCGATAACGTTTCGCGATAACGTAAAAATGATTTAACATCCATATACGATAAAAATAAATATTAACTACTGGTTTTTACCATTATTTTTCTTTCTATTCTTCCTCGTATTTCTAGTACCAAACGAATACCTGGAAATACGATCGAAAAACAGCAACTTCTATAGACTGATTAGCGCCTATAGAGAATATGGTCATAAACAGGCTGAGATAAATCCTGTTGCGTCAAAAAAACCAGTGCCATTGGCAGAGTTGAAACTAGAGAGATTCGGTTTAAGTTTGGATGATAAAGTTCCATTCAAAGGGATGTTATCAATGGGGAAAGATGAAGGAACAGTAGAAGAGGCTTTAAAATTTTTAAACGAGACATACACTGGCCATATAGGAGTAGAATTTAGCTACTTGGAGGTAATATGTAATTGATCATGAATAAATTTAAAGCAATCTTCTATTAGAATAATTGGAATATTTATTTATTTAGTTTATTTCTTTCATTATTATTTTCTTCTATTAGAATAAGTCGAATATTTATTTATTTAGTTTATTTCTTTGTAGAAGATCTGTATAAGTACCTGATTTCTATTACTGTCTACACAGACTGAGGAGGAAAGAGAATGGTTTGCAGAGACCGTAGAAAAAAGTTCAAGGGAACCCGTGACGGACGAAACGCGAATCGGCATCGCAACGGAAATGTTGAAGAGTCAAACTTTCGATCAATTTTTGGCCATCAAATTCGTGAACTTTAAGAGGTACAGTGGCGAGGGTGCTGAGAGCATGATGGCCTTCTACTATGAATTTTTTAAACTATGTGCGAATGGTAAATAAAAATGTATCGTTAGAAAAAGATTACATGGATCATCTCTTATCTATACTTTATCGATTCAAGATTAAATTTATGTATATTCAATTAAATGAAATTGCAGATGATTTAAAATACATTGTAATTGGCATGGCCCATCGAGGTCGACTAAATTTTCTCACGGGAATGTTGAATTTTCCACCGGAAAAATTATTTCGACAGCTACGAGGATACTCTGAATTTCCGGATAACGTGAACGCAACTGGTGACGTGATCAGTCATTTTGTATCTTCCACAAACCTCGATATTAATCGGAAAAGCCTCCATGTTACGGTATTACGAAACCCTTCACATTTGGAAGCTGTAAATCCTGTTTCCATGGGAAAAACTCGAGGAATGATGCAAGCAAATAAAGACGGAGCATAT
Organism: Bombus vancouverensis nearcticus; assembly: GCF_051014615.1. Lineage (NCBI taxonomy): Eukaryota > Metazoa > Arthropoda > Insecta > Hymenoptera > Apidae > Bombus > Bombus vancouverensis. Next base: position 9,119,367 of record NC_134915.1, read on the forward strand.
AGTGAAGATGCGAACGCTCAATGGAGCGATAAAGTGTTAAATATTCAAGTAAGACGTTTGATAATTAATCAGACAAAATTTAAAGTAAAATTGGAAACAAATCGATGTATTGAACTTATTTCAATTTTTATCCTAGGTTCACGGGGATGCAGCTTACGCTGCTCAAGGAGTTGACCAAGAATGTTTAGCATTATCCGCAGTTCCTCACTTTGAAATAGGTGGAACAGTTCACTTGATGATCAATAATCAATTAGGTTTCACAACTCCAGCTTCCAGAGGTAGATCGTCGAGATACTGCACGGATTTAGCCAAAATGATCTCCGCTCCGGTGATCCATGTAAATGGAGATGATCCTGAAGTATACAAGATAGAATTTTAATTTCTTCCTATATATATACATATGTATGTTTTTAGTTAGTAGTTTTTTTAATTTTCAAATATCGTAGATGGTTATCCGAGCTGCTAGAATAGCGTTCAAGTATCAACGAAAATTTAGGAAGGACGTTTTCCTGGATCTGAATTGCTTCAGAAGATGGGGTCATAATGAACTAGACGATCCGGCTTTTACAAATCCTGTTATTTATAAAATTATACATAGCCGCCCGTAAGTAATTCTCAATTATAATAATAGGATGTGTCGAATCTAATTAACTTTACTTTATTTTCAATTAGATCGGTACCAGATCGATATTTAGACAAACTAGTAAAGAACAATGTTCTTCCAATGGAAAAAGCCAAAAATATCATCGAAGATCACAAGGCCAAATTGAATCAAGGTTTGAATGAAGCGGATAATTATGTCCCACAACCTACCTATTTTGCAGGCTTGTGGAGCGAAATACAGCAGGCTGATGCGAGCGTGACACAGTGGGACACGGGAGTTGATTTAAGCCTATTGAGGTTCATTGCCGAAAAGAGCGTTCATATTGACGATGACTCGGTGAGAACATAGGTTATACAATAAATGCTGCTCATTTTCCCTAATTGATTCCCTAATTGTTCAGCTAATTGAACGTACTATTTTATCATGCAACAGATAATTCATCCCAAATTATTGAAAAACCATGTTCAATCTCGATTAAAAAAAATAGCGAGTGGTGAACATTTGGATTGGGCTACTGCCGAAGCTTTAGCAATTGGAACTTTATTGTATCAAGGGTATAATGTAAGAATAAGCGGGCAAGACATTGGTCGTGGTACCTTTTCCCATAGACATGCCATGCTTGTTGATCAATCCACTGGAGGTATTTATAAAATGATTCTAATCATAAATTAATAAAAGTCTTATCATCAATCATGATTTTAGATATACATATTCCACTAAATTCAATGGTCGAGGGACAAACAGGAAAATTAGAGTTAGCTAATAGTATTCTGTCTGAAGAAGCAGTCTTAGGATACGAGTATGGCATGAGTATAGCTATGCCAACTACCTTAACGATATGGGAGGCACAATTTGGAGATTTTTTTAATGGAGCACAGATCATAATCGATACTTTTGTAACCAGTGGTGAGGCAAAATGGATGCTAAGTAGCGGATTAACGATACTTCTACCACATGGTTACGACGGCGCTGGTCCTGAACACAGTTCCTCCAGACTTGAAAGGTTTTTACAACTTACGGACAGTAACGAAGATAAACCTGATGGTGATAATGTTAACATATGTGTGACAAATCCTACGACACCGGCTCAATACTTTCATCTATTAAGGAGACAAGTAAGATCCTTATTCTAATAAATCCTTAATTATATTTTTAATGTAATAAATTGTCTTTATTTCTGTTAGATGGTAAGAAATTTTCGAAAACCTTTAATAATAATGGCTCCGAAAATATTGCTGCGCCATATCGCAGCAACCTCGCCAATAACAGATATGCAACCACAGACTAGATTTAAAACCGTTATTGGTATGTTGAATACAATAAAAAAAATGATCTCTCCCTCTCTTTCTTTCTCTCTTTGTCTTCATCTTTCTCCCTCCTTTAGCTATATTTGACTCCAAATGAAATAAAATAATAATTTAATAAATAATAATTTAACAGGAGATGAAAAGGTAGAAGAATCAAAAGTGACTAAAGTGATCCTTGTGAGCGGTAAACACTATTATGCTCTTGATAACTTTAGAGAAAGCACAGATCAAAAGAATGTAGCAATTATTAGAGTCGAGAGTTTATGCCCTTTTCCAGTTCAAGAATTATTGCAAGAAATCGATAGATATAAATACGCCAAGAGTAAGTTATACAAAATAAATTGCTTAAATATATTTTAAAATATTAATATAAATATTTCCTTAAGCTTTCATATGGAGTCAAGAAGAACCGCAAAATATGGGAGCATGGAATTTTGTCAAATCTCGATTCGAAAATTTATGTGGCAGACTAGTAAGTTAATAATTTAAGTAATATTTGAGATACATATTTGTAAAAATAATTTTGTGACTTACAGATAAAATACAGCGGTCGTAAACCCATGGCTGCAGCAGCTGTAGGTGCGGGAAAGTTACATCAGCAGGAAGCTCAGGTAGTAACCGTGAAACCCTTTAATATGAAATGAATTTTGTATTGTATGTTTTACTCTGTTTTATTTATACATATAATTCAACTGCCAAAAGTTACATTTATTTGCATAACATCATTATATACTATATGAGGAAATAAATTATTTACATGTCATTGAGCGATCATTATTGTAATGGATCAACATTATTATTAATAAAATATATCCATGACATGAATGTACTATCAAATACAACACTAATTGTATGAAAAATTACTTGTTCAAAAATTCTAATTTTCACCATTAATTTAATATAATATACTATAGAAAGAAATGATGACATAGATACAAGTAAAATAATGACTCTTCAATATCGTTGTGATAAATGTTTAACATTCTAAACAATGTTTTTACAATTCCTTTGAAGCAAAATATTATTCATCTATATAATTTCTTTGTCCTCAAAGAAATAGCAGCAAAATTAGATCTCAAGTAATCTAAAAAACTAAATTTACATTGCAATAAGACAATTGATGAGCTTAATCCTTATTGGTATGTTCTGCACTTAAACGTTCATGTTCTTTTTTTATAAGATCTTTTAATTCATCCTAAAAAAGAAAATAAATTTATATAAGACATATTTCTGAGTTTAAAGCACACTAAAAATATAATTTAAATTTAATGGAACGTACCCCCCAGCCCAACTTTTCAGCTAATAATTGACAGCCAGTATCGCAATCACCTAACCAGGCAACATCACGACCGCCATGAGAACTTCGTGTATCAAAGATCAAGCCATGTCGCAGTCCTAAAAGTCGCGATAAGCGATCTTGCATACCTACTTTTTCTTTATTGATAAGTAGGCGCGGACAATTGGGTCGCACCCTTCAAAGAAATTGAAATTATAATTAATTGAATGTGGAGAATGAAGGAAACAATATGATACTTGTAAATAATACATACCTATCTACTAAAGATGCAAAAGGCTGCACTACCAAACTTGATCCCATAATTATCAAAAGATCTGCTTGTGCAAAATCCCGATCGATAAGGAAATGGAAACGTTCGGGTAACATTTCCCCGAAAAACACTATATCAGGTTTTACTACACCTTCGTTACATTCTTCACATTTTGGTATAACACCTTCCATAATTTTTTCTGAAAATAGGTACTGAGGTTTAAAGTATGTATTTAATTGTAACAATTATGATCTTACTATAACATTAAAAAATATATATAAGAAGAAAAAAGTTGTACCTTTCATCCATGGAAGAGTGTATGGTGCTCTACATTTAAGACATCGACCAGTATGAAATGTACCATGAGCTTCTACTAATTTTTCAGGAGGTAAACCAGCCATTCTTTCTAATGTATCGATGTTCTGGGTGTAGTGTCTCAAAAGTAGTCCTTTTTCCCATAAAAGACGGATGAAATAATGGGATGGTGTAGGTTTAAAACCTTCAGGTAACAATTCTCTTGCAAGCATAAAGAATGGTTCAGGATTTTCCATAAAGAAATCTAACTCAAAAATAGCTTGAGGATGAGGTAGATTATATTTCTCTAAATTGTGATAAAGACCACTTGATGGTGATCGAAAATCAGGAATTCCTGCAGCTAAAAAACATAAAAAATAAAAGAAGCATTTTTGTGCAATATACCTAATATATATAATTCAAAATTATATATAGATATACAACTAATTCAAGATTAGGAATATTTCTTAAAACATACATGTGGAGATACCAGCTCCAGCCATAGTAATAATTTTACAGTTTTCAGTTTCTTTTATATAATCTACCACTCCATCTATATTAAGTTCACGGAGGACTTTTTGTTGTGACTGTTCATCATAATCTGATGAATCAAAAAGTTTTAACTTTTGTGCCAAATATTTCCGAATCTTTTCCATATCAGAATCTTCTACCTCTTCTTGTTCTGAAGAACTGTTTGTAGCCTCCTCATTTGATTTCTTCTCTGATACAAATAAATGAACAATATATATAGCAATATACAAATTAACGCTATAAATGAATGTAATATTTGTTAGTAAAACAATTTGACAAATAAGAATAAATTAAATACTTTAAATTTTGTCACATATTTATATATCACGATTGTCTAGTTCCTATTTTTCAAAAATATAACATGCACTGTTAACCTTTTGAAATAATAAAAGACAATAAATTTAATGTAGAAAACAAAGACATTTAGATAAGTTACTTAAAGAAATAAATTCATTGTACTCGTTGCAATAAAAATACATAAATACAGATTTTCGCCAGAGTTGTTGGCCGAGTAATTGCCGCTGACGGCTAATTAAAGGAAAAATGATCTGCGGAAACATTTTGACACACTGCAATCAGACATCGTGATGTTATAATTATAATTTAACTCAATAAAGACACGTGTCATTTAACAATTACCTAAAATTTTACGATGATATGAAAACTTAGGTACTCTGAGATTATAATAATCAGTGTATAACAATAATTTCACTTAATTCATTTTACCATATTATTTAATTAATAAGGTTTCAAACTCTTATGGATGACAGTTAACCTCTATCGTAATCATGTTCCACTTATCTACGTTTATTAGATAAATAATTTGGATTATCGTAAATAGATAAAAAATCAGAAAGCACTATAATACTATAATAAAAGATACTGATTTTGTCATTTAATAATGTTTCGATATTCTAAATTATGAAATTAAGGATTTCAATTGAAAATTTATTTAAGTTTTTGCATTTTAAAAAATATATGTAGTGAAGTAGAAAATTTAATCTTGTGAATTTTATTAAACAATTAAATAACAATTATAAACTGATATACAAGAAAAATTGAATTTCATTATGTAAGACAAATGACAGTTTGAAAACGTTACCTTTTTCCGTGTCATCATTGTGTTCGGACATGTTTCCGGACATGTTTCTAAATTCGTGTAACTTCTTCAACTAATGTTAAGTAAAATTATTATCGTTGTCACACTAAAGAAATAGTGTTATTCATATATTTACTTGTGAACATATGATTAGAATAGGTTATCAAATGACGCGCGTTCGATTAAACTCATACAGGCAATACTTTATGATTTTGTATTTTGTTTTTTTAATACATATGTATATCGAATGATATTTTTGCAAATTATAAGTATTATTTCGAGTAGCTATTCCTATAAATAATGTAAATAATATAAAATCCTCATTTTTTAAAACTAATATACATGATATTTATTATCTAATTAGTAAATCCTATTTAATAATATGATAGCATAGTATATATATAGATAGAGGGAATAGTACAGATGATCTTTCTACTCATGAATTTAGAAATTGGATATTTTATAATAAAAATTATAGCAAGTAATTTTAAATGTTATTAAAAATGTCTAATATTTTATGATAGTTGATTCATAATTAAATAATTTTAATCTTTATTCCTAAAAACTGTTGTAATCTTATTAATGTTATTATAACTAAGTAATAATTTGCTTATAATGGATTATAATACATCACAAGGTATATAATTTTCAGATGGTATTCTAAATCAGGAACAGTCATGCTATATCTTGTAATATTTATTTTTATCATAAATATTATAAAATATTAATAAAATATATTAAAATTTCCTTTATATTAATTCGCTTTCTTGGATGTTTCACCTCCTATAATTTTACGTCTTTGAGCAAACATATGCAAATATAATTGTGGGAAAACTGTAATATAAAGAAAAGAAATTATTATATAATCAATATATGATATGATAATACATTTCTCAGAAACTTACGAGGAATATATGATAGCATAATAGTTATAAGAATGAAATAATAACTAAATATGAAATTCCATGAGTTAGGAAGTTTGTAACTCCAGAATTCTGGATGAGAGTTTGCATAATTTACAGCTGAATATATGCATAATAATTCTCCAGTTACACCTATTGGGTACAATACAATAAATAACGTATACCTGTAATAATTAAAGCATTTCAATTTTGAATACTGAAAAATAGGTATTATTAATAAATAAAATATTTAATGAATAGATATTATTTATTATATAAAAAATCTATGAAGTGATTAAATTACATACCTCAGCCATGTGAGAAAATAAGGAACAAATTCATTGAGATTCATATAGTAAAACAAATATCGAATTATTTCCGTTATTGACCATGCTAAGATGGCTAATGGAAGACCATGAGATGACGCCGCATAATTATTTGGAGTTGCCAACAATACACCACTCACTACTATAATACGACTAAACACTTGAAAAGTTGTAAGTACAGGGTTTGATTTAACTAAACCAGTTGCAGCATGGATTATCTATAATAAAGATATGCTTTATTAAGCAATCTTTTATGAACAAAACCAAGATGAATATTATTGCTTACTTCTAAAAGAGCAGCATGTTGAAAAATAACAACAGGCCATTTAACATTCTGCCACAAATTTGCTTCTGTCGTAGAAGAAAAATCATTCACTACAAATTTATAAAGTATATAACTCCAACTGCAAATATACATAATTATTTTAATATATTTAACAATATTCTCTATAATACCTATTTTCATCTCAAAGTTATTAAACATACTTTTCAATTAAGATTAGATTGTTGAACATTATAGCAGAAATTACTGAAATGTTAATTAGTGAAACTTGAATAACAATAAAATGTTTTTTCTTATAATCACTTCATTATAATTTGGTGAAAGCGAGGAAAGTAATAATACTTACCCAAATACTTGTAGCAAATTATAAGTCTTTAAATACAATAATCCGACGTTATTTGTTTTCTTCGATTTCATATTTATATTTTTTAATTCAGTGTGACTTTACTTATTTATAACAGTAATAATAAATAATTATTATACTTCTACGTGCCTTTCAAATTCATAACTCGTCGGATGTACAACGTGAACTGGCGATTACGGGTAGAGTCAAGTATAGTATGTAAGTGTAGTACGCTACTCATACATACATACATATTTACATATGTACATACAGCATTTAACCCGAGCAGGAACGTAGCAATTTCCTATATAGCTTGAATTTGAAACGACCTAATATTTTCTTATTTGTTCTCTGATATTTTATAAATGATAAAATTTAAACAAATTGACACATGATTGATATATGATATTTAATTAGTTTTTGAAAACTAGAAATTTACTTTTAGGGAAAAGGTATAATACATTGTGTAAAACGTGTAAATTGGCGCAATATTCTTACCTTCTACGAACTTCACCTTGGTAATTAAGAATAATTTCTAAAACTGTAAAAATGTTAATGTGAATGACTTTGTCCCTCCAATGTTAGAAAAAATCCAGTACAAAATGCAAAACTATATATAGCCGGCCTCAAAAATATTTGGGCACTTATAAATTGACGTTAAAAGGACTGAAATGGCAGTTTTTTTTATAAAAGTGTAATATTTTATCCGATTACTTTTATTCAATAATTATCTTAAATAATTTAATCTATTAAAAATCATCTTGTGTGAGTAATCGATACTGTATTTTAATCCTTTATTAGCCTCTGATATACCCTATCTTTGCCCGAAATCTTATACATATAATCTTTTTTAATAAAATGGCTGACGATTTTGTGAATTTCTATTGGCTCGGTAATTATTCTGCAGTTCGCGAAATAACACAGATTGTCAAACAGTGAAGTCGTGAAACATCAGACATGCCGCACATCGAAAAGAGAAAGACATTGCTCGAAGGGGGGATCATATTTCCTCGCTATATCGTGGCAGATTTTAAACAAAATACGATTGTAGCGAAGAAGATCGTTGTTGCGTTGTGAATATCTGTAATCTCTGGTTTATATTTTCGACTCCTGCTTCCTTTCGTCATAGGTTAATGTTTCACACCTAAACCTTATTCGAGAAATGCGCTTTAAAATAATGAAAATCGCACCAATGTCCGTCCAGTGATTCTTGAGATTAATCCAAATATACAGATGCTTTTCGGGAACTTTATTTTATACTGAGTATGTATAAATTAGACGAATTTAATCATTTTTCTTTAGTATTTATTGTTGCTTTTTGTTTAACTTAAATTTTTGATATGGCCTAATATTCTTGTATTTATTCTTACAGAAGTATGACTAGAAATATGGAATGATCTGGACCGTAAAATTAGTAAAAGACAACAATAAATAAATAAAGAAAAATGGTAAATTCGTATAATAGAGGAATAAAATACAGTCTCGATTACTAACAAAACATAATCTTCAACATATTAAAGTGCTTAAAATACGTTATTAAACAAAAGGAGTCCCGGATATATATATCAAACTTTTATAAAAAATTATCAGTTTAGATCTTTTAACATCAACATATAAATTGTCCGAATATTTCTGAGACATAAAGACTCACTTCTTTTTACATCAAGTAGAATATGAAGTTGGGCTAGTGTCTAAATGTTTTCGAGACTGACTGTATGTTCATATATGTACAATGTGTACCACTACGGTCTACGTACGTGTTACACTCTTCTACTTATATACGTCAAGAAAAATGTAAATTATAAAATTAATTCAATATTAATATGTTAATGAATTGCCATTTCCTTTCTGAATTCATAAATAAATTTTGACGTAATAAATCGCAATAACATAGCAAATAAACGTGCTCCGCACATATAGATTTGTACACCTTAAGTTTTTTAATATCTATATCTATTAAAAATATAATCATATTAACAATAAAAAAATTCGAAGTTTTCAAGAACTATTTAAAAAATAAGTATTTGAAATATTTAATATTTCCTTAATTATTTGTTAATTTTGATCTGTAATCGATTATATTATATTTTTATGAAGAATTGCAACATGTTTATGTTTTTCTATCGAGGTTTTCAGCACTATGATATTCGATGTTTTAATTATATGTATTAGTAAAATGTTTAATGATATTTGTAGATTTTAGTTCAAAAAGGAGAGTTACTATACAATGCGGGACGAAATGATAGGACACCTTACATACCTATTTGTATATTTCATGTAATTAAAAGATGAAAATATACATATAATCTTAAGTTCATGACATACAACAAAGAAGTTAGAAATATAAATTTGGGTTGTATTTGATTAGAAAAAATGATAAGACTTACTTGACCTACTTTCCATTCTTACAATTTCTGTCAGTAGTTATTCGACTACGAAATGAAAATCTCTTTCAGAGTTTCCTAAGAGATTGTATCGTGATTGATTATGTAATATCACATTACGACTCCACTTTATTATTTTGTGAATTTAGGTAATTGCATAATTGTTTGATCATAAACGAATCATTTCTTCAATTTTCCACCGTTTAAGACGTTTTTGACGACTCATTGCTATTTCTTCTTTTTTTTTAAAAACACCACTAAATTATGAATTTGGATAAAGCTGCGTAGTCTCGTAGACTTCACTTGTCTCTTGCTTGCTAAATGATTAATGTTTGTCAGGTCCGTGTGACAAACATTACCCGAGCAAGTGCATTCCGAGAATTGCTCAAATAACACAATTTTTTAGGACATCATTCGAAAAAGTGATTTATTCTACATTATCAAGAAACTGAATGAAAAATGCTAATGAATTATAATATTCGTTTTACATTTTTTTTCTTAATCGTGATTAATCCGAATAGTCCAAAGTCATTCGAATGTAGTCATGTTCGGTATCATTTTCATTGCTAAAACCTCAGCAATCTGATTAAAATAGTTTCATAATAATAAGGTAAAAAAACAAATTCTATTTTTCTTCATACAATGACTTCGTAACTTGACACCATCGATTACCAATTAGATAACACGGACGATCGCCTCGGGCGAACTCCGAGCGGGTCAATTCCAGGTAATAGTGGGGATGACCCTGTGAATATTAACCAAACAAAAAGAGAGAATATTAATCGAGCAAAGAGAGAAAATATTAACTGAATATTACGTATATACGTTTGAATATAGAACTATCAACCTTAACATTAACTATCCAATTAATATCAGTCCATGCTTATTTTTCCCCTAACTTCCTCATTGTATGTATTGTATATGTATTATCGTATGAATATGAAATTTAATGTGTTATTCTGGAAATATTATTCTGGAAATGTTATTCTGGAACATATAGGATATGCGAAATATTTCCTTCTTTTAACAAGATGAAATACACAAATAGGTAAAGTGTCCTACCATTTTGTCCGACACTCTATATTTATATTTAACACGTTGAATGTCATGGGGGTCACCGGTGACCGGCACTCAACTTGACCGTGGCCCCGCGGAGGTCACCGGTGACCGGCGCACCAAGATTAGTAAAAATACATAATTGGAAGAAATGTCAATAGTTATAAATTTTTTATTATTACCACCGTTACTACAATAGTGTGACGAAATGAATGCAGTATAGAATGTATAAAAATAGTTTTATTTATACATGAAATATAGATCTATTATGTGCGCCCCCCACCAGTGGCTGTCGGACATGGGAAAACCCCGCTTTTTCCGTGTTTTACCTTAATGAACAATAACCCTAAGGAACGTTTCGACTTGAAAGATGTTTGATGGCAATTAAGGGGCTTGACAGTAAGGTAAAAAATGCTAAATCTTGTGATGGTTCTTTAGGATTATTGCGGGTCCGAATAAGTATGACCGAGGGATGGATTATGGTTTATGGTAGGTCCCGAGACGTAACAGTATAGAACAATTATTTAGCAACGCGAAGATACAATATGAGATAACTGATAATCGCAAAAATTAAGTGGATCGAGCGAAATTGCACTACAGCGCCATGGGGGTCACCGGTGACCTCAGTGAGATAAATTCATTAATGATGATTATACACCGTAACATATCTCTTGTAGGTAATATTTCAACATTATATGCATCGTATAATAAAAAAATTCATTGTGGAGCCACGGCCAAACCTTGTAAAACTGGCGTGGCATTCAACGTGTTAAGAATATTTTTAACTAATAGAAATTATAAACAATAAAAAATTAGGAGTAAATTAATTTTTCTAATAAAACTAGGATGTAATTAATATTTTACTAATTACTAAAATTATCTTCGACTAAATTATCTTAAATAATTACACATGACAGCAGTGAAAAATTATTATGATATTGTTCTAGATATAAAATATTTATGATTAATTATCGACTTAAAATTTGTTGAATTAAGCTCCCAATATATAAAGTCGATAGATCGAAAAGATTTGTTATCGAAATTTACATCGAATTTATTTTATAATACATTTATTTGCTGTCCTATTAATATGGGAGAAAAGAAGTTTATATAGGTTAATCACATGTGTAAAGAATCCATACACTGTCTTTATAATCTGTAGATATTACTATATTATCAATGTTCAATGTATTATTGTTAACTTACCATTTCAATCTATTGTCAAATGATAAGCAGCAAGTTGTATGAATGTTTCTTGAATCTTTTTATATTACTCATATCTACCTAAAAACATAAAGATGCAGTGGTTGAATAGTCAAAGATTGCTTAAAGCAGTGAAAAGGATTAATTCACTAAATAACCGTAATGCCAGCAGCAATTGCAAGATTGTTTGTAGTTCTGATATAGAAGTGGCAAAAAAAAATGGGCTGCCAATTGTGGCCTTAGAATCAACAATCATTACTCATGGAATGCCTTATCCTGATAATTTGAAAACAGCCATTCAAGTAGAAAACACTGTTAGAAAAAAAGTAATTGTTTATGAATTCTAAAGAAAGAAAAATATTGCTTCTTTTACATTATACTTTTATATCATTTTAGGGTGCTATACCTGCAACTATAGGAATTTTAAATGGACAGATACATGTTGGTTTGAATGATGAACAACTACAAATACTAGCTAAATCAGATTCTACTAAAACTATTAAGTGTTCACGTAGAGATATATCAACAGTTGTTGCCCAAAAACTAAATGGAGGAACAACTGTTAGTGCAACAATGTTAATTTCAAATTTATTAGATTTGCCTATAATGGCAACAGGAGGCATTGGTGGTGTTCATCGTGGTGCAGAAAAGAGTTTTGATATTAGTACTGATTTACTAGAGCTTGGGCGTACTCCTGTAGCTGTTGTTTGTTCTGGTGTTAAATCTATATTAGATATTGAGAAGACATTAGAATATCTGGTTAATATATTTTTTTGCATAAAAAATAATAATTATTACAATAGAGATTTGTAATTGTCTCCATTTGTAGGAAACACAAGGAGTTCCAGTTATAAAAATTGGTGAAACAAACTATTTTCCTGCATTTTACTGCACTGAATCATTACAAAAGACAAAAGTGCCACATAGAGTATCAAATTCAGAAGAAGCAACAAAGATTCTTAAAGCACAAAGGGAATTAGGTCTTCAAACAGGATTATTGTTTGCTGTCCCTATTCCTACAGAATATGCATTAGATTCAAAAGAAATGGAATTGGCTATATGTAATGCTTTAGAAAATGCAAAAAGTAAAAATGTAAGTGGAAAGAATGTCACACCATTTTTGCTAGAAGAATTAAATAAGGTTACACATGGTCAATCTCTTCGAGCTAGTAAGTATAAATAAGTCCATTGATATAAAAATTAAGAAAACATAAGCAAGATCAATATTTGTCACTTAATTTTTGTCTTTTTAAAATCAACAGATATGGCACTCATAGAAAACAATGCAAGTGTTGCAGCAGAAATTGCAGTGAATTTGGCTAAAAAGAGTTTTCAGAGCTCTTTCAACGATAGTGCTTCCAAGTGCATTCTGACATCAGAAAGAAATCCAGTAAATAAAACAAAAATATTCGTTTACCTTAAAAAATATATAAGATATTAGTCATTTTATTTTCATCGGGTAATTTGTTTATGTCATAGATTGTAATTGGTGGAGCTATAATGGATACAACGTTGCAAGTGAAGGAATCCGAGATAAAAGTAAGTCAAGTCTTAAGTCAGAATTATACTAAATAACCAATTTTCCTTGTATTCATATTTCAGAGAAGTTATAGAACGTTTAACAGTATTTACATACAGTTACGACCACATAGGTTTTATGTACATTTAAGAATATGTATTGAATAATATGAACTCATAGTGTAGTATAGGGAAGAGTGATCTGATAGAATAATATAATATAAAAATCATAAAGTATGATTAAAGCCAGAGGTAGAAAACTATGTCCATGCAATATATTGAAATTAAGATATAAGATAGAACATTTTAAAAAGGAATAGTCATTTGAATTAAATTCTTCTAAGTTGTTCTTAATGTCTTTTTGAAAAAAGTATTTATGAGGATTTCTTAAAAAAAATTCGAGATAAACTTTTTCCGTTATGCATAATAATATGCATGATTATGAAAGTATAACGAACGTATTTTATATTCTAGTTACACTTTTATCCATACTTGGCTACGGTAGTCCTATTAGGTTTACCGTGTACGAAATAACGTACATACCATATCTAACCATTTACAGATACAGTAAATTAGGTTTCTTAAGCAGGCACTATTCAAAGCTCCCTCTCTTTCATTCGTCTCGATATACATGTTACATTTAAATATCAATCAGTTACAAATTACTACACATGTTGAATTTTTTTAAAGCCTTTTTCATTATGGGATCGTTATTCATTATTATCTGAATATATGTTTGACTAAAACATAGAGATACGAGTCTTTCGTTCGTTTAACAAATATACGATCTGATGATTGAACGAATCAAAGGAACGAATCAAAACGTGAAAACCAGTACATCAATTTCTCGTTTAGTCAAAAGTTTCAAAGCTTATTCTAATTAAAGGTAGCGTGTAGGTTTTCATTTCTGGGCGGCTTGCAGTAACATAGTTGCCTTTCTAAATGATCGGTTTAAAAATCAATTAACGCTATCTGTCGTATGTTTTACATATAGTATATCCTTATATACATTTAGTGGCAGAGGCTGTATGTCTGCGAGGTGTAAGCTTTCATATTATTATTGTAGCTTAATACATTCAACGATAACTCGATGGCCTGATTAAGAAAGAACCTTCGATTATCTGGAATGCAATTTTTCTCTTTTCGCGTTTTTTTTCGTTTTTTCTTTAATGATACCAAATCATATATGATAGAACTAAAAGGAACAAAATATGTATTCAAAAATGTACATCATTAGCAATGCGCATTAATAAACATGTCATGTAATAAATAGTTTCTTTGGTAGTAATCTATGCGTCATAACGTACGATGCTAAGAATACCCTGTTGTCCAGACTGATACGATTACGAGAAAGACAAAAGATCAAATCTGAAGTCTAACGATGAACTGTACAGTTTGTATCTTGATTCTTGATAGCCTCGTGACTTTCATTCATGTTGTTCCAAACAAGAGTAAAGAAAACTGATGTTTCTCAACATATACATGATTGAACTGTATGCAATTGATTCTGGCTTTTTCTTAAACAGACGATCGACTCTTAATATTTGACTACATCGCTATATACAATCTACTAAATACGTATATCCATTACTTTGCATTCGTAAACGTATATAATCCCTAAGATTCGATTAATCCTAGCTAGGAAGCCAATTACTTTGAGTATCGTATTATATTTATACGACTTACTGCACAAATCAATACAGACTACTCGCGCTGCATGTATCGTTTTATATAAAAAGAACTAGGAATTTATAGTCGTTACTCTTATGCGGTGACTTTGTGTGTATGTCTCTCTGTGTGTATATAATATGTGTTTTTTCCCAATGCAATTTTTCGGTCTTTTTTATTTTTTTTTCTTATATCTTCACTAAGTAATAGTAGCTCGTCGAGAAAACAGATTTCCTATTTTTTTCTCTTTTTTTTCTATATAATCGTATTTTCGCAGAGGGAGAATCAGTTTGGCAGTAGTATCCCACAATATTCTGCCGTAACTATCGCATCCATGTAATCCTTGACGTTTAACTCATCGAAACAATTCGTTAGTAGAATTTCACCATAAAAGGGATAAGAAAAATCGAAAAAAACAAGTAAAAATAAACGTTCGCGTGACGATAAGCGATTAACCTTTGATATATATATCTCGCCGGTATAGTGTGGTACTAAAAAACTTTTGATAGCGAGCAATGCACTGTACTCTCGTCGTGTATAAATGCAACCGAGTGCGTTGATACAACTTAATACAACTTTCGCCGGTTTTGGGTCAGAAACGCGATGAAGAGAAAATCCATTGTTCGCTAATTAAACATGTGATGACGATGTAATAAACGATGTTAATTAAAAGAAGGACCAAACTGCTGGAGAGTATTATCCTTATAAATAGCGAACGATAGTTACATTTTACACTGTGACATACTACTAGCATGATTCACGCGATAAAAATCAGTATACAACGGCTCCGTGTCTGAAACGCTCTTTGGTTTGTTTCGATTCGAAGAGAGATAGTTTCATATAGGAAAATTTACTGCTAAAAATAAATCTACAAAAGTAATTGATTATTTTTCTTCTCTTTTTTTTTTGGTTTCTTTTTTATTCACCGACCGTGCGAGGACGGAAAGACATGTAAGGAATACGCGTAGAAAGAGAATCGAAAGGACGTCGAAAGGCATACACAGGCTTTTATGTTCCCTTTTGTGCAGCTTCGACGTACTTCTTTTTTTTCGCTTTTTTCTCATTTTCGTAATGTTTTGCTTCCATCCTTTCTCTTTTTTCTTCCGTCTCCTCTTGTTCCATCTTCCTTGTAATTCGTTCGTGTCGACTCTCGCTTCATGTGGCCGTCTTGTGTCGTCACGCAAACGGAAATTCACTCTGTTCGTCAGCACTACGAGTCGCATCGCAGTATACGACGTCACGAGGAAAATGTATCTTTAAAATTTCCTGTAATTACTAAACGATTGAACCGATCTGTCGTGCCACGAGGTTTTCAAAAGAACGAAACGAAGGAGCTAGTCAAATTATACTCTAGTCTAGTCTAGCCTTGGTCGAAACGGTTCCATTTTTTAAAAATAAACTTCTATCATCGACTATAAGGATTTAGAGTGTGTTCTATTTGATACAGGACGATTCAACGATACACTTTCCTGGCGACACGTAGAACCTTGAACGTTATTCGCTTATTGTGGGCTGGTGTGCTTGTGAAGTCAGTAGAATCTTTAGAAACCTTAGCTCCGGTCTGCTGACCTATCCTTTAAAAAATGAACATACGCTTAGTATTGTATATGGCTTGATTTCGGCATTTCGTTTGTGTTTATTAATCCCGTCGCGGTATCGGTTTACTTCGTTTTAAATTTCGAATTAAATGCTCTCTTTATATACTTTTTATTCTTTTTATACAATCATCTAATATTCTGGCATTGCTGTCTTGCTTAATTTTACCATGCTCGAATCCTGAGACGCGAGATCTGTTTATCTGCGGGATATAAATGTTCGGTCGCGTTAGAGTATTTCGTTTAACGTTAACAGAATAAACTTGTCTGTTCTAAAAAATTTTGGTATGGGTCATTTACCGTTTCTATCTAGCGAGTTTCTATCAATTAACCCCCTGACTTCTAAAAATATACTGGAAACTCGAGTCCAATCGAGATTACGAAAATGTCTGACTTTAATTCGATCAAGGAGTTCGCGAAACGGATGTTGAATGGGAGACTTCATCAATTTGACGAAAATAGAGATTCGTTAATAGAATCAAAATTAACGATACGTTAGTTTCGATGCAATCGAATTCCCCCTGTAATTAGAATTTCCTCTTATAGGATGAATTAAAATCGATTATCGACCAATTATTTTCTTTCCGGTCTTCCTAATTCAGGCGATTGTCAATTAAGGGTGGAAATTTCCGGATAATATCGATCTGTTACGAATGCTCGATTCAAGCGAGTAGAAAGATGTAAAGATAAAAGAGAAAGGTATCTGCATACGGTGTACCTTCTTAATTGCGACCCAGATGGCTCGCAATCCTTTTAACTGTGTATAATTCTGTCGTTACGTTATTTTCTATCTGATAAGATCAACGATGCGCTACAATCTCTTACAGTATACGAAAATAAGTTCTCTCGTAGAAAAACATCAGTACTCTCTATCCAGCCTGAAAGGAAACTGGCAAACTGCTGATGTCAGGAACTCACGATCACGATTCTTTCGCCCCTTATCTACTGCAGGTTTATTGTATGACGATTTATAGGTCGATTTTACAATTGCAATTTGCCTAGTAGATAGAAGAGGAAAGATCCTAGCGAAAGTTAGTAGAAAAATATTAAGGAATGTCAATCCTCGACTAGTCAGCGACTCAAAGGTTCAGTCTGATCTCTTTCGTCTAGTTTCGTTATTTTATCGATTTGAAAATGAATCGAAGCTCGTGTTCACGCGGGCATTCGTCACTCTACGAAATGAGCGAGAACATCTAAAATGGGACCTGAAACGCATATGCGTATGATACACGCGTATACACAGCGATTTACGCATTTAATAGAGAAGAAATTAGGGCAGGGTGGCAACATCGTCTCTCTAAAGCCAATATCGTGCATGTGCGGTTAAAGTATAGCAAGCTTAGAGTATAATCATCGTGGTTAAATTTATTATACTGTATTTATCGTTTTAATTTATCTAAATTACACAGCACAGAAGAACAAAAATGAAGAGATATTCGGTCTACGTCTTTATTGAAGACTTGAAAGTTTACGCGTTCATAATTTTGTCATAACAGCGACAATATCATTTTCGTTCCTTGATGTTCGACAATTTCCCGATAACGAGAGAAGATGGAAAATTGGACCGAATAAAATCGATTTATGCCGACTCGATCGAGAAAAAACTACCCGTTTTATACCGCCGTTAGTATATCAAGAAACGAATAGCGGAACGTTGATCGGACACTGCGTGATTTGAGAGACAAAAAGGAAATGAAGGATCGAACAGGGATTTCCCTTCGGATTCAACGGAAACGCTGAAGACGGGTTAACGTGAAAATCAATACTCCCAACATAATATCTTTCGATACGTCTCTATAATCTGCTGTGCCTATGACATTTGTGCATTGTCTTTTCAAGTGAAAGATCGGCTCTTCTTTTTATCAGAAAGAACTCTCTATTGTTGTAACTATGTTCTATATGCAACTATCATCGTAACTCTTCTGGCTAAGAGAACTCCTTCCTATTTTCTATGAAAAGAATTTAACCACCTAACAGCACATTCCTGTAACATATATGGGCATAAATTATTTTTAATTTAACCATTAATCTGTATAGATCGTGCACGATATCTTGTATCAAAATATCTTACAAAATATGTATTTTACATCCATGTACCTATATCTATAAAAATATTTAATATCGTTAATAAATCGAGCGAAACTTTATCCGTTAAGTGGTTAAACGAATACGAGAATCCGAGGGTTTATTCATATTTTATCATCTCTCTCTTTTTATATTTTTTGAAATAGAAAAAGATCATCCTGTCATGCTGTGTTATTGACAGGATAATTCACGCATATGGAGAGTCAGGCATATACGAATTAGCTTACTTATACACGGTGATCTCGGCGGACCGATTGCTCCTGTAGAGTAGACGGTTCGACGTGTTTCGCCACCACTTCCATAGTCAGGTGCGCCTGCTTTGACCACCGGCTGTTATACCCGTGCCCGGGCTGCCGCCATTCGACAGCCACAATCTCCTGTTGAACTCTCGCATCTCATAGTTGTTGTTGCCGTTACTTTTCTCCCGATTGCCGCAATTATGGTTCGCCGAGGTGGGCGTCGTTTCCTCGAGAATCAGCGCGCAATGACTGTTCGTGTCGCTGTCTGCGCCACCGTCCTGCAGATTGTTCGCCAATAAGGGATGCTTTCCGGTATTGCACTCGTCCGTTTGGATCAGCAACGATGCATTTCCTAAAATTCATTTTCTTATCATTTTTGGATAAAATAAATTTCTTGTATTAGGATGTTTTCTTCTATTTTTAATAATTTTAAATTATAATTTTTAAGGATATTTTCTTTGCTCCGGGTATCAATAGGTGCCAACTAGAGCGATTTTTATCAATGTAAGGATACAATACTTTCATGGAAAAGTTTGCATTTTGTTTCCTTCGTAAGCACTTTTCTTATCTTTAATATCAAGACATTATTATTCATACTGGTTTTTCAGCGAATTGGCGTCATAGTGATTACATAATATTTCCCAGTTATAATCATTCTGCATAATTATTTAACTATTTGCATAAACTTCATATTATTCTCCGTGTCTTACATTCAAATTAGTCGCTAAACAGCAGGATGTTTTCTCGCTCGACTACTCTAGCTCGTTAACTATTCCGAATACCGATTGCGCTGCAATTGTCAATAGAGCGTGTTCCACGCGACAACTATGTATACAGTCGTAGCAAAAAGATTGCGAGAACCTTCAACCTTTACATTCTATTACTAGTAACGTCCGTACTGGTCTTAATGTTGTGGTAGTTATTGATGTACATCGCGTGCAATCAGTCTTTTATTACAGTGTCCCTCACTGGCAGTTAGCTAGATCGAGTTTATATGTTTACGATGCGTCGATCGCACGCATTCGTACAGATAATGCTACTAGATCGCTGCCTCGATAATGGCACTCGGGTTTTTCAGGACTTCTACAACCTTTGCGATTAATACAATTGCAGATAAGAAGGGAGGTAGTTGAAGAATCAGCCGCTGATATATTCTCGATCGGTCGAGAAGGATTCAAATTCGATGTTAAGGGGAGATACCGTATTCCGAACTACGTACTGGCCTTTTCCCTCCTTTTTTCTATGACGGAAGGGAAATAAGATAGGTATTTTCATGGCCGTTTAGGGTGACGCAAATGTCACCCTATTCCCTTTGATTTCCGTGCAAATACATTGGCCGAATGTTTCACACAAATAGAAGTAGGATATCCCTTTGTGTCTAGCCTCTATGAACTGAACATCGAAAGAAAACGGTTTCAGGTAGACTCTCATTTGAAGATTTCGCACGCTGATGCATCGCTCCGAGATCAATTCTCTTATTTTTGGCTGCTCTTTAAAAATTAATCGAATACCAATTACGGAGCAGGCGTATAAAATTATTTTTAGCGGCACGTGTTTCGTGGATGCAGCACGCGTTACTGATTCTGCCCATCCGTTTCAAGGGTCTGGAAAAATTCCCACAGGGTATTACAGAGATTATTTAGCGGAAAGTGAAACGAAGGAGTTTCATTTATCAAGAAACTCGCGACAATAATTACTCGTTCAATTTGGAAGCTATATCGAGAATTTAATTCCTCTACTGAGACCGATAAACGATGGAAGAAACGTTTCTCTTTTCCATCCTCGAGGAAATCATTGTCAAGATCCCTTTTTATTCCGTATAAAGAATGTTTCTCTCAGAGAAAGGGCAGACGAATGATCAATTCTGGAAAGGAGGACAGCTGACAAGATCTGAAAGAAACATTCTTCATCCTGTCTTTTCAACAACCATCAACGATCGGGAGACCTCGAAGACACTGCCGGAGGCTTCCGATTACGAAACCGTGACTTGGTCGAAGCTTTCGCGATGTACGATATCGATATAGTAGCATCCGTAGAAAAATTCATGCCTGGTATAAAATCGATATTACAATCATCATCTTTATAATTTAAACGAGTCATATAGATCGTCTAGGACGATAAAAAATGTGACGACAATGGCGGACTTTTGAACGGAATCCATGCGGTGATCAGCGATACGAACGGTTCTTCTTATCTTTCGACGATATGACCTTTGATTGAAACTACACCACGAGTCTAGCTTACAAGTTAAAATCCGCTCTATCGTTCGTGTAATTACAAGACAGTACGAACAGGGTGCTAAATACTTATTATACTGGAGCACGCAATGTCCTAGTTCTTCTACTCTGATCCCGGACAATGCAGAGCTCAACATAATACGTGCAGGGTGTATTAGTTAAATGACTAGCCTCGACCAAGATCGCTAGCTTCAACGTAGAATTATGCATTTGCCTGTGAAACGACCCGACGTGTTCCCACTTTCGTTCTATGACCGGTTTAATGCGCACGGTTCTTTCATGTCGTTAACCCTTTTGTCGTTTCATGCCAATTATTTTTTGGAAGAACTTTTTCACCCCTCGCCTCATCTAAATGCTTAACGAGTTGGGTATTACTCAGTTACCTCGAATTTGCTCGAAATTTCCGGCTGGTAATAATTAGACGAACGAACATTTCTCTACTGCGCGCTGTTGAGTGTTTGGATACTTTGGTTGATTTTTAAAGACAATACGGGAATGTGATCAAAGTGAACAGATTGATGGCAGACTAATAACTAGAAACAGTACATATTTAGTAGTATCTTTTTATGAAATTATCAGACTATATATTTATATATCTATTAAAGAAGCTTGGTAGTTGTATATTATAATAAAATTCACGATTCAATGATTTTTACGTGCTCTATAGCTTGGAAACTAATCGATTTAGATAAACAGCCTTCTTAAACGACAATTCTAATTTTGTCGTTGCATATTAGCTTTTAAAAACCAATCTCACCGCGCTGTAATACTTTCGTTAATCTAAAATTGTATTCTATCAAAGATAAACATGTGACTGAATATTTCTCACCGGTATTGTATCTAGATTATAAATCTTCGGAGGATCCATTACTATACCATGATCGAAACTCGCCTGTTTCAATCGCGACGATAATAGACTCTCTTCGTGAATCCCGTGCAACCAGTAAACATATTTGCTCATCGTAGGAATCGCATGTCGAAAGAACAATCGACGCAATCTAGATTTTCCAATGAGCTCGTGCACGCTCTGCGCTACTTTTATCTTCCGCGAATCTCGTTAACGGTCTACGGTTCTGGTCAGTTTCGCGGTATTGTTCGTTTCCTCGCCAGCAACTATCGGAGTTTTCGTTTCACTTCATTCAACAGCTTCGTTTTTAGTTTCGGTTCGCAGAAGATACGAGAGAGATAATAAGCGGCAGATCGAACGTTTGTGAAAAGATTCTGAGAAACACTTTGTCCTCGTCGTCGTTCCCGTTACAGATGCTCCATTATACGCGACGTAGCATTTATAACGCGTTAATCTTTCGTTAATTTCATGCTCATCCAATTACCTCTTGTTAGGTTTTCTCGCTGTTAATCCGATCTTTTCGGCACGTCCCTGCGTCGTTTAAACCGTGTAACTGCTATTGGCTGCGAAGCCAGCCAACTGCGAGATGTCGGTGTAAGAAACAAAAGGGAAAGAAAAGAGAAGCAAGGAATTATGAACGACCTTAATGAATGTTAAAAACGATCTACACGGTCGACGAATGTTGAAACGTTTGTTCCGTCGAAGACACTGGAAATTGCGGTAATGGCTAAGTCCTAAAAAAATTTCCATGAATGGAAAAACGTGTCTGGACGAAAGTTAAGGAATTTCCCGAGAGAACTCCGGCAGACATCTGACGAATAATCGTTCCCACGTTTACTTGGATTGTGCTTTCTTGCCCGTCTTTTATTTACTTAGCAGAATAAAGACTGTAGTTCACTTAAGCTAGATGGTATATCATCAGATCTTACACGATTCTTCAGATTTATGACTTATAGTTTCGATTTTAATCCGTGGTTTCATTACTGAAAAGATTAAAAATTTAGTGTGTAGAAATTCTCTAAAATATAGTAGACAGATTTCTCACAAATTAGATCGCAGAAACTCATAATAAAGGTAAAAGAATTTAGAGATCTTTACTAAATGCCGCGTGGACTACAGCGAAGTAAAAGTCGAGGTCGAAGATAACCATCCCCTAAAGACGTCAAATGTGCGTTCCAGTGGTCGGCGCCATACGGCTATTTATACTACCGCCTCTTATCTAACACCCTACGTCGAACCTACACACAAACACTCCACCCCTATCATAATTTTTTAATGGTTGCTGCCTTCTGAGCTCCCAAATCATTGAGAGATTTAAAACCCTCTGGTTCCTTTGTTACACAATGGTCAAAATTAATGTTTCACCGTCATTGTACCTAATTTCATTCAACCCTCCTTTCAACCTTCTCCCTTCTTTAACGCCAGAGCTACCATCGACTGTATTATAAAATTTGTACTAAAAAATACTTTATACTTTACAAAACGTTACTTGACCTGAAATATAAGTCTCTACATTCTCGTTGATCAAGTCATTCGATATCGAGTCCCCAATCGGAATTTAAATAACTTGGCTAATCTGATCGAGACTATACCGAAAAAAAGCATGTTTTATATATTCGTAAAATTGATATGTTATACCAGCAATATTTCATCAAATTTACCGGAAGGAGTGACAGCATTGGGCAGAGTCGTGCGTCGAACGATGCTTCCGTTGTTAGTGGCTTCCGGTATCACTTGCGAGAACGGTGGTTGCGTTAGGGTAGTCGCCGGCGGCGGTGGTTCTCGGAGCAACCGTATCTTTTGTATCATTTCCCTTATCTCGTAACGCAGTATCCCTAGGAAACATAATTTCGCGAACGCTATCACGCAGAAGCCCAATACGAACAGCAAGTCCGCGGTTTTTCGTAACCATCTCATCAACGATTCCTCGCAACCTCTCGCGTACGGTTGTTGACAAGTGTCACTGACGTTGCCAGTGGGTACGCAACAGGTCTGTGGCCATCTACCACCGAAGTCTCTAGGACCGGTCACTCCGCAGCAGGAGAACTCCTTCTGCAAACGGTCCCATTGCTCGCTAAATCGTAGATCCTTGCCGTACTCCATCTGCGATGAAAAAGAAAAGATAGAGTTCGCGTCAATCTGAAACGTAGCTGTTAGAAATTTCTTGGTAGACGAATAGATCGTGGTAGAATTGAACGTTCAGGATAATTGCTGTAAGAGTAAAATTATAAGAATAGGGATTCTGTAAAAGCACAATTATACAATTGGAGAATCTGTGATAGTAAAATTGCAAAATTAAAGATATATGAAAGGCATACATTTTTTAGATGTTTGTGGGCGTCGAGAATCTACAAAGAGTGGTCATTTTCTACGATCGGAGAACAGTCGATGGCCTGCTATATATAGTACATGAACGACGGTCATAGAACTAGGAAGTTTTCGGCTTCGTTCGAAACATCATCGATTCGACGGGGCTAAATTTACGCATCGTTCGTCGAAAGGCGACTGGCTGCAGATATTTTTAAATCGATATTTTTAACGCTTCGATATCGAACCAATATTTACATGTTAAAAGATAGACTCAGTTAGTATGGAGTTCGATGGAACGTTTAAATATCACTATGAAATTTTTATTGAATTCGTTTGGAAGATTGAAATTGATCGGAGGTTCGTGATACCACGCATAATCTTTTAATGTAAGAAGCATAAAGAACGTGACACGATACTCAGAGTTATGAGAACTTTTAATAGATAGAAGTATACGATTGGTTGGAAAATGATCCAAAGGGCGCAATAGAATTAAATGTAAAAGATAATGGAGAAAATTCGATGGTAAATTTTTGCATGGAAGAGAATTTTTAAATGACGAGAAGTATAAGGAATGTCCCATGTATCCAGGTCGATTATCCAAGGGTACGCACATTTTCCGTCGATTATGCGATCGACCTAGATAAGAACGGGGCTAAGAATAATGACTGCAGATACGGGCAGAGAAACGAGGTGAAACAGGCGAAAAGTTGGAATTGTTAGTAATCCCCGTGACACTGATTTTTCATCGTGACGAGTAACGAGGCGCCAGTAAACTAGTTCACTGTTTCTTAATTAGCACGGCTAGCTAGTTCATCACCGAATGTTTCCAAGATCCATATCGTATTCGATGTGAAACGAGGCAGAGAAAATATTTTTTTTTCTAAAACTTTTAGTCCTCTTTTCATGGAAAGGGTATCTAAAAAAGAATATTGAAAATTTGTTTTTTCACATTAGTATCGAGAGAATAATTTGTACCATCTAAATATTTAAATCAATACCTCAGGATAAATGGACAGACAGAACTTCCCCGTGAAGTTTCAACAGACACGAGTACTACTGCAGCGATATATCAACGATCTCGCGTTGATAAAAATTTCAGACTGTTTAGGCTCTACGAAGTTATTTAAAGTTTCAGGCTTGTTCTCGCTCGATAGGCGGAAACGGTGTCGCCACGATTAAAACTTTCAATCGTTGATTAAGAATTCGCTGGAAATAAACGAGTCGTGTGATTCGCGGAAAGTAAAAGTCTGAGGAAGGGATCGATTAATTTCAAGATTACATCTTTTCTCAGTCATTATTAGTTCGAAACTCGTCGGAGGTGTTAATTTAATCTTCGTTCGTCCTCGATGTATACATATATATATAGAATAGAACAATTCCATTCTTTTCAGAATAAAAGGACCGAATTAATTAATCTTAAAGTTCAGAATCGGTCGTTGCTTCGACCCTTTTTTTTTATCTATGTACCCACATGGTTTAATGTCAAGCGTCAAGAGAGGCAGAAATTCCGTAGTTCCACGGCGTAAAGTTTGCTAGGAAATACGTGAATGCATGTATGCTAGTTTATAAATAGTTAGCAGGCTGTATGTTAGCTATGGTATGAATAATGTTCGTATCATGCCACAAACCGTACCTTATCTCGTGGCCGGTCAGCCAACCACGAATGTTCGAATTATAATAACACTACGCGCTGGATGTGCAAAACATTACAATGACGCGTGAAAAACTTTGTAGTAAAAAAACAAAGGGAATGTTCTGGTGGATATATTTAGTGAGTAACAAAAATCCACATGCATCCTTCACATTTGAACTATTACGGTAAGAGCGTTAACTCCAGGTGATTTAATTCCTTCTGAAAATACTAAAATTAATATACCGATACCGATAACATACAATCTCATCGTGTATTAATACAGCACCATAAAAGATTCAACAAAAAAGTGCATTTTTACTTTCTTCCCATAAATCAAATTTATGGATGTATGTAGATATTTATGATCGACTGTGAATTTAAATCAACTTAACGTTTGCTCGAGCCTACTATAGTACGACCACAATTCACCAGTGTCTAACGGCTAACGTTATATCCTATTCCTCTTACTGCAAAGATTAGATCGATTTTTTGGTCACCGGTCGACCCTGTATATTTTTTATGTTTATTGATTAAAAAGTACCGGGAATAGCGTATCGAATGAGAGACGCGCGGCACGTTTCAAATAGAAGCGGAGATCGAATGAAATATCGTACGTAACAAAAATGATGATTCAATTGAGTTGCCTCTAGGAACTCCCCTAGACTAGAAAGGGATGAGAAAGTATTCTAATATCGGTTCGATTCTCGCCAAGTCAGACACCACCTTATTTATGATTCACTGACAATTTTTCTGCCAAACAGTGAAAAAGTGTTTGGACTTGGTCCCGGTTCCGACACCGGAAACCTGTTCTTTCCACGCGGTCGATACTTCATTGAATGTTATGTAGAAGTGATAAGGGATGCCACGCCTCCGCTATTCTTCGCCGCTTTCTCCAGCTCCTCCGGAAACCGATTCCTCTCCTCCTTTTTTGCGCAGCTTATGCTCCGCCTTAATGCAACTGCACTTCGTATCCCGGACGAAAATTATCGTCCTTCGTCCGGCTCTATTCGAAAGACTTTTTAATCTTAGAGGAGGCGCGAAACCTCTAACTTTTCGAGCGGAAGTTTGATCGAGCACAGAGACGTTTTAAATTATTCCAAGGGGCAACTACGAATGCTAAGACACGCGACGTATCGTGAGCTTCGATAATTTTTTTGTGACCTTCTCGATAATCTTTTATATCTCTAACGTTTCTCTTTGATACTCTCCTTCTGTTTTATTCCTTTTTTTCTTCTTCTTCTTTTTTTTCTTCTCGTTCTGTCGGAATAGAAAGAAAATGGAGTGGTTGGCTCGACTCGACTCGAATAGATTTATTTCCTCGTAAGAAATCCATCCCAGGACTCTTGATCGCGATATTACCGATTCTCTTATTGCGAAAACGAGCCACTTATTCCTCGCTTAACGACAATCTTCCCCCCTCAACATGCGTATAATGGTATTCTCGTTCATCGAACATAAAATTTCACGATTTAGTCGTCGTACGTTTCTCTATCGAGATTCTCGAGCTCTTTCTTTAACACAGTCAGAAGTTAGAGCCTTGTGCGGTGTTTGGAAAGGAGGGCGTGTATCTACTCAATATCATCGTTTATCGCGTCCCTAAATTTCGAACAATTCTAGGTAACGGAACATACATTCCCGGGATAATAAAGCGATGCGTATCACGATTCAATGTGTATTTTCATGCCTGGCATATTACGACCGAAGAAATGGCCGGATAAAATTCGTTCGAGGTGTGCTCACGATCGATCCGTGGGACGATTTCGTCTAATAGAAAAGAGGAGAGAGTCCTCGTTGTCGGAGCTTGGAATCTGATTTGCAGCCTCATCCCGTACCACAGACATAAAGTTTCCGCGATGGAAAGACCTTCTAACTCTTGACGTCTAACTTTTTCCACTAACCACTAGGCTACCTTGAGACGCCTAAGGTGAAGTTCGCTTGTGTAAGGCTCGACAGGCAAAGTCGTATCGAATCAAAGTTCGTTCGTAACTACTAGCTGTATCGAAAATTGTCAAGATCATAATACGTGAGATTAAAGGCGAGCGAAAGTAAGGAAAGGGAAAGTCGAATGATCGAACTGCTGGGCCATAATTAGAGACCAGGACTCAGGACTCTGCCAATTGAGTTTTCTAGACTAAGATATTAGTACGTTGATTTATCACTTTGCCTTTTAATATTTCGATTCAAAAGTAGATCATATTTGTAAGAAAGTTTAATTGCTAATAAAGAAAATCATAAGACAAGAGATTAGATCGGTACAGAATGATACGAACCGATTAATGATTCCTAAAAAAAAAAAAGGGAACTTCACTCACAACTATAAAAAATTCTTCTATCATCTCTGATGCTTTTTCCAGGTATCGAGCTTGATCATCCCGCTTACGTATCGTTCTGTAAAAATCCTATCGATCAAAAAAGTCCGAAAAACAAGCGAACGAAAATCGAATGGAATAGAAAAAAAGATACTCACCTGTAATCGTTGTTTGAGAGTGGGCCTGAGCTCGACGCGCATCCTCTCAAACCGGAAGACCCAGGCGACCCCGATGACGGCGTCACCGAATAGAAGCGCCAGTAGCAGCACCCAGTAGGCGTTCAAAAGTCTCGCGCTCAATCTCCTCGCCGCTATACAACCCAACAATTGTACCAGGCCCAATTGCGTGGCTAATGCTAAGTAAGCGTAAAGGGCTGTCGGGTCGAATGCACGGGGTACCCCTGGCACCATGTACCGGCGTGGATCGCCGGTGAATAAGAGTGTTCGTGAGACCGCGGCGGCGAAGCCGAGCGCGCTACCGAGCAGCACCAAGTTACAGGTGTAGATCCAGAGCCGGTAATATCGCATCGCGACGTCCTGGCCACAATCGGCGCGTCTTTGGGACGTCACCGACGCCGCCGCCTCGTCGGCGACGTACGAACGACTACTGTCTCTTCTGTTACCTCCTTTAAATACTTCGTTGTTATTATTGTTGTTGTTATTGTTGTTGTTATTGTTGTTGATGTTGTTGTTGTTGTTAGTTGTCGTCGTCGTAGTGGTGTCCGTGGAGTGTCGATGCTCCTGGCTGTCGTCGAGCAGGAATAAGAAAGGCGGCTTCGCGCTGCAGTCCTTGTTCGCTATCTTTTGGCTGTGCGTCGACTGCAGGGTGACTGAACGTTGCAGCAGCATCACCGTCATACTATCGTGCCTCCCTGGTACGCGTGTCCTCGTCGTTAAGGATTATACCGTCCGGGTAGAGAATGGAAGTGGGAGCGTGTGTGTTTATTGAGACCTGGAGAGCCTCCTCCGTAGACGTGGACGAGAAATGTGCAGTGAGAAACGGCTGGTGTCACGCGAGCCACATTATACGTTCCGACAGTAGTCGTCTGTTTCTTGCGGCTTCTCGGCCAACCGGTCTATACCTGTACCTTGTTCCTTCCTTTCTGCTTCTTGCACTTCCTGCGTCCGCTTCTTTCTTCGTCTTCTTTCTCTTTTTCTTCCGATGATTCTCTTCCACGATTACAACGTTGTTGACAATCCCTATATCGGGAGAAATGAAAAAAACTCATGCTGACAATAGTGACGATGGTAATGGCGAAAGACTGATCGCTGTAAGAATAACCTTTCAATGATTTATGGCGTGTACACACGCCTCGGACATGCTTGCACAACTCGATAGTTTACAGCGAGCAGCCTGTGTTTACTGGGTTAGGAGTTTGTCGTCTCTGTTAGTAGATTGATTAGAACCCGTTTAATTACGGATTACAATATCCCGAGTGGCTGTTTGGCCAATTATCTGACTAATACGTTCTATCGTTACCGTCTGATTGGGGCAGTGGATTATTACCTGCATCGTACCATTTTTTAAACTGCGCGAACTCTATTTCAGTTCGCCTAGGAAATTTCGATATGTTCGAAGTCTTTCTATTCATTACTATATTAATTATTAATCATCTTTATTATTCTATTTTTATTATGCAACACATGTTAGTAAACAGATATGTAAAGTAGCGACGTTGCGATATTCAACGCTCTTAATGATCCGTAGTAAATTGTAGAGTATCAAAAATCACGTCCTCTCTTTATAGATGGAATTAAAACGCATTATCGGAGTTTCCTTGAGAAGACGTGCAAGCGAAAACAGGCGAGGTACCTCTCTGTAGCCAAAATTGATGGCGCTCGTTAGCAGGGTACCATTCTAGGTAAACGATTGAAACAGAAACCGATCGAACGGCGGCAAAACGGTTCCAGCCTTCCGCTTCGGTGTGGCAAACAATACGCGTCACAGATTCGTGTCAACGATGTAAAGCAATAAAGTTCCTGATAGGGCACAATTTATCTTGCCGGAATATCGGACACCGAGACGGCATGGTTCCGTTGGCTTTTTCTATTTCTCTGTCACGAGTGAACGTCGAAAATTGATAAAAATATCAACTCTACGGCGAACGAAATGCGCATCAATAAAGTCGAAGCAAAGGACAGGCAATAAACTTCACTGATATAAAGCTGGCGCGGATATTAGAGGTACGAAATGAAGGAATTAATCCTAAGATTGTCGAGACATCTGGCTAGCGGAATTAGGCTACCAGGCTGCACGCATTTTGCGGAATACGCAAGTAGTCACTCTGAACGTTCAAAGAAATGAAAAATTACGAAGATATTGAACGTGGTTGGAATTTTCTGGCATTCATAAAAGAAGAAATCATTGCACCTTCGTCGTAACAAAGTAAACATTACAACGAGATCGAAGAAAAAACGAAAGATATTAATTCGAAAGGAAGAGATTCGGCTTAATTTCGTAACAAATTTCTGAAAAAATATCAAATTGTGGCGATTCTATCGAAGTTGCTCGTGTCTTTCGAACAGAAGTATTTCGAAAGGGGTTCTCGCTCGATTTCGCAATTAACACGCACAGCCGCGTATTATCTGATGCACAGAGAGCGTTACACAGATACAGCAGGTAGTAATTATTAGCCTTCATCGTGATAGATCGCGTTGAAGCAACATCGTACGCTGTGAAACGTCACGAACAGGTCACTAGCGTGTGGCTCGCTAAATTGTATTTCTTTCTGACAGTTCTAGCGTGCAATAGGCAATTCTATTATCGATTTCTCTTAGCCGACCAGCCGTGGTACGCTGTGTTCCCTCGCTGGACAAGAAAAAGACGAGAAACTGTGAAATGAACGATACGGAAACAAAGCAGAAAGAGTTCAAGCAAATACGCTAATACGAAAAACATCAGCGATAAAAATCCCAAACGAAATGTGTTTTTCGCATACACCAGGCGCCACTAGAATCTAGACTCCCATTGGAATTATATATCGAAGTCTGTCTCTATGCAGGAAAGAGAAAATAGAAATTTGCATTCAAGGTGGTACCAGATAGAACTAAAATCAATTCACTTTATTTACCATGCGTACAATATAGTTTTAGATAAAATCACGAGAACTTCTGTCCAAATTATCAAACCTTTTATCACCCACGCAAATTTTTCTTCGATCTGAATCACTAGAATCTAAACGAAGGAAAGTAGAAGCAAAAAATTACATTCGAAAGAGCACCATATAGGATCAATCATTCGATTTACCGTATATTATGCGAGGATATTTCTAAACAAAATTATGAGAATCTCGATTCAAAATGCCAATCTTTTATCATAGATTCTTCTTCAATATTAGATAACTCATAACAATGATACAAATAATAACGATATTTGATAGACTTCCATTAGAATTATATATTGTACACGGCCTTCGAAGAAAAGAAATTACACCCAAGATAATACCATATTAATTCATCTTATATTACACGAGAAAGAATATTTTTTGAAAAAAAATCATGAAGATGATATCCAACCAGAATACGTACCAATTTTTTATCGCCCATACAGGCTCTTCTTCAATGTCTGATAACTAGACCCACTATACACTAAAGAAATATAATGCAGAAGTGGGAATTTTTCAAACCCACAAGAGAGATGCTACTGTCAGACATATCGAAGACGTAGCTACCAGGCATCGGTTATTTTTAACAGAAGTCATATCAGCAGTAGCATGGAGGTTCGCGTTTCTTATTAGACGACTTACGTCAAGCGAGTTCGCTTTCATCTGGTTCAAATTAGAGGAAACGAGGGTCGCTCACGCAAGAAGAGGGAGGAAAGGTACGTCGAAGCGAGAGGGTCGTGTCTTTATGAAGCGAGCAGCGCGCAAAATAGACGAGAAATTCGACCGTAGGACGAAATGTCGCGGCTCAATCATCATCGTGAAACGAATTCGTATTAGCAGGATGTTTATATGTATAACATCGGCGATAACATATTCAAGGATGACATTTAAAACCGACAGAATCCAGATAAATGTTCCAGATATATTTACGATGTTGCTGGATAATCAACCCTTGGTTGGCCTCTAAAGTTTATAGCTTCTTTCCGACGGCGTTCTTCTCAAGTATTCATCGTTCCCTCGTTTCACGACTCACAAGCTCGGTAAATGTGGTAAATACGCGCAAGGTGTCTATTCCGTTAATAAGAACTTTACTTTGAACCATGTTTATTCTGCGAAGACGAATGCAAGTCGGACAAGTCAGTGAATGAAAACCAAACGTGAGGGTTGATTCTCGCGAATGTATGTTCATTCTCGCGTACATTGTACGTGGTGCAAGTGTTAATCGGTTTTAATGGCTTTGTTCCCATAAGAGACATCGAGTAAAGCTGGTTAATGTATTGCTCGAAGATAAAATGGCAAATCTGAGTTTACAAACTTCCACACGGCTGCTAAAAGAGAAATATGCTTGGAGTATATAGCGTAAGGCGCTTCACACCTTACTTCGACTTGTTTAGCTCCTTATTTAGACCTCCTGCCTCTCGCTTGCCTTGCAGATTTTCTACAAGATATCCCAACGCTTCGATGATTTACATTCAAAATGTTGAATCATTAAGATGTTCAAATGATTCAAGAGCCGTGTGCAAGATTTTAATTTATCCAAGTTCTATGAGTTTTCATTATGGTTGGTAAAGTTGTCACTTTGAACAAACACTGACAAGGTATGTAAGCTGAAAATGGTTGAACCTATTTAAAGCGTTTTCAAAGCAGAGCTTGCCAATGACCGAAGATCGTGTTGTTCAGCTAAGGTTCGCAGCGATTGCCGGATACCATACTATTACGAAGTCGAAGATTAAAGGGATGTGCGGAAAAGGGAAACAAGACAGAATGTCAGAATTGTTGAATTAACGGGTTCGAATTCCTGGCACAACTCGGCGAGGTAGTCACGTAGCCACGTATGGTTGGGAATCACTGCACCAGAGTTCTCTCGAGCTCGTGTCGGAATATATGTAGCTACATGTACGGATAAACACATAGAGAGAAGTAGAGGCGATACATGCTTCCGTGCTTCAGAATGCATACATGTCCAGGTGTACGTACATGTATGTACTTACGTGTGGGTAGCTAAGTGCACGTTGTGCGCGGATCTAAGAAAAGAAAGAGGGTAAACAGAGATGAGGGGACTGGGACGAGACAAGAGAAATCTCGTCGTCAATAAATTCGCTAAGATTTCACGACGGCGAAGGGTAGAAGAAGGTAGAAGGATGTAAGAAGGGAAAAGAGGGGCCACGTCGCAAAGAGCGTCGTGTTGACTATCCGTGCTCTCGAAAACACGTTCTTTCGTGCATCGATGTTATACATAAGGGGTGAAGCAGAGAGTGGTGCATTGTAATGAAACACGGAAGAAAGTTAAGGGCCCATCGATCGTTTAAGCCCTCCACGCGCTTGCTCGAATACACGAGCCAGTTAGAAGAAAAGTCAACCACGAGGAGAAATGAGCAAACTTTTATTATTAATTCTTCTTCGATACAAAAATCACCGAATAAATATCAAATATCGGCAAATGCAACGACTATTATCAAAGAACAATGTCAAAGGTTTGAAAGGATAAGATTCCCAGTCAATGTCCTGGGTCAATGTTCAGCCTGTATACGTTTAAATTTATGCGAGTATCGGTGAAAAAAGCGACAACAATCGATCCCCACAGGGTGATCTCCTTTTTTTCGTCTCCAGTGTCGTGTTAAGAGAAAAAGAGGTAGAAATCCTCTCTAGGCACGGGATAAAGGGTAAAGGGGGACACCTGACCTTGTCCAGTGAATTAAACGACATCGTGGATGCCTCTACCGAGAATAGGTGTCGGTGTCTTTTTTAATTAAAATTCCTTCGTTACACAACGAATGTTGTGGAAGCGGGGGAGGAAAAAAGAGAAAGGGGAGAATAAAGAATGAGGGAGGGAGAGAGGGTGGCCAGGAAGAGGAGCGGATCTGTGTGAAAAAGCTTTTAATTAGCTATCGGCGCGAATGTTTGTTACCGTTTGAAGGAGAGCTCAGCTATACCAAGGAGGGAAAACCGTGAAACAGTGAGTCGAGAGGGGAAACTCGAGTGGCTCGAGGACGAGGGGGAGAGGAGGGGATTGACGTTATGCAATCCTCCTCCCGACCTTCCCGAAGAAATTTATCATCGCTTTCCTACGAGACGCTCTTCTTCTCCTTGTTGCCGTTCAACGACAAAACACGGATTTATTCGACGCCAATTTCGCTATCACGGCCCCGCCTCGATCGTTTCAACCTTTTCTCCGTACACTCGCACCCTCTCCGCGACTTAGTTCGCTCCTAGTTATATCTTAATAAACGAATATTTCTGTAAAGGACCTGCACCTTGTTGTTCCATCATTATATACATTCATACTATCTTTATTATACGTCTATATACTATCACGGATTTGAAACACCATAAACTACGGATGCACTAAACTTGAAGACTCTCGACCGGGACGCAGGGCAGATATTTCAACGATGTTATTATTGCCTTTCCGCCCCGCATACACGTGACTCCACACTGATGCCAAAAAACTGAGAAAAGCTAACAAACAACGAGAGCGAACCGGGGTAAAACGGCGAAAGACAAAGAAGAGAGAGAGAGAGACAAACAGACAGGGGGGGACCTTTCGAGAAATCAAACGGATGGTCGTTACTGACCTTTAAACGCTCGTTATTAGGTTGTCACGGTACACCATCAATCGTCAATCGAACACGCACATCGTCATAAGGATCACAAGTATCACGAGCGAGATCAGACAGTTTGGGCGAGCGTTGGTTCGGCGAGACGGGCACGAACGTGCTGGTCACGTCACGTCTATAAGCATCGCCGCAACCGCGAGCCTCGTCGAGACTGTTGTCCTCGTCGTTCATGCCAGAAGCGCTGGCTTCCGCCGTTTGCCTCTGCTTCTGCTGCTGCTGCTGCTGCTGCTGCTGCTACCGCTACTATTCACCACCATGATCTCACACGATTCGTCGTCCGCTTCGTCATTTTCTCTGTTCACCACCTATTGACGTTCCTAACACTGCTACCAGCGTTACCTTTGATCTCGTACTGACTGCCGACTGATCAACTATTGGGCCAACAGTCGTTTCGTATACCGAAACAAACGAACACTTGAATCTAACATGTATTATATGAGTTTCTTAACGAATCACTACTTGGTTTTACGTTTCTCGCACTGTACGTCCCTACACTGTAAAAACGATAGAAGATTAGATCTAGCGGCACACAACGACACCACGTAAGTTCGTGCAGGCAGTTTCTCGCGGGAGGAAGACGGCTACTGTCACGGGGTCTCGCCACTATCGTGGAAGAGACGGTGGTAACGCGGCTGGCATCGGGAAGAGTTCCTCGCGCACGGGGGGTGGCTGTCAACAGCGCCCGAGGTAGGCAACCGGACTGACTCCGCGCTGCACGGTGTCGGCGACAGACAGCGCGACCACCGACGAGACAGAGATCGACGATCGGTTCGGCTGCATACGAGGGGGATGAAACGAGAGAGAAACTCCGCGAGAGGCGGCGGTGGCGGCCACCGAGGTGGATCGTGTGCGAGAGAAAGGCTGGCGCTGGAGGGGAGAAAGCACCTCGTTGGGGGTGGACGAGGATTGGTAGGAATGGATTGTAAGAGGGGGAAATGTGGCTTTGAGAGAGACAGCGGTGGTGGAAAATCTGCGGTGGCACGTGTTCTGAGGGGTGAAGGGTATTTGGACAAGAAAGAGACAGAATAGCGATGGAAGGGAGGAAGTGCGAGGATAGAGAAGTGGGCGGTAGGAAAGACGGCGAGGATGAGGGAGGCAGGAGATTGGAAATCTGTGGGAATAGACGGGACGAGAAGGTTAATGTTGTAAGTAGATTCGCCAGAGACTGGTCGGAAAGTAGGAAGAGTACGAACGTGAGAGAAATGAAACGAGTGGAGAAACTTTGATGAAAGGAGGACGGAAAAGTGGGAAATGGGAAGGAATTGAACAAAGGCTACGAGTCGTAGGTACAAGAAAGAGAAGAATAATTGGAATATCTCTAAAGATACGGAGAATGCGATACAAGGGTAAAAGCAATGGAGGGAGAGGACAAGTTGTTTGAAAAGAGAGAAGACGATTTGTAGAATTTAAAAGTAAAATGGAGGGGATAAAAGCTTCGGATAGGATAGAATAGAGAAAGAAGAGGAACGAGGGGAAAATGTTGTCGGAAGGAGGGGAGAAAGCTCGTAGAGAAAGCGAGCGGTATTGTACGTGGGAGAGAGTTTGGAAAGAGAAAGTTATACGAGATGGAAGAACGACAACGAAAAAAGTACAGCGAAAAGGAGATAAAAAAATTCACGAGAGGAAAGAGGAGGCTGCCCGTGAAAAGCTACGAGAGCTGGCAAGGATAATTTTATGAAGAGTGGAGCGAGAAAGGTAAATCGTACGATAAGAGGAAAAATAAGAGGAAAGTACGCCGATGCGGAGGGTGCGCGAACAAGATAAGCGAAGCGAACGGAGATGATTAAGAGAGCCAGCTGAAATTGTAAATGAGAGAACGTTAGAAAAGGAAAAAGAGACGCGTGATGCAAACGGGTACACAGGTAATAATCAGAAGAGTAAAAAAAATTACTCCATGAAAAAGAAAGAGGAAATTGGGAAAATAAAATACAAATGAAATAAAATAATGTAAAAGAGGAGACCTCTGTTTTATGCAGAGGTTGCTGCATCAATCCCGAGTAGCAGCTTTCTGCTCGATGACATTGCAAGTACCTCCGGACAGAATGCTCGCCTCGTAATTGAATCGTTGTGACGAGGAAGGAAACGTACGCGTACAGGTGCGAGCTAGTGATCTCCTTGAAAAATTTCCCGCTTTTCTTGCTTTCTTTATTTATTCTTGGCATTGAACTGGGGAAAATTAATCCATCGAACATGATGTCCTCGAGACGACACGTGTTATGGATTTAGTCACGATCGACAACGACTTTATAAAGCCTAATCATACTGTAAAATAACCAAAAGTTATATTACAGCATATTAAAAGAATAATACACGAAACAAGATGTTTGTTATTATTCCAGTTATGCATTCTTGAAGATAATTCATTTACAACTCAGTTGCGTACCCATTTTCAATCATTCTTTTTTACCGTTTCTGTTTTTTTCCGTAATTAAATACTATTTTTTATACGTATATATTATTTTGTAAAGAAAGACTTTTGGTCTGTTTCCGTTAGAAGAATTAATTTTTAGAAGAAATGAAAGAAAAATAACGGAAAAGAAGTTTAATTTCTGATCGCTTACCGCTATCACGTAGAATTCAAAGACGATCGATCAATCGAGCTCCGTAGTATTCGACGCGCGATTAGAGGCGGCGCATCTTTTCCATATTCCGGATCAATAATCGACGTATTCTTTCAGGACGATGGTAGAACGCATGCCGGTAGAAGCCGAGAAAATTGTGGCGGGGTCGGACGAAATATCGCCAACGCCTTGATCAACCTTGGTCTGAACGCTACACGGTTAATATCCGTCGTTGGTAACGACCAGCCTGGGAAAGCTATAATTAAAAGTCTAGGAGATGGTGCCCAGACTGTGGAGCAGTTGTCAAATATGAACACGGCTAGGTACGCGTTGCTTTTCCCCGCCAATTTTCCGCAAATGCTAGATCATCGACTTCTATGTCTAATACTAAATTATCTCGACAATTATAAGTTTTTTCTTTCTCTCTTATCGATTAACTCACACGAAATCAGAGAACTCAATATTTCTTTTTCATAATTTCTTTTCTCTCTTTGTTTTCGTCCCTAAATTGTATTAGATTAAATAATTATAGATTTTTTTTAAAAGAACACTCGAGTACGTTTATCAAGTTCAAGGTCCGCTATTATGATTTAAAAGAACAGAGGTATAAGATACTTCTTGTGCAATACTGAATCCGAAGACAGTAAAAGCTCATCATTGGTATTAATGGTTATTGGTTTCTGTAGCGAATTGCTGATCGGAATAACCATTGACCCCGTAAATACCACTCGAGACCACTTGTCCCCGATTTCCAATAGTTTTTCTTTTGCCATCTTCGAATTCGTTCTTTCACACGTTGAAAGAGACATCTTTTCCTTTTGCGTTACATGTACATATGTACATTTGAATATTTTGTTCACTGGTCTTTTATTTATCTTCTTAAATATGTATTTGTGTTTGATTTTTAAGATGTACCGTGATCATCGATTACAAAGGCGAATGTCGGTTCGCAGTCGGCGAGATGGAAGTGTTCTCTAGTATCAGCCCGCATTTGGTGAAGAAATACCAATCGTACGTGGAGAATTCGAGTTTCATCGTTCTTGACGGTAATCTACCTCTAGATACGATTCGATACGTATTGGATCTTGCAACGTGCTCAAAAATTCCAGGTAGGTGATACTTTTATAAGCTTTTACTTCATTTCAGTTTTTTTTTCTTTTTTTTTTCATTAATCTCATAAAATATTGATTGTACTTTCAAGGTATATGATATAAAATCTGATTAACGTTTACTATGTAAAACTTTGCAATAAAAAGTAATTAGAAAGATATGTACATTTTTATGATTTTTCAATTTCGATAATTTTTATCGTAATTATTTTATAACTTCTAAAATAACATTTATAACTTCTAAAATATTCTAGACTTAAATATATATTTATATGTATATATAAAACAATAGTCTAAAAATGTGAGAACAGTTTTTTTTATCTAAAAATACAGGTTTTTATAAAAAAATATGCGAAGTTAATACTGTTGCTGAGAACACGCACTCAATTGCAGGGCAATGTCATAAAAAAATGACTTTAAAAGCAGTTTTATAAGTTTTCACTTCTAATTAATCCAAAAATAGTTATAAATCGATTTGAAATAAATCTTCTTTGAATACTATATATCCTCCCAGTATATAATAACTATTTCATATAAATCTATAAAATTAATACAAATTTTGCTTTATGTACTACATTTGCATTACTAAGTTTAACCATTTGAGTGCCACTGGTCTTTGCTGTTTCCCAATAAAAAATTGCGGCACGATAGCGCTTCTTTCATTCCATGTCCAAAAATGGCAGGCGGCGTGATAGCGCTTGTTCTATTCCTCGTCTAAAACTGCCAAGGAGCGCGATTGCGCTGCTTTATGTTTATATACGATAAGTCTTATTTCATTCAGTTTAATGTTATTCTGATATCCTTTTGAGCATAAGTACTGACATCAATGGGTTTAAATCATATAAAAATATTATTTAGATATTTTATGGCATTTATGTAAATTTCAATAATATTTGCATCCAAATGTTAGACTGAAATTAAAATTCGTCTTTTCATCAACTACCTCGTTAATATAAACATATATTTCATTATCGTTTTTTATAGTCTACTATATATAATTTAGTTCATTATATTATTACAGCAATGGTTGTTTAGAAGAGTAAAAACATGTACATTTACAAAGTATAATATTACTCAAATTTTGTCTTAATTTACCTAAGACTGAACAATAACTGTAAAGACATGTATCGACAAAAAATGAGCATACTGTTATTATCGGTTTCACAACCTAGAGCACTGGGATTTTTTAACACAGGATATAAGAAACGCAATAGCGCCACTTGGCACTCAAACGGTTAACATAAAGCTAATCAGAAAGACATGAATGAAATAACTGCCAAACCATATGACCATAACAAATAGCTATGGTTTGATTATATTAGTCAGTCTGTATGCCAATATTGCTCTCCAAATATTGATACTGCTAAAAACAATAGAGTACCTAAAATTTAAAAATTATTTGAAGGTCATAAACGTGTTTTGCTTATTTAACTGATATATTGTTGAAAACTTCTACTTACCTACTATGACACAACACACGAAAGCAGTAGCTAAAAGCATCCATTCACAATTCATTACAAATTTCAAAGGCCAATGGACTAAGATCAATACAATCACAACTTGTGCAAAGAATAAGAGTAAAAAAACAGATGTGACAAATGTTTGCACAACCATCAGTCACTGGCAATAATCATTTTCTAATTACATAATATTCTTTGAAAAAAATGTGGTGACACCCAACAAATTGTTTTTTGATTTTTTGCGAAATTAAGAATATGAGTATCTAATAAGCTGTTCAAAACAATATTCCTAGAATTACATATATTTAAAATTAGTGAAAATCTCTTTTTTTTAATTTAAATCCAGTAGGGACTGAAATGAAATTAATTTAACAATCAGAAGATATTTATAAACATAGCGAAAAAATACATAATAAACAATTAATAGAGGTTATGAATGTTTTTCACTCACTGCAAGTCTACGAAATGATATTGCTTACTTAAAGCGCGATAATATTCTTGTTCATCAACAGACATTATTATTATTTTGCTTCTTTCTTTAAGCCTTAAAATATTCTATTTATCGTAAACTTGCTACACCACATTCGTTTCACTACCAGTAATGTACCTTAGTTTTAGTTGACATCCTGCAAATTTTCTACTTTCTATAGTCAGATCAGTGGTTCTCAAACAAAAACAAAATAATATATAAATAATAACTATTTTCAACATTTAATCTTATCTTTATTGAAGTAAAGATATATTACAAAAACGATGCATTGTGCCTAGTTAAAAACAATTTTTTTATAATTTACAGTCAAGGACGAATAATTAAATTAATTCATATAATTATGTTAGTATTTTTATATGTGTAAATTACACTAGTCTTTACAAATCTTGTACATATAAATTGACCATTGGCAGTAAATGTTTACATTGTAAAACTTATACAACTTTCCATAACAACTTCTTATAATTCAAGAAAAAAGAAATTTTTCTATTGGATACAATTGAGATTACTCTTCCTTTGCTAAAATAATTAACTTTAGATATATTTCCATTAACTTTCATTTTCAGTATAATTTAATTTCCAAAAAGTTAATAAACAAGTAAAACAACAATAAAAATACAAAGGTTCCCTTCTCATTCCTACTTAATACAATTTATACATATCTTGTATATATAAAACTTGTATATATAAAACAAAAATACAAATCTTGTTTTATAACTTACTTTGTACTAGAATAATAGAAAACATATCTTACATTATACTATTATTAAAAACTAGCTAATATATGGATGGAATGACATTACAAAATTTTAGCACTAAATTGTTGTGCAAGTCTCATGTAATAATAATACTCTGACTCATGTACGAGATTCAAGCTGGAATCTTGTTTGAGATTCTTTTAAATACTCTCGTTTTTTACGTTGAACATTTGCTTCAACGAGGAGAAGAACTCCTGCTATAATTGTCCACATACTACCCACAGCTGCTATTATAAAGGACCAACCAAAGAAATTGTTTGCATGTCCAGGCATCCAGCCATCAGTATTTCCAAGGC
Organism: Bombus vancouverensis nearcticus; assembly: GCF_051014615.1. Lineage (NCBI taxonomy): Eukaryota > Metazoa > Arthropoda > Insecta > Hymenoptera > Apidae > Bombus > Bombus vancouverensis. The sequence goes on from NC_134915.1 coordinate 9,161,081, forward strand.
AAGCAAATATAATTACTGCTAGTCCACCACTTATTCCACCAACAAACAGTAAACTTCCAATTGTCATAATAAGTTGTACATAACGTTTCTGTTCTGGATCACAACATAGAGTGAACAATAATATCAATACAAATGATACCATACTCAACAGGAAGCATAGAGTAAAGAAAAACTGTGTTGCTATCATAAATGCTGTAACAAAGAAATTAAGATTAGTGATACAATGACAACATGTTACTTTGATAAATTTATAAGTATTAATGGGAATGATTAAGCTAAAAAGAAACTTACGAGGTAGTAGAAAGCCTCGAATGTCAGAATAACCTGCAGTGAAGGGATCATAAACCCATCTACAACCAACGAAAAAGCGTCTGGGTGCGTCCATTTCTTGAGGATTTGGAAGTGATCTAAAGCAATGCGTCCACAAGCCTAATTTGTCGAGTTTTGCGCCAGTGATACGATAATCACTCACTAACCATGCTGGTGTACCAAATGCAACGCAAACACACACGAAAGCAGCGATAAAGACACCGACACCCACATTGCCGGAAAAGCTTCTTTTCTTCATTGTGAAAAAATTGTTTCGTGAATGATCACGATGTAAAACAACGCGTACGACAAACAATTCAAATCTACTGATCTAGTAAAGATCCCACGGCATTAACCACACCCAAACACGTTATGTTGTGTGATGACCATGTAGCTTACCATACCATCCAACCTAACCTTGTAAAATCGTGAGTATCCCACGAGTACAAACTAGCAGTTATGACAAGGAAAGGGTTCTCAATGCCTAATTAAAATATTATTTAAATATGTCAACTATATTTAAAAAAGAAATTTTAATGAAATATCTTTTTTCTGTTATCAGTTACGAAACATAGGCGATATAATAGTCATTTATTAACATTCATACATTTAAATGATAAATGCTGTTAAACTGTTAAAAACTGCTAAAAATTGCTAAAAAGCACATTAAAAATTTTGCGTGATATCTAATAATGTTAAAGTTAAAAAATCTTTATATTATAAGACTTAATATTATTATTATATATTATTATATTATATATTATTATTAAAGACTTAAAATGGGAGACGCTGCTAGTATGAGAATTTTTTATAAATTTCTATTGTAGTAACGACATTACGTCATTGACGTTTCAACTGAATTACATATTTCTACATCGCGAAATCTTAAATAGTAAATGAAACGGAAATACTAAAATGTATTTCTTCTTATTTAGGTCAATTTTCTCGGCTATTAAAGTTTTTAATAATAAAAATTTACGAAATCAATGTAAACTATTAAGCTTAAAGAGATAGCTCCGAAAAACGATAAAAAAGATTTCTAACGAATTGTTGTTTTGTATTTTATAAAAAAGAATTTGTTTAATTCATATCCATAAACTTCAATTAAAATTCTTGGAATCGATATGACTTATTCTACTATTCAGTTTATGTATGATTCACCGAGATGCAATTCACATTACTTAATGTCATTAAAATTAAAACAATATCGCAAAAAAATATTCATGATGAAATTGAAATTTACTATTCATTATACGTGTCATTTTATTAATAATTTTACGTTTCCGTAAATATTGTTAAATATCGAAGGATGATACGGAACCAATAGTAACACCTTTTCCAGGTGTGATCGATATAGTACGTGAAATTGTAGAAGTTGCTGATTAAAATAGGAGCTAAACTAGGTCAACAACTTACACCTGACGTCGATCTTCGTGCACGCAATCTTAGTCGTAACTCACGTTGAATTATTTCGCCCGATAATAAAATGGGTCAGAGTTTGACCATATTTACCCTTTGCAACCTAATTATTTTGCTTTAATCCGCAACTTACGCATATATTTATTTGTCAAAAAGGCAAATATGACAGAAAAATTAACATAAATGCGAAGAAGAGGAGATATGATTTCGAACAAATTACTTTATTCAACTTCATTCTTCATATAATTCTCTAACATTTCACTTCACTTGCATAATTAAGGCCACTTATATCTAAAATCTCTTCTATGGACGGATTCGTTAACAAAGTTAACATACAAATTATTTTACAAAACAATAAATACAGCATATTTATGTAACATTTTATTACAAAGACGTATAAAATATTTTTTTTATATTATTACCTCCAACTTCCCTCAAATATAAAAAATTATTGCATTTATAACTTTAAATGGTTGTATGTGTTTTTTGTTCTTCCCGTAATATTCTTTCTTGTTTCTTTCTGTGCCTACGGCCTTCAATCAAAAACAATGTACCTGCTATAACCAAAGTAAAACTACCAATAACAGCTAATGCATAAGACCAGCTGATGTTATTATGCTCCCAATTGGGCATCCAGTCTCTACCATCGCCTCGTGCACCAAATATTATAACAGCAATAATACCACACATTCCACCTAGTACCAAATTTCCACCAGTTGTCCATAGAAGCAACTGATATTTATCATGATGTTGTGAGCAACATGTATATAATACAGTTAAGAAACCTCCTATTAATAATAAAGTCAGACATAATGTAAAAAAGAATTGTGTTGCAACAAAAAAATCTGGCAGGAGTATATCATGTATTATGTAATATTCTTCTTCAAACACCCACCAACAACCATAAAATTTAGTGTCATACAAATGATGTGGATCTCCAAATCCTTGGAAGCATACCTGCCATAAACCTATAATAACATTTTATAAGGCAATATAGTATTTAAATAGTATTTTTCTTACTAATATGTCAAATATGTAAATCAAATTACCGATTTTGACAAATTTTGGATTTTCCAATTTTCCATCGGTTTCAAGCCAGTTGGGTGTGGTGAATGCAATGATGATTGAAAGAAATGCAAGTGCTGTGCATATAACAGCAGCTTTACCGTTTAGAGTTTTACTCATTCTATTGCTTTATTTTGTAAATAGTTTTTAAGTTTGACTTATTTTACGTGGTTTTCAGATTTGCTTTTAAGCAGCTTTAGGTTTTAAGTCGGAATGTGGTAATGTGACACATACACTATGCGTTATGTTTTGCGTTGTGTATGCGGTATGCGTCTATGAGACGATGAAACAAATGATTAATAGATGTCCATTCACATGAAGAATTTTTAGCGCTCTAGCAGCGCTCCATATTGCGAGGAATGCATTTAGTCTTAGCGCCATTATTTAAATAGCATCTTAAAACCAAACAATTAGTATATAAAAATTACATCCAGTGTATTAAGATAAAAAAAATATATTTAATATAAAATTTTAAAAATAATTATATTTGTAAATTGAACTATGATGTATTAAAATCAAACATGACATTTATTTTTTAGTTTGGTATGAACCCACGGATGTGAACAAGGCAACTAAAGTATTTAAAGCAAAATCGCAATGGCAAAATGTTTTGCATTTTATATCACCAAATAGGAATGAACTATCAGCTATTGGGAAATATCTTGGCATATCGGTACCTGACAACAAATTAACTATAGACTTAGAAGAAGTAAAAACAATTGCAGAGCAAGTAGCTGAATTTATCCCAGTGGTTATAAGTACATTAGGATCACAAGGAGTATTGGTAAATATTTAATAATTGGAACAAATCTAAGAAAATATAAATATAGAATTTAATAATTATTTTTTATAGGTCGTTCGTAAAGCCCTTGGAAATGATCCCTTTTATGATAAAAGAGGAAAATTGGTTGCTCATACTATGGTCACTTCTCGCCTATATCCCCCCTTATCTTTTATTTCTGATGATCCAAAAGAAACATACAATGTGAGTGGTTGTGGTGACTGTCTTACTGCTGGAATAATTTATGGAATTCATAAAAATTTAGATGAAACCAGCTGTCTTTCCTTAGCTCTAAAGGCTGCTGCACTTTCTTTAACTTCATTAGATGCAGTCCCCACTTCACTTTCATTATTATGCAATGATGCACAACGTTGATAAATATTAACCATTGGAAATTATATATTGGTATAAAATACTTTAATTATATATAATATATATTTTTATAAGATAGAGATTAAATGTGGACGGATAGATTTTAATAAATAATTAATAACTGTATAATCATAATTAGTGGCTATGCTTTTATATAAGTTCATTAGCTTTCTTCTTTCCCCATTTCATAATAAATTCGGCAACATTAAATTTTCGTTTACATCCATTATAATTCATATATCTTATTTTCCCAAATATATCTCTTTCTGGCCAACCATGATCATGGACACCACAGATAGACCACATGCAACCTAGAAGCACAAATAAAATATACATATTGTGTAATAATAAAATACATCACAGAAGGACAGATAGAGAACTGACCTACATAACCATTCGGATCACAACCATCGATACTGTACTTATTATTTAAATAATTGGCCCATTCTAAAGCAATCTCAGGTGTTTCAGTCCATTCTAATAATTTCTTTGCCCAATACATTCTTAAGAATCCATGCATTTTTCCTGTTATTATCATTTGATTTTGACATGCATTCCATAAATCATCATGTGTTTTAGAATTTTCCAACTGACTTAAAGAATATACATATTTTCTTGTATCCTTCCTAAATGTAATAAAATGTTAACAATAATCCAATGTACACAACTTGCAATAAATAAAATAAATTACCGATGTTTATTTAGTGTTTTTATAGCCCAAGGATAGGCACCTTCAACAAGATCGTACTTTTCATTATAGAAACAAAAATTATCACTAAGTTCTCTTCTAATAATAGCCTCCTCCATGAAGGATTCAACTGATTTTTTATACAATCCTTTATATTCTTGTATTTCCAAAATACAACGTTGTACTGAGATCATACCAAAATGAAACCAAGGTGATAAATTACTGATGGCATTTGACAAAGGATTATTACGTTCATCTCCATATTTTTGTAAGTGATTCTGTATAAAATTTTCAAGTTCCTTAATACCATTTCTATATCCTGGTTTAGCCCATGTAATTTCAGTTGTTGGCTTACTTGCTTCTACATCTTGCAAAGTTATATCCCAATTGTTGTTTTCAAATTTTTCTTTTGTTAAATATGGGTGCTTAATAACAGGAGGAAATTCTGTTAAAAATTCTTGTAATTTTGTATTTATTTTATTTCTGATGGTTTTAGCAGCAAACTCCTGTTTTGATGATGCATACCAGCAAGGCACAATATTATGAGCATCTATCTTTGAAAGATGTATATTAACATATCAAATGATTATCTGTAAATTACATCATCAATTAAAATCGTATTTACTTGATAAATAGGGACATCTTCTGGAAGATTCTTTTGTACGTTATCGATCCATAACATAGGTAACTTCAGTGGATAAAAATCAACGATCACAGCCCCCATGTTATATGTTTTTACAAATTTAAGAATACTCTCATTTGGTTCACCATGTAAAAGATGAAAGTTTAGATTCAGTTGTTTGCATTCTTCTTCAATCTCCATTAATCCTTTTAAAAGAAATTTGTAATATCTCATAGAAGCATTTAGGAAACTTGGCATTATGCAAAAACATATATGGAGGGGTACATTTCTTTTCACAGCAATTTTCTGGGCAAAGAGCAGAGCCCAATTGTCTAAAAATGTTAAATCTTATTAATAAACTAATAATAATGAAAGAACTATGTAGAAATATGTATTAAATATATACCTTGTGTCCTAATATCACGAAACATCCAATACAGGATACCCTTACAGTTTTCTTTAACATCATTTAATTCGCTTAAATGTTTAATACGTTGTTTATTAAAATTAAATGTCATAATAGATTCAGATACCTAAAAAATAACAAAATATTCAAAGAAGTATATTTTGCTAATTTTCTTAAAAAAGAATCATCTTACATTTTTTCTATTCTCTTCAAATTTTTTTAGAAGATTGACAACTTTTTTGCGCTTAGATGGATTTAGCTCATCCATATTTTTGTATACAATTTTATTTATACTAAATAATACTGAAATATCTATACATATAATACTTTGCACGATTCTTACAACTTTTGAACTTAACAACTTACGACTATAGAATATTAAATCATATTACGCAATACATATATCTTACAGCCTAGAATATATGAAATACAGAACAATTTATCTAAATCATTTAACCGCTAAAACGCTACTAACTTAGAGTTAGAAACCAGCCATATTAGAGTCCGTACTGTTACTTATTTTCTGATTGGTTATTCCCTTGAATCAGCTGTTTTATATGTTCATATAATTTTTAATAGACTTCAAATAGGTAAAAATAGAAAAATGAAAGATAACTGGAGGACACAGTGCACCATTAAAATGAAAGAAAACGTAAAAATGGATGGGTAAAAAATTATTCAATAATATATATGATTCAAAGCAATTTATTTTAATTCGTTGTAACATATACAGCAAATTCCTTACGCATTGTTTGTTTCTTCGCTGACTGCTTGATATCATTGAAACAGAATAAATCAAAATATGTTGGGTTACATACATTACACAACACACATTCCATTATATACTATTACACGATTATAATGAAAAGATAAGAAAGATAAAAAAGAAATATGCACTCAAAGCAGCGCAAAATCTTCCTAACAAGATAAAATAAATAGGTTACCTATTAATTGTAACATTATGTTTCTTCTTGCATACATGTATCTATTCATTTGGACAAGTTGAAACAAACCCAACTTTACGACACACTGTGTGATCGTAGAACGTATAAAATGTGTAGAAGTAGTATGTAACAACTATTTTATTCGATAGAAGTAAACAGCGTTTCGATACGCACTTATACAATGTCGAAACACGATGCGTTTTATACAACAGTGATAGAGATGAAAGTTTACTTGGAGGGAGAATAGCCAATAGAAATAAATTCTATGAAGTCACGTGGTTTGCGACGCAGTGTAACCACGAGCAAGATAAAGCTACTGTCAACAGAGACGAATGAAACGTAGAAAGAGAAGGTTAAGTTTTGTTCTCGTTAAATTGAAAGAGTAAGAAAGAACAGTAGGTAAAGAGAAAGACAGTCGTATATACATCGGTAGTAAGGAAGGAGATGAAGGACTGAGAACGATAGAAACTATACGTGAAAAGACAAAGGATATCGTGAGAGCGAGAAAGAGAAAGATAAAGGAAGGAGAGAATAGGAAACGAAGAGAGGGACAGACGAAGGAACGAGCGGACAGACTGGCAGACGGACTTGTCCGACTCGCGATCTCGTGGCTGCGTTTCAGCTGCTGTCCCGTGTGCCGCTGTTCACCAGGCACATTCGAGCACCAGAGGCGCGCGACGTAGCAGTAGATATTCGGTTCGGTATAGAGAAAGAGGGGAAAATACGTACATATATATACATATTAATATATATATACTATACATACACGTATACACATACATACATACATACATACATACATACATACATACGTACATATATATATATATATATATATATATAGGAAAAGAGGGAAAGAGAAGTAAAAAGAAAAGAAAGAGAGAGATCGAAAAAGAGTAAGAACGAAGCGGGCGCCGTTACGATAAAAGAAGTTTTTCGGAGAGCGTATTCGGGAGCGTTCAATGGTCGAAGCAGCTATGCGCCACGCCGTCGTAGGGCTGTTAGCTAGCTAGTTCTGACTACGGGAGGTCTCGGGCCGCAGTTACGACCTCGAGAACGAGCGGGTTCGCCTCGCGAAGATGACCATAATAGTCTTTTTGATCGACACGTCGGCCTCCATGAATCAGAGGGCATATTTGGGCGGGCGACCCACGCTTTTGGATGTAGCCAAGAGCGCCGTGGAGACTTTCGTGAAGGTACGCTAGTCAGACAGCTTTCCCGGCCGGGAGATTCAATTGTGATTGCTGTGCCCAATCATTAGTTCGTGTGCCATTGTCAAAAAGAGCAACGTGTAATAACGGACTCCCTGCCTTTTACTTTCCTGCAACTCGTAATTTTTAATCGTTTAATCCTTTTTTCTTTTTTTTCTGTAGGTAAGACAAAGATCACCAGAGAGTCGTGGAGATCGTTACATGCTCCTGACCTTCGAAGATCCGCCCCAGAATATCAAGGTATGTTTTTCTTCGTATTACACTTGCTTTTACATTCGTATCTTTCACACTTTTTATCCTTTTCCCTTTTTCTTGTTCCTAAGATCATTGCATCTCTTTCTTACACGCACACATACGCTAGCTAACTACCATGTATAGTGTCTCATGCATAAAACTTTCAATTATATCTTTTCTCTCAAATATCTTTTCTGTTTTTCTTTTTAAATGCATCCATGATTCGTTGTCTTATATGACCAATCGATGCATTCATGCAGAATTGCCATGTTATTGGTCCCCTTCGATTGCTGAATAATTGATAGTCAGCAAGAAGGCAGCAAAGTGCAGCGTGCACTTGCCGTATCTTCTGTCCTCGGTTACGGAAGAGCAGCATTGTGGGTAGTAATACGCGAGTGGGGGCCTGCCCACGAGGGTTTCTTTCTTTATGGTTACGTGCGCGCCAAATTTACGAAATTGATATACACAATTTCGTTGATAAGACAAACTCACATGTGCTTTCCTTTTTAAATTTTAGAATCTATGCTTTGTTAATCCCTCTCCAACAAAAATTTTCTTTTAATTTTATAACAAAATTTTGATTTCATTCCATCCTATTCAATTTTGTGTTTATGAAATTTATTTATAAGTTGAAGTAGGTCTTTTTTTTCAGAATTGAACATGATGATCAATTAAGAATGGCCCAAGGTTGAAAGTTGTTATAAGGATTAAGGTACTGTCACCAGTTTGGTAATGGTAGAGAAGTAAAATAAGTTTTCCATATGACAGTGGATCCTGAGACAATAAAGAATTATCATGCATTGGATAGAAGTTAATGTAAATATTGTTGATACAATGATGAATTTAAAAAATCACCAATGTGATTGACAATGAACATTGTGAATTTTTTATGGCTATTCTTTATTGTCTGCATATTTAATGTTACATGGAGGTTCTCATTATTGCAGAATAATTTTCTTCTCCTCCATTGTTGCTAAACTTTAGTGACAGAACTCCAAACCTTGTAATAAGTTACAATTTTGTACCTTTCTTGAATCATTCCAATATGGAAGACATTTCAATAAGAACATATATGATTTTTTATATTATTATATTACGTTGAAGAAGAAATTGTTTTCTCTTGGTTTTGATATATAACTAAACAAATACTCTTTTCTTCTAGGCTGGATGGAAGGAAAATTTAGCAACTTTTATGAACGAGCTTAAAAATTTACAATGCATTGGGCTAACAACACTAGGTGCTGCTTTGAAACATGCTTTAGATGTCTTGAACATAAATCGTATGCAAACTGGCATAGATACATATGGACAGGGAAGATGTCCCTTTTATTTGGAACCATCAGTAATTGTTGTGATTACAGATGGAGGAAAATATACGACTAATAGTGGAGTTAATCAAGATGTAAGTTTCTTAATTGTATTTAAAAAGTAGAAATACCATCTTTTTCCTTTTTTATGGAAAAGATAATTGAAAAACAAAAAATGATTATTACAGTTTACACTACCAATGCACTCTCCTATACCGGGATCTGAACTAACCAAGGAGCCATTTAGATGGGATCAAAGATTATTTTCTTTGGTACTTCGTTTATCTGGAACTCCGGCTGTCGAAAGAGATACAGGTTTAGTGGCAAGTGATTCATCTCCTATAGATGCTATGTGTGAAGTTACTGGAGGTAAGGAAAAGAAAAATACTTTCATAAGATAATTTATTTTATTGCTGCTCATAAAAATACTGATATAAAAAATCTATTACTCATTGTAGGTCGTTCATATTGTATAACATCTTTTAGAATGATGATGCAATGTATAGACTCTTTGGTACAGAAGGTTCAGTCTGGTGTGGTAATAAATTTCGAAAAAATTGGACCAGATCCTCCATCTTTAAATAACGAAACACAACATGCAGACGACGATGAAAATGAGGATGAAAATAATACAACGAATGGAGCACGGACGTATCTTCCTAATCCAACGGTACCAGGAAACACAGCATGGCATTCTTGTAGAAGACTGATTTATGTCCCAAGATCTGCTCAGAAAGGTTTCGCGGTTGGATTCTGGCCGATACCTGAAAGTTTCTGGCCTGATCTGAGTGCTAGTTCTTTGCCGGCTAGATCGGCACATCCGAATGTAAAATTTACTTGCACCAGTCAAGAACCTATGGTGATAGAAAATCTTCCATTTGATAAATATGAATTAGAACCAAGTCCATTGACGCAGTACATATTAGCCAGAAAACAACCGACAATATGTTGGCAAGTTTTTGTGGCGAATTCTTACAAATCAAGTGAAGTGGGTCATCCATTTGGATATTTAAAAGCAAGCACTAATTTAACGTGCGTAAATTTGTTTGTCATGCCTTACAACTATCCAGTACTTTTGCCTTTGTTGGAAGAACTGTTTAAAGTGCATAGATTAAAACCAACGAATGAATGGCGAACACAATTTCAAAATTACATGAGAACAATGCCCACTTATTATGCAGCAGTAAGTTTTCAATTGATTATCAGAATATTTAATTACTTTATTAGTAAATTTGAATAATAGTGCAATTTTGTATTACAGTCCCTCAGGAGAGCTTTAACTAGAATGGGTGCACCTACACCATTAGCTCAAACATTAATACCTGATAATATGGATAATTCGTTATCCTATAGTGTCTTAAATTATTTAAAACGATTAAAAAATCAAGCTAAAATTGAATTTGATAGACTATGTAATGAAGTTCTTTCCAAACAACTTGCTACTGCCAATATGACAAAAAATTTAGTGAATGGTAGTACAACAGTAACAGAAGGTGTGAGGGTTATTCCTAGAACTCCTTTAAAAAAAGATTTGGTAAATATTTGTTATTATCTACCATATAAAAATATTTGTGTTCTTACAGAATTAATGTTGTTTTTTAATCTAATCTTCAGGTATCACATCCATTATTACAAGATAAATTTACCGGATTGAGGGATCAATTAAATGAATTTGGTGGTTTTGTAGTCGGATTAATTAGAAATCAACAACGTGGTGCGCATAGTTATAGGAACGCATTCGACGTTCCACGAAAATCTTTGTTAGATCAAGTTGTTAGAATGCGAGCCAACTTCCTGCAACCTGGGTTGCTGCATACAAAATTACTTGATGATGATTACGTTCACTCAATGCCCCTAGCACAAATGGGAAATTATCAAGAATATTTGAAACGTATGACTCCACCATTGAGAGAAATAGAAAGTGCTCCAGTTAGACAACATATGTTTGGTAATAGTTCAAAATATTTGATAACTAATCTAGTTATTTTAATTTAAAAATATCAAGTTTACATTTATGTTAAAAGAGTATCTAATTTCTTGTGATTAAATTCCAGGTAATCCATTCAAAATAGATAAAAGAATGATGGTCGACGAAGCGGATATTGATATGGTTGGTGCAACATCTTCAACTTCCAAGGGCGGTCTTAAACGTAGCTTGCCTGCATCGGATGGAGGAGGGTCGCCTGCTTCGAAACCACCGCCAAATAAACGAAAACCGGGTCCAATTCCTAAAGATGTAGTCGTACGGAGACCGTCGTATACGCCTACGAATACTCCACCGAGTTCGCCAGTACCATGGGTTGACGATACGAAAAATCAAGTGACCCCAACTGCCGACTCGAATCAAGTTTCATCAAATATAACAAATTCTACACCTAGTGTATCAAATGCGCCGTGTATTAATTCGCCGGAGAAATTAGTAAATGGCCTTGCAGAAATGCCAACAATACCAGTTTTCGAACCAATTCCAGTGGAACATACTAACAATCACATGGATGTTCCACCAACTTTAACACCGGTAGTTAATAATGTTGATACACCTAAGAGCGAAGTGAAAACCGAGAAAACGGAAAATGTTAAGAATGAGTGTAACAATCTACCTCTTAATGATTGTGTTGAAAATAGTGTGAGAGTTGAAAATTCGGTTGATGAACGATTGTCTAATCATATCGAAGAAAAACGCGAGTCCAAAGTAGAAAAAGACAAAGTTTTGACGAAAAAAGAATTGGAAGATATTAGAAGACATAATTTGTCCGTTCGAGAACTTGTATATAAGGAAGTGCGAAGAAGAGGTACAAGTAAGTTGAAATGGATACGTATTTCTATTATCTTTTTATGTATATCTATAGTCTATGAAGAAGGGAATCTACAAAATAATTTATACCAATAATTATAATCTTGTTTCAGATTATGAAACACTATTTTCACATTTACACCAAATTCAAGGGACTCTAGATATACGACTTGCATTTTTGCGAGATATTGTGAAAGAATCATTACGATTTAAAAGACGTAATTTGGCATCATTACTAGAAGATCATTTGAAAAATCTACAAGAAGATAACTGGACTGTAAACCATAAGGTGAATCACAATGGTGCCACAAAAATAAGTTAAGAATTCATTGCATAATCGGGGCATTATTTCGATAACGAAAAGTACGAATTCAGTGAATGAGATGCAGAAAGTATAAGAGGGATACAAAATACCCCAATAAAAGCAAGTCGTACATCTATAAAGCGATAAGCGTACTAGCGTTTAAGGATGTATGTTGCCAAGGCGCGAGAAGTGATAATAATTGTTAAATCTAATGAAACAAAATAGCATTCTGTACGTCAACCAAGGAGATATGATTTCAGTACTTCTCTTGTTCTTTATTTTGTTACTGTACAGTTGGTAGAAATATGTTTTGTTCTGTATGAAAGATCAGAAAATCTGTGTTGCGACAATAAAATCTTTTTAGCAACAATTTAATAACTTTATAAACATTATTTAACATTCTGGATATAAATTTATTATACAATTTGTAATAATTTTTTAGTTTTTGGATTTGATATTAGAGTAAAATTACTGTATGCTATTCTCATTATATCTTTCTTCTTATCTAAAAAAAAAAAAAAAAAAAGAAGAAAGAAAGAAAATTCATATAAATTTTAAGTCTCAAATGCAGGCATTTGGGATACTCCACATTTTGGGTAATAATTAACAATTGTAACTTCTTCTGTTTTTCAAATAAATTGATGTAAATATAACGCCCTGAAAAAGTACAACAGTATTAGAGTAGTACAATTTTACCAACTGTACGACCAAAATTAATAATAAATTTAAACAGAAATGACTATATGTTTTCTTTGACTAAGTTTTCTTTATATATTTTTTTTTTTTTCTAAGATTTTAGCATGTACTATATTGTGATCTAGTGTATAAATGCAGGTTCAAGGTCATTAACATATGTGGTTTGTAAATTTAGTTGTGTATATTATTAATAGTATGAAACTATTTGGGTCTGATTTTTATAAACTGGAAAGATGCTTAATATGCAACATTAAAAATTTAACACATATCTTTTGTTTAAAAAGAGGTTGTAAAAATTTAAATTTTGTAAGTAAAAGGTGCATATTATTTTATCATGTAATTTGCTAAATTAAAATACTTTGAAAATAGAACTTGTTTGATCATAACAAATCTTTCTTTTCTGATTTTTCTAGCTTTCTCAAAAATGGAATTTATTAAAACATTTTCAATGAAGGGTTGACAGTGCCAAATGCTATTGAAAAACGATTGTATTTATTTTTAATCCACTTCAACGATTTTGTTTCAAATGTATGTCTTATTAAAAAATAACAAACTATTGAACTGGCTGTAAAAATAAAATTCTTAATAAGAAAAGCCAGGTATATTTAAAATAAATTTTATTGTTATTACTTTAATCGTTATTTTACATTGAGTAGAAGTGGGTTGAAAAAAGGTATACAGTAATAGCAATGATTTATATAAATAATTAATAATGTCAAAGTCACTTGTTGCTATCTATAAGGAGTAATAGTGATTTGACCAAATATTAAGTGGATTGTCCTGGATTAAATGATCAGGCAGATTATCTTACCTATTAATCAATTAATTGAATCATGAGCATTATATGTGTACTAGAACTAAAGGAATTTCATCTGCACTGCATTCATTGTCATTATTCACATAAAAATAGGAGAAAGTTTTATGGGGCATACTAATAAATTACAACATATCATCTGTATCATTAAACAAATTTAAATATAAAGGGGCTTATTCTTTGATTTTCTCTGAATGCATTTTGATATAAAGATTATAATAATAGACATATATATTGCCCTTTTATATTTAAGGAATATTTTTTAAGTAAGATAATCAATCTGAACTTTTTTACAGGAACATTATATTCTGCTCTTTGTAAATTTAGTAGTGAAATTGTATATCAAATAGTATTTATTAATTGAAACCGTTAAATGTTTAATAAATTATTTTATAATAATGGAGCTTAGCTGAGTCTTGAAGACAATGATGCTAGACGCTTATTGGCTCCAAAGAGAAATTAATAAGAAAGTTGAATGAATATAACACAAAGTGCGATTCTATAATGAATTAATAGATGATAAGAAAAACTATGATGGGATAAGTAATACAATTACAAAATTTTTGTTATAGAAATTGTACTTTTTAATGTATTAATGTTTATTCAAGCAGATTAATTGAAGATGGTTATAAAAAATGTCAAAAATGTAGGAAAATACTTTGTACTATTTTGATTAAGATAACGCATCTTATAAGTTTATAAAAAAAGTGTTCGTTTGTAATTTTTTTCATGAAAGTGAATTTTATAATTCAAATATGTAAAAATCATTTTAAAAAATGAAAAATTATAAATTTAATACTTTTGCACATTAAAAAAGACTAAATTATATACTTTGAAGGAAAAGACTAGAAAAATATTAGTGTTTACAATTTTTTATGCCCTACAGTCCATTAAATTAAGATAATGATTTTATCAGCAAAATATCTTCAATTTACTTCTAAGTTCAATTCAAATTGTAATTTATTATATCCATATTATATATGTGTTCTTATTGTCTCCTTTAAAATACATTCAGTTGGTTATCCTTGTATCTAATGTATTAGTATGTGCGTTATTGTACATATACCACTGTAAATAAGCATATATTAACGGTTACTATCAAAAAACTTATATTGAAATGATTGTTCCATTTTTACGTTTATATTTAAAAAGAGAAATATAGCAAATAAGCTTAAAAAATAAATTAAAAGATAATTAAAACATTTTATATGGTGTGTTATTTTCATCTAATGTTTCAAATTAATTACGAAAATTATTCATTTACACATAAAATTTATGATCAAGTACTTGAATAATAAAAAGACGATTAATATACACTGGAATAGGTTATGTTTACCACACTTCGTACTGATATTATTTCAAGTTTGCTTTAAAATTTGTTCTAATATAAATACAGAATGTAAATAAAAGTTATATAATAAAAATAATAGTAAAAAATCCGAAAATCTATGCTCGACGATAATACCGATGATATTTATATCAAGTCAATGTGTCTTGTACGTAAACAATTACTGGTCACATAATCTATATACACAATCTATATAAACAATCTTATTTTATAAATGGAGACATTACATAACTTCTTTTAGTATTATTTAAGAATAAAAATTTATTGCGCAGTCATCGGAAGTTTATAGCGGCAGATAAATATACATTCACGTTAAACAATTTCATTTAATAAATAACACATTGATATTGAAATATTGTAACACAAAGTTGTGACAAAAAGTTAATAAACATCTATTGTTGGCTTGATTATATTTATAACAGAAAGTATATATAATATTGTAATATTAATATTTATACATCAAACATTTATTTTCCATAAAATTAACTAACATATGAAACTGACTTTATTATCAAACCTTTGGTATTTCTTCTTGAAATTTTAATTAAGCATAAATGTACAAATATATGTACACGTGTTTATCAACAGCATTAATAAAATTTCAATCAATAATATCAAAGTAAATGTCGATTACATCCGTTACTTCAGTTTCAAAATTTGAATCTACAATGCAACGTTACACACAATATATTTTATTGATATTGAAGAATATTAGTAACTAAATACTATATTTAAACGAAATACTCAGTTTATAAAATACTCTTATAAATAATATGGAAAAATTATTGTTAATAACTGATGATTTAAAGAAATGAGAAGTATCGATAAGTATAATCGATATTGGAGACTTTTAAAAAAATCGGCAAGTAGGATGATTGGAAGGGATGAGAGACGGTGACCGAGAGGCTCACATCAAAATGGCCGCATTTTAGTCTACAGACGATTTTTCTTTACTGTTTGCCAATAGCCGCATAAAGGGCCTGGCAGTGTTCCCTTAAGTGGCAGATCTGTTTCGCCGGAAATTTCGCTGTCGAATAATCTGAAAATTTTCGTGAAATAGAATAAACTTTGGTAAGAAAATTCAACCGCATAATTCCGCTGCCAAATAGCCGGGCCAAGCCCATTGTCTATTGACTAGTTCATTAGAACAGAAATTTCTTACTCGCGATTAACGCTGTTACGCCTATCAATTATAAACGAATCTTTCTAAATACAGCTCGTAATATGTGTAATATGATTTACATGTACAATTACTGTCAAATATCTATTACCTCTGAATTACTCATTGTTTTTAACATTACAATGTCATTTTCATGCAATATATTAGTTTACCTAAAATAACAAAATCAAAAGTATGCCGTTTATGTGTAATACTTACATTGATGAAGTAATACTTATTCTTTATATTAGAATAGTCAATGCAGAAGAAATATCATTACAAATATGTCATCTTAGAATAAAAGATGGTATCACCCTAAACTCTTTTGTTTTAAATGAATTTGGTACAATATTTTTTATTCAATATCTTTATTCATTTTAGGTTTTGCATAATTTTTGTACATGATGTTACGTCACCAACATCACACAATGCAAAACCAACTTCGAGATCATAACAGGTTTGTAATATAATATAGAATTCTTTGTAGTTCATACCAGAGTATGATGTATATTTAAATATTTTTATTTCATAATGATAAAATATGAAGTGATCACTAAATACTAAATACTTAAATTTTTATATTTATTTTATTTGATGTTTTATTAGAATGGGTGGTCCGATGCGTCCTATGCAGCAGGCAAATATGGCCCCTTTACATCAGCCTCAGCATCCGTTACCGCATCGGAATCCACATCAACAAATACTGTCCATGCCCCCCCATCAACAACACATTCATCACATGCAACATCCTGGACCACCACATGGAAATCCAAGGCAACCAATGTTGATGGGCATGAATGCACATAATGCGAATGGTACATTGAATAAATTATAGCGTGTTATCGTACATTAGTAAATTATTTTTAATACTAGAAAGCTAACTAACATGGGTCACTTCTTTTAGGCACCATGGTTAGCGTCAGTCTAAAGGATCAAGCAAATACTGTTTCTGTGACTCTACAAAATCCAAATGTACCACCACCACAGTATCCACCACCGCAAAATAATCAACGAAATCCCCCGCCTCCGCAACACATTCAACAACCGCAAAGCATAGAATCAAATAAACCAACTACAAATGAAACAAACAGTGGAGAGTCCAGAGATCAAAGTCCACCTACTCAAAATCACGTTAATGTGACTGATTCAGCTTTGGCAAACATGAAAGAAAAAACACCAATGTGCTTATTGAATGAGTTAGCACGTTTTAATAAAATTCAGCATCAATATAGGTTGACTAATGAACAAGGACCAGCGCACAAAAAGCGATTTACGGTAACGCTAAAGTTGGGCGAAGAAGAATATGTTGCTGAAGGTCCTAGCATAAAAAAAGCTCAGCACAGTGCTGCTACTGAAGCATTAACGAAGACGTGGTATCAACGACCTCCGCCAAAACCTACAAAGACTATGAGAGTTGGACACCCGGGGAAATGTTTCGGCGGGCCTGGTATACTGATTACAAAAAATATATTCAGAAAATGTAAATATTATGAAGTTTTAAACTCTTCTCTCCATTATAGGAAATTTGCCACCAACTGTTGAATTAAATGCTTTGGCTATGAAAAGAGGAGAAGCCACTGTCTATACTTTTAGACAAGCTCCACCAGCAGGATTACAACAATATGTTACAAACGGTTTAGGACACTTTCCTCGAATATTTAATCCACGTTTTCCTACATATAATCGAGGTTTCCATACAGAACCTCAATTATATCTTGTATCTTTGAAGGTAAAAGAGTAATAAACACATCATTATAATTGTATTTCTGGATACAAAATTTTATTCAAAACATTAATTTATAGGTAGGAGAACGTGAATTTATTGGTAGAGGTCTGACAGGTCAAGCAGCACGACATGATGCGGCAAGCAAAGCTTTAGAACAATTGCGCCAATTGCCATTACCAGAAGAAATAGCAAATAATTGTAACAGTGGCGAAAACGGTACATTAGGTGAAGCTAAAGATCCAATTGCAGAATTGAAGAGCCCTGTATCATTAGTTCACGAAAAAGCATTAAAACGTGGCTTACCTGTTAGTTTTGAAGTTGTGTCAGAAATTGGTAAGCCTCATATTCGGACATTCAGGACGAAATGTACTGTTGGAGATAAAGTTACATTAGGAGAAGGACCTTCAAAGAAAGTAAGTCTTTTTGTATTTAAAATATAACATATTTTATATAGGTTCTTTGTACTAAACTAAAAAGCATGTGATATATAATACATTTGCGATTCAACGCATAGGTATCGAAGAAACACGCAGCGGAGTTCATGTTAGAAGAACTTAATCGTCTACCTCCATTGCCTGAAACTATTCAAAATCGTTTAGTACGTGTGAAACGCAAACCACCGGCAACAAAGAAAAAGTCGCGAAATCTTATAAAAGTTTATCAAGAACCACGTTCTGACTCTGACTCTGCAGAAGAAGTTAATCCAGTTTCGCGATTGGATCAAATACAACAAGCTAAACGAGAGAAGGAACCTGTCTATAATCTGATTGAAGAAAAAGGTGCTCCGAGGCGAAAAGAATTCGTTATGGAGGTTACTATGGGACAATATTCTGCTCAAGGAATCGGTCCTAATAAAAAGTTGGCTAAGAGAGCTGCGGCTGAAGCTCTTTTAACACAGTTAGGTTACACTAAGCCCCAACCACAACCGACGAAGCCATCGATTAAAACCGGAGAAAGTGAAAATGCTGAACAAAAACCTCGAAAAGTTACCTTCCTAGAAGATGAGCAGATCAATGAAACTCAATCTCATCCACCAGTAGGAGGTAAGATAATGTACACTTAATAACAATTTTTATAACATCCATTATGTACAAATTATGAATACTAAAAGTTAAAAATCACATTATTTGGTATAATACATAAGTGTCCTCAAAAATTTTTACATTAATCAGGAACTATTGGACGTCAGTTAGTACCTGGACTTTTATTAGTAGACGGAGGTCAGGAATCTAAATTAGGCAGTGGACCTAGCGTACAAATTGTTGCTGAAGAACTACGAGGACAACAGCAACAAAACCCACCCACTGTTTCTCCCAAAGATCAATTGAAATATCTGTCTCAGTTATTTAATTTCAGCGTGGAATTTAACGATTTTCCAAAGGTATATATAGCTATCTTCGTCTATAATTTAAAATATAATAGCAAATAATACATGTAGTTGTATATAATGTGGAATAACAAATTAATAATCAATTTTGTTTTCAGGGAGCAGTAAACAAAGAATATCTATCACTTGTAACATTAAGTACAGATCCACCACAAGTTTGTCATGGCAATGGGCCAACAAGAACTGCGAGCCGTAATCAAGCAGCATTGAAAGCTCTATGTACTTTAAGTAAGCTGGGTCTTGATAATGCATCCAACTCACAAACAAAAAAAGAAAAAGGTGCGTCTGGGGATGGAATACATATTAGTATTCAAGTTAAAAACAATATAATGGATGGAGCTATTGATAAGTAGTTATATAGTATTTAAGATTTACATATAAGCTTAATTTACATTGCCCTTTTAAGGCATTGCAAAGGAAAATTAATTTAAGGACATTTCAAAAAGTCATTGATGAGAACAATATAAATGTCTGAAAACAAAACTTAAAAGATATGTGATTTCATTATAGGTTTAGTATTAATAGTAAACATTAATATTAAACCTTAATGTTAAATCTTCTGAAATACTATGATAAAATTTTTCATAGTATTTAATTTGTTAAATAGACAGGCGTAAGAGTCATTGTTTCCAGTATTGTGTGTTTCTAATATTTTTTATTATATATCATCAATTTTTTATTCCTATTAGTATGTATGTTGTTTTTATGTGTATATTTTCCTTTAAAAAAATTATTTTTTATATAGTATTAATCATGTGTTCCATTTTTATTAATGTATTTACATATATTACAGTTGTTGAATGAACTAATCGGAGGGAGAATGAGTCTTCTTGATCTATCTTTCTTGGGCCTTATTGCACGGTAACTTCGATATTGAATCACCGATGACTCTCGATCTTCATACATAACGCCATTGCTTCTTTAACTTAACGGATCGCGGATTTTGAAGATCAGTAGCTTTTTATGAAGGATAAATCTTTTGCAGTGCCTTAATCGCATCAAAAAATTGCTCAAGCACCAATAAATAATACAGTCTTCTTTCTTCTCCTTTTTCTTCTTTTCTTTCGCGGCAACTGATCGTTTGCAGCAGCCTTTCATGGATTTCTGCAACGATTATAAATATGGCACGAAGAATTTGTATCTACAATTGCGTAAATGAATATATATAATTTAAATCATATTTTTTACGCTTAAACATATAATAACGTCTTGAAGTAAGAGGTGTTATTGGTGCTTGATCAAGATTGTGATCTTAACAGTGATTATTGATTCTATTATATTTATTATAACAATTTCATTGATAGGGTCACAATCAGTAAACATAAACTGTTTAAACATCGTAAATGAAATGGTCATTTTCCAGAGAGTCGTGGTTTATGATCATAAAAGCATTGTAGAAACATTAAGCGAAAAATATTGAAATCTGAGATGAAATGCGGCCATCTCCTAATTTCTTTATTTAATCCTTGGCTTTCTCATTCTCGCGAATAAAATGTCTTTTATGTCTTATTACCTACTATGAACGCGTACAAATCAGTGAAACAATTTCATGATCTTCATTTAGATTCATTTACATAGATGTAAAGCAACTTTAATAGACTAGTCTTATTCCGTATAAAAAACTCAATGTTTTGTTGAGCGAAATGAAATTCTTAATAATGATTAATTTTGAAATTATATATAGTGATCAATACAAGAGAAGCGCATTTTCCAAAATGAGATTCAGCAAGAAATTGAAAAGAATTATGTGTATTAAGTGTCTCCAACTGAGAAAACAGTTTTTTATCATCGTAATATTCACCAAATGCTTAAGGATGCTTTATTAAATCAATTTAATTATAATGATTTACAAGATTGCACACAGGTAAATAATACAAAGATGATACAGGTTTGGCAATTGGTTGGGGACTCTTTAAACGTATTCGATTGTTCTCCGAGTTTTTGTTTTAGAATTTGTAAAATTGAAGAAAGGTAATGTGATATATTCATATTATTGCCCCAATTTGCTTTTCTATGGGGCCTAGAAGCACTCTGGGGTTATATTCGTGTTTTACAAGATATTGAGAAGTAAAGGATATTCAAATTTTCATACATCCGTTATCTAAAACGAAAATGGAAGATAATCTGGATGTATTGGAAATTATAGATAAGATGGTAATAATTCAAAATTTGTCTCGTTGAATCATGGTTATTAATAAAATATGTTTGATTTAATTATATTCAAGATTCCGATGAGACTACGCTAAAGGGACAACGTCGTCGAATTTTGTCTTATTGCCAGAAGCTTATAACGATACTAAATTGGTCATGATATAAAGAATATCCAATAATGAATGAAGATAATGTCGAGAAATAGAGTTCGTTCTATCTATATAAGAACAAAAGAAAATAATACTATTATATGATTCTCTTATGAAGACTTATCTTATATTCATTATTCTCACTTCATCAATCTACAGATTTCTTAAATATTAATGAACCCTTAAACAAAAAGGAAGGAAAAAGAACATAAACAAATGATCGTAAAATTTCAGTAAAGCAATTGATTACTTTTCCACGATATGTAATACGCTCTGTATCATGGAGATGAGAGGAAAGAAGGGTTACTTATATCATTTATAATATTTTATTCTTTCAGATAACCATTCATAACGCAAAACCTTCCGAATAATTTATAGCTCACTCGAGGACGAGTTAATGAATGTTCCTTTTTCTGAAATATCGCTTCATAGGTGAGCCTTCCTTCTTCACGTGGGATTCAGTGTTCCAAATAAAAGAAACAATGAAAAAGAGTCGTGGTGAACCTCTTTCGCATAGTTTTTTCAGTAAAAAAAGTAAGAAAATGAAAGAAAAAGAGAAACATGAATCCTACGAAAATGTACCCCTGTTGCAGGACCTATTTTATCCGCGTAAACTGTAATACAATAGTTAGTCATAATAATAAGCGAATAAAGTATTAATTACTAAGATGTCTGAAGTGGAAGTATCTCGATGGAACACAACGATTAATGTGATTCCGAGAAAATGTGGATGCATTAGAATAAAAGGTGACGATCTATAGTTTGCTCAACGAGACAAGAGAGTAGACATAAACGTGGTGATTCCAGTCACAGCAATCACATTTTATTCGTGTCTACTCTTTCATCTCGTTGGGCAGACCATAAATACTTATTTTACAAGTAACTCTTTCCTTTTAAATCTGTAACTATCGGACAATTGTACTATTGGAACGGAAATTTATATACCTGACTATTATTAAACTGTAAATTATTATGTCGTAAAAACATACGTACTTCGTTTTGTGTTCCAACTTATTGATAAATAAATGCACAAAAATTTCAATTTAGTATTTTCAACAATTAAAGCGATTTTATGTTCGTATAATTAAAACATTAAGTTTATGTGAATTGTGTACCGATAGTTAAAGAAATTATTTCAATGAAAGTAGTTGAAAATGTAAGTGAATTATCCAAAAATTTCTATTAAAAAAACGTTTAAACGACCCGTTAATTTAATCTGATAATGCTGTATATGTTTATGTTAAAAGAATGCTTTCCTAATGATGGGAAAAAGGATCATACTATGCGATTTATTGTTTTTAATGTTGTGGTATAGAAAATGAAAGTTGCGCTTAAAATAAATCAGTTACTTTGTTTTTTCTTATTTATTCCTTAAGAGAATACAGTTATAAAATGTAATTTTCAGTAATATCGAGCAAAGAAAAAGCATGATCGAACGGGAAAAAGACTAAGAAATAAATAATGGCAGTAAAGATTTTACACTGATAAAGTTTTTTATGGCGAAAAATCGTTAACTCTCTTTTAAAGAATGGTCATCTAATACGTAGATATCTATTGCTTATTTAAACTTTATCGGTTTGTATTTGACATCAATAAACGACTGTAAAAACTTTGAAATGCATTATATTTTTGTTTTATACATCTGAAATTTAATTCTAACAAGTACAATCGTACATCGTCCATATTTTAAATTTAAATTGCCAATATCGAACAACTGAAATCGATAAATTCGAGATAATCGATCGATTTTCGATATAGCTGTAAATTTAACGGCAACATTGATCAAACACAAACGGTATAGGTTATGTTTATCGCTAAAGTTATTTAGCAAATCAAATTTCTCAAAGAAGATGTCGATTTAAACTAGAAATGCTTTTGTTGATTGAATAATGTTAAGTATTATGTGGAAATCACCTTTTAAGAATAAATCTATTAAAAACATGTAACTTTTTAGTGAACCTCAAGTCATAAAATGAAAGGTTAAGTTACAGATAAAAACGAAAGCATAAAATTCATTGAGATCTCTTGACGCATGTCTGTGAACAAGAAACACGACAGAAAGAACTATTTTTTAGATTAACAAAGACAAAAATAAGCAAGTGAACATGTTTAAAAATACATTTCAAAGTGGATTTTTATCAATATTGTATAGTATTGGTAGCAAACCATTACAAATTTGGGATAAAAAAGTAAGAAACGGACATATAAAACGAATTACAGATAATGATATACAAAGTTTAGTATTGGAAATATTGGGCAGTAATGTTAGTACTACATATATAACTTGCCCAGCAGATCCCAGAAAAACTTTGGGTATAAAATTACCATTTCTAGTGATGATAATTAAGAATTTAAAGAAATATTTTACTTTTGAAGTCCAGGTAAGAAAATATTTAACTAATCGTGTGTAACAGAATACAATATATCAAATGATCATAAATATTTGACTTTAGGTTATTGATGACAAGAATGTGCGCCGTAGATTTCGTGCTAGTAATTATCAATCTACAACTAGAGTAAAACCATTTATTTGTACAATGCCAATGAGACTGGATGATGGATGGAATCAGATTCAGTTTAATTTAGCTGATTTTACTAGACGTGCATATGGAACAAATTATGTGGAAACATTAAGAGTTCAAATCCATGCAAACTGTAGAATACGAAGAGTATACTTTTCTGATAGATTATATTCTGAAGATGAATTACCAGCAGAAT
Organism: Bombus vancouverensis nearcticus; assembly: GCF_051014615.1. NCBI lineage: Eukaryota > Metazoa > Arthropoda > Insecta > Hymenoptera > Apidae > Bombus > Bombus vancouverensis. The sequence goes on from NC_134915.1 coordinate 9,185,685, forward strand.
TTAAATTATTTTTGCCAATTCAAAATAAGGCAAAATGTTAAGTTAGTACTAATTTCTTAACACTTTACAAAAATGTTTAAGAAGAAACAAGAATAAACAACAAATATTTATAAATTAATCAATTTCGTGACTTTTATTGATAGTTCATACTTATTTAATAAATATATGTTTAATACATTAACAAATTACCATGTTACAACAATGATATGTTTCATTAAATATATTTCATTTTTGACGTATATATATTTCTGTTAAACATTACAGTACAAATTATATTAAAAGATATGTTTATTAAGTAATGATGACATAATGCGTACATACGGTAATTCCATTTATATTCAATTAATCACCTTAATTGTATTTTTTATTCAATAAAAGGTATGAGTTAATTGGTTAATTACTTGTATTTTTTGTATGAAGCAAAATTTAATTTTTGTTACTGAGACAAATGATATAAATTCATAAAAATAACTTATGTTCGAAACATTCGTTTATCTATTAACCTTAAGAGCATAATTCTCCTAAAATTAAGAGATCACACTTTGCTATATTAATCAAAAATAACATTTTCTTTATGTATAACGAAACATAGTAAAAAATATATAATCTTTTGCAGAAATTTCATATAAAACTATATAATTTAAATGTTAATGATATAAATAAGAAGAAAACACATACGCATTAAAAAAGGAGAAAGCACATACGTACATTAAAAACTGCAGAAAACAAGATAGCAGTTGCATATACTTGGAAAGTGTATTAATTGCTAATTATTAAGTATTGATTTTTTTAAATGGGGACGTAGCATATCAAGGGGGAGGCTGTTCGTTCGCAAGTACCTGGAACTATTTTTCACTGCGACAAAAACATCTACATTCATCCCTTCTACCATGAGGCGTAGTAATACATGCTCAGAAAAATGGCGGGAAAGTTTGGAAAAATTGTCATTAAATTTATCGATGTGGCGCAATTTCTAAGAAATATATCGATCGAGATCTATTTCTAGTGAGATAAATTCACAATTCTATAAAGGCGGAGAGTATAAAACAACTCCGATGAATCATTGACGAAGAAAATAAAAAATACGAACGAATGAATCAAAGAAGATGGCGGACCAATTAAGAGTACCGCGTTGATACATTTTATTCTTTATTTCTAGCAAAGGGTAGTATTTTAGAAATACGAATTCATGGATCCACGTGAAATCTTTAATTCCTGCCTAAATAACGATCGAATGATAATAAAATACATTATAATATTCTAATAGCAAATATCGGTTAATACGACCGGAATCCATAAATAAAACAATTGGATATATACATATGTTTTTCAAATCGACGAATGCTATTATATATTTTGTATTGAGCACTCGTTTCGGGAGAGACGCCGACGCCCGGCGCCGACGTCGTTTTTAAAGCGTCAACGTTGTGCTGGAGTAATCTCACCCAATCCGGGAGACTCATAAGTAAAAAAAATCGTTAGAATAATCAACCCTCTCAGACACGCTGGCACGTCGTAAAGATGCATTGCTGAAAGTTTTATATCGGACGTTTCCGACGTTTTTCCATCACGGTGCTAAGATAACGAAAGGGAGGGAAAATAAGCAATAAGCAATGAATTTAACATTGTGAAACGGGGCCGCGTGAATCATTTAACATAAATCATTTTTAAATCGTGCTTGTACATATAAATTAGTGAGAAAAAAAAATATTTCCTTAGCGTGGTGATATCTCGTCATATTTTTTTTTCTTTCTTTTTGAAATGGGTACGGCGAGTCGCGATTTCGAGCGCGATCGGGAGGACGAGATCCACTGCCGAATTTGTGCTAGTGACATACCAAGAAACGACGGGGTCCACATTTTCGCTGAGGATGGTAGACGGCACTACCTGCAGACCAAAATACGAAAATATCTCTACATCTTGGTAAGTCTTTCTCCGCTCCGTGTAAATCAGCGCGATCGCCGCTGTATGCGCGCCTGCATGTATATACATACAGTTTCGTGTGTAGGCCTAACATGTGTGCGGATTTTTTTTCGAAAACTCCACTTGGTACCCCGTTGCCGGATGTTTCGCGCTCAATCCCGTCTGTATCCTGTTTTCTGTACATGTCAAGAGATACATGTATATTTATCTCAAAAAATTTGAGAACTGTTACAGAACTTCGAAATTTTGTAAAATGCCACAGCATCGATACAAGTTCGAAATACATCTTTTTGGGCAAATAAGACATTAAAAATAGTACATGTAAAGTAATTAACTCACATAGAAATTATTATTTTATTATTGTTTACAATTTAATTCGGTTGATTAATGAAAAATCGTATTGTAAAATCATCTGTATTTAAAAATGAATTTTAAACAAAACGATATATTTTATGTATTTATGTAAATTAATGTGAAAATTAACGTAATTATAATTCTGATGTGTATACATTGCATTCGGAATAATCGAATATCCATAATTAGGAAAATGGAAGAATCCATTTTGATGGGGGAATACAGAAGTGTTAAAAATTAGCATTTTATTGATTACGATAAGTATGCTATATGCACTATATAACTAGCGCATCTATAAATATAATTCTATTCATATAATAATTCATAAATAATGAGTAATTTGCGATAAAGAAAAATTGTAAATGAAATATTTAATAAAATTTGAATATTAAAAAACATTTTTAAGATTAAAATAAACAAAATGAATTATTAAGATAAAATTCAGGTTATTTTTCGTATAAAAAAAAACTGCCAGAAAACACACATTTGTTTTATAATAAAGTAAATAAAATTTATTAATTTTACAAATAATTTAAAATCGATTTTTTATTAAAAATTTTCTTGCATTTTCAATGTCTAAAGATTTTTTTTCAATAAATAATGAAATATTAAAAATGTTGATTTTTCTTATTATTTCAATAATTTTTAATACTTTCATTAATTTCTAATCACTATTTTTCTATATCATATTTTTTGTACTTTTTATTCTTATATCAGTTTATTATCAATACTGTAATTATATTGTGTTGTAGGTGTCCTCTGAAGATAAATTATCAAAAATGGTATGTGTTACGTGCATTAAAAGATTAGAAAGTATTCATCGCTTTGCTATGATGGCATATAGAACGCAGGAGAAGTTAAAATCTCAGTTATATAGTAATAGTGATGATACAAATATACAGGATGTAGAAAGAGAAAGTGTTAAAGATGTGCAAAACACAAGAAGGATAGAAGACCGGGGATTATTACATACAATATTAACAAAAGTATATTACAATCATTATATGCTTTAATTTATTTTGTAGATATTTATTTAACATCCATCATCTTCTAGGGGGCAATAGAAATTTTGGCTGAAGGCGAACCACTGGGACCATCAGAATTAATGTCACAAGATGATAAATGTCATACTCCAAGTATGGAAGAAATGGAAGTCAAGGTAGACCCAATGTTATTTTTACAGTATGGTATGGAGAATTCAGCATCAGAAACTTCAGAAGCATCTGATACAGAAGAAATAATAACAAAAACAAACTCCCCAGAACCATTACCATTAACAAATAAGTAAGAATATTTATATTAACATAACAAAACATGGTATAGTATCTTCTTAACATGTATGATTATATATTTACTCAATTGCATTTATCTCCTATAGAATTGATGAAATAAAAAAGGAAACAAAAGAAGAGAGCAATGATAAATTACAAGAAGATACTGAAGAACTTATTTCTAATGTATCAACTAAACCTCATGAATGTACAATATGTGCTCGATCCTTTATATCTCAAATTGGTTTACAAAATCATTTATGGTCTCATTTGCCTAAAGATAAACGACTTGATGGGAAGCCTATTTTAAGATCCCAACAAGTGTATTCTACTAATGGTGTACTTCATATGAATACCGATAATAATTCATCAAGCAATTTTATCTGTCCAATTTGTAGTAAAAAAATTTCTACTAAAGGAAATCTAAAAGTACATTTGGAAACTCATCGGCCTAAGGGAAAATATGGTTGTGACATATGTGGTAGAATGTGAGTACTTCAGTTAAATTTGATTGAGTATCCAATAAAGTGACTATTAATAAAAGTGTTTATTGCATTACAGCTTTAAAACACAGTCAAATTTATTCAGACACAAGGAGTACCATGGAGGAATACAATTTCCATGCAATGTATGTGGGAGAGTTTATCCAACAAATTCTACATTACGAGCTCATAGTATAACGCACTCGGATTTGAGGCCGCACGCGTGTCCTCTTTGTGATAAAACCTTTAAAAGAAATCAAGATTTAAAGTTTCACATAAATCAACATACAGGTGCAAGGCCTTATCAATGTCCATATTGTCCGAAAGCTTTCGCGAGTTCTGGAAATTGTTTCTCACATCGTAAAAGAATGCATCCTCGAGAAGTACATCGAGATAGACAAAGAGCAGCAGATTTAATGAGATGAACCATGGGTAACCAATACGAAGAATGGTTTTAGAAAAATAAAATACTTTACGATATTATCGTATCCATGTGTATTAGCTATTGGAATGAGAAACATGAGCTTTAATTTTGAATATTAATGGTGCTAAAACGCAAGGAGCAACGGAACTTTTGTATACTTTAATTGAGTCGTTTGAACATAGTACTAGGTACTTATTGTTATTGACAAGCACTTAGTTGTTTGTTCTTATGGCGTAACTAGGTCTTCTTTACATATTATAAAATAGAAACAAATATATATTTTTCTTAATTTTTTAACTTATTGATGTTATCAAACTTGATATACTTCCATTGTTGTTGATGAATTTAGTGATTATTATTTATTGACTCATATATAGTACAAGTGATAATAACGATAGGTTTTAAACTTTCTAGTTAAAATAAGAAATTCGTATTTTTTACCGTTTATCAATATTTAACTTGTATACATTTTCTTCTGCATATTTAAGGGTAGAAGTTATAGACCACCCTTGCTACCATTTCTTAAAAACGATTTTATGACAATGCGATCGTTAAAAAATTATATATAAAGTAAAATTTTATTTTACATGCCCATCGTTAACGACGTAATGTCGAACATTATTCAGTCGAAGAGCAGTATTATTCAAATAATTTTCAATGTAATACAAATTAACCCATCGGTAATGAACACAATGAAGTATTAAACTTTAAAATTAAGATTAAAGTGTATCTCTCGTAATTTGCATAAAAAATTGACTAGTAAAGAAAATTTAGTAAACGTAAGATAACTGTGATTTTTTATAAATCGGTGGTATATTAGAAAATTCAGTCATATCCGATGGGTTTAAGTATATATGTATTGGATATTGTAGATATAAAACAAAATAATAATAGTAACGTAACTACTTATTTCCGTACGCTCAAAATTTGGTCTAAATTTGACAAAATATAATTTTTTTTAATATTTAAATACGAGTAAGGAATTTACAATATTTTTTGAAACCTTGAACGGGTACTCTGTATATTGTATGTGATATTTTTAAGCAACATGTACTTAGTATATTTTCAAGAGACAAAAGGTACAAAGGGTTGGACGTTGAAATTATTTGATATTTATTTCACGATTGTTGTGTCACCGAAGGAACGATTTTATTTTTTTCTTGCGAATAACGTAAATGGATTTGAATGGTGATGAACGTTCTAAAAAAAGGAACGTGTTATTTTGTCCATATAAAAAGAGCTGTTTAACGATATTTGATAAAGTATTTATATTTATGAAATGATTAAAAAATGACCAAAGGCGAAAAAAGAAAAGAACCGGAAAAGGAAGCATTTCTTTAGGGAATAAAAGTAGAAAATTTTGTAGTTCGAGGCATATTTTTAGCACAATACATGAACAATATCATCATTAAGTAACGTTAAGACTGTATACGAAATTCTGTGTCAAATTAGAGTAATTGCGTAAATGTAAGAGATTAGTATACAATATCAATGGCTGTATGTGACGAAAGATGATGAGTCTAGTTTATTCAAAATACAGTATTAAGTATAATGAATAATGTAGAGGCTGTAGCTACCGTTACAAACGATCATAATGTTATTCTTTTAAACAGATATACGATTAAAGAAAAGTAAATGTTAACTAAAGTCTGAGTAGCTTTTAGGAAACTTTAGATAAGAGTTTTTAGAGAAGAAGTCATGTAAATGTAGAGGATTATAGCCTCTGCTTCCATATGTATCGTATACATCGCACACGTGCTAGATACTCCAAAAAAAAAGCGGATGTTTGATAATGGACGGTCACAGAATAATGTACGACGATCACGTAATTAAGAAGTAGTACTTACAGACGGAAGAAACCGTGTGTAACTGCGTGCTACCATTGCTAAATTAGTGTAGTAGGGTGGCCAAGCTTTCGCCATACTGAAAATGAAATGGACCAAGAAAGAATGGAATAGTATTGTAATTAACACATCGAATTCAATTTAAAACAAATTTCAATGGTCTTTTTCATCGTGTATTTAGCTTCGGTTCTAAGATTATTTCTTAAATCAGATGATATTTAAAAGTATTTAAAAATAAATGTTTCGATAAAATATTTTCTCACGTTTTATACACAAAAAATACTTGATAATGCGGAAGCTTTGACGAACAGCCACCCTAGCTTATTTAGAGATACAATCGTATATTTTGCAATTACCTTTTTGCAGACGCTTGTCAGTTACGTAGTTAAGTAGACGAAGATTATTGGATAATTATATACCCGCGAAAATAATCAATTTTTGATAGAAAAAAAATGAAGAGATAATCTCGTTCTCACGGCTCAATTTTTAATCTAGTTTTTGAAGCAGGGATGAGCAAATTATCTTTCTCCCTTCTGAATTTCGTTTTAACCCTAATACTGCCAAATACATTGCTTCCGGATTATGTTATAGTTGTTGACAATGTTAAACAGTGTATTCTTATGTATTATGTTAATTAATTATAAAAGCATGTTATTATAAAATTTAATTATATTATTTATAAAAATTAATATAATTTATAATATAAATTAATATAATATAATTATTATAATTTAATTATTTTATTTATAAAACATTAATTATAAAAATCTTGTCTTAGTTATTAGTGCTATATTTTTAAATAGATTTGCTCAACTCTTGCTATAAGGAGTCAAAAATTGAGTATTTTTTTAAAGTTCACGTAACACAGAGGCGATTAGCATTTAAATTAGCGATTAAAACAATATCTCAGAAGTGCCAGTAAAGCAGTGAACTAACGTAGTGTATTCCGGCAGACAAATATTGGATAATTATATGTAGATTCGAGGTATGAGTTGTCGATAATATCAATTGTGACACATAATAAAATGATTGTATAAAAGGTCAGCAGTAAAAGTTTACGCTTTCATTCCATTATGTTCTATCCTTTGCTTAATTATCATTTTCATTTCATATAATCATCAAATAATCATCCAGCAGGACGAACGCGAACTCGAATATATTAAACGCATTCTTTATCATTGATTTTTCGCGATTCAGTAAAAATACTTGAAATTTTACAGTTCTACTCGGTAAAACAAAAACTTGATAAAAAATTAATCATTCTTTGTCATAGATTTTATCTCAATGTCTTGTCTTGTCTACATAAAATTTCCTTATCCTTTTTCCGTATTTATCCGTATTTCATATTTACATGTAATGTATTACATGTAACAAGTGGAAACTCGCTTCCTTTATCTATATATTAAACGATATCTGGACACGATATCTATGTTCTTGTACTTTACATTGCAGTGAAAAATTATAATAATTGTATATGAATAATCAGTCGCGTCGGGAAATGCTGGTTATTTCAGAGAAGCTAGTAGTATTTTACCCTGAAAATATTCTAGAATTTATTGCATTTCACATGCTCAATGAAATGGAACTTAATAGAAACGCGATAGAATTCTTACATAATCGTGGCAAATGTACAGAAATGGTAAAATTCAATTTCCTTTTTCTAGTCAGATTCGTGTAAGAACCGGTACATATTCGCCGCGTAATCACTTTCATTCGTTAGTCTGATCTTTTCGCCTTTTGTACTGTATATATACATATGTATATGTATATATATAATATGAGATCAGAAGAAGACGTGAATCAGCGTTCAAATTAAATCGTCGTTAACCACTATTCTTTCTACTGCGTATTAATTAGTTAAAAACTAAAAAATCGACGTGGATCCGTTTTCAATTATAAAATGCACTAATCTGTAAGAATAACGAACGAATAAGATTCTTTTTGGTCAATGATCGTCGAGCGTCGAAGAGAAACTCATTTCACTGATTATTGAGATTAACAGATTAACAAAGAACAATTCATGTGAAATGTAAACGCTGATAGAGAGAAATTAATAATTAAAGTCAATAAACTGAAACGTTTACACTGATAAGATGAAACTGAAGTAACGATCATATGACGTATGCAAACTATGTTAGCTCAGTTTAATTAACCGAGTTAAAGAAGTCAAACACTTCAAATATATCTACTTTGGTTTCAATCCAGAGCCGGAATGAACACGTAAAAGTCGAACAGTTCGATAACTTTATAAACTTTATAAGTCAGTCGTTAAGATTTCCTGCTTATTCGAGTCAGCATAAAAGCTCGTGCATAATAAAAGATTAATGTTATAAAAGTATATTTAATATACAGTCGAGACAGACGAAAAATGTTACTTCTTACAGTATACTTCTTCCCGTGATCGTGCCACTGGATACATGTTTTTAGATGTTTTTTAAATAATTACTCAATTCAGTAGAGAACGTATACTTTTGATTAATTTACCAGAACCTTGCGTCAATCTTCTTGGTCGTCTTACGAAAATGTAATTCACGGTATATCACGATTTTGCAAGATTTTAAAGATGTGAAAGGAATTATTGCGATTTATTGAAAGAAAAATTTATTTCCCTCAATAAAACACGCTAAAATAAATTCGTTAAGATAGGATATCTTTATTTGATATTTGTCATAGTGCAAATATTAAAGTTGTTTGGTCGAAATAATATGGATAAGAAACTTGTGACTTGTTCTATAAGTATACACATATACACATATAAGTACATATGCATCTGAAAATCGCGACGGCAACAATGTTGTAACTTGTGGTTAACATCGTAGCGATGGAACTTAAGGCGCAATTAAATTGATAGATACGAAAGGAATCCAAGTTTAAAGTTGCATCATAGTGCACGCGATCGAGGCGTTTGTTCCAAAGTTACACGTTAATTTTCGATGTTTAAAAAAAGTTTGTTATCGAAGAATGAACAGCTGCAATGCTGTATCATTACGGCAAGGTCGTTGTGTACGGACATGTTGCCCCTAACGATAAGTTTGTGTTTAATCGAAAGATGCCTCGATCGCCATAAGTCTCGTGCTATAATTGTACTTTTCGTGGCATGACACCGTTAACCGCGGTTCTATCTTCAAAACAAAGAAATGATACAATACAAATCGAGAAAGACGTACCCAAAAAATCTTATCTACGGGAGTGTTGCAATTTGTTTCACAATTTTATCTGGTCTGGTTAACTGGAGGAGCGTCAGAAATAGCAATTCATTTGACTTACAAATTAATCCTTTATCGAAACAAATTGCATAAAATAATAATCTGTAAATGTTTTCTTTTGAATCGAACAGTATTTGTAAAGTGAATTATGGCCGTGATTAAATCATAAACAGAAATTACTTCTCATTTTTCATTTGTACTTGTCGATATATAGATATCACTGTTAACTGTAATATAATGTAATTTGTAACTTGTAACTATTATATTATATTGCAGATATTATAAATACTTATGTATATGCAAGGCATCCCTGGAATTGTGATACAACCAAAGATCCTCTTTTCCTTATAAAGAAATGAATCGACAATATATAATAAATTTTGTTTTAATGAAGCTGTAGCTAATCAAGAAAATTGATTTGGGACTGTATGCATACTATATCTTAATTTTCACTGAAACTTTATTCTATATTTTATTTTATACAATTTTTATTTATATAATATATATTATATAATTTACGCTATATAACAGATAAACAAACTTTACTCACTTACTTAAATTATAACATACAATAATCATTCTACTATGAACACTTGTAAAATACACATAAAAGTTCTAACTCCTATAATTGTAAAAACTGCACGTCTGCAATAGAATTCTACAATTACGACTTGCAATTTGTAAATTCACTAATGTTATTAGTTGGTTACTTATAGTTCAAGAGGGCACTGCTATCATCATTAAATAGAAACAAATGTTATATTTTTTAATAGCTTTCAATCATACAACTTGGAATCTCTCATGAATTTCATTAAACATTGTATAAAGATATATACACAATTGTATGGATTTATATGTATAGCAATGGGAAATTTAAAAATGTACATAATGAACATATTTGGCTTTTAATAGTAATTTAACATTAAGTTACATCATAGTCGCAGCGTATTTGTACTGACTTCAGTAGTATCGTAGAGCGGTAAGTCAGGCCGTGCAAATACATATGTATATTCAACTTATATTAAACTGATACACATCTAAGATTGCTACTTAACTGTTAATCCATGATCCATGATGATAATTTAGCGGTACATATAAATCAAGTTACATGAAATCATTCACAGATGACAAATTTTATGTTTTCTAAAATAAGATTCGTTCAAAATATTCGATGAATAGGTTGATTGTAATTCACACGATGAAAAGAGGGGATAGAAGAAAAAAAGGGAAAGAATTTAATGATAGCACAGAGAAAATTTATCACTCTTTTTCTGCGCATTTACGTACTAGTACTAAAGTGGCAACCTAATTTCTAGCAGTTTCTTAAGAGGAGCCTTTACTATTGGTGGAAATGGCGGAATAACAAGTCGCGTCGTTCATAACGTCCTTCAAACGTTCCTATCGATTCTGAGAATACGCGGAGCGTATAATACGGAGTTCACCGTCGAAACATGCTAGTTCGTCGGTAACGGTGCTTGACCGTTGTTGTTCAGTGAATGGTGTAACATTCATTATTATCAAGAGAAAAAGCTATCTTACAATTTTTTTTCCTTTCATTAACACCTTCAGTTAAATCACTAAAATTCTTAAGAAAAATGTCAGATAACGAGAATAAATCATGGTGTCATTCACGTCAAAATTGTGTCGTACAACCACTTTTAACAGGTACTTGCCCTCTGTATCTGTTAACAATTGTTAATAATTGCAAAAAACAATGTTAAAAAGAAGTAACCTTAAAACGTGCAGATCTATTTTATCTTATCGTTTACTTAATAGATATATTAAGTCATGATATAACACGTGGTGTTTCAGTGTGTGATACACACGAATAGCGAAAATTCTTCCGCTTGTATTTTCTTTCAGAATTAAAACTCAGTATCTTAATCATAGAACTGTTTCTTTAATTTATGTAATTCCAATTGATAAAAATATTTTTTGTACAGGATTGCTCTGCATATAGTTAATTATTTTGCTAATAAAAAGAAATTGTATTTTAATACAAAAATAACATATTATTTTGTAATGTAATAAATCTCTAATTAAAATTAAAGTTTGTTGTTGCAAATGTCAGAATATTATTTAGATAATATATGAGATAATGTTTGTTTACATCGTTTTGAATTTTAGACTTGTACCAGATTACAATGGCATATGCTTATTGGAAGAGTCAAAAAATGAATGATCATGCTGTATTTGATTTATATTTTCGCAAAAATCCTTTCCAAGGCGAATTCACAATCTTTGCTGGACTAGAAGAATGTATGAAATTTTTAGAAAAATTTCGTTATTCCTCTAGTGGTATGTATCTATTATTTAAATCTCTACATTTAAAGAATCCTTCGAGATTTATAATTAATATTAAATTATACAGACATTAAGTACTTGAAGTCAACAATGCCATCGTCAGTTGATCAAAAGTTTTTTGAATATTTGAAAGATCTGACCCCAAAAGATGTGACAATATATGCTATGGAAGAAGGTTCAGTTGTTTTTCCAAGGTTAGTTAAAAATTTCTTAAAAGTTGCATGTATCATGCAAATAATATTCAGTTATGTTAATCATCATCATCATTATCATCGTTTAGGAAACTTTTTCTTGCTCTTATGACAGCAGTTAGAGTTAATGTTCCAATGCTTATCAACATTACATATTTGATGAAACATCAAATCTTAATAAGTTAAAACCTCAATACAAATTGATATGTTATGCAGAATACCATTACTAAGAGTAGAAGGTCCATTAATAATGGTACAACTTTTGGAAACAACACTGTTGACATTAGTTAACTATGCAAGTTTAATGGCAACTAATGCAGCTAGATATCGTATGGTTGCTGGGAAAAATATAACATTGCTAGAATTTGGTCTTCGAAGAGCTCAGGGTCCTGATGGTGGTTTAAGTGCCTCTAAATATAGCTATATTGGTAAATATTTCTTATATATTTATTTCCTTTTATTTTATTTTAAAATCTCAATGTAGTACTCAGTTAAGTTCATTTCTTTTCAAATCATAAAACATTATATTTAAACTATTCAACATATCACATTATTACATTATTTTATTACATTACATTTTACTTTACATTATTTTATATATTTTACATTACATTTTATTACATTATTTATTGCATACAGTAAGAATATTCATATACATATATAAATGTATATTATTTCTTCTTAACATCATTTGCTTTATAATTTCTTGAGTAACAATCAACAAACAGCATCATTCTTTAACAATTTGTACCATATTGGTGATAGATAATAATTTAAAATAAGTTAAATATATTTTTATATACATAGCTGTTTCACGTTTTATGAAAAATTCATATCTAGAACAAAATTAAATTGAACGAAACAATGAATGGTATTAAATACAAGTTCCTTCCCTTGTTTTCTGAATTAATTATAATGAACAAATATTTAAGATGTGCCTATTTCTTTTTTTTTTTAATGTATTAGCGATAACATATATTATTCTGAAGATATATTTTAACCAATATCTCCCTCTACCTTCTTCTAAAAAAAATTAATATTTTCCAGGTGGTTTTGATGGTACAAGTAATGTTTTAGCAGGAAAACTTTATAATATTCCTGTAAGTGGAACACATGCACATTCATATATCACATCTTTCACTGGCATTGATGATTTGCAAGAAAAGGTTCGCTCATATTATTTATTAATTAACTTTCTTAAATGAAATTGTATTTCATTTTAATGTGTTATATATTTTTTCAGACTTTGGCACATAAAGGAACAGGACAAGTTTATGACCTTTTAGAATTGGCTTACAAACATCGGAATTCTATTGCAGCTGATGTAGGAACATTAGTTTCTGAAGCTTCTAGTGGAGAATTAGCAGCTTTAATTAGTTATGCCATTGCTTACCCTCAACGATTTGTTGCTCTTGTAGATACATATGATGTGAAAAGGTATAATATTTTGCTTACTTGATCTATATCTTTTTTATTTCACCTTCTTCTTAACTCTTTTGAACTCTTGTTTTGCATATTTGATATATAGAAATGAATATATATATTTTCTTAATACTTGTATGCATATTTGATTATTTGCATGTATGTATACATTCGGAATATTATCTAAATGTACAATGCCATGTTTCTATGTTAGCTGTATTAATATGTTCAATAATATTCTCTACCCTTTATTAATTTATTTATAGGACCTTCTGCTAATTGCAAGCTTATAGTACCTAATTTAAATATTAATTTTCGTGCTGTTTTTAATATGCATAAATATAAAGTAGTGAAAAGAATAGATAACTAAAAATATTTAGCAAAAGTATCTATACTTAAATTTAAGTATATAAATATCTATTACTTATATGGTTTTATATGAGTAGTTCTAAAATAATACTATAAACTCTTTAAAATTGTTTTATAAAGATTAAAGATAATAAATTCTATAAAATATTCTGGGAAAAGAGAAACAAAAAATGTACTAGAAAGATATTCGAGATATTTTGTGACTAATTTTACTTTTAACTAAAAGTACATTTAATTGGGTTTGATATGTGTATTAGTACACTAATTAATAATTCACAAAGCAGGCATGATGAAACATATACACACTGTAGCTTAACAGGAGTGTGTTTATAGCATCGAATCCTCGGCCAAGAGACAGGCATGTATAGCCAGCCTAAATGTAAAGAATAAACATCTAACAAATGGGTCCAATACACATGCCCAAAATGGTGTCAGAAACAATCCAATTATATCAGAATCGGCTTCTCATGACAAGAATGGCTTATTAAGTCAAGGCGAATTGGGTGAGCTCTATGTGAGGTACGATATTGTCTCCTTGTCTGCTTTGCAGGATAAATCATCATATTTTTCATTTAGCAAACATAATTAATCAATTATTTTCATGAATAATAAGTATAAATTATTAAAATTTAATTTGATGTTTATTTAATATTTATTTTGTTAGATTTTATCTTAATAACTTTAAATTAAAACTATGTAATGCACTCAATCATATTTCAAATGCAATATTATTCTATTTAATTCAATTTAATTGATTTATAAGAAAAATCGAAATTCTGTAAAGCGGGCAAATTTATAAATCGTTGCTTGTTTCTTTTCGTAAAACAGTAATAAAGGATCTGCAAAATTGTATGTTATTTTGTACAAAATTTTGTAAATCTTATACTACATATGACCTTATATAGTACCCTTCCCAATTCAGCCATGTAAAAAAATAACAATTAACTGTTTGAATTGTATTAATAATAAAATGATGTTAACTAAAAATCATGAAAAACATACAATGATAAAAAGAGAATATGCTAATAAAATGAAAGAATTGCTTTACTAACACAAAATTTTCTCCTGTTGTATCATAATTAGCATAATCTTAAAATTGATAGCTTGCATGTAATTTAATAATTCATATTTTATTCACATTTCCTATTACAACTCATATAAAACCATTAAAAAGTCATGCATTTCATTTAATTAATAATAGTACATATTATATACTTTACAGTATTAATAGTAGTAGATTTTAATATTATTTAAAGAATCTATAATATGTATATATTTTTCATAAAATACAAAATAATTGTGTACTTACATTATGTTTCAGACTCCATAATGCTATATAATACCATTCATAATACCATATAGATGCATGTATAATTGATAATGTCTTTCGTGTACTTTTACATTTATACAATTTATATGTGTAATATATAAGTAAATTTTTTACTCAGGAGTGGTCTTCTAAATTTTTGTGCAGTGGCACTAGCTTTAAATGACTTGGGTTATAAAGCAGTTGGTATAAGAATTGATAGCGGTGATTTGGCGTATTTAAGTAATACAGCAAGAAATATTTTCGAAAGAATTGCCATCAAATACAATATACCTTGGTTTGCAAAATTAACAATCTGTGCGTCAAATGATATTAACGAGGAGACTATTCTGAGTTTAAATGAGCAGGTAAATAAATATACATGAAAGAAATCTCAACTTTATTTTGCAACATATTTTTCTGCTTCTTATAAAGGATGTTCTTTTATAGAATCATAAGATCGATTGTTTTGGAATTGGGACACATTTGGTAACATGTCAAAGGCAACCAGCATTAGGTTGCGTTTATAAAATGGTTGAAATTAATGGCCAACCTAGAATTAAACTCAGTCAGGAAGTTGGTAAAGTAACAATACCAGGAAAGAAAGATGCATTCAGATTATACGGAGCGGATGGATATGCTTTGATCGATCTGTTACAAAGATCAACAGAAGAAGTTCCACAAGTAAAACATAAAGTTCTTTGTAGGCATCCTTTCCAAGAATCAAAAAGAGCTTATGTTATTCCATCGCGAGTGGAATCATTGCATAAGGTAAATTGAACAAGTATCAACGTTTATAAGCACGATTTTATAATATTTTTATAGATTTACAATACTTTTTTACAAACATTTAGGTATACTGGAAAAATGGTAAATTATGCCAACCTTTGCCTACATTACAAGAAATACGAAATAGAGTTCAAGAGTCATTAAAAACACTCAGAAATGATCACAAAAGAAATTTAAATCCTACACCATATAAAGTAAGTTTCAATAAATGTTTACATTTACATGATATTTTTCTAAAATAATTGAATTTATACAGGTGGCTGTTAGTGATGATTTATATAATTTCATACATGATTTGTGGTTACAAAATGCACCCATTGGTGAACTTTCGTGATTTGTAAATATCATTAAATAATATCATTATCAAAAAACAATGAATGAAGACCACATACTTACTGAAATGGTCTACCAACACATCAAGTTGGAGGTTCAGGTTCTAGTTGTACAAGCATTTTACTATAGTAGTATATTTTGATAACTTATAAAAATCATAATATGTTCATATTATGTTCTACAAGTACAAGATAAATTTTCTTTAGGAAACAGAATTTTAGATTACATAATAAAATAGATAATAGTGTAGAACTATACACTCTAAGCTACTTTTGACGTTTAAGATGATACGAAACGGGTGGACTTGAATTAACAATGCACAATTTATAAAGTATTTTACATGTAAACAAAGAAGATTGAATGTATTGTATATAAGAGAACAAAAATTATAAAATCGGTAATGTAAATTAAATGTAAATAATCGTCGATATTTTTAAAATTTCTTTTTATATGTTAGTACCGTTTTCTATATTTTCCAGTTAAAAAAGTTGCATCTTTTTAGTGAAAATAAAAGAAAGTGAAAAATAATTTTGTAAAAAAATGACATACATTTAATGTGCTTATTTAATACTATATATATGTTTATAAACATAACATACAAATTCAAAGTTCGATTTCTCATTACAAAAAATGTACAAAGTTTGAGCATAATAAAAAATAAATGTATAAATATGTATAAAAAAAATCAGTGAAGAGAAATCTATTTAGTACTTGATATATTCAAAAAGAATATATTTAATTGCTAAATGTATCTTGAAATTTATTAAATTTTTATTTTTGAAATTACCCATCTATTTAAAAATATGCATAATTTAAGCTTATTTTTATACTACTTGATTGTATTCAAAAGTATCCTCAAAAACTTGTATAATTAGTAAAATGAAGAGTTAAATTTTTAGACAAAAATTTTATTATTTTATTTATTAAATCTACTATTTTTTCACATTTAATGTATGCATATATATCAATAAAAATAATTGTTTTTATACAACAAACTTGTTTATTAATATTCTCCTAGATATCAATATTAGTGCTTAGTCAAAATGCATTTTTATGTATAAACAACTGACAGAATAACTTTCCTCTCATATTTTATTCCAATTATAATGTTAAAAACTCAATTAAGAACTTCGTAATTTCGATTAATGATTTCTACATACTTTATATGCTTCGTATTTTTGGAGTATTGGCAGAGAAGAAATTTCCTCTCTGGTATTAGTTTCTGCAGTCTTACAAGTTAAAACATAGTTACCAAATAATTATGTTCTATGAATATCTGAATATGTAGAAAAAATAAAAGAACTGAATACCACTAACATTATATATATATATATATATTATTGTAATAACAACGTTTCTTTATTAAAAGAAGGTAATCCTTTTTATTAAAATATTTGCAATTATATTGAAGGGGTTATAGCCAGTAACAATTGACTTATAACCTACCATTGAATATATATTTTAATATATATTTTGAATTCATTGTGGATATTTGTTTTCTAAAAAATAAATTAATCAATGTTTCGAATTTTGTGATCAAACATTTTTCTCTTAGTCTATACAGTAACTATTAAAAGGTTATAGAAATAAAAGTCAAAGTTTTATTGTATTATTAAGGTATAAAAAGCAGATAGAAAAATTTGTGTAATATCTTTCCTTTTGCAGGAAAAGACAAAATATACTCGTACTAAAATTATAGTGGATTAACATAAAAATAATAAGGAAGAATGTGAAGGAGACAACAATTTCAAATTCATTATATTTCATTCAAATTTTTGCTATATAAATAACATTAAAAAGAATTAGAAAATATGAAAGCATTCCCACAAATTATTGTAAAAATTTGTCCATTTATTGCATTAATATATAGTATAGCTGTTATCACTCTAACAACGTATATTAATGAAAAGCTTACTCCAGTTTTCATCTTTTTTTGTGTTCAAGTATATCTGAATTGGTATTCGGTATATACTATAAGTCATAACGCAACAATTATGGAAGTTAAAACTATGGGAAAGAAGTTATTAATATATAATGAGGCAGAAGATAATGTTGAATATAAATATTGGTATTGCGAAAAATGTATTAATTATACATGCAAACCAACACAGCATTGTGTTTTTTGTAGGAAGTGCTTCCATTTTCGTGATCATCATTGTTTTTTCTTGGGTGCCTGTATATTAAGACAAAATATAGGTAATTTTATTCTATTTTGTTTTTATACATCTCTAACGTGTATATATTCATTGTGTACTCTTGGGCCATACTTATATGACAATATTAATCGTGTAGTAAGAACAGATACGGATTCCTTCAATATATTTTTGAATTTCTGTTTTCCTATTGCTCTTGTTAGATTATTGCATTCTAGAGAAAATACTTACATACTACTTGTAACAATGTTTGACATATTAGTCTCTATCTTGTGTATTTGTTTGGTATATGCAACATGGAAATTGCATAGTTGTATGTCAGGTAAACAGCGGTATGCAAATATATCAGGAAAACAAACTTTAAGAGAAATTTTTGGAAATTATGGCCTTTCAAATATTATTTTCCCATATAATGGTCTTATAGGGACTAGAGACCTTAATGGAAAATATGAATTAAAGCAAATATAATGTAAAATGGAAACACTTATTACAACAACTAATTATTAAAATATGT
Organism: Bombus vancouverensis nearcticus; assembly: GCF_051014615.1. NCBI lineage: Eukaryota > Metazoa > Arthropoda > Insecta > Hymenoptera > Apidae > Bombus > Bombus vancouverensis. Next base: position 9,204,570 of record NC_134915.1, read on the forward strand.
TTATACATTTTTTCATGAATGTGTATACATACAATGAAATACACGTTTCTTATTTACTGTAAATTGTATTATATTGTAATAAATATCACATCTATTTAATACATTTATACATCTGCACAAATCATACTGCACTCTTCATATAAATTTTCATAAATACAGTATCATGAAATAATTTTTTGTTATTACATTCACACATACAATAAAGATCATAACAAAAGCAATCAGAATTATTCATTTTATTTGGCTGTTGTCTAGATCATAAAAATAGGTAACAGTAATTTTTTGGCAATATACAATTTTTTTTGAAAATTATTAATGGAATTATCTTCTTATATATTATATAAGATCATATAAATTATTTTTATACTATTAAGAAGAATCTTTCTCTATAGAGATGTAGAGTAATCAGATACTGATCTTTTTACATAATTTTAGTTTATATAGAATTATTTTTTATAAGACTATTGCCATAAAAAATTTTGTATCTAACTAAAGAATTTGCTTTATAATTCTGTATGTGTATGGTGTTGAGCTTTAAAGTCATTAGGGTGAATAAATACTCCTTCTGTTGTTACCCATTCAACATGAGGAGACCTAGCAGAATATTCACCCACTACTTCAGTCTGACCAGTAATAGGGTTACCATAAACTCTTCCACTTACTGCTAAGTATCTATAGAATAAAATATTTTTAATATTTCAAAAATTCTTTCTTATATATAGCCATAAAAATATGGAAAACTTACGTATCTGTATCTACATGATTTAACATAACAGGTTCATCTCTCTTCCAAAATTCAATCTGACATACTAAAAGCCAATTATCGCCATTGTCACCTTCTCCCTTGTTGTCACCATAAGCAGATATTTCTTGTTTACCACTAAGTGGTGAACTAACACGATGTGAATGAAGATTCTTTTTTGTTGCTATATGTTCTAGTCTTATAATATCTCCACATTTGATCGGCGTTCTATCAAAAATTGTTGTAATTATTGTTAAAAGATAAATGATATATTACCACCTTAGATTCTTACCCTCTAGTACACTGTTTCTTTGTTCCTGCTTTTACAAGCCAATAAGAATTTCCATCTTCTTTTGCTGAAGTTCCTGTTACTGATTGTTGACCACTTCCACTTCCATACTTTATGTCATGAGAATGTAATCTTACTTTATAATCCACATTCATTAATTTTAAAGTAGAACCACATGTCACATGTTGTGTTCCTTTAGCTGTATATATACATATTCTTTTATTTATAAATTTTACAATAACTTTTCTTAAGAACAATGTGCAATTAAATCACATAAATACTTTGTGTGTAATATAATACAATTGTATGTAATACATTAAAATGAATAATATTTACAAAGACGCTTAGTTATAAAATTTGTATTAATATAAAAAAGAAAACAAAAGAAAATAGGTTAGCAGAAAGAAATATCAATGAATTTAATAAACTATTCTATAATAATAATATAATTTAGAATAATAAATCTAAAAAATTTTTCAAAGTGTAAGATATACTAATTTATTAACTTTATTTAAAATATTGGTAATATTTTAAAATATATGTTACTGTACTTGATTTTAACGTTTCAAAGAAAGCACAATAAATATTAATATACCTTTTACAGAACTTGTCCAGAGTATAACTATCACGAATGAAATTACAAATGAGAAATAAATGAAATTTTCTTTCATTTTTAAAATAATAATAAAGTGCTCAATCTGCAAAGAAATAGATACCGAAAGTTCAATACACGCGTGTACATCTATGTTCGTGTTAACTTCCTATTGGTGTATGCTTAGACCATAAGGGTGTATGTAATGTGGCTAACGCAGTGGTTCTCAATCTTTTTACAACCGTAAGTTACATATTTATAATTTATTAAATACTGACACAGATGGAATATTGTCTATGAAAAAAAATATATACTCGAAAATTATTAAAAAATAAAGAAAGAAAAACAATATACAATATGCAAAAAAAGAGGGAAAACTGTAGTGCAAAAAAATAATTTTAGAAATAAATGTACTTTAAAATTACTTTATATTCATGTTTATTATGCAAATATTTTATAAAACAATACTTTCTATTCTTATTTTAAAGAATAGTAAAATTACTGGATAGTTCATAAATCTATGTAAAATAATTCATGTGGAAAACATCTGTATTGTGCTAAAAATGCAACATCTTTGGAATTACGTTTTCATATTGGAATAACTTCTTACTAAAATTAATCATCTTTTATAAAATTGCATTTGAGAAAATGCAATAAATTGCAATTTAATATACAAATTTGAAAGCTAACTATTTTGTTACATACAGATCTTTCAATAATAGCACAATATTACTTCTTTTTATATAATAAAACGTCTTAATTATATTCCCTTAATTGGTATATATATACATATACATATATCCCAATATCGTATAACATTTAGCGTGAAAAATATTTTGTAAAAGTCATACAATTAATGCACAATGTCTATATTTGATTATAGAATGTTAGGAATGAAGTGCCATGAGCAGACATTCAAATCCGCTTTCTTATTTAAATAATTCTTATTTAATTGTACAAATGTATCAAGGAACTGTCCAAGCATTCTCAAAATACATTGTGTATTGTGGTTTAATGATCAATAATGAACACATGCCAATTAATACTCAACAACTTTTGGACGGGTTTTAACATAAACATATGCTGCTATTACAACAAATATTGCAGCAATGGTTGGTAACACAACAGTAAAAACACGCTGCTTGTTCTCTAGAAATTCCTTTTTCCTTTCTTTCTTCTGTTTATTTGTTTCTTTTGTCTTTCCTTTCAATTGACGCATCTTCTTGCTGTAAATAAAATATACATTAATGACATTTAGTAATGAAATAAATTCACCGTCTCTTTTGTAAATAAATCGATAATGAACTATAAATCTAGAAGAATATTAATTAGAGAGGTGCACAAATATTCTTAAATAATTGCTAATGAAAATTAATGTATGTAACTTTTTATGACTTAATTCAAAATCTTGAAAGTGTTACTAATCACAAATGTCAATTTTTACGAATGGTATGTTTATTATTTGAGTCCTACTATCGAGTTTATTTCTCAAAGTATGAAATAACAAAGTAAACTAAATAGATTTCTGTTGCATATGTTTATGACAATTTTAAATGCTATTAACGTGCACTTCATAATAAACGAAAATAGTAAACTTGTACACTCTACTACGAATGGATAAACATACAAATTTTAAATACCTTTAATAATTAAAATAATAAAATATTTAAAAACTTCAAAAGCTCGTTTTAGTATTCTCAAGCAATCGAGAAAAGCAGATTTGCGTACATGACACGTAATAAAATAATGCTACCCTACCAATCGCAATTCCTGTCACTTCCGTATAGAGGTACTCAATCGAACTACGTTAATCAGTATAATTGATTCAAACCATACAACCTTATGCAACATATCTTTAATATACTCTTTCAATACATAAATACATCAAATCAAAAATATTTTATTAAAGAAAAGTTTTAAATGGTAATCTACGTATGAAAAATTTGTTTTTATATAGAACTATTCAAAACTTGTTAGAAAGAATTTAATCCTTAACTTATATTAAATATGGCTACCACGTATAAAAGTAAAGAGTTGCTCATGACACTATAACTATTATAAATTAATATGTTTTAAGCGCTAAGTTGATTTCTAAAATGGTTACTTTTGCTTAATTTTACTGCACAAACGGACAGTTGGTATTTCTTACATAAGTATAAAAGACACTAGAAATAAAACTTAGTAGGTTAGGGGATTCCAACAATATTGTATTATCACTAGTATACTATCTAATCTGGTATGATTCATTATATATGATTAAGATATAGATTTCTGCTATAAAGGAAAATAAATTGTTACTTCCTCTGCAGTTATCAAATGTGCAATATTAGAATGTGACGTAAAATACTGATATAAAATTTTAATAAGTGCATATATAGTATTTTAAATGGCTTTATTAAGAAATAACATTGAGATTTCTGGGATTGAAGAAGAAATGATTAAACTTATACAAGGTATATAAAATATTCGTCTTACATTTTTAAAATGTTTATCTGATGGAATAATTTATACATGTGTAACATCATATCTAACCATATTAATTAGCCATTTTTCGGAACTGACTTTATGGAATGAGTGCCTAGTGTTGAGTACGTATGTAGAATGAACAAATAATTCGGATATTTATATTCTATTCACACCCAATAATGTACAAAGATATTCGAGATTTTTTAGAAATATACCTCTCGCGAGAACTGATCAGATAAGGTTATATTATAGTTATCTCTTTCCCTATAATACTATTCTATCCTTTTTTGTTTACATTATCTAGAGGGCATCTCGCGCATTTATCAGCTACACCTGTCGTTAGTGTTCTTTATAACTTCTTTTTTTTCATAATTCTAACAGGTATAATTTATGAAAATGTACAAAAATTCTTAAATGTAATGTAAAATCTAAGACTAATAATTGTATGTAGTTCATATATTATATTATTACAACATATATTACTAATGAATATAATAAATATATACCTTTTAAGATTTTTAGAACATTCCATAATTATTCAGATAAAAAATATAAAACTCTCATAAATAATGGTTCCTGTATACTATACATTTCATTACAATAATAATAAAGAAGTACTGTATAAGTGCGAATTGTGTATGTGTCCTTTGCCTTCTCTAAGTCATGTTTTGTCACATGTCAATGGAGAAAAAAACATTAGAAAGTCATAGCATGAATAAATACAATTATAAAATTATAAACAATGTCAATATTAGTAATGAAAAGAAAGAATTAGATTTTGATGAACACAATATATGTTTTCAGATACAACAAAGTTAAAAAAAAAACAACCAAATCTAAAGACTAGGAATTGCAAAATTTGTGCTTCAATATCATGTAACAAGAATTGCTCAAAAATGGTACAACAAGAACTGTTAAACAAGGGAGTTATGATACTTGAATCTGATAGCTTTATATGTATAATATGTAATCGTAAAATTGAATCAATTCATAATATTGTTTCACATGTCAAAGGAATGACTCATAAGAATAAATTGAAAAGTCAAAATATTGATCAATCAAGTGCTTGTAATGTTGTTGCATTAACAACAAAAATAACTAAACTATCTATTAGTAATAGCATTCACTCTAAATTAAATAGTTTTGATAATGGTTCTATTATAACAGATATAGTGAGAGCACAAATCACAGATTTTTTATGTAAATCACCCTTTGACAAACAGACACCAAAAGAATGCAAATCAAAAAAGAAATCTGTAACAGAACGTCTGAATCAAATGTACATTGAAAAATATTTAGAAATTGAAGAAAAAATGTATAATGTTCAACAAAAACTAGAAAGTATTAAAATAAATTTGGAATTAATTATGCCATATGATAGAACATATCTCTATTGTTTAGCTTGCAATGAGAAAGTTTCAAAAGAATTATATTTGGTATATGAACATATATGTCTCCAAAGACATAGGACGCAAGTTAATCAAGTTAAAGAAGATATAAACTTTTATGAACTATCAAGGCAATACATAAAGAAACTATCAAACTCTTCATTAAAGTGTTATGCTTGTGAAAATCCTATTAGTGATAATAGAGCCAGTATTAATTTACATATACAAAGCAGTATACATAAAAAAAAATATAAAGAATCAGCCAAAGTTATAGATGCCATTTTTGATTCTATATCACAAGATATTAAGAATTTGTGGTATAATATTCAGAGATTTTGTTGTGTTTTATGTCAAAAGAATTTTGAATTTAAATTAGAATTTATAATGCATATTAATACAAAACACAGTAAAATTTTGAGTGATCAAATATTCGACTTTTGTATTCCATGTACTACATTATGGTTAAGTCAGAAAGACTCTTATACAGAACACTGTAATGATATATTGCATAAATATTTATTAAAAAGTCAAGATTTTATGATTGAGGATTTTCCTGATGATATGAAACAAATGTTAACACAAATTGACGAGATTTCTGATATTTTATTCCAACAAACACAAGTTTTATTGAACGACAATATATCACAGGAAGTGAAACAATCTTTAGAAAATAGCGTGAGATTATATTTCCCAACTGTTAAAGGGTTTATATTTGGTTCAAGAGTTAATGGACTTGGATTTCCAAATAGTGACATAGACATATATCTTGATTGCGGTAAGTATGTATTTTAAGAGTATAAAGAATTTATTAAATTTGAAGTATCATTTATTATATTGCTATATACATAGAAAATACATACGGTCAGGATACTTTACATGACAATCAGGACAATGACACTTTAGCACAAACGCATTTTATGTTGATTAAAAAAATTTTACAAGAACAAAAAGGAGAATGGGAAATAAAAAAAATAGTGGAAAAAGCAAAAGTTCCTATAATAAAATTAATATACAAACGAAATGGTTTACATTGTGATGTTTCTACTACAAACGGTCTTTCTGTTGAGAATTCTAAACTAATAAGGTAATGTGTTTCACTTTTTATTAATTTAATACATAAATAGATCAGCATGTTTATTCAATGTTATGTATATATTAAATAATTTTCAGGTCTTTCAATGATGCATATTTACCCTGTAGGAAACTAATATTGGTTATAAAAAAATGGTTCTCCTACATTAACTTACCTGAAAAGCATGGCTTAACGAGTTATGCTCTTGCTTGGCTTGTTATATTCTACTTACAAAGAAAATCTTATTTAGAAAGTGTTGCAGAATTAATACAAGAGAAAAATAAATCTCAACTCATATGTGGTAAAATATATCATTACCAACAAAATAAATCTTGTTTTTGTTACTTATAGTTACTTGATTTGAAATTTTATTTCAGGATGGGAAACTGGTGTTGCACAACCAAAAAATAATAATAAATCTGAACAGTCAATTCCAACATTGTTAATGGGTTTTTTTCAATTTTATACAAATTTTGATTATCAGCATTACATTATTTGTCCACTTATGGGTCAACCTATAGCTAAACAAGCTTTTGTGGAGACAAACATGCTGCCTGAAGAAATGAAACATTACACCAAACATCTGAGAACCTCAAAAAATCCTGAATATTTCCGTATTGATTCTCCATTGTGTGTACAAGATCCTTTTGAATTATCTTATAATTTAACAAAGGCCGTGACGAGTATTACCTTAAGGTATTTCAAGCAATATTGCCAAGAAAGTTTATGTATATTACATTCTTCGACAAAGTAATTTTATCTATATCAACTACTATTAATTTTACGATTGACATAATTTTTATACTACCTCTATCGACAAATAGAAATAGTCGATAAAACAATATTCAGGAAATTTAATGCAAGACATTAATATATTTTTTTATAATTTTATTAATATATAGTATATTTTTGTATATAATTCTATAATTAGTGTATGTTTCATATAATGATCATATATATATATATATATATATATATATATATATATATATATATTATTATCATTTTTAAAGTGCTACAACTATTAACAATCTTTCAAGGAACCTAATATTTTGATACTTTCTTTAATTATGTCATATTGTGCTACCAATTGTTATTTTTCTTATGACATTGTATGCTCAAAAATATATAAGATTATTTTTTACTTTTATTATGTAAAGATAATCAATTTCGAGTGTTGATTTAATTTTAGGAGATGATACTTATTTTATATTTTTCATCAACTATGTTTATTATATACGATTTTTAGAATGTAAAAATCAAATTATTATTATCAAAATAATTATGTATTTTGGATTATTAAAATTGTTCTACAAAATATTTGTAGCTTTTTAATATTTTTACATTTTAATTATGTATTACAAGTATTTATATTTTACTCATTTTTTATTACTATCATTTTCTATGATGTCTTGTTTCCATATATATTCCTTGCTGTATCCATTTTTAGGTACACATGATTTTATGCAAGTAAATACTGCTAAAATACCCCAGTCAATACATTTTAATGGATTTCCAAGATTTAAGAAGTTCAATAATTGAGGCATAATCTGCAATTAATAATCTTGTTAGTCATACATGCAATTTTTGATCACAAAATAATATATTTTTTACTTCACCTGAAACTCAAATTGCCTCTCTCCATTACATTCTGAACACCTTGGTATGTCATCAATTTTGCTTTCTCCTGAAATGTATAAAATATTGCCACCTCTATCATATCTGCAAACATATAAAATTTGCTATATTTAAAACTCTTTTTTTATAAAGCAAAAAAGAGTGATATAAGAAATTTGAACCTTAATATTTGATGCGGATATTTATCAACAGTTGAAAGAAATGTAGAAAATAATTTATCTTCCTTTTCATTAACCATATTTAGCAATTCATTTGGCATGTCTTCATTTTGAAAAATTCCTGCTTCACCTTTTTGAACCATTGCTTCATACTTTTTAATTTCTTCTTCTTCTTCTTCTTCTTCTTCATCTTCTTCTTCTTCTTCTCCTTTAATTGAATCATCTATATCTTTTTTATCTTCTCTTTCAATCACTATTTCATATTCAGTTAACAAGATTTCAGGTTTCCTTATTATTTTTTTATTACTACCACAAATCTCTTTATGTCCATGTTTCCAATCATATATTTGATGTGCACGACAACAATAATTTACAGTTTTACATTTAGAACAATGGCTAGGTGCTAATATTCCACAAATATAACATGTTTTTACCCACTTATTTACACCTAAAATTATTCAAGCTGTTTTTTATTGTTATAATCATTTATACAATAAATTTACTAATTCTTGAAGATACATACTAATATCAGTTCTCCAATCACTCTGTTCTATAGGAGGTTCAGATGGATAAAATTCATTTAACTTTGGTAACTGAGAGCGAAATACTCTTAAATTTCCATTTTTATTCAGTTTCGAGCATTCTACGTTTCTACACATAAAGACAAAGATCGTTCTATGAAAAGCATCTTCACTATCTTCGTACGGTGCATAAATTTGACATAAAAAGATACAAGGTTCTTTACAATATTCACATTGAAGAATTTTTTCTCCGGGTATATTTTTTAAGTCAAGCCATGCTGGTTTACCACCGACTTTACTTGGAAAAAATTTGCTTTCTAATTGCCAAGATTCGCATTTCTCCACAAAACCTAAATCTAATGTCATTTTCTGAATAATGTTTATTCAACTTATTTTTATTATAAAAGTATACAGCTTAATATGACGTGTGCTCGCAATTATATACGTGTTAATTTATCTTTCTATTGGTTTAAAGCGTACCATGTAACACTACAAAATGTTACTATAAATTAGTAATATTTAGTTTTGTTTACTACAAGCAAAGTAATAAGTTAGTATGAATTATAATGTTATATAAAAAAAGTAATAATATAAAAAAAGTAATTCTTTAAAGATTTTTATTAAACTTTTCAACAGGGTAATTTTATTGAAAATTCTATAAAATATTTCACTAAATTTATTATTTATTATTTATTATTATTATTTTTATATATTATATTAAGAAAATATTTTATAAAATAAAATCTCGCGATATTACGTTAAACTAACTATTTTTGTAGATGTAGCTTTTCTATGCTATTATACGTATACTGTGTTTGTGTGATGATATTGGTAACTGATGGTTGTTATTTAGGTTAGTCGTCTAAACGTAATATTTAATTCGCGAGTTATTTTATTGCGATTTTTGAAAAATGACGTCAATTTTCGAAAGTTTACAATCCGCAACATGTGTATGGTTCGGAATAGGCAATAAACGGAATGTAATAGTGTCTATGGTCGCCGGAACTCTGGTAAACATCAAAGTTTACATTATTCTATATAAAACTGACACAGTACATAACAATATATACTTTATTTAATTATATATAAATTATGTCTATTTGCATAATTTTTATCCTTTATATGAACAATTAAAATGCATGATTTTTCTTATTAGAATTTTAATTATTCTTAAAGACAATATATAACAAAATAATTATTATGTCCCGCAATTTCAGTTTTTTGTAGGGTGGTGGTTTATAATTGATGCTAATGCCAAGTATCCTAGTGAAATGTCAAAAGCATATTATGTATGTGGAGTATTTGGGACTATATCTTTATTCATGTAAGTTAATGTTTAAGTTTATTATATTTTGTACGATAGTATATAATAATTGAAAATTATGACTTCAGGATAAATTCTGTAACAAATGCACAAATGGGAAGTGATACACTCAGTGGTGGTTATCTTGGAGCTAGAGGTGCAAGAGGTTGGTTATTTGTTGGATTTGTAATGGGATTTGCTGCAGTTATTGCAGCTTGTTGGATCTTATTTGCAGATTTTGTAGCTGCAGGTTGGTATGAGATTATTAATTGCATGTGATAATTCGATTATTGATTTTTATCATCCTAATTCTATTAATTTGATCTTTTAGGAGCTCAGCACCATTGGCCCGGTGTAGGTCTCTTTTTACAAAATGTATTTATTTTTTTGGGATCTCTGACCTATAAATTTGGAAGAATAGAAGAGCTATAAGGTTACCTAATATTTGTACGTTATAAACGTTTTTTTATATTTGTGCAGAAGTTTCTAGTTCTACTGGATTTTAAAGTGGAGTACTTTATATCAAAGAACAAATAATTACATATTGTATTGTGAATGAATTGTATTAATTCATTGTAAAGTTGTATAACTCTTTTTGTTTTTATTTACACATAAGTAGTTATTTATATGCTTACTCACATTGCCTATTCATTATGAATTGTCACAAATTTAAATAATTATGTGTATAATATAATACAAGTTATGCAATTACATAGGAATAGTTTGTTTAATAATGTAACAACTTTTTTGTTATAATTTTTTTATTATAAAATGTAGGATAAACAGCTGAACTAAAATTTGATAACACTTTTGTTTTTAATAAATGTCTATATACAAATATTGTGTTTGTGTGTTTGTAAACATGGATATAATTTACTATAAATTTCGCATTTATTGTTATAGTATTGGATAACTGAAAATTGAATATTATACATTGATTTTTTAAATAAATTATAATTTAAGGTAATTTTTTATTCATCATCCCCTTTTATTTTTCTCATTATAACTACAATTAAAAAGCCAATTGTAAATAAACAAATTAAAAACAATGACAAATTTTTTACACGAAGTTTTTTGAAATTACATAGTTTTATTGTAACAGTGGGGAAGGAATAACAGGTTATTGGTTTTGATTTGCCAACGCGGACCAATATGAACGTTTTCTTCCATCTTATTTTACCAATCCCGTTGTGCCACACAAACACATGGTTCTTGTTCAGTTTGACGAAACAGTAAGAGGTGTACGTTGTTTTTCTTGTTTTAAACAAATTAAAACGTACGTAGACCTATGTCCAATGGTTTAAGGATTGTAGTATTTTTGTCGTCAGACTAACGTTTTTAGAATAAAAAGAAAAAGTGAGTAATGCTGTTTGAAATTATTTCTCAGTTTTCTGGATAGCATAACCAAGTTTGACAATCTTATGGAAATCCTCATGCAATTAAAAGTACTATCTTTTGTACGGTTAAAAGTGTCTTTTAAGAATGAACATCAGTTTTTAGACAAATTTCTTGTGTATTGTTTCATAGATATTTATTTCTAGTTATAAAATGTATAGCGCAATTTCGTCTTCTTATTGCAATATGTAATTTAAGTCATCTTTTAAATACTGTGCTATTGAATGATTTGTCTTTATATAATTCTTTTATTAAATAAATTAAGTTAGCTTCTATATTTTTCTGTTTAAAATCCTTTTAAATGTGAAATAATTAGCTAACAATGTTTAGTAAATTAACACATGTAATAAATATTTTTTTATAAATTAAATTTAAATGTACCACAGATTGTGAATTTATGTATATAGCAATATAAAGATTTATATATGTATTCTTATCTGTTCTAAATTGTAGATGAAACCAGATAAACTAAATATGTCTATTATTTGGTTGCTATTGATTACTATTGCATCTTTTATTGACTATAGCAATGGAGTTGCGGTTATGAGCATTGATATGGGTAGTGAGTCAATGAAAGTTGCTATTGTTTCAGTAAGTAAATCCATATTATTGAACCTTCAATAAATTTAGTTATTTACAAGTTTCATTAATATTATTAATTAATGATTTACCTAGCCTGGTGTTCCTATGGAAATAGCTTTAAATAAAGAGTCAAAGAGGAAGACACCAGTTACAATTGCATTTAGAAATGGAGAAAGAAGTTTTGGAGAAGATGCTCAAGTAGTGGGAATCAGATCACCTCAAAACAGTTTTTCTTATATTCTAGATCTTTTAGGAAAAAGTATAGATAATCCTATGGTAGAGCTTTATAAGAAAAGATTTCCATATTATCATATTATATCTGATGATGAGCGTAAAACAATTGCATTTAGACTGGATGAAAATACCACATATACCCCAGAAGAATTGCTTGCACAAATTTTGCATAAAGGAAAAGAATTTGCAGAAAATTCAGCTGGCCAAAAAATCAGTGAAGCAGTAATAACTGTTCCAGGGTTCTTTAATCAAATTGAAAGAAGAGCCCTTATGCAAGCAGCTGATCTTGCAGGAATCAAAGTTTTGCAACTTATTAATGATTATACTGCAGTTGCGTTAAATTATGGAATTTTCCGTAGTAAAGAGATAAATGACACTGCACATTATGTAATGTTCTATGACATGGGAGCTAGTAGTACAACTGCAACAATTGTCAGTTATCAGAATGTGAAAACAAAGGAAAAAGGATTTGTTGAAACTAATCCACATGTTACTATTTTGGGTGTGGGTTATGATCGTATTTTAGGAGGGCTAGAAGTGCAAATTAGATTACAACACCATTTGGCAAAAGAATTTGATGCTCTAAACAAAACAACAAGCTCTGTGTTTAGCAATTCAAGAGCAATGGCAAAACTTTTTAAGGAAGCTGGCCGTGTTAAGAATGTATTAAGTGCAAATACTGATCATTTTGCTCAAATTGAAGGATTAATAGAGGAACACGACTTTAGATTGCAAGTTACCAGAGATAAACTAGAGGAACTTTGTGCTGATTTATTTGAGCGAGTAGCAAATCCGATTAAGATTGCTTTAAAAACATCAGGTATATTGAAATACATTAATAAATAAGACACCAGGTATATTGAAATAAATTAAGTTAAAATATGTTTATTATATTATCATAAATTAATGTAAATCTTATAGGTTTAACAATGGATGTTATATCTCAAGTTGTATTAGTGGGAGCTGCGACCAGAATGCCAAAAATACAAGAGCATCTAAGTCAGTATCTAACAGTTGAATTGTCTAAAAACATCAACACAGATGAGGCAGCTGCATTAGGTGCAGTATATAAAGCTGCAGATCTTAGTAAAGGGTTTAAAGTAAAGAAATTTGTTACTAAAGATGCTGTACTGTTTCCTATACATATTGTTTTTGATAGAATAGTTGATAACAGAGTGAAACAAGTAAGTTTCCACATTATACATTATTATCTTTTAATTTTTGTTAAAGGTAGATATATTATTTAAATGTATATGGTTCTTTTAGGTAAAAAAATCATTATTTAGCAAAATGAATCCTTACCCACAGAAGAAAATTATCACATTTAATAAATACACAGAAAATTTCCAATTTCATATCAATTATGCTGAATTAGATTACTTATCACCTAATGAAATAGCGTATGTATATTTAATATTTCTTCTTTAAAGTATATTAATAGTTATATTTGTTACTATAATCTTTTAATTTTAGTGTTATCGGTAATTTCAATTTGTCTACTATAACTTTATCTGGTATAAATGAAGCGCTAGATAAACATGCTAAAGATGGTGCAGAAAGTAAAGGAATTAAAGCACATTTTGCCATGGATGAAAGTGGCATACTTAATTTGGTGAATGTAGAATTAGTATCAGAAAAATCAAGTTCAGCTCCAGATGAAGAAGAGGGTACTTTTTCAATACTTGGCTCGACTATTAGTAAACTTTTTGCAGGTTTGTGTAAAATGCATTGCAAAAAATGTTATAATCTTTTTTCCTTTTGTTTGTTCTTTTCCTTTTGATAAATGTTTGTAGTAAAGAATTGTAATTAAGAAAATCATTAGGAAGATTTTTTAAAAATATAGAACCATTTTTTGCAAGCATTTATGAAATATTAGATGATATGGAAGAAAGTTAAAGTACACTTTAAAAATAAGTGTAAATTGTCAAATGCATTGTAACTTTACAAGATTATTGAAAAGAAGTGTAATTACATTTGACATAACTTTCTCGTCAATGTGAATGAAGTATTGAGATAGATATGTATAATTAAAAAATGTAGGGTCAGAAGACAAAGATGGAAAAACAGAGGAATCATTAAAAGAAGATACAAAGCCAGTTCATGAAGAACCTGAATACTCTGATCTAAAAAAAGAGGCAGAAGAAAAAACAAAAAAGAAAAATGAGAGTACAATTGCTGAGGATAAAACATTAAATAAAACTGAGAAAGTAGAAAAAGAGAAAGAAAAAAAGCCCACGATTATAACGATTAAAGAACCTATCAAAGCAGATGAAATCAAGTTAGGATCACAGATACTTTCTGGAGACAAACTTGTTGAATCTCGAGAGAAGTAAGTATAATAGCCAATTAGATAATAATTTCATGTAAAGTATTTATTGTATATAATTTAACTTGAATACCATATATGGCTATTTTAGATTGCATCGTTTAGATGTGTATGATTTCGAGAAAACAAAACGTGAAACAGCTTTAAATAATTTGGAAACATTTATAATTGATGCTCAACAAAAATTAGAATCCGAAGAATATGCGGCTGCTGCTACTTCTCAAGAAGCAGAAAACATACTTAAAGCATGTTCTGAGATTTCTGAGTGGCTATATGAAGATGGATTCAGTGTAACTGCTGAAATATATGAGGAAAAATTGTTACAACTCCAAAAACTTACTAATGATGTATATGAACGCGTGTATGAACATAGAGAACGCCCAGAAGTATTAAAAGGCATGACTTCTATGTTAAATGGAAGTACAACTTTTTTAAATAATATGCGCAATTTAAGTTTATCGAGTGAAATCTTTACTCAAGTTGAGATAGAAACATTAGAGAAAGTAATTAATGAAACTCAGGTAAATTATTTAATCATATCTTGTTATAAATTTATTGAATAATTGATCGTATAATTATTTCCATTTATAGGAATACTATGACACAATTATCAAATCGTTTGCTGAGACAGCTTTATACGAAACAGTGAAATATAAAGTTCGTGATATTGCAAATAAAATGGCATTGCTTGATAGAGAAGTGAAGTATCTCATAAATAAGGCAAAAATATGGAGACCAAAGCAAGAATCTGCTACAAATCATACAGAGAGCACAAATGAGAATGCAACAAATACGAAAGAAGGACCGGAATCTGAACCTGTTCTTAAATCAACAGCTGATTCTGAAACGGAAAATTTTCAGAGCGAAGATACGTCTGAAAATAGAAAAGTACAAAATGAAAAATCATTAGATTCAGAAGAATCAACAGATTCATCAAAGGATAACGAACCTGAGATGATTCATGAAAATACTCAAGAAGGAATACATCAAGAACTTTAAAAAAGGATTTATTTTAAAGTGTGTGATTCTTATTATTGGCCGATTGCATCTCGGTTAATACGTTACATAATTAACTAGATTTCATTATATGCAAGCTGATGGATCCACACAAGGAAGATGTCACTCACTAGATAGAACATCAATAGAAAAATGTAATAACACTCTAGTAGTGGTTTTGGAAACTGCAGAAAATTTAAAAAAATGTATAATTTCGGGGAACTTGTTGAAAAGTTACTTTCTCTTTGATTTCGATGATTTTGGAATATGTCGTAAAGTTCAACATTTTGAATAGCTTTTTTCTACACATATAACCGGCAATTGGTCTTAGTTTTTGAGTTATACGTAAAAATATCCCGCCGCTTCCCCTTAGTTTTCAAGTTGGGTTGAATTAGTAGTAATATTAGTCCCCTTAACGGTATTAATATAAATAATGCTGGATTAATATTATTACTGACCCAATCTACATTGAAAACTAAGGTGGTGAAATATTTTTGCATATAACTTCAAAACTAAGACCGACCGTCGGTTATAAGTACAGGGAAAGTTGTTCAAAATATTGAATTTTACAACATATTTCAAAATAACGGAAATCAGAGAGAAAGTAGCTTTTCAACAAATTCCCCGAAATGGTGTATTTTTTTAAATTTCCTGCGGTTCCGGCGCAAAACCACTAGTGTTGTTAGATTTTTCTATCGAGGCTCTATCTAATGAATGACATCCTGCTTATGGGAATCCATCACCTTGCATATAATGAAATTTAGTCAGATAATTTGTTATGTTATAGAACAGATTTACGAGTGCATTTAAAAACTAAAATCAGATACGAAAAATTATGTGGCTGGATGAATTATTTTGCGAATGTGAATACTAAATGTTATTTTAGTTAATTTCGTATATTTGTATAAGACTAAATACGGAACATGTAATTCGTTTCAAAACTATAAAAAAAGATAGCCGACCATTATATAAAAAATCATAAAACAATTTGTTTTCTTAAGTGCCAAGTAGTAACAGGTTTGAATAATAATTGAATAGTTTTAAACGATCATTATCAAAGAGCATTACATTTACTAAACGAATAAATTACCAGTATGAAGTCATTATGTACAAATGACATCGCTTTTCATATTTGGTCGGACTTCGTCTACTGTGAATATATTTAATTGTGATACTTGATACTATATTCTTAGATATGCTCTATGCTGTAGCTTAAAACTGATTTTCTACAAGCATCTACATCAAGCATTATAATTACATATACATACATATGGGACAACATCTTTACTAAAAAAATTCAATTCTTTTTTTACTCATTTTTTTTTACATTCCTGATCATTAATCCTCGTTACAAAACGCCTAACCTCACAGCACCTTATACGTGCCCCACTATATCTATAGTATAATTCCTTTTATAGTGCAACTATATATTTTATTTCGTTATAATCAAACGTATGCAGTTTGTTATAACGCCAATTAAACTAAGCGAGGTAAAACTACATCTAACAATATTATTTTTTTAAAAGGAGTTGCAATTTGTGTGTAAAATAACTTGTTTTTTTATGAATTTGTTGCAAAATGATTAGAACCATTCCAAATGAATCTAATTGTAATTTAAATTTATAAATTATATTATTTATTATTTTGGGCGAATAAAGGAGTTTGTAAGGTATTACCAAAGGAGGGGAAAATTAATATTACTTTCAGTTAATACATCGTCAAATTTGATAATTGTAAGAAAATATAGATACACAAAGTCTTCCTACAATCATATGTCGAATAAAATAAATTATAATTGTTTATTTATTTTTACATATTATGGCAACTAGTATTATTAATGTGTGATTCATAATTTTTCTTATTTCTTAGTGCATTATAAAAGATTTCAATATTTTAAATCTTATAAAATTTAAGATATTTTGTGTATTTTAATAATTACTGTATGATACATAAGATGTAATAAGCCTTACATTATTTATTACTTACGACAATTATAATAAAAGGCTATGAAATATCGTACTTAATTGTATTTCCACTCTTTTAAGAAATATATATTAAGATTCTTTCCGCATATCTTTAAAATTTGAAAGCTGTGATTATATTTGATTTAGTGTCATGTCGCTAGATCGTCCCACAGTCGCGAGAAAATATTACATATAGTTCGGAAATAAATACAAGTTGCTTTGGTACTAACGTCTATTTTTTGACAGATTTTTATGCAAATAAAATATGTATGTTACAATTTTAAATACGTGAATCAAAAATTCATTTTTCATGATGTATTAATTATTTGGTTGGTGTTATTCAAAACAATCACGTATCTTAACCCTGACTTTAATGACTTTATAAAAAGGAACATTTATTTATTAATGTCATGTCGTTGCGTCAACTTCTGCGTGTATTATTGAAAAGAGCTAGTCCTGTTATGGTAAAATCCTGAATTAGTTAAAAACATTCTAATTTTCTTATATCTTATCTTTGTTAATACTTTTTTTTATTATGCAGTATGCTACTAGCTTTACATTTGTAAACCAACCAGAAACTAATAAACCCACAGAAAATGATAAATTACAATTTGAACCTGTTGATATAAAAAAATTAACTCCTGAATATATGATACAACAATCAACTATAGATGCTGTTAACAGTGCAACTCAATCATTAACTGTTACATATACAGCCATAATGAAAACAAGTAAAGAATACAAGTAAGTAAATCTTTATGTAAAATAAAAAGGATTAAGTAACTTTATTGAAGTGTGACAAACCCTTTTGTTATATCAAAATCACATAAAAATATTTTACAGGGAATTGTTATGTGAATTAATTACCCTTTCAAGGGAAACCTTAGAGTTTAATGTTAGTGATTCACATTGGGACATGATAGTTGAACTAAGGTCACAAGTACAAAGTAAAAAAGAAATCTTAACTGTAAGAAAAGATAAAATAAATTTATATAGGGATATTAGATTTATTAAAAATATTCTTAATATGTTTTTGTAGAAATTAACAGGATATATTGAATATGTTCATAAAATGGCAGTAGCTGCTTCAGAATTAAGTTACTTGTCAGGATTGGATAATTTGTCTTTCACTCTTACTCAGAGAATAGATGATGCATTAAGGATTATAAAGGAAGAAGTTAATCATATTATGATACTTGAACAAGAATACTGTGGTGTACAAAAAGAATGTATACAAAATTGTAAGTATAATGAAATTAGTGCTACTATTAAATAAATTGACTCTTTTTAATTTTATTACATTTTCTTTACAGCCAGTAAAATAAATAATGAATCCGCAGATAAAGAGAAACCAAATGAATTCATCTAGTTTGATGAAATATTTTTTGTTTACAGTTTATAGTTTATGTTTAAGTTTTTGTACAGTAAGTAGCAACATGTTGAAAATAAATTATATACACATCTTACTTTCTTCTTTAGTAATCTTATTCACATTACTGAGTATATTTTTAGAAATACAGAGATAATAAAATTCTATATAATTCGAAAAAATAGAGGACAATAAATTTTCTATAGCTAGTTTTAAACAAAACAATTGCTCATCAAGCATCAAGATGTATTGTTACAATATGTCTACCAGGTATCATTACTAAACCAAGAGTTCTTGCTTCTGTATGATCCTCTGACAAAAATTCTGAACATGATCCTAAAATCACATTGGCATCACGGTCAGTACATAAGAATGCACCTATTAAAATACGCCCATCTGTCATTTTTATTCTTAAGTTTCGATTTAGCCATCCACGTAATTTTTGCTTTGCTGGAGATTCCTCTGTATTAACAGCCTATTATAAGTGCATAAATAAACTCATACTAACTTAATTCACAGCACATATATGTTACTATTAATATGATAATTATATACAACAGTAGAAACATGTTAAACAATGAAATATTACTGTCAGACATGGAAGGTTAAATACTTTTTAAGTAAACACAAATGTAACCTCTTAAACAAGACTTGTAACCTATACTACAAAGCTATTTATGATAATAATGTTTCTATTCTAAAATATTGTATGAAATATGCAATTACGAAGTTACCTCTCCATTTTCGTGAATATAATCATCATTTGTTATATTAGACACGTTATGCCCTTCTTTCATGTCTATTTTCTTATTTGTTTAATTATTGCTTCAAGTAGAAGGATATTAATTCAACTTGTCAATGTATACACCTCTCACAAAACTACTAAAAAAAAATAAAATCTCTTTCCTGATGTTCTTATATTTCTATAAATTTCTAAGACATATAAAACTCAAATTCTTCAGATATTCACAATGTAAACAGTCCACATTAAATCATAAATGAGGTATAGGATAGATATGACACCCAACAGATTTTTGTCTCACACATTTCAGCGTCTCTACAGCCCTCTTACCATTTTATTATTATCGTCTATGTCTTGTCTGCTCTCAGTCGATAAATTTTGCAAGACTTAATCAGGTTTTAATCAATTCCCTTACTAACTATGTTTTATTTTCGATCAATATTAGTCATTTTATACTTTCATATATGAATAATGATTTTTATAAACTTTCTCAAAACAGTTTACTTTCTTTAATACTGAAACGAGTACACATAGATGGCGATAATACCTCCGTTTAATCGAAGATTAAATATGTATTGAAATTATAGTCATTTTTAGAATAGTAATAATTTTGTAAAGGATGCTTTTTATAAATACAGAGAAATATCTTAGGAAGCCATAAATTAAACAGAATAAGTTAATTTTATTTAATAATTTAAAATTATAAATTTGGAGTTGCAATAACGAAAGGGAATCATTTCTATTCTCCAGTATTGTTTAATTAAAAATGCGCGCGGAATTGTTTCAAATGACGCCATCTGACATGCTTTTTTTGCATTTACAAAAAGCAAGGTATGTGAAAACTGACGTTCCTTATTAGTTTATAACTTTTATTTGGAATGGCGAAATACTGTCACAAGCAAATATAAATATAATATTCTATGAAATAAATACTGTGTGTTATTTCTAGTTAGTTGACCTGTGATGTCAATAAATAGTTGTATGCATCAATTGGCGTATCACACTTGCAACAACAAGAGTTGGAATTTTATTATGGATTAGGTATGTATAATTTTATAGTTATAAAATTTACTTCTTTGATTTGATTTTGTTCCATTAAGCATTACTAGTTCCCGTGTATGTTATTTAGGAGCAGTGTTTGTAACATTCTCGTTTAAATGCTAGAGCAGGTTACGTGCGTCGGTGTAACGAACGGTTAAACGTCCTCTTGATTTCTGTGTCGTCAGATGAAATATGCGGACAACGTGTTGCGGCAATTTGTACGTAATTTGTAGCTTTAATATACGATACAGTTAAAGTAAGTTTAGTTCTTTTTCTGTGTCATAGAAGGGTACATACGATATGAACAGTTTCTTAAATCAAAGGAAAATAATTCCTATTAATTTCCTGAGGCAATAATTATTTTTCAAATGATTTATTTGTCAAAAGAAAAAAAAATATGGCAGAAACGAAGTTGGCCTGTGTCAACGCGTTAACATTTTCAGAATTTCCTGATTGTTTGATAGCGGTTCTGTTCTTTCTTACTCGATATATTCTTTTTACACGTATGTATGTATATATAAGTGTTTCTCTCGCAAGTTTCGTGTGCCATGTGTTCGTTGAATGGAAATGACCCGCGGTATAATGTTACACGGTAAAAAAAATGGCGGTGGTCCAACTGCTCTTGCCGGTCCAGATTTTAATCTTCACCCGGGGAACGAGAAAAAGCAAGAATGTTGTAATCTTGATTCAAACATCTGTGAGAAGAGGCTACCAAGAGGGGTTTAGGAATTTTTTTAGCTGAGAGAAACTGACTACGTTCATTCCTCTTATATGAAAAAGTAACTTTTTATTATTTGATTTGAACTTTGTTCTTGTACGATGAGAATGATTTTCAACGTACTTATTTTGCTTCATATTCCTTAGAAGTTTCACATAACCTAAGATTCATAACGTGATTCTTTTCATAAATTGTTGTTTTTTTAAATAGGTTATTTATCGCTGTAGTAAACAAACAAGTATTCTACGATACTCTTCGAACGAGCTTCAGCGCATGGAATTCTCGATCGTTACGCTACATTTGTGTGAAACTCTTAATTAAATGTTATACCGATTATTTTCAAGAAATTAACTTGGACGGCGGCTGGTGAAATTAATCAAACTGAAAATTGACTTGATTTATTGGAGGTCGAGGAGAGGATTATTAATTAGCATCACCACGTGCAATTAAACTTCCATTAATAAAATACCATGGGAATTGGCTTATCTGAATATTACATACCCATCGAGACAGATAAAAACAGAAACTATTTCAATTATTTGCGTGATGTATTTTCTCAGAACTTGTAAAATCTAGGAACATATAGTACCTACTTGTATATAAAGTTTTTCTTTCTTTTTTTCGTGAATCTAATGATAATTATCACTATGTAGAATATTTAAGAGTATCGAAATCGACATCAATATAAAGAAAACAAAAGGATTGGATGTTTGCTTCGCTTTAGCCGTGTATTAGAATTAATTATGTATTAATTTCAGTAATGCTGTTTTGTCATCGAGCGTTGATAATTCGGCGAAAAGTGGAGGTGTGGTTGAGGCCGTGGGGAATTATCGTACCAGCTTTTATCGGGGCCCATTGTTGCCTAAATATACCGGGGTTATTTTGAAACCGCGTTGCCGAGCGGGCGTTACGCTTATTTCGCTCATTACCGGGGCTGGGCTTTAGCTGTCTTTCATGCGGTTCGAATGATAATTCAATTATGCCCGCCGTTTACACGCGCCAGCCGGAATGGCTTGCGAGAGCATGAATATCGTATACTCGGCTCTGGTAACACCGGCCAGAACCCACCACACGTGCTATACTTACCCTAATGGATAACGAATGCGTGTCTCGTAAAAGTTCGCCCCGAGGAGCGTTTAAGCCGATCCAGTGACCAGATTTATATAACGGGTGTTCCTCGTACTTTGTCGAACTTCAACGCGATGTTCTTCTTCGGCAGGACCATGACAATTCTATTCGTCAAATCAAAGAAGTCGGAGATTATATACATTCATTTCTATTGCATTTCTTTATTTATCCTTAAATTTATCTTTACATAGATAATCATCAGATTTTCTGTTCAGACCAATTATTTTCAGAGAGAGAGAGAGAGAGAGAGAGAGAGAGAGAGAGAGAGAGAGAGAGAGTCCTTGATGAATCTCGAGGGACATAGTTTGAAGTTTAGAAGGCAGAGAAGATTTTAAGAACTGTTGAATGGAGGAAATGAAGATATTAAGCGTAACTTAGCAAGGATAAAAAGATACTTTCTTCGAGAATTCCTTATTAAGGGGCGAAACCAAATGAAGCTTCCCAGCTTGAAAATTGTCAAGTTCCGAGACTGCACAGGGTCGATGTGTTGCATGGAGAAATTGCGCGTTGTCAGCTGGCGAAACTCGATGGTAAATTAGAAAGTGGCGAGGCGCAATCGTGTCCCCTAAGGCTGGGCGTCGGGTAGGCGGTCCCAAACACAAAGTTAAACGGTCTCCCGGCACCTTGTTGGCCGTCCTCTTTTATTCATACACGCGACACAAGCTCGGGTCCCTTGTCGAGTGTAATTATTCTTAGCAAGTGGAGAGATATCGACGAACCAAGGGACAATTATTTTTCCCCTTTTGTTAATTAGCGCTCTACGCATCTTTTTCTCACTCTCTCTCTCGTTTTTCCCCCACAGGTCTTTTTTACTTTTTTACCTAGCCCCTCGTCATTCCTCCGATTTCGAATAATCGATTCAATATTCACATCTTTTCACCTTTATGTCTATATTTATATCTGATAATCGTGGATTTATCGAATCTCAAGGCAGTAATTTCGGGTGAAGTTCCGTTTGACGAATGAAAACAATTAATAATCGGCGGCGGCGTGTGATCTTAGTCTGCGATTCGCATCGTTAACGTTATTTGTTACACGTTGCAACGTCCCACATGGACGGTGGGGGTTAGTCGAGCAGACACGGGGTAGAAGAGAAGGCGTCGCGTGGATTTTTTCTGGAGACGATCGAGAGATCTGCGTGGATAGTCGCGATGATCGATCGTGGTCGGTGGATCGCGCGAAACTCGTTTGACTTGTCAATCACGTACCCGCTTCCCTTAACCCGTGACTGAGCGTATTTATCGTCGGATTAGTGTCCCGGGTGTTGGACGTCTCGCGAAAGATGAATTTCTGCCCTCTGATTTTTCACGTTCGTGTTAAGATTCTCCTCTCCGCCGTTTTCTTTCTTCCTTTTTTCTTTTTCTCTTTTTATTTATTTCTCGACGAAGAATTTCGTTTATCTGATGAAGGTAATGTTACGATGTACGTACATACATCGATGGAACGTGTTCCGCCGCTGGCTTCTAGCCGGTGTTAGCGTAATTTTCGCGCTCTCCTGAAAGTATTACAAGCAGGCTTACGATCACGTCACGCTGTTTCCTTCGTTGTTCTTTTTTATCAGATATCAGAAAGACGGTGAATAACCGTAAGTTGTAATTCTTGGAGAATCATGCGGAGGGAACGTGTACTGTTAAGTACTTTGTTGTTAAGCACGTGCGTACATTCTGGTTATTTGTTTTTTTTTTAACCTTCGTTTAATCGGTCTGGATACAAGTCCCATAAAACGCAGCGAGTTATTTAAATCAGTTTGATGAAATCTATTTATCTACCTACATTTATTACTTATACATCGTTTCGTAGTCTTAAAATGTATTCAAGATACATTTGTAAGATTTAAAGTACGCGAAGAACGCGGATCACGAGGTTAAATATGGAAGAGAAGTTTGTTCATATGGATTCCTCCGTTTATTCTCGGCTCATGATCTTTGAATATGTTTTAAAGGAAGATCAGAGGGACAGAAAACATCGGGATACGACGTACGACGTACAATTAAACACGGTGGCGCGGCAGAAGCGATCGATTGTATAGGTGCACGCGTCGCGTCGGTCCGCTATTTTCTTCCGTTTGGCCGGTGTCGCGTGGGGGTTAATTGGCAGTCGGAGAAAAGGCTTTCATTAGAGGGCCCCGTGATGCATCGTCGCGCGACAGAAGCGAGGCGGACGCAACGATCCTCCCCCTTCCCCTTATGAGCATCGAAGTCGAAGAGGAAGAATACAAGAGCGAAGGTGGACAGGGAGCAGAGACAGAGCACGCGGAAGACAAAAAGAAGGAGCCATGGAACGAAAGGGAGCGAGGGTAAAGAGGACGATCAAGGGGACGAGATTAAACGAGGGACAGAGACGGAAATTGAGGCATAAAGCTTGAGGAGTAGCGATGGACTCGATTCGTCCAGAGAAGACGGAGTTCAAACGTTGCATTTAGAAGTCAGAAACTAAAACTGAATGTAAAATCGGACGTAATCTCATGGCGCAGAGGAGAATAAAACGAGCGATATAACGAGATTTAACGCGTTTTCTTCTTGTTCACGTTCTAGTTGCGTGATTCAGTCATCGCATCTACGATCCTTTCTCGGTGTTCTTCAGAAATTCTAACGTAGCCAGAGAGGAAGATCCGTCCAAGTACATACTTATCTTCGAGATCACTGCTCGAATTTCTCAAATTCATTAAGATTATTAAGTCTTCGAAGAAGACGGTGCGGCGGTTGGAGTTCGAGCAGCGAGACACGGAGGATTGTAACAGAAGACATCGGGGAGGCAGTAACGGGAGCAAGCAGGAAGAGGCAACGTGGGGAGGACAACTGCGAGTAGACAAACGAGGAAAGGAGAGAATCGGAGGGAAGTGGAAGGAGTACCGGTGACTGGCAGCCTCTGGCTCCGATGTCTCGTTTACCATAATACAAGGCCTTCGGTGAGGGGCAGTCTGTACGGCTGGAGGATGCACAGGGACCCTCCTCGAAACGGTAGCAATGTATCAGAAGACCGTGAAAAGCGCATCGCGGACGGCCGCGGATCCATGGACTTAAAGGACGCGCACTAGAGACACGTGATATCCTGTCGTGGGTTCTGTCTCTTCTATCGTTGTACCACGACGTTGTTACGAGGCGTACCTGTGCTTTTACACGACGTGGAAAGAACGATCGCGAGAACCTGCTGGATATTGTGCCTGCCGCGCGGATGTACATACCGGCGAAGACGGACAGGCAGGAAGAGCGACTAGATAGATGTAGGATTTGGTTGTCGTCGGGTGTAGAAGAGGTATCATTAGAGGCTGGGCGATTTATTAGCTTGTCTTTAATCAAAGGCCATTAAACCTGTATGATTATCTCTAATGTTGGATACCGCTTTAGTTGAAGAGAAAGTATCGAAATTTCGGGTTCGAAGAATTACCATCTTTGTCGGTTATCACCTTTGGCTACTGATTAATGATCTATATACAGCAATTAACATATTTTCCAACGTCTTTTTAATGGTAAAAAATGGTCGATAAAGTTGTACGTAGACGAGAAACAATTTCTCCGAGAATTCGAGAGCGATAAAGTTGGTGGAAGTGTTGTGTATGGGTGCACATATGCAGGTCGCTCGAGACAGAAACGTAAGGGAAGAGTAGCCGTGGTTGTCGTCGACGACGAGCACATCTGCAAATTAAGCGAGCGCACACCGCTTGCCAACTGTTTCTTCGCAGACGTCGAAAAGTGGAAAATCTTGGAATATCTCGTTCGTTATACGTGATTTCTGCAGTCTACTCTCTGCCTTTCGTCCTGAGGATATCCCGGATGCTTTCGTACTTAACAATTATACGAGAATGCGACTCGTGACTGTCCCCGGTATCGTTTCGTCGTAAGTTTCGCCAGTTCCCTACCACAAATATTTGCCGTTCCAGTGCTTTTTCCTTTCCTCCTTTCGCAAGTATTTACCACTTTTATTCGTACGCTTTTTCTTTTAAAACTCTCAGATCTATCTTTTTTTTTATTATTTTCTTTTTCAATATGCTTTTTGTACATGCTCAATTATCGATTGCAATGTCGACTCAGAACCAGTTTCTATTAAGGATATCTTACCAATCTTTCTTCTTCTACACAGAAATTTATCTCTTCTTCGTTCTTGCCCATTCGACACGATCCGATATCTCTCGAAACGCGTCCTCGAACGCGCTCCACGCCATAAGCACGATGTCACGTCCGTACAATTAGCTATGGCAAAAAAGAAGAAGGAAGAAGGAAGCCAGGATTTTCAGGTGGGCAACGGTTTCGGTACGCAGGGATACCATTTGACGGACCATTCCTCGTCCTCCCTTTCTACCAAGAAGGACGCTCTCCCGAGGATCTTACTCCTTCCTCCCTCTTCTCGTTCTTCTCTCCCTCTCTTTCCTCTTCCTTTCCCATCCCTCCTACTCCCGTCTACTTCTCTTTCGGCCGCTCTGCTCTCTGTCTCTTACCATTTCGAGGCCGCTGTCTTCGTTTCACCCGGCCGTGCGATCCGCACACGCCACTTCTTCTTCAGTGGCCGCTGGTACCACTCTCGGCTAGATCGCGCCAAGCACACCTCCTCTTGTGTTTCCTTCTTCTTCTTCTTATCCACCACCACCACCACCACCACCACCACCCAGCGGCATCGTCGCGGCCAGCATCGCTTCACCACCACTCGCTGGTGAACACCACGTCCACTCCACCTCTTTTGCTATTCTTCCAACTCGATGAAGTAACGCGCCGGTACGTGCACGCGTCTCTTCCGGAACTTAGGTGGCATTCGTTCGATCCGTGCGTTCCTAAACGAAATCGGCAAGTTCCAGTGGATCTGATCAAAAAATTAGTCTGTGTTCGATCACGAGTGAAACTTCGTACAAGGATAAAAGAAACGTGCCGAGTTCGTTTGATCGTGTCGTCGATAATCGTTTACGTCTGCCGATTAGAGGTTCGAGGATGAATCCGTGAATCTTTCGTTTTCGATTAACGCGAAAGGTTTGTGTTTCAGAGATCGATATCTTCGACGTGGTGAGACTGTCAAACAGTGTTATTTGAAAAGGTGGTCAGTGGTACTGAATTAAAACATCGAGGAGCTGGTGGAATGGGAGTCAGGAAAGTGGAGTGAAGTCGGTGTAATTCGAGGCGACAGCGGTCCTGCCGTCTCGTTTGCACGTGGTTACCTTGACACCGCGACGTGCACCTGACGGCGAGAGCGTCGGGGGACCAGAAACTCGAAGAAGCACGTGGTACAATTAATTAACGAGTCTTTCACATACTCTTCTTTCCGTAAAAGACGAGTATTCTCCTACATTGGAAATCTTACAACGTCTTTAATTTGTTAAATTAATTAAACTGCAGATCGTTCGAAGACGGAAGATACTTGTTGGAGATTTTAATCAGTCTTTCTGTCATACCGTTTGCAAGATCTTGAAGATTAGTTGGAAGCACCGGTTTTCACTGGAGGATTAGCACGTGGTTACGTCGTGGGAGGTTGCTTCCTGTTCGTGGCTTTTTCACAGTCAAGTCGTGCCGTATTTGTCACCGTGCAATCGGACCTAGAGGAACATGTGTTAAATTAATGCAACTTCTTTCGCGGCTGGCACCATCTTCGATTTGTCACGGATGCTTTTCTCTCTCGTCGACGCCGTGAACCGTGATGGATTAACGGTCCGGAACCAGCGAAAAAGGGTAGAGGGAACGTCGCGAGAAAGGAGGCTCGCGCGCGATCTTCCACGCTTTGTTTTAGCAAACAATGGAGAACGACGATTAACCTCGCTTCCTTGGTTAACATAATTGTCCGTGTTAAACGGTCGCTAACGCGAGGCTAGTTCGTATACTCCAAGTATTCGGTTTACGTGCCCAGGCATTCGAAGCTGGGGGTTCGACGATGTCGGTGATTTCAATGCTGGCAATTGAGGTGATCTTTGGGACGTGATTGTGTCAGTGTTTGATGGAAATCGAGTTGGACGACTTGTTGGATTAATTGTCGGATGTTACAACCGAGGTGAGTTTAAATATCTTTTCTATCTAAAAAATTACGAAAAGATTCATTATTAAAATATTGCAGTACTGCGTATCTTGCATTATCTTCTAGAAGAAAGAAAATAGAAAATCTCTTATGTTTGAGAAGAATATGAGAGAATCATCGTTGCTCGACGTAATTTCTTCTTCTACTTTTATGCTAAAGATTTCCTTAAAACATTCAAAGCCATTTTATTTGTCATATAATAAACTTTTATTGTAAAATTCGATGAAAACGAGGTTATTAGTGAATGTAGAAAAGTAGAACCAAAAGAGTAAAAGTAAAGGTAAGAGTAAAAGGTAGTTCGATCAAAGAGCGACCATTACTTGGCGTATACCTTCCATTTGCATGGGACAACTGTTTAACGATTTGATCGATACTTTAATTCGAAAATTATACGTTTAATCGTCGTACGGATTGCCCCGATATCCGTAGCCGTACTTCGGTGTCTTCAAGCGCGAGTAAATATTCATTAGGTGGCCACGTATCGTTCTCTTTCGAATGATCTTCCATTTGCATATCACGTCATATCATTGTTGACACTAAGCCTCGAGACTGCTCGGCGAGGATCAGTCTACTTCACGGATTCGTCCCCTTTTCTGTCGTTCCTCTTGCGTTAGTCTTGATCGAACCATGCGTGTAGGAGTATCTTTTAGTACCAATATCTTCAGTACAAACATATCTTGACTCGAGTATGTATCTTAAGATCGCTCTTTCGAGTGTGATCCTCCTTAAAACGTGCTTTTACTTATTGAAGAGGGCAATTCTAAAGAGACATGAATTCTAAAATAGCACAAGTCTGCCAATCAACATTTTGAGAAAAGATGGTTTCTTTAATATTTTGTTAATAATTTTGATTCTCTTTGCGATTTCATTCTGCTTAGATTTTTAATACCGCCAACCAAAAGATTTATATATTTTTATATTCTAAAGCATATCATACATCTCCAAATACAAGCTTATAAACAATTTTAGGATAGGAAAGAGGTATCGTAGAGTCTGGCTGGATATTCGGTTTTCTAACAGAAAGACAGATTATATTTGTGGAAAATTAGGGATCGTGGACGGGTTACAGGAAACGTTTGAAGCCATTCCATGTATATTTTACGGTCGTGCATCGGCGCAATTGGATTTTAGTACATGCACAATTTGCCAGTACAGAAACGATCGTCTCACGTCGTTCGAATGTAATAACTCGAAACATGAAATCGCATTGCTATGCCGCCGGTAGCTTCTTGTTCTCGGGTTTAACGCATCGATCGAACCTTCATCGAAATTTCTCCTCTCCCTTAGGAAGTCAGGCGAACCCTTGATTCCGGTTCACCTGACTTCCTAAACGAATTAATCTTCACCCTCTCTCCCTACTCGACAGGTGGCATTTTCAATCTACTCCTAACTATAACGGTGCTTTTAGCCCGGTGCTTGGAAAATTTCTGTATCAATTCCGATAAATCGAATTATTTCCAGCGTAGCTATAATATATATGTATTCTTTCATTCAAGAAATTATCATTAATTTCGAATTTGTGAAACAATCCCGAACGTTATTACCGTTTGTTGACACGTTTCAACATATTTGCCGACAAATAACGACAAACGGGAAAACCACGCTGGTGCGGTCTAATTAATAGACGAACGATAACGGAAATTACGCTTGTCAATAATCGTTGTCGACATGACCCGGGACGTCGAAAAGCTGGAATAATTATTTCCGTTTACTCCAATGCACCAGCAGTCCTCTCGGAGCTGCGGTCTCGTTCATCGAACTCCTAAACAAAGATTCGCGTTCGAGATGAACGTAGGGTACATACGTATATGTATAGTCGCGTACACCTTGTCTCGTCGAGGACTTTTGCGATCGAGGTTTTAGCGTGTTCCAATTTTTTCCACTCCGTTGGTCTCCTATTTCTCTCTCCTTTTTTTTCACTCCGGTCG
Organism: Bombus vancouverensis nearcticus; assembly: GCF_051014615.1. NCBI lineage: Eukaryota > Metazoa > Arthropoda > Insecta > Hymenoptera > Apidae > Bombus > Bombus vancouverensis. Next base: position 9,235,153 of record NC_134915.1, read on the forward strand.
ATTAAGCGATCAATCAAAGAACAGCGGATCGCGATCAATTAGCCGACGTCGAGCACCGTCTCCTCCGGGGAGGTTCGAGTATCGTGGAGTAGGGTCGATTAATTATCGCCAGATTTTCTTGGTTCGCGTGCAACTTAGACGAGTAACGGGGACAGCCGGAGAGGATCGACAGTTTCTCGAGAAACGTCGAGAATATTCGAGATCGCGCCTTCTCGATTTCCAGTTCATTTGAATCCCTTCCGTGTCGCTGCGTTTTTCCATTCTCGATATCTCTCACCTCCCCCCTGCCCTTCTTCTTTTACTTTTGCCTCGTCCTCTTTTCTTTTCCTCGTTTTATTTCTGTCGATCGACTGGAATTCCGTCGCGATCGACGACGTAATGACGCTGCGTAGGAAATTAAAGGACATGGGGGATAAGATCGAACGCGACGGTATTGGGTTACGAGAAATGTAAGTGGAAATCGAACCAGCACCTCGCGGGGAAGATTCTTGTTTCGTCGAGGTTATTATTGGCTGTCTTCAACGCTCTATGATTTCTTACGAAATTCGCCAAGAATCTTTGATCGTTTAAGTTGTTCATCGAGAAAGATGAATCAACTCGTTCTCTTTGATTCTTAGCTTTGAGCGAAGGATCCAGTTATTTGGAAATGTAATCATAAATTGTCGAATCACCTCTCTTAGAAATAATTCTTCTTTATTGATTTTTCACTTCATAATTATACGATCTTTACTTATTCGGTCGTTACTGTATAATTAGAAAGTCTGTGGTTAAGGAACGACCCGATTAATAAGTTAAAGCATTCTTAATATATTATGAATATTATTTTTACCAATTTCCCACTACTCGACAGTTCTCTCTAGACAGATCTCTATATCCACTCTGGTCGCAAGTTAGAATCACAGTTTTTAATTGGTCGCAGGCGAAACGAAGATTTAAAAGGCGCGTGCTTCGAGTACCTCCTCTTGATTGACGCGGCCTCGTCGTTTTACTACTTCGTCTCAAGGATTTCTCTATGTATTTCCCCATTCTGTTGATGAAAGAGCAACGTGACTTGCAGGATACTGCTTGTCGAGTAAGTAGTAGCAACAATCCTATCCTCGGCCGAGTAATTCAACAGTATTCAAGTTCTAAGAACGTTTCGGTATCGTGGGATTCCTTAAGCGGTTCGAGCTGCGAGTTTAATCAGAAATCTTCCCTTCCATCTGCGATTAATTCGATGATAGACAAGGAAAGCTTTCCATAAAAATCGAGTAGCATTTACTAGTTTCCTTCACTATCTGGGTCTTAGCAGTCCAAAGAAAGGATTTACGCAGAATGAATTTGCTTCTAAAACTTCCAAGAACAAGTGAGTAAAGTCTTGGTAAAAATTGTAAAGCGAATCGATATCAGCGATCACGATCCGAATGTAATCCTCGTTAACGCGTTCTTCCCTTGTACGCCTCCTGGTAGAATTTTCTGCTTGTTCACGCGTTCTATGCGTTATTGATTAACGAGACGCATCCATCAATGGGGCAACGATTCATCCGGAATCATCTGGACGTGTCTGCAATTCACCTCTATCTTTTACGTATCATCTCGGTTACTCGGCTTCCCCATCAAGGCTAAACGCGTCGAAGTAGTACGAAACTAGATACCCGCCGGCGTGACGGGGTTCCATCGGCGCAGGCGGAGGAGAAAGGAGCGTTTAAGAAAGATAAGACCTCATGACCGTGAAACCCGTATGGGTTGGCGGTGAACGGTCACGAACAGCGTTAGTCGCGGGGGAAACGAATCGATGCGAACGCAACATGGAAAGAGACAGAAAGAGGTGGATAGACGAGAATCGTATCCGTGACTGTTACTATCTTTAATAGAATCGTGTAATTCGTCGATTGCCGCAAAAACAAGCCGATACTCGAAGGGAACGGATACAAAAACTTGCGCAACAGCCGCACTTCTCCTCTTCGTTACGTGTCTTGCCTAAGTTTCCTACCCCTTTTCTTTCACCCTTGTTTTTCCTATGGAATTCGCTCTAGTATCGATCGAGTCTACTGTGTTTTAACGATATTTATGTAGTTTACGATCAATCGCGGAAAGAGAATAAGCTACAAGTTACGAGAGTCGATAGCGGGTAAGTTTTTTCGCGAATTCATAGGCATTTTATGTTGTGCTTTGAGAGGAAATACATTGTCCTGTCTTCCTCAATGATCTGGCCTGCTCTTGTAATTTTGTTTCTGTACCGTTTTATTGTGCGGGATAGTTTTATTACACACGGTCACGACGCGGAAGAACGTAACAAGGTAGATGTTGTAATAGAAACGTCTCGAGGAATCTCCCGTTTCTTTAAAGCAACCGTATTCGTACCGCGTGCAACAATGTCGAGGGAAATATTGAACGTCCACGTGTTCGTTAGAGAACGGGTTCGGCCACTTTGATGAATTTTATCGCGTCTGGGGAACTGTACACCGCCGGCCGAGCTTTTACGTCAGGCTCAGGCGAGTTCATAGTCGAGAATAACCGCGAAATGGTTCCTCTTTCCAGCGCGATATTTCCACACTACGCGAGCGGTTGTGGCAAAAACCGGGATCGTCGACACGTTCCTAATCCTTTCAAGGAAACAGACCGCGTGGAGACGGCGACGATGTGGCAAAAAGCCACGTCCACCGTGGTCCATTCTAGTGTCACCTTTGCTCGTAATAAACGTCCGCGCGAATCCTGGCTAGTCGCGTTCCTCTGGGACGATTTGCATTGGGAATCGCGGTCGTTAACGAAACCTCCGACACCTTTGTGCTTTCACGTTTCATTTCCATGCTGTTAAAGGATGAACATGTTCTTCTTACAGATAATAACGATAAATGGCTCTACGGAATAACGACCGATTACGTTTGTTTCTTCGAAAGGCAAACAATGAATTCTACTTAATATAAAGTGGTGCCCTGTACGTTTAACGCGAGCAAGAATTGGAGTAAATAACGGTGAATCAATAGGATTGGTCATTCGTGGGGCAACTGTGGATCGTTTCCTCGCCAAATTGAGTCGAACGATTCTTGTTCTGCAAAAACGAGTCCGCTGAAACGCGCCACATGTTTCTATACGCCTACCGTTCATAAGAATCCGGATGCTTCGTTCGACCTGTAGTAGCAGTATATTACTAACTCGTAACTGTCAAATTAATTGAAAATTTATAGAGTGAACGAACTGCAAATTGAGATTATCTATTGAATTAGAAATGAGTCAAATATTTTGACAGTAATATGTCTTATTATTCCCTATACATTATACCATTGCCTTGTACCATTATATCACTGCTTGCATTAACGTCAGTTTTTTCATGAATTTGGATTTCAAATTTTAGGGAGAGATTTAAAAAAATTATTTGAATTGCATTCCACTATACATAGCTATGATAAATATATCTAAGGAACGAAATCAGTGCAGTTCGATTCATGCATAATTTCTTTAATTAAATTAAATTCTTATCGAAAGGCACCGGCGTTTGAATAGTTTCGGCCGATAGTGCACCTTTTACAGAGACAAGAATTCATCGTAGAAGTTATCGGACCGCCGATATTCCTCTTCGGGCGATATTAAATTCGATCGTGGGAGGAACATTTTTCAACAGTTTTTTTGTTCCGTCTTTCGGAAGAGCTGGTTGGTAATTAGACGAAGTCTCTTCTGGTCTCAGTAAAGTATCGTTGTCTCGAAATAGCTCGAGCCTCGGACGGATCAGCGGTGCTGAAAGACGCTTAACTTCTTTCCAATTAAACCGATACGTTTTCACGGTGCGCCAGGAATCCCGGTTCCACGTGTACCAGCTAATTAGAATCCCCTTCCGACTGATCTTTAATTCATGACTTATATTCAACCGCGCCACCAAGTGCGCGAAGGATATCGGTATCCTAGGAGCGTGTGCACGGTGTCCTTCGACGCCGGACCCACTGAATTACATCTGTCCCTGTACTTACCGACACTTTTCGCTGCTCTTCCAACTCATTTACGCCGGTTTTACGGCCGCACGGTATCGTCATTTGAATTTCTAATCCGTCACAATTAACCAGCGCGCAATGCTCGTTCGAGGAAAACCGATGGAATCCCATTCACTCGCTCGATTTACGATTCTTTCCAGTTCATCCAGACCAGTCTTTAGTTCTGTATCGATCGTTGTCGTTACATTCTCCGCGGATCGATCGCTACGACCCGTGTCCCGTTCGCGAGTTTCCGCGCTATTTTTTTCCAGATATTTATGCAAATTCATATTCTCGTGGATGTAATTTAAAAAAATGGAGCCTAGATGGAAAATTGTTTCATCTACTAGATATTACAAGAGGTACTATACTTTGGATATATTTTTTAGCTTTTTGTAGTTACGCGCATACTATGCATTTTTGCGCGCCTTTGAATTGGAAATATCGGCAGATTTTGAACGGTCATTGGGGATTGGGAATTAGAAAAATACGGAGTTTTAAATTCGAACGTTGTTGTTTTTCTGGAATTTGTTGATCCATCAGATGTTTAATAAGAATGTTTGATGATAGTTAATGGTGATTTGAAGCGTGTTGAAACGATGGAAGCAAGGGCAGGGCGAGAAACCAGCCTTTAAGAGGATCAAACCAGACGCCGCGCCGCGTCGAGGCGAAACTTAAGATATTTTCTCGAGGAAGCGAGGTTAGCTTTTTGCGAACATTACCCGGCTCTCGTGGGATTGCACGAATCGTATGGTTTTCACGCGCGACGCGTTCAAACTTGTTATCGTTCCTTGCTTCGATCTTGCGCCGTCGCTGTCGGAGAATTTTAATTGTTCTCTTGGACTGCGACGTGCTGTGGAAACGATCGGCCTTATAACCGCGTAGAAATAACGGAATTCAAGTTCATGTCATTAAATTCACACGATTTTTCCTTCGCGAAAAAAAAACCGAACAGATTTACAAGCCTCTGCTGTTGAATCAAGACCAGTTGTCCTTTAACATTTTTTGCTTTTTCGATGAAATTGAAAGACACCGATCAGAGTATCCATCGAGGAAACTTTATTAATTACTAAATTTCCATTTCGTTAGCGTATCACTGTACCATTGTATTTGCGATTAGTATTGCTTATAGAAATGATCAGTTTTTAACTTTTAAATCCGAATACAAAATTATAGGTAATTAGACGTTCTTCTCTCTTAAGAGATAAAATTCGATTATTATAGAGGGTTAATAATATATATTTCTCTCTCCCGTTTTCTTTCATGCCCTCGAATATCTTGAATATATATTTCTTGGAAACAAATAACGCGGTGATCAAGAGATAAATACAGAGAAGTATTACACTTTTAGCAGACTTAAAACCTTCTCGATGGCATTCAAATCGTATGAATTGTCTAACTGCAGAAGTAGGGGATGGGAAGAATTCCGTGACACGAACGCTATGTAATCGTCTATGTATTTCATGATCATTTGGACAGCCAAGAACAATTTACCATTTATTACACATATCCTTATAGTCGCAAAAACGAAATATTTCATACGTAACACTAATTGGATAATCAAGGAACTGCAGTAGAATATGAAGTTCCATCGTGATCCTTGGTTATAGTTCTTCCTGTTCGCAAATCGTCGGGGGATCATGGCGCAGAGTAACGGTGTCGGTTCCTCCGTCATGAATCATCGTGATTTGAAATTCATGATGTTCCCTGTTAATCACCGCTATCGTACCCTCGAGTTATCTTGTCTTTGCCTCTACCACGATATTGATTCGAATCCTCGTTCGTTGAACGCGAGAACCGTTTCGTTTCGCGATGGCGCGGTAATTTGTAAGGAGGATCCTTTTTTTTCCCGAGTCAGTCGTTGTAACCGGGGAAAAGTTTAAGCCGGGAGTGTAGGAGGAGGACAAGAACGGGACCGTGAAGAGGACACGAGCGTGGCGGTACGCGGGGAATTCATAATGGAACTATGGCACATCTTAATAACCGCACTTAACGCTTTATCTTTACGACCGGGGCAGGGAATTCGCCGCGTGAAAAACCATAAAGGCCTTTCGGTTCGTTACGAAAGATCTGTGGGGCCGTTCCTCATCCGTGGGGCACCCGGTACATGAACAAAAGAAATTACTTCCTCGTCGGGAAGGAATACGCGACTCGCAGGCGGACTCTGATAGCCTCGCCCGGGGAATATGTAATCGGGGTCATGGGATTAATTTTGACGTGGAACTGTCATATCTTGACGGGCATTAAGCGAAGCAGCTTGAAGGATGGCCGGCGCGCTCGCGCCGCTAATGAAAGGTTTCCGCGAAATTGAGCAATCTGAGAAAGTAAACGCGCGTTTTAGACGTTCCGGTAATTTGGAGACACGGCCAGGATTTATGGTGTTGCGTAGCTGGAATGAATGTTATCGGATGGCTCGTTATCTTCCAACGTAATTTCGATGCTCGAGATTGCTATTTAAATTGACTTTCGATCGTAAGAATTTCAAGTGGATTTTGATCGTTCTCATTCGACCTTTCAACACTAGAGCTGGCGATGATTCCCTAGTCATCGTATGGAACTTGTATTAAAGCAATCAAAGCGAAAGGTAGAGGTAAATAAGCTGAAGTTATCACGATTTGCTGAATTCCATTTCAACGATGTTTCTGTCTTGATCTTAAAACGTTCTTCGTTTAGCAAAGTGCTAGAACAAAGCATTCTACGCTTACTAGATTATCTCTGTGTTGAATTTAACGTACGATCAAAATCTTTCCATTCTCCGCTCTCCTCACGTAAATTCTCTATTGAATTAACAAGTTCTAACGATCTCACCCGGTATAGTTGCGATCGTACAACAATATGTATAATAGGATGCGATCACGCGGCTACTATCCAGTCCCCGTTGCTTCTCTACTTTGTTACCGGCCGCTTCTTTATTCGGTATAGGCATGCTCTCTTGCAGGAGAAACGACGGGAGATTCACGGCAGATTACGCTTGTAGGAGACTGCGTGGAACTCTGGCGGCTGGTCAACTGCGATCAGGACACCCGTTACATTCTAAATACTTGTAAGCACGCCCTATTACCTGGCCGAGTTTAAACAGTATTACAATACAATAGGCATGACCACCCCTTTCTATGTTAACCTTGTCCTTTCGTGCCCCATAGACCGGCACGGGCGTTCGCATTGCAACGCCATACAGGGTGTCCTTATCCATCGTTCTTCTTAAATCTCCTAATTAAAAATACGGATGTTCTAATACGGATAAATAATAATGAATACTATAATAAATAAATTCTATATCTAATATGTTGTATTCTAATACGGATAAATAATAATAAATACTGTAATAAATAAAATAAAGAATAATAATAAAAACTAAAGAAACAAAGAATGATATAAAACATCTTTGACGAATTACCATGAATAGTTTCGAAATAACATTAACGCGATAATCGGGAAGAAAGACAAATAAAAAATGTAGTGCGAATGGCTCGAAATGTGAAACACGCGAAATATGTTAATTTACATTCGCGGCCTACGCATATCGACGTCTGACTCGTTCGATTCGCGACTGCCGGAATCCGGTGCTCCCCTTCTCACGTCCGTTCGCCCTAAATTCGCATTTTCCCGACATTGATAAAGCGGTGGAACTTTAATTCAACTATATCTTGTCCTCCGAATAAAACGCAAAATGTATTTCGATTTTGAGACTTTGTACATTTTTGCATATTTACAATTGCCACGTATGCAGGTAAAAATGTAAACACCTGTAATCTAATTCTAACTATGGCCTTCGTATAAGAGGCGGTTATAATCCAATGAAAGTCTACAGAGAGAAAACGTGATAAGTAAAGTTTTTTATACTTTCGTGTTCGAACGAGATCGAGCTTCAATAAAAAAATTAAGTATAAGTAGACTTGTCGTCTTTTCCTCGCGTGCTGCACATTTTGTTTAATCTCTTGGAAATGAATCGGTATCACATTCCGCGAGGTTTTATCAGCGTGGGAGTGAAGAGCTTACGGGGCCAACGAACGGCGAAGGAAACGGGTCGGCATGCAAATGTCCGGTTGCCGAAAACGGACAAATCATTGCCGGCCCACCCCCTCGATCTCACGACGCTGCGGGGCACACGGCAGTGATAATTACTACAATTGCGGCGCGGTAATTCTGGTGTCTCGTAATTGTCGGCGTTACATCGTCGTGTTTCGAATGCAAATGCAGTTAAGGATCTAAGATGGTAGATTAGCGAGTACGTAACACGGGGAGGGGTTGGTGAAGGAAGGGGGGTTACGAGCGCGACGACGATGGTGCACGTGCACTGTGCACGCACGCGTGTGTGTATGCATCACACGACCCACCGTGGGGGTTGTCGGTTTTAAAGCCATGGCTTACTGTACTTCCGAGGGGAATCGAGGATGGTAAAATGTGGCTGAAGATGGGGTCAGAATTGAAATTTACGCGCGACTCGTTAACCCTGCTATTGGTGAACATGGTTAGACGTTGTTCTAGGGCAATTAGACGTAATTGGATGGATATACATGCGATAATTTCTCGACTCTTTTAGGCGAGTCTGTTCTTGATACGTTGGTTAAGGTACATCGAAAGGTCTTTCGAAACGAATGATGCAGCAGGAACGTCGTATGACGGAATTCGTGTCATCGTTGTCAATCAAGAAAGAGAAGAGAGTAATCGACAATCAAGAATCATTAGGATTTCGAAATGTCGGTTTCTGGGGATTGACTTTCACATGGTTCGAACGAAGAACGTTTTAACTATTTCTTTATAGAAGTTGAAATAGAAGAGAAACACGGTAGTTCGATTAATTTTGGGGAAAAGAGCTGTTTCGAAGCAACCCTCGTCACAGATCCACCGTAGAGATAAATAAGCGACGTCGGTTGCTGGATAGTCGGTTGCACGTTCTTGACTTTAAGCGGCGCCTCTTGCCAGCCCGGGATCTCTACCGTTCTCCAATGCCACCCGTTTCCCATTTGTTCGACGATCATCCAAACACAAGTTTATCAACGGTTCCCGCGCTCCTTGAAACTTCCCGCCGCGATACGTCACGTTCCAAACGGTCGAAGTTACTTTACGGTTCGGCCTCTCGCGGAGGAAGCGGTACAAATTACACCGATAATTCTCTCTGCCCTTTTCTCCGGGCTCCGGCTTCCCCGTCCTCGTTATTTTTTACTACACAGCCGCCGAGAAGTATCGCCTCTTCTGCCTCTCTTTCACTTCCGTGCAGCGTGCGTCTTTCGTACAAGAAAAACTTGTGAAACTCCATTAAGATGTCGAGCATCGGTGTCCGGTCGAAAAACGAGACGTCTCCTATCTTCGATGGGTGACAGCCAAGAGATGCCTTAATCGACCAAACTTAACGATCGCTCGGTGATTAAAGCCTATAATCCTTTCGGGACTTCTAACGACCTAAAACGGAATAACACGTTGTATTCTCATTCGGAATTCCCAATCACCGATTCAGCCTTTCGTCTTGGATGTTCAATTGCTACGTACGTCGTGGGTACGATCGGTTTGAATCTCTTTCAGTGCAGCGTGTAGTTGGACGCTTAGGACGTTTCTCATTCCATAGAAAGAGGATCTTCGACATTCTCCGTGCTCGTCCTTTCCCCGATATCCTTTGAAGCCGAATATCGGCGTTGCGATAATTGCGAGCGAGAGTCTAAGGTTCGTGCGCCGGTCGGACGCGATCTAAGATGAGAGATTAGCCGGTAAAGAGAGGGCCGTGAGTACGTACGGGCTTCTCTGTTGGTGTACGCGTGTAAATATGGGGCTGGTAAATAGGCACCGTGGCCGCGTCTTCTCTTTCTCCTTCATTTCCTTCTATCCTTTTTCTCCGAGTCGGTGCTAGCGGCTGCTAGCCATCGTTCCGTGTACCAGGATGCGCTCGTACACGTATCCTCTCGGCCTGGGAGCGGGATAGGTAGACGTTTAAGCTAGCCGGAGCCCATACGTATCGTTATCGTGGCATCGTCGTTTTAAGGCCGCGCGTTTGCAAAGGCGGTAGCACAGGCTGCTTGTTCCCTCGATCGTTGATCGTCCTCGATTCTCCAAGTGAATGATTCTCGATTTCAATATGCAGGATAAACTACGGTTTTGCGGGCACCGGGCCTTTGGAATTCAGTTTTCGTAGATTTTTGAATAGTTCGCGATTTCTAAGGCTTCGAGATTTTCGGGTTTGATTTCAGCGATCGCAGTGTAGGAACGTGGAAGCTAAATTGAATACTAATGGAATGATAGAAACTAAACTGAATTTCCTATTCACGCGGAATAAATAGAAAGCTTTGGAATTTAGGTTTCGTCTGGTACTTGAATAGTTCACGATTTCTAGGGTTTGAATCGCGGCATTGTAATATAGAAATGTAATGTAATGTAATATAGATTTTTATTCGCTAAATACGCGCGTATAAATCTACGCGCGATACATAGATTCTCTGTATTTTTGTACTTTTCTTTTGTACTTTTAAATTTTGTGTTTATTTTCAATACGAAAAATTAGAAATTATATTTACTGGTTTATTTTCGTTTATTGAGATTCGATACGCTTTGAATCCATCGTTCTTTAATTTAACGTCGAGCAAGTACGGTGGACAGGATCAGTATGTCAGTTGGCGGGCAGGAAAGCGGGCCTTCTAGTTATCGAAGCTGTTTCCTCGAAGGGGACACCGAGTCAAGCGCGTTTCCTTAATCCCTTCTGCTCGTGGCTTATCGGTCGACAGATCGTGATCGTCCAGTGCGACTGGCTGACACCGTGAAACATCGAGATTTAATTAGTCTAGAATCGCGCCACACGACGTCGTCGCGTGTGTCCCTCTGTATACGTGTCTCGACTTTTTACGGTTGTCACTGGTCACAGGTCAGCGGTCACAGGTTTGAAAAATATGGTGTTGAATCATAGGTGAGCGCTCGCCGAGATCGCTTCGATGATAAGAAACTAGAAAGTCTGGGAGAACGAACGTGGCTTCGATTAAATTTAGGATTCGATCAGTTCACAGAAATTGATACTTATCGTCACCGTGTTAGGACATGATCTTCGGTTGTACTATTTGACAGAGGCTATTAGCGTTTGAAAAGAAGAGATTTTGACAAGTCTCATTGATTTTTCAAAGGAATTCCATAGTTCCGTAAAGAACATTCGATTTTCGGTGGATGTAGCAGCTTGTAGATCCTAGTTCAGATAACGAACATAGACGACGAATGCGAGAATCTTTATCGTCGCTTTGATTAATCCCTTCTACTCGCGTGTCTAAACTCTTGAATTATTTATAAACATCCCCCTTGACTTTGCCACGGTGAAGCCACTGACAGAACGTTCGTCATAAACGTCAGACGCAGGAGAGTCGCGGAGTTAAATTCGCGAACGCTTCGGTTATCGTTGGAACCCATCCGCCAGTTCTCCGGGACTTGATCGTAATTTATTATCGCGTTGCTGAGGTGAAATTAGCCTCCAACGAATTAAAGCGCACGGTTATAATACTTGCTACAAGACCGTACGCCGGAACAATAATGCCTCCTCCGATATTTTCTTTTTCTCGTGGGATGCGTGCGTGCACACTCTGGCGCGCGCGTCCTGGTACTCGCTCATTAAAGAATTAAGTGAAATCTTCGATGGATAAATTAACGATAAAAGATCTCCGGCCGCCGATCTTTCGTGCGTTACCTGTCTCGTTCCATCTTCTTTTCCCTCTCTTGCTCGGTTTCCAGTGGAAGGCCAAGGCTGTTTCGCGAGCTGGTGATGTTTTCAGCGTCGATGTGGGAGCGTCGAGTTTGGAGGGAGGGACCTCACCACTGGTCTGACCCTCTAATTATATGGTACATCGTGTACCGAGTGAACGCAGGTCGAGAGGTCACGGTTGCGAGAGGCACAAAGCATGCCACACGGGAGATATATCGAAAAATTCGCCAGGCCAGGGCAGCCATATTGGCTTTGGTTCAGGTTTTCGCGGCGGGTAGCCGACCTACGAAATTTACCGACCGTCCGATAATAATTATTCGCGCTTCGTGGACTCGTGGAGACTCTGCTGTCTGCGTGCATCGAGTCCAATGTTGGATGGCGATGGTTCGTCGTTTTCTTCGACTTGGTTCCTCGGAGTGAAGACGGGATGCGTGGTCGTAAGAGACGGATTGGACCTCTTCTCTCACGCGACACGGGTTCGCATCGAGTCTCCGATCCAAAAATGGAAGAGGGAGCTTGATGATCTCTCCTTCTACGGCTGATGTTCATTTTTTCTCCGAGTCCATTTCTCAAATTTACGTTTGATATATGAAATCCGGCTAAAAGTCCGAATAATAATAGTAGCAGAGCTAGAAACAAACTGATGCCAAGTTGCGGGCAATAATTTTCGCATAACGAAACTGTACGAGGTCCGTGTCTGGATCTTTCGCAAAAATTAGATCCAGCATGCGTAGTTTTGTCGCAAATTTACGTGCGTTTTTTAAATCCTCCAGATGTTGGTCAGTCGGAGCGCGTTTGCGTTCTCTACGTAAAATATGATCGCGGGAACGTGGCTCGTTGCGCGATTTTTCGCTGGATCCAACCTCGATCCGTCCGGTATTCATTTCCGTGGACAGTGCTATCGATCTCGACTGCGGTTCTATCGAGGGACGCGCGATTCCGCGGCTTAAAATATTTTCTGGCCGATTGGGCTTCGGGGATTTTTCAGGCATCGATGGAAAGTCTCCTGTCTGGTCAGCGGTTTTCTATTTTTTAACGGTCCGCTGGCCACGGTGACACCTGTTGCGGAGAATGGCCGTTCATCCGGGCCGTAGACGAAATCTCAATCGACGTGTCATCTTATACGAACATCCTGCACAGAGTCCTCGTACGAGGCTCATCTCACGGCTCGTTGCCCGTTGTCTGACAATCATCGAGCTAACTTACGTCGTTGGGCTATTAACTTTTCCTCCATTCTTTCCACTGTTTCTACGAGGGATTCTAGAATCCTAGGAAATATTATTTTACGATACTTTTCGTCCATTAACTTCTCTTGCGTTGTATGCGATTTCAGAAAATGAACGTTTCACCTAATCTTTTCCTTCTTCCTTTTCCACGAAGCATTCTAGAATCATCAAGGATTTTCACTTCTTCCTTGATTCTCTGTTTCACAAATTACATCCATAGAATTATTCTTCTTCGTCTGCAGACTGAACATCTTCCATCTCCATTCATTACACGGGATTACGCGTTTCTCTTGGCAACGAAACGGGCAGAACAAAACAGCGAATGCATTTCGCGCGACGAATACACGCGTTTATTAACGCAAAGACGTCTCTAAGAGCTCGTGCTCGTGTCGTTCAAGCGAGTAGAGGGACAAAGCGAGAAGCTGGCAGTGCCGACACCGTTCGACATCGAAAATTAAAGAACGTCTCCGCTTGGCTTGAGAGCGTAGCCTCGTTTACGCACGTTTGAATCGCGCGTACTTAATGAAAGAGGGCTAGCGCTAAGGGTTGGTGGATGTGGGGGTGGCACGGGGTAAAAAGCTCTCGAACGAGACGCTGCGTTCTCGCCGAATAAAGCTCGCCTGGCGAGCACGTCGGGAACAGGGTGGCCTTTGAAATATTCCAAGTGCGCCGCGGCTTATTTATTTCCGCGTTTTCTCGAGACGTCACCGCGCGTCGCTGTTACAGCAGGGCTAGCCACCGAGCTTTTCTCCCTCTCTTTTACGCGTTTTTCCCTCTTTGGCCTCGTCGACGTTTTCCGCGAGCAGACTTAGCAAGACTGGAATTTTAATTAAGCTTTTTTGCCATCCGTTGAATCCCTGTTCCGGCAAGGCAGCTCCAGAGGTCCCGTGGCCGCGGAAGAGATGCACGTTCGCGATCTAACGGGTGTCCTTGGACTGGTGTGTGCGCCAGACGGCGGCGCCAAGATTCTTCGAAGGGCAGCCGTGTCGCGGCGATGACCCCGCGAACGGAATACAAATTGCTCGTCGCCTGTAAGCTTTTAATCCCACGGACTATTGGCTCGACTAATCGAGCCGCCCACTCCACCCATGTCCGTGAGATTCTTTCGTTGGGAACTGGGCCGATCCTAAGGCTACGAGCGTCAGGAACCGAATGAGAATTCGTTTGATATCGCCGCTTCTTCTTACAACCGGACGTTCAATGGAATCGAAATTTCGAGAAATTCGATTCTTTGAAATATCTAACGCAGAATATTCAAAAGAGTGCAATGTACAATCTTTAAAAATTTCTTTTGCCAGATAGAGTAAGTTTAACATGTTTTTTATCGTGACCTTCAGTCTAATTTTCACTCACACATTTCGTCACTTCTTTACTATATCTTTATTTTCAACGTTATTTTTGGTTTCGAGATAATAGTTGATAGTACAGTGATTTATGAACACGTTGAATACTACATAACGCATATTTGTACGTGACATCTTTCTTCGTCTATATAGACAAAGCTTGGTAAATAATTCAGTAGAATTTTCTACAGTACAATATAGCATAAGAATAAACAAGTATCACGTATACCGTGTACAATGTGTTACGCACAAGACTTGTTAAAATTCAAAATAGAAATAATTTAGAGTTAACAGGACTATTTTCTTCGTGTATTTCTCATGTACGATGCCAAAGTGCGTTTCTCACGGTACCAAGCTCTGTTTCTCTGGTTCCAGTCGAGGCGTTTCGAAAACCTTTCCGTGACCTACACTGCCGCTGACCGCCTGGGGGATGCTAAGTAATAGCAGCGTAACATCAGCACGTCATCATCGACGCCGAGTGTGTACAACACACGACCCGGCACTTTGCTGCCCGCCTCACGCACCGATCCTTTCCTCCCTCTTCCAAACTTCCTCTTTTTTCTCTTCTTTTGCTTGATTATATACGTACACAGCTACATTTTGTTCCGTGGCCTCTCACGTTGAGCGTGTACGGGCCAAGACCTGCGTTTTGCCTCGTTTCGACCAACAGCTGTGTGAGTTCAAGCATCTTTTCAAATATTGGAAACATTAGCCTTTCAAATATCGCTGAAACCATGGACGGAATCTTTAAAAATTCGTCGAATCTTCGAAAATCTGTAAAATCTTTCGAAACCCTGAAAACTCGCTGAAATTAAAAATAAAAATGTTCGATGATAGAAATATGTGCCATGTCAGATTGTTCAATAAATTTGGGTATCGTTTTAATTTAATAGGTTTATAAACGTGGGAAAACGGCAGCCGGGGCGAGATAACGTTTTATTCCATCTAGGACTTTCCCTTCTTTCGGTATCACCGTTACGAAATTGCCAGGCCGTGGCTGGTTCGCGTAACGAGTTCACTAAGTGGAAGTTTTTAATGCGTGCCCGCGAGTGAACGCGAGTAAAATTGCTCTGGCCATCAGGGGCTCGCGAACAGAACCGGTGACGCTAAAAGTAGACCGGCGAAATTGATTTCTGCTCGTTCGACGCGTTATCGAGCTGATTAAGGTGCATCAGCGATTCTGTATAATTTACGAGGGGCCGATGGTCGCCGCGGGAAAATTGATTGATGAGTTTCGCGCGTTACATTCGACTACCTTCGAAAATTCCACGGTGTCCGGCATCGATTCGCCAACGTTTAAAAGTAAAATATACATTACACTGTAAATATATCAAGAAACTAATCGGTTGCAGAAAATTCATTTGTTTCCGTGTTGGATTCAATCCAGGCTAACGATAAATAATTTAAATGATGAAAATGTACAATGTATAATCCCTGTTTATAAATATTAGCGTGTTATGAAAAAATTAGATAAATCAGAATGATTAATAGGGATTTAGTACAATTGTCGAGAATTATTATTTCATTTGAAACTTTATACTATAAAGAAATCATACTGTGTTTAGTACTGGGATCTTAATCTCATCAATTATGTATTTAATTGAAGTTTTAATTAATCTCTGTGTTCGTATTACTACTTTTCTCATCGTGTCTACTGTTACATGGTTCATGAATATTATAACTAAACTTGAATTTTAACCTAAACTTGAATTTGAAATTTAATAATTTAAAAATTATCGTTCTAATTTTCCTCAACAAGATTTAGTTTGAAACATCTATAGAACCATCCAGCAATTACTAATTTATTATTCCGTAATTCTCGCGGACAGTTTCTCTCAAACTTTTATTATGTATTTTATATCCTTACTTTCCATGAATTCAAAATTCTCATTGGTAATCCCCTTTTTTAATTTACTTCGATTATCCTAATATTTATGAACGATGTTGAATACCCACGTGACAGGGTAATTTATACGCTCTCCAATATTATGTAATCCGGAAGTACGTGGTTGTGCTCGACATCCAACACGCATTTGGGATTTGCGCGCGTATGGCGCGGAAAAATCCGTTTTCGGATGGAGGGTTAAAATTACAATTCCATTCGATCCGGTTGGATAAGAGGTCGACGATGAGGATGAACATGAGCGTCTGGTCGAAAGAGGAACGTAATCGGGTAAATCCGATCGAATGGCCCTGGTAACACGATCTACACGTGCGATAAGTACTTTATAATCACCCTGTGTACTCGGTAGGCGGCAGGGACGTAGGGTTGGCTGCATTCCTATACTCCCAGAGGGAGAAAACGCAACGCGAGGGAGGTTAAGATGATAGACGAGCCGATACGTTCCCACGCGGTCCCGCGAAGATGTCTGAAACTCGTGTTGCCTCTATCTCTCGTTCGCCTGTTTCTTTTCTTCCTTAGTACCGGTGTAGTGGGCGGTTATAAGGCCCCGAGGGGCCAACTGGGGCCCTAATCACAGGCTCGCCCTCGCTCGTACGCAGAACGTATGCGTTCGCGTTTCTTAAACGCGCTATACGAATGGTCTCTCCGGTTAAAAGCTGGAGTGTAACGCGAACGTTCTTAAATACACGCTGTTAACTCTCCCCCATCCACGGGTTGGTTCCCACCCTTCCGCCAACACTACGATGCCTGTTTCGTTTTCTCTTCCTCTTCTCTTCAACCATCTTTTACCACTTTTAGACACGAGAGAATACCTCTCTCTCGTTTCCCTTTGTTTCGCTATCTTAATCCCTTCTCCTTCTCCGCCAACCACATCGTCCCGTTCTTCTCGTTGTTTCGTCCTCGCAGGTAGTTATTTATGCTCTCTCGTATCGCTCGTTTTTCCTGCCACTTTCCACGACGATGTCCATTCTCCTCCCTCTGTCTCCCGTTTCTTTTCACCTTCCGGTTTTTTTACCATTCCCCAGACTACACGTCAGATTATTCCGTTATTCTTACACAAGTTGTTGGCTTTTTCTTTCTCGCTTCTTTATCGGAAGGATCTACTCGAAAATATCCTTCGCCCTCCTTAATTTCCGTAGCTTTCGGGCTTTACACGTTGTTCTACATGCTCATTTTCTCCCGTCCCTCCGCCGCTTCGTTTTCTTCTCTTCTCTGTGTGCATCTATCTCTCCCACGACTCGCAGACACGAGGGTGCAGAGCAGGATGCATGGTGTCCGCGTTGCATATTATATGCCCGGACCGGCGCGATACACGCGCGGTTTGCACGCACACTCAGACACACGCTGAACAGCTTACACGGCCGACGAAATAAAATTATCGCGAGCGCTTTACGTTCTAAGGTAAATCTCCGGGAGAGGGGGCGAGCGGTTAAACTAACTTTCGCGTGGCCAGCGCTTTCGTTCGCTCTTTACTGCCGCGCCGGTATCGATTTACGAGAATCGAGACCTTGCCTCGCCTTCAGCGCTAAAGTTGCCGTTTAAAATTAGGACCGGATATTGGTATTTGCAAATTTTCGCAATAATAGAGAGTAGTTTTTATCTTTGACTTTTATTCACTCTAATATTGGATCTAATATTGGCTTTTTCGGGTATTAGGTTCGCTACATTTCTATTTATTCTAAATGTATCAAAGCACTTGTATAACGCTGATAGTTTATTAAATTTCAGAATTAATTTGTCTTTTGAGGATAAAGGAAAATGACAGTGGAGAACAAAGAGGCCTTTATCTATCTTCGATTTTTTTACGTTTATTACATATATGTTAATTAATCACATTCAAGTATATTACATTTCTTACAGAATTTGATACTATGAGAACGAAATGTAGAATCCGATGAAACATTAAACTTCATTGTATGTAGAGATACTTTTTGTAGCCACGGAAAGAGCGGTATTTCCGAAAATTTTCTGATAGATGTTGAAATTTTATCTCTGTTTTATTTTTCCCAAAATTTTCTGATAGTCGTTGAGATCTTATCTCTGTTTTATCTTTCGAGGCGTGTCGACACGTGAAAAATTTGGAGAATTTCGCGGCGCACTACTGCCAGAGAGAATCCTTTTGATTCGCAATAATCGCAAGGCAGGGAAAATATGGATCACGAGGGAAGTATAACTAGCTGCTAGTCGATCTTGGCTCTCGTCGCCCGCGGGACTTGTAAGGCAAAGGACGAAATTTATCTCGCACTAATACGCTTTAAACTCATTGGACGTAAATTTATCAGGCGGCCGTGAGGTTCCCGCGCTGTCGCCCCGGGCTCTGCTTTTCGACGTGGAGGAGAGGCGAGGTCAGAGACTCGGATGTACGAACGGAAGAGCAGCGAGCACAACACGAGCACAAGATGTGCCTCGATCGTTAACAGTTCGAAGTTATTTTTGCAATTGTTAAAAGGGAAAAATAAGATTTGTCGATCTTTTCTTAAATTTTTTATTAAATCATCTTTTCTTCTTTCTTAATCTCTTCTAATCTCGATCTTTTCTTAAATTTTTTTAGAAGTACAAATTGCTAAGTATTATTCAAATTCACAAGAAGAGTTGAAAGTTATGTCTTCGAATATTAAAACATTGTACTATACGCGTACACGTAAGTAAAAACACTTGTAGCATATTTCTTCCATATAAATCTGAGACTTACGTGTCATCCTGTATTTGCCTGGTTTTGGAAAAAGCAAGACGTTTGTACCATTTTCCGCTGGTCCCTTCATGTTCTAGGAAATTCATTGAATTATGATGATATTTTTCACACTTGTTATCTATGCATACACGAATTCTATGTACGAGATTTTTGCTGTTTCACAACGCACGATAATTTACCAAAGTAATTTACCAAACGAAAAATCGATCCCGTGGCCGTGGTCGGGTCTTCTCGGACGATCTACGACGATTCGGTCGATTGGCCGGTTAGATTTCGTGGGAGATAGGCAAAGGAAGGCATCGATTCGATGAAACGAACGGTTTCCTGGTGTCGGAGATTCCAATCTCAATCTTTATTCGTGTATTGAACTACCGGTGGTCCCCGGATCGTCGAGTGGATCCACGAATACTGTAATTCACCGTGGGTGGCACGTGTCGAGTCACCGTACCTTCCCTCTTATTCATCGCGATGTTTATGCATCGCGGTTTAAAGCGACGTCCACACGGCGATCGAACGTATCACGGCTCCTATGGGACTTTCTGATGAATGTTTTCCGCACGATAACGAACCACAGCTCCTGGATTAACATCGAGGTAACGGTATTTCCCTACATGACGATTGAGACGATCAGGCAATCGAGAGTGGCATTTAGTACGCCTAATTGGACGTTATCGATGATCTTTGAATAATAGAAAAGGAATGATTTGTACGAAACGATAGGCTACTAAATCAGCCTGTAATTTTCAGGTCGGTGGTTAATAAATAAATTAGAGATGAAATATTTTGCGTTACTTTCCTAATGCAGGGCGACACGAAAGTAGCTCGATTCGTTGAACGTTAAGAAATTATAAACTGGACGGTTTAAAATTAATTTTTGTGTTGGAAAATATTACTGGGAATAATAAAATAATAATTTGTTTAGAATTATCTTTTCTAGCAAATATTTTTAATTTTAAATCGACTTACTTTAATGTTGCTATACGGTAAAAAGGTAATGTAGAACTTTCAGTGACATATCCCTGTTATTGTGTACGATTCTTAAGATATCGAAGAAGATTCCATAAACGACAATAATGTGTGTTGACGATTAAGCAGGATTAACCAAGGGCTACGGCGTGTTCGCGTGTTGTAGGACCGTCAACGCTACCGATCGGCTTGTCGCGAGACTTTTTCAGTCGAATCGACGGCGTGTTTTCGTTAATTAATGTTCTAGGTTCGTCTTACATTCTCTCTGTATGGCGATGTTGGCTAATCTTTCTTGGAAACGACGAAACAAGTTTGGCGAACTTACCTTTCGCGCAAGCTCATCATCGTTGGCAGAATCCACCGAGTTAACTAAACAAGATCATAAAACAAGAAAAAAAATGCTTTATCGATGAGCGTCCTTTTAAATGTACAAAAAGGGTTTAACAGTTGCGACGAAATTGAACGTGAAAGGAATATTGCGCGGCGTGTAAAAACTGAGCAAATGCTGGAAAATACGTCAACGTGTCGGGGTTGAATGAAAACGTGTATTGTTACTGTAACGGTGGTAACGGGACCGTTAATATGTTTATTGTTGGCCAACCCTCTAAAATGGAAATGGTCGCGCTATTAAATCGTACTGCTGTCTCCCATAATCCCATGAATATCCGCTATAACTCTTAGCATACCGTTGTTTTATTCGTGTCTCATAAACGAGGAAATGTATCAATTTCCACGCTGGGAATTCAAAGTTCTATTATTAACCGAAACGACACTTTTTATCGTTGCACCGATGAAAACAAAAAAAGCTTTCAGCAGCTGGGAAAAAGAGGCGCGTATCCGAGTCGGAATGTCATCCAATCAAAATTTGTAGCATTTTTTAAATTGAATCGCGTAGAATTCAAATTGGTGATAACTAAAGAAACGAAAACATAAAAGAGATTCGTTTACCTCGCTAAACACTCTAACGAATATTTTAAATGTTTAATACATTTCTGCATACTACGTACATTCTGTGCATTCCCAAATTTGTATATATCAAAAATTCATAAACACTCACAGTTTAGTTATTACAAACGATGATTTCTTGTAACTAAAAAAAAAAAAAGGACAAAGGGTCGATAGACACAGAGAAACATGAGATTCTGATGTTAAACCTGTGGCTCACAAGCGACGTCCTTCCTTTTCCAGGGCACCCAGAGGACCTGTCGTCTCGTCTGGAAGAACGATGGCGCGGAAGTGTGTGAAACGTAAGCGATCTCCCTGTACCGTGGAAACACCGTTGGAAAGTCGGTTCTGGACGCGATCAACAGCGAAAGCATGGAACAGAGCGGGCAAAGCTGAGACGCAAAATGTCGAATCGGGTGAAAGCCGAGTATCAACGCTTGCGACGTGATCCGGATCGATGCCGATCTACCGGTGTGTGGACGATCGATTTCACGGAGATTACGAAACGGATGTGTTCGAATTCGAGCCACGTACCACGCTGAGTCGAACAACTCCTGGAGGAAATCTTTGAGGCTTGACTATCATCCAAGAGGGAAGGTGTGGATGCTTTCGTAGCCAATAAACCGATTCGCCGGGTGTTCGATTCAATTAGCGACCTGGGAGAAATCGAGAACGAAGGCGCCGTTGAAGCCACCTTCCTTGCCAAGTGGAAAAAAATATCTGCCAAGCAATATGCCTGCAACAACAGTGGTACGCGTGAAAGAGGTCGCGCTTCGGGCGACCGACTGCTTCCGCGATGAAATCCTATTAATCGAGATGAAATCTCATTAAGGCCGTGTCGCCCCTCTGCTCTAGGGGTGAGATCGACGAAGCAGGCCGTCACTCGCGCCGCGGAAAATTAACTGTTGGGCCGCGAACATCGCAAGAAAAGCGGCCAAGAAAGACGGAGGGAATAAAAGAAAAAGAAGCAGCTTTTGCGTGAAGCAACTTGAGACTCGTTTCCTGGCCAATTAGAAACGGTTTTCTGAGGCAAAGGGCCGGGATTAATATGTGCTTTGGACGAGTGCCGCGAGCTGGAAGTTGCCAGAGCGGCGTGAACACCGACGACAGCTGTCGAAAGGAAGACGAGGGGATCGTCGAGCGGTGCTGGTGGTCCTGGAGATCCTATCCCGCGGGAATGGGGATGCTCTTGCCCGACGAGACTTACGAGGAGCGTTCCTCGTCATCGAGACGAAGCTCCTGCCCGAATGTTCTCGCGGACATCGACGAGGTCGAGGCGGCCAAGGCTTTGGCCGCATTCAGAAAGTGCGACGAGTTCCTCAAGAGGCATGGGATCAGGCCGGAGTTCTTCTGCAGGCACAGGGAACGTCTTGCGTTACAGACTTGGCTGTTACAGAGGTCTAAGCTGTCTTCTGGTGAGTCTTAATATAGTTGTTGTTTCTTACAGAAATGTCGGAGAGGACATTGTATAGGATGATACGCAAGTCCTGATTTCAACGCTTGAAATAAAATTATTAGAAATAGTGGGATAGATAAATAAACTGTTAAATTGACACACGTGAAATGTGTCAAAAAGCAAATTAATTTTTTTAAAATTCGATGCAATTTTTAAATCAGTTTCATCGATCAGTTTTGTTATTTCAAATTTATAAGGATTGTTAATTCTAAAATTAAGAAATTCTTAAAATTGTTATCGTATCATCGCACAATCACGAGAAAAATCAACTAGTAGATAGTTCTATCGCCGTGGAACATAGGAATTGCAAGCGAACAGAGTATAGGGACGATAAATCGAGTTCCATAACGTTGATCAAACTTGGTTTCATTTTATGGGACTTTATGGGATAGACATCACGATGCACCTGGCTGGCGCGAAGGCTCCGCGTTGCGGGTAATAGATTTACGTAGGAGGAACGAACAATCGCGGATGACAATTTACGGGGAACAGCGAGCGGATCGTTTCAAGCTGTTCCATGCATCGAAAATAGAAACGGTTCAATTGACCGGGATCGGGACGGGACCAGTTAAATCGACGTTTCTCGTTACTTTCACCGACTGTTATTTTGTTGCGGCGGTTTTTTCGCACAATGAAACGCATCGTTCTGGTAATTGGATATCTCTTTCTTAAAATTTATGCTTTTTCACCGACGTGAATCGTGATCGCTTAGATTTATACCTGTCCGAACCGAATTCTTTAACAGATATTCTTTGCTCCTAAACTAAAACTTGTAATTACACCTTGAGTTATTTACAATCTAAAAAAAAAGTCTGTTTAACATTGAGTAATCGTGTGGAAATACCAGTATGATATACAAGGTGTCCTAGTAGTTTCTTTCTGGCAAACTTAGAGTTTCGTTAAGAGGTCATAATAAAAATACGAAATATTGGTTTCCTGTAGCTCTTGGTCCCATGTCAGAGATCGAGAAACTTTCACAGAAAAATATTGGTACACGTGGTGAACTGATTTGAGTAATTGATTGATTAAGATGGAATAGAATGAAAATCGCTTTTCTGAAGTAATGAATTTAATTTCTTCGTGCTGTCAGCTAAAACTAGAGAAACTAAAATACCTTGTGTATATTTTATATATCTATTTTTCTCTCGTACCTCATGGAAAAGAGCTCAACCTACTGATAGTCGATTAACAGCTAATCGAGTGTGGATGATCGCCAAAGTTGCCTGAAACTGTCGGTCGATTTTTGCATTGGCTAAGTGATTCGATCGATAAATAGGGGCCAACGGCATATGGAGCCTCTCTTTGATGTTAATTTCGATTTCGACGGCGGCCGGGTGCCGGCGATAATTTTGTTAGCCGGGCGTACTTAACGATCGCGGGCCCGTGAAACGCGGAAATATCGCAGTTCGTGCCGTGACCGCCGCGAGACTACCGGAGGGCATTAATTTTTGTTTTTAACGAGCTTTGCGTATTTATGCAACGGGCCGCATTAGCACAATTGATTTAATGCTGCGCATTAATCTAGCCCTGTTCAGGCTCGTGTAAATTATGATTGGAAAAGTTAATTTGTTCCCCTTCTGTTGTCGTCGACTCGGAAACTATTCTTCATTGATCAGATTTTATAGCAATTTTCATCCTACTTTCACTTCATTGTTTGTCGCGTTTTATTGTGCTTCCTTTGTTCCATTGTTTGTAGTGATTAACACATTAAGAATCGACGTGGTATTTTACTCAACATTTCATTTCCAATTGTCCTTCTCGCTTTTAATGTACGTTATTGAATTCTGTCTCTAATATCGTATTTATAAAAGGCAGTTGAAAGGATTCGTTTGATATTTCTTCCTTCATATTGATCAGACAATCTTGCGAAGAAGATTTCAATGTGGCCGTTGAAATCCTGGATAAAATTAAATTTTCATGTAAACATCTGTAATCGATTCAAAATACTAATATATAATCGCGAAACTGTGGAAACCTAAAACAAAATCATCTGAACAAATATGGAGTTTATGTATCTCACTCTTAGAAGAAAATTTTATCATTTATCCACCTCCTCAATTAGTATTATTATCTTACTATTTGGGTTGGGCGTGACCGAGAAACAATTTTCATTTGGTCTCGTAATAGCAAGGTTTTTAAGTATCTACTATCCTTTACAGGGTAAGAATGTTTATGGAGATAAAGTATGCGGCGAGGAAAGAATGTAATTAAACCATAAAGAGCGCCAGTTGCGTTCTTACGGTTTCGCGTTTTTACGCGCAAAATTTAATGCGAATGGATTACGCGCAAACGCGAGCAACGTCTGCACGTTACGAAAACGTAACCGCTTCCGGTTATCTCAAGAAGTGAGCTGTTGCCTGTTTAGAAACAACCTCTGGAAACTTTTACACGGTAATAAATATTGCTGTTACACTGAGTTTTCCGCGTAATTCGAAAAGCTTCCGCAACTCGAAATTGGAATTAAGTCGTTCCCGAAGACTACTATATTCGATTTTTCTTCCTCCCTCAAAATTGTAACGTAAACCTTTCCCTTCTGTCATCTTTCTAGCCAGTCTAAATAACGTATTCATCAGAAGTTTCGAAGCTTTCTATATCTCCCAACGATTATCTCTCGTAGAATCGCTTCATCATGCAAATAAGTGTTTAGCCCGTCGACAATAATTGACAACGCAATTCCCATGTGGCATAATGTTTCGAAATCGGATCGATCAGCGTAAATACGATGTGTTTGTTCGTTCTCTATGTCTGAACGCGACAAATTATGGAACTCAGCACCTCGAGCCATTACACCTTGTATTTCGAGCAAGCGTTAGTTTAAGAGGCGATGTTACATCATCATCGCGACGCCAGTTAATGTATCAAAGAGCTAGTTGAACGCGGTAACATTCCCGGTAATCTTGTCTGACGCCTAGAACGAATACTCAGAGTGAATACAGAAAGTTCCGTGCCGGATCTGGTGTCATTAAAATGCCTCCTTTCTGGCGAACTGCGTATTAACAACTTTCATGTCATACGTACTTATTGTTGGTCGTACATGTTAAATTTACTATTCACCCTGTTCTGAGCATAAGTAGTTCTGTTATGATGTATTATTATCGTTTGGTTTGAAGTTGATTAATTTGAAAATGGGGTCAAACGAACCGAGAACGTAAACACAGAATATAACAATCTCCTATCATCATAAGTCACTTTTGTTATCTTATGTTCCGCTTTCGATATTGTTTCGTAACGGAACTAACACAGTGCTATCTGAGAGTCTTGGACCACTTACGTTTAATCTAATTTACGTTTAAATTAAATTTATGTGTTAATTTATATGTTGTATATTAATTTATATGTTGTAATTTATATGTTCTTTTTTTACCTATATCACTGCATAGTGTATCGCTATAAATTTGAAGGAAAATTCAATTTTCGCGTAGCCTCTTTATCTCTTAATAACAGCATCTGGACTTTTCATGCAAAGCTTTCCTATAATTATACCGTTCTTTTATTATTTCCTCTAATTTTTTAATAATTTCTACGTGCCATGTAAGAAGATTCATCTATCTCTCGGTCCGTTTTTTCTTCGAGTTCTATCCGAATAATTTCAAGCGCGTATACTGTACCTGCATTACCCTCTTAGCTAAAGGAAGAAATCAATGAGGTAGATAGAGGAGATTCTTCGTTCTGATTCGAAATCTCATTATCGTTGCGCCAAGTTCTCTCGGATGCTCTCTAAGATAGCTAGCCAGGTGCGTAGATCAAGAGATAAGTTTTCTTCCCTTTAATCACGGACAAGGTAAACTTTTCTTTTCAACCAGTCAGTCGAAAACAGAAGGTCCCGCCGTTCTTTAACCGTGCAAGAGTAACTGGCGGCGTGTTCTCAAGGAGCTGCAACTTTTCAAAAGTTTCTTAACGATCAAATCATCGGGTATCAGGGTTCGCTCATCTTCCGCGTGCATTCGAATTCTCCAGCGGAAGTCCGTCGTTCCACCCTCGAACCATTCAAAGATCTTTTGCTCTCCCTTTCGCGAGACAACATCCTCAACGTTTAATTAAATATTCATTCCTCGAGACTCGGTAGTATCTGCTCGAAAAATCAGCCCCTTTGTCTATAGTCGAATTATCTAACTGTGTAGAAAGCAATAGTCCGCTAGAGTTTGAGCTCGTGTCCTTCATTTCGATTCTCGTGTCTTTATATCTTTGCTAAATTGCTGAATATTAAATAATTTTTTGGAAATTGTCGGAATCAGAGGGCTAATGAACTTTCTATAATTTCTAACTGGCGGACTCGAGATAAACTTCCCTTTCAGTTGTTCTAGGGTTAATTCTCAAAAGCAGGACGCTAGATTAATTTTGATTCAGATATTTCAAGTTTATCTTTCCTAAGCCTCATCGATAAAAGATCTAATTTTATTATTATATTGAGATATGAAAAGTATATTAATTCGGTTCTGTGCCTTGTTACTATAAATGTTCAACGCTTTTGACAGAGGTGAGCCACCATCCTCCGGGCAAGGGTTGATACGATTCGATTGTGTTATATGCTATCCACCAATTCCTCGCCGGATTGGAAAGAAAATGAAACCTGCCGATTACCACAACGTGGAATACGCAATTACGAGTAAATTCCGTGGTGACGTTCGGTTGTTTTCCAGATCAGAAAATAAAGGCTGCGTAATTACGGGGATGGCATTACACCGTGTTTTACAATCAACGTAATCACAACTCGCTCGTAGCCAAAAACGATCGAACAATTACCGTTCGCGTATCGGAGTCCTCGTTTTATCATATTAATCGTCGAAGCACGTTTCATGAAAATGCTTTCTAGTCGTGTATTATTTTCCAATCTCGCGACGTTTGTTTATTACTCACCCCCCCTCTTGAAAACCGAATAGCGAATCATTTGCCATTCCCTTTTCGTTTCTAAAATAGACAACGCTTCCGTCTCGCCCTTAACTTTCTTCATGCAACTTGTTCCATTTGTCGCCGTTGTCGTATCGCGTCAGCAAGTCACGCGGACAGAATCACGCCAGTGCACTGGCACTCTGGTGATAAAAGAACGGGCGGATATAACCTGTAAACGGAGGAACATGGTGCAGACAAAAAAAAAAATTTGATAAAGCACCGGCAATTTTATACAGCGGCCCCCATTGAATATTCCGCGCGCGACGCGCTCGAAACATTTCGAGTTTATCGGTTTATGCCGCGAAATTGATCGGGTCACCGTGAAGATTTACGTTGTTCGCTAATTCCGCTGCGGTGATCGATTCGACGCGATTTCCGGCCGAGGAACGTTGAGGAATAGCTGGCGGTAATATGATTATTTCCATAGGATTTTTAACACTTTTAACTGGGTCGCTTTTTAACCAGGCTCTGTTAGACGTCACGGAATTAAAAATTAATAAAGATAAATGAACACCTGGCTAGATTGCTTTTAATCCTAAACTAGCGAGGGTAAATATAATTTATCTCTCCTACATTTTTATAATATTCCACGATATCATTGTTGGTACTTTTATCAAAATTGCATCGCGTTTGAGATTAATCGTCTCGATTCGACAGATCAGATGCTAAGCTTCTCGATGTATTACTAAACGAAGTTTTCGGTTCGTGTGAGATAGCCCGATGGTAGAACGAACGTCACTCTGGACGGACAGGCTAATTGGAGAATTCAACGGAACGATCAGCAATCAAAGACAGTAACGCGAAATCGTGGGCCGTGAAACGGTCACGTAAACTTATGTTCACCTGGTGTCAGTCGTGGATTCACGTAATTAGCGTGCTCGCTGGTAATGAAACCCCCATTATGGGCTGGGCCGTCGGTTAATTAGGTTGCACGTTGATTTATTGCGATCGTGAGGTGTTCGGATGATAGAGGCGCGTGGTTGCATCCTACGCGTCGCTTCCTTCCATTGAAATATAAGGGAAAACACAAAAGAGTCGTTTGTCTCGTAATTGAAAGCGTTGCGATGACGGTGCCTCGTTTGGTGTTCTTCGTTGGTGAACAAGAGGGTAATAAGTTGCAGTTACGCAATGGCAGATGAGTATTAAGATTGATTTCTCAAGTAGAAATAGGATCCGTTGGAGGATCCTATTCTATAAGTAGAACAGTGCAGGCCGTCGCCGGTTAATGAGTATCTTGACAAGTTAAAAGTATTTTTAACAAGTTTCCGCGATGAGGGTCGAGTGTACTCCAACGAAATTAAAAGTAATCATTTCGAAAATATTTATCGAGAAAACACTCGAACTGTGCTTCGTTTGACGAAATAAGCAGCTACTTCTGAAAATACAGCACCGTGCAAAGTTTTATTAGTGAATCCTTGATTTATGACTTTTTTTTTAGAAATGCTTCGAATATACAGAAAATGAGTTAGAAAATTGCCGAGGAAAAAAATTGCTCGACGAAATTTTTTTTCTTCGAGCTATTTATTAGCTTGTTAAGAAATAACCGATTCTTGGACAATTATTTTTTTAGAAATAACAATGGAATTGAAATAAAACGTCTCACGTTTTTACGTTCTTATATTCCACCGCAACATTTCTATTTGTTAGGTCTAAGACCTTTATACAGTACCGTATGTCTCGTACTACAAAGCGCGATCGATATATCGAATAAAAATGACCGTACCAGAAAAGAGAAGAAATTTTTGGCAGATTGCCACGTCAACGAAAGGAAACATCGTTGACCAGTTGGCTGCACAACAGGTCTTGAATTTACTTAGCCGCGCGATAAATCATAGCGTGCGCTTCTCTCTGTATCGCTGAGGGCTTCTAAGCATCGTTCTCGCGCGCACGCGTTCTCATTCTCAGATTTATTCGGGCAAAGTTATGGACATATTTGTTGTGAAAATTGATATTTCGAGCGCGGCGGCGGGACTGTTTGACGCTGTCTCGCGCGTCGTGTCCACCAACCGAGACGAATAAAATCAATTTCCGGGTCCATTGAGCGTCCGTCATGTCGGTTCTGCGTGCGGAAGGATGCACGTGATCGCCTTTTCCTACGCTTCGCTACGCTTTTATAATAATTTATCGTAGCTTCCGGGCTTCGTCAGGCGTTATGGTTATCGGTATGCAACCATAATGAACACCATGTCCAAGGATTTTTACGTACAATTTTCGAGTTTAATCGGAACTCTTTATGGCGCAAAGGGACGATAAGTCGAGCAACAATCTTTTGCGGTTGCAAATTATTAAATAAACCAACTGTGGTTTTAAGTAATAATATATGTTAAACATGTATTAATTAATAATATATATCATACATGTGGAATATACATATAGTACAATTTGAAATTACGTGTATTAAGCATGTGAATTAAAAATCACGAAATTGTGGAAAAAGATTTCATAATAATATATATTCAAACTCATGTGTAAAGTTTTATAACACAGAAAGAAGTATCGTTTATTAATATACAGCATTATAGGTACCGAGAAATGGATTTATAATCGACATATTAATTCTAATTATTAATGTGTCTACAATATCTATAGTAGCCCCAGTATTAAACCAACTAACCACTCTGAACAATTTCATGCAGGAAATTATCGTGATACATACTAGAACTGATCGTACAATATTGTTAGATTGAGAAACAAGGAACGTATGAAAAACATGATTGTCGGCTTAATCCGATATTAAATTGGAATGCGTCGATTCAAGGCGTTTATCCTGCTCAACGAAGTATGTGTTCTGCCTGCGACCACGCGAAATAGGGATTAGTCGGTCGAGTCGTGAATTATTTTAACGACGCGATATAGGGGATCGGGCAACGGTTCTATTATAGGATTGTCGCAGAGTTGAATGCCGTGGATTTCTCTTTGTCTGGTTTTGGTGTTGCCATTGATTCGTTGAAAAGATAAACCTCGTGAAATCCAAATGGAAGCTTCCTCGTATCGTGCACGAGAATCTCGAGATCCTTTAAAATCCGTCGTTTACCGTGGATCATCGAGCAATTTCTCAACAAAAGGAACATTTGTTGCGATCGGTGAATACCCATCATAAGGATCGTTGAAACAATTATGACTGCGAGCGTGACGATTTTATGGATGACGTTTATTTCGAGGTTCTCTTAATTATCACGTGGAACCGAAGTTAATCGAAGACAGCCCTGTTAGGTCTATTTTATTTTTGGTCGCCTTTACAATTTCTTTCTCCAATCGATTGATATTGTTGAATTCTGCTTTTTAGCATTGCCATTGCGAAGAGAAATTCCAAAAATTTGCTTAATATTTCTTTTCCCATTACATATTTTTTCTTTCGCTGATATAAATTTTATAATTTCACGAAGTACAAAAAGATTGAAATATCTTTTTCAAGTTATGGAAATTCCTCCACGCGCCTCTGATTTGTGTAGTAAGCTTTTATGAAATATCGTGATACATTTTTTTGAACCTTGTCAGAATAATATGTAGATTATTTTATCTATATTCCCCAGGTATATTGCGTTGTCGTATAATTTCGTTACAGTTAACGAACTCTTTCCTGATTATCGTAGCTATTCCTCGTGTAATTGTGTGAAAAGGGAAAGACCTATTACCTTTGAAAACCAATCGTCGGCCAAAGGTCGTATATTCGAAAATTTTCCACTGACCAAGGAGAGGAATTTGTTCTCGCCGATCGCGAGGCGAAAAGTTGAAATAAAGTGAGAAATTCTCGCGGCAATCGTGTCTCAGGATAATATTGATCGCGGAATACTGGCGCGGCGCTAGGATTAAATATTTGACGACGACTTTCTATCCACGGCCAGATTCTTTATTTGGGCTTCGATAACGGTGTTTGTCCGAGGAACGGGGATTAAAAGTGGCGTCCGTACAAATTGTAATTACACGATTAAATTACTCGTGGTTTCTTTCATTTTTCGTCCCTCTTGAATTTATCGTAAGAATCAAGGGTTGATTTACTTCGAAAACAGACCGACTTCCAAGCAGGAAGTCTGCGATCTGCTTTTTTACAAACTCAAGATGACTTCGCATAGATTATGTCGTAGCTATCGCAACCAACCGTATGTTACCCTTTTAACACGTTATGGAGATATCTGGCGTTTTGTATTTCACAGTCAGGGGTTTTTAGATTTTTATCGCTTTTTCATTAATAATCTTGCAATATAATCCACTCCTTTTTGTTTTAACTATTTCTAAAGGCGGTAGCTTTTTCTTAAATATATCATATTTCGATGTTAAATTAAAATCTGCTTTTACTTACTTTTAAACGAAACAACAAGCGATTTCGAAATATTTCATATAACAAAATTACTATCTACCGATCATAATAAATATCGATAATAAAATGGCCACAATGCGTTGAATTTCAATCTGTCAGGATATTATGTCGGTTGCCGTTGTTCCGATGGTTTGGTCGCGAGGGGTTGGTCTTTTCTTCGAAAAAGAGACTTAGACGGACGAGCTCCCCTAGGAAAGAGAGAAAAGAAAGAAGGGCGAGGATGGAAATTTCATCGGGATTTATTAGCCACGGGAAATCGACTGGGGCTCGTAATGACCGAGGCATTACTAATGGAGCGCGAGGGGGGTAAAAAAGGGCGGAACTGGCTGCCAACGTAACAACGCTGATGCAAAAGCGAACAAAATGCCGTCAGGTGTTGCACCCATAAATCACACCGCGTACGTACCACCTTTCTCAGTCTTCGTCGTGACGTGGCGCGGCACATTGCCGCTGTTTCGCGGCGCGTTGCATCGGCCACCGATGAATTCGATAAATAAAACATGCACTGGGAACCGGGTCACCTCGGCTTCGAGCACAGATTTCCGCGCTGATGGTCTTGGTCTTAATTTAACTACGTGGTCTTTTCATACTACAAATTTTATCTTACATCGTGTAACGTCATTCAAAATTTAACAGCTTGTATTCTTTCGCTGATTGAATTTTTTTACCAACATCGACTTCTTTTGACGAGTTATGCATGTATAAAGAAGCTTTAGTTCCTAACGATGTATATTTTATTCTATACACAAAATGTATTCCCCATGAATCAAAATTTACCACGCACCAGTTAACTATTCAAAACGCACCTGTAAAATTCGCTTTTCTACACTTTTGGTAGTGGTTGTCAGTACTTTGAAACATTAAAGAAGTGTACACATTTTCGACCGTAATTCATAATTCTATTAAACTGACCGAAGAAAAGAGAGGACTATTTTATGATGGTGGTATAACGCTTGATATTTTCTTAATTTTTGCAACGTTCCCACTTTATAATATTTTTCAATATTTGAATTGTACTGCTTTCGCGTAATTTTGAGTATTTTTTCACCTGCTATTCTTGTGCAATCGTCTATTTCAAGAGTAGATGTAATTTTGTTTTTATATGGACACGAGGCACGACTTCATTTCCATCGGTGACGTCTCGAAATTGCTGATTTAACGTCGTCTATGAAATACTCGTTCCGCGTTTCGCCAACGGCCGCCTAATGTAAATGTATGATAACCACGATAGAAAGTGTCTCTCACCCTCTAGCTCGTGTTATTCAACGGACCGTCGTGAATAGGAGGCAGACGTTCGTCGCGTAAATAGGTTCGCGCGGTGTAATACGCTCGCGCGTTACATGGGTCACGTTACGTGAAAGAATTTACAGCTGGACGAAAACCAGCGCAAGAACACGTGGAGGGGGGAACCGGAAAATCGATTCGTGTTTCGGCATCGCGAATTTTATTCTACGAGACATCAACATTTTTTTTCCAAGAAAATACTAGATCGTACGTCTGTATTCTTTGATCAAAGTAAATATATTTTCTACTTCTCACCAGAATGAGTTTACTAATTGGAACACATCGAGATACGATGTTTTCGATACTGATTTTTAAAATTATCGTTCTTTCAGATCCTATACAATTTTCATACGGCTGATCAGCACTTTGGTTCGAACGATGGTACTGCTAGAAGAAAATTTAAAAGCTTAACGGTAGACAATAAGTTTACTAGTAGCACTCTCTTTAATTTGACCGCAGAGTAATTGAATTTCAATTCATAAAGAAAGAGTAGTAAAAAAATCCAACGCTTCAACGTTTCAAAATCCAACATATCAAGCGAGAGATACAGAGAAATTTTATATAAATCATATTACAGGGGCACGATTTCACTCAGTCCTTGATATTTCGCGTATTAAAATTAAAATTTAACTTTTCCTAAATAAATCAGACGAAAAGAATTTACACAATTTACCCTGACGATTCTCGCGTTGTTGCGAACTTTCCAGCGACTCTACGAACACTCGATAATTCCACGACGTTTGAAACAGTAGCGTTTCACCAGCGAATCGGCAATAAATCGCACGCGATCTCGTAGCTCGGAGTCGAGGGTCGCTATTGACCAGAGAGAGTTCTCGTGGCGGAGGGACGATTGCATGGTGAAGTCCCACGCACGTCGTTCGTATCATTAATCAGGGAATGCCTAGGGACGAGAAGTTTCGTCGCCCGAGCGACGGAACCTTATCTCGGACGGCGTAATTTTTAAGGGAACCATCGGTAATTACAAGGCATTATGAAGCATCGATGCGAGCCGCGGCCTCGTTATAAATCAAGACGGATTCAACGCGCGTCCCGTGCGCGAGAACCGAGACTCCTACGAACCGGAGAGATAAATCACTATGGCGGGCCGTAGCTGTGCCATTCAGGAGGAATGGTAAGGGAAGGGAGTTTGAGGTCGACGAGTCTCTTTTAAAATTCGTCGATTTCCTATATACTAACACGATGGTGGACGTCGAACTCGACTACTCGCGTTTTATCTGCTTTATCAGGTTTTCAATGGGACGTCCGATACGGTGCCATTGTTCGGGCATAATTAGATCGTTGGCCCGCCGGATCCGCGTGTATTTATTGCCTTCTATGCGCCACGCTTGGCCTGCAGGTGGTGTGGTATCGCGTGTGTACGCGTGTGTGAGCACGCGAAACACAGGGCCCGGTCACGGCAAACGGCAGGCGATAACTCAGCCAGCAGGTATATAATTATCAAACTGCGTAATTGTTAATTATTGTGCCATTGTTGGCGACCGGTAATTAATGCGGTGCCAAACTCCCTCGGTACGTGTCTCACGCGATCGCACGATTGATCGGCGGACCCTTGCCGCATCCGCCCTCGAACGACCGTTAAGTGCAGGGGAATGGAAGAAAGTTAAACAGTTTCTTCTCATTTCACGCAACAGTCGTGGAAAATAATGGATGCATATATTTCCTTGCGTTCCTTCTATCAATGATAATGTTATTTGCTACGGTACTTGCCTATTGAGAACTATAAAATAGCGTGATACCGTGATGAATTAGCATTTTTAGATAATTTAAGTATTAGCAATTTGATTTGATTCGGTCGTTCCGACAGAAATGAAACAAGTGCGATGGTCACATTTACTAATGTCACGACCTTGATGACTTTTCAGTGATTTTCAAGTAATGTTTAAATTGTTGGTAACGCGTCCTAGATAATTCTGTATAACTTTCGAGTTGGTTGCAACCTCGATAAAACAGCCCCTTTGAAACCATCTTCAGTCTGCACTTGTTTTTACCCTACCGGTCTCATTCATATTAAGTTATATCATGTACATCTAATCTTTTAAATCTCGGGCTACTATCGGGTTAGACGTATTTTATGGTCTGTAAGATTTCACTTTCTACTTCATTTATCGAGTCCTGATCTTGGTTTTCTCGGGTCATAATACATGCAGGTAGCTGTGCGTCGTGGTGGTACCCGCGGAAAATAAATCCTATTGGTGGGCGGGCGGATACGATCGATCATTCCCGCTAATTAATTCATCCGTCAATTAGTAACGGCGCTATGTGTGCGTGGAACCACTCTCACGCCTAAGAGGTCTGACCACGTGAAGGTACAGTTGGAAGAAACGAGCGGTCTGGAGGGACAGAGAGGGGTGTCGAGGGTAAGAGAGAAAAAAAAGGGGTGCAAGGCACCGCCACTTCGAGAATTTAATTAAACCAAAAGGAGACGACGAAGGGTAAGGCGATACAGGTTCGCAAGAAGCCTCCATCGACTTGCCTTCTTAATGGTCTTCTCGCTATACCGTGCGACGAAAACTTGCAACCCTAGCTTCCCCTATTCACCCTCCTTTCATTTTCCTTTTTCTTTGCCTCGCAAAACGATGCCGTTCTTTTAGTTGTTTAACGTTCGTAGATGCGTGCCGTCCTCCTCCTCCTCCTCCTTCTTGAATTTGTTCTACACTCGGTTGATAAAGTTCACTCAAGTTCGCTAGGACATTTCTTATTCAAATTGTTCCCGATTTGCCGCTGCAAACTTGGCGAATCTCTCGCTGGAAGTATACCGGTATAAAAGTCATTGACCCAAGTTAAAAAGGGGTTGTATGAATCTCTTTGTCGGTAGGGATCTGCGAGTAAAATGTTGCCCCGATAACGATACGTTTAAAAAGATTGTTTTTCTCTATCTACTTAGTTATACAGTGTCGTAGAAATATACACTCGATGATATCTATTACGTTTTTTTAGTGGTGTGTATCGCGTGTGCTTAGAAAAGTACGTGTCTAACTGTATTCCTTGCATGTTACATAATATATTTGGTGATATCTAACAATCTTCTCGCCCATGTATTGGTCAATGTCTTGCCGTGTGATATGTCCGATAATGTACTCCGACAGGTGCATACTTGTCAAAGCCTTGGCTTGTGTCCTCTACAATATACATTTTCTCCTATCATTCTATCTCTTCTACCTCGTATCTCTTTCCCTCCCGCTTAACATAGAGACGTGGCTCGTAGACTGTTTTCCATAACTCTCTAAAATTCTCTTTTTCCGAGGAAAACTCTATGTCTAGAGTTTTCATTAGATAGCACGTTATTCCGTTACCCTGACGCTTCATCGTTTCATTTTAACATGTAATAACTAAAAACTTACCAACTCAACGTTCTCATAATAGCATGCACTCACGTAACGAAGTATTAAACCCTGAAACCCTGTGTCGAGATGCGTCTATTTAGATTCAAAGGAACGGCGCGCAGTTTTTATCGACAGGCTGACCTGATAATTAATTATCGTTCGATGGATATTACACCGGTTCTCCCCCGCGCCACTCTATTTTCCTCGGCCTATCCGGTTTACAATGCAACAACTGCCGGTACCGGAAATAAATCACGGCGTTTTCGCCCGGCCGTGGCTGGTCATTAGTCATTAGCGTGTCGCTTATTACGATTCTCTCGCAGTTGTACTGCCTGCTAAGGAGTTCAATAAATTATAATTAGATCAGGCGAGACAAGGGGTGGACGGGCTTTATAACGCCTGGATCGTTGGTTGATTCGCAGCTTCCGAGTGCATTACCGACGCCTCTGTACTCTCAACAGATATAAATCACTATCGTAATGTTACACGCTGCCGACTGGCCACCGTGACTGCTCGAGTAAAGGCTTCTTTCTTCGCTCCCCTTCTACTAACGGCCATCTCCTTTTCTCCAGCTTCAACTGCCACTATCAGATCGGTGGCACCTCGTTACTACTCGACTTCGCTCCGTCCGACGTTCGCTCTTAATTGATTTGAAAATTGCGATCGTCGAGCTTCTCGGAGACGTCGAAAAGTGGCCTCATAACACGCGATCCGACTTTCCCTCGTTTCGTCGCGAGATAAGCTCGCTGACAGAGACTATTGTTCGCTCTTACGATGATTTTTTCATCCCTCTTCCTTTATGTTTGATGGCTGCCAACAGGATTACAGTATTTTAATAAAATCATGTTCGCCGTTATTGTCTGCCAACAGCCAATTCGAGTGTAAAGATTCTTCTCGATGAACGTGACAAATTATTTTAAATTCCCCGTGGCACGATTTATCATTCAGTTAATATCTCACGTTCATCTTGGGGCTTACGAAGTTGCGATTTTGGCGAACGATTGGTACATTTGTGAACGATAATTGATCAGGGTATTAGAGGAGGAGGGATTCGCGACTCAGGACAGGCTTAATCGAATGCAGATTAAAGTTCGCATCGCCGAGCGAAATTAGTTTTCACCGCTAACAGCATCATCGGGAACGGGGCTGCGTGACACGTTCATAAAGTTGGAGCAAAAACGAACGAATTTGGCGTGGATCCAGCGGCTTCCATCGGCCTTTTCCATATAAATCATCCCGGTACGTATCCCCTGCGATATCAGCGAGGGATTTGAAATAAAAAAAAATTTTAAAAGAGAAAAGAAAAGAGAAGCGGGGAAGGTCGCACGAACTTGGAACAATGAAAGCGAAGTGTAACGCAATCGAAACCGTGGTGCAGCTGGTTAATCTGCGTCGTATATCTGAGGGAATCATCAAAATGACTCGGAGGCCTCCATCCACTATGCATAGACGCGTCTCGATCCGCGGTTATACGAATCTCATTTTCTCCTATAGCCACCATAGCTTCTCGTCTGACCGAGATAAGCGGTGTACTCGTTGAATCCTTAAGGATGCGCCTTGTGAAGCCTTGGCGAACCTTAAACGAGGAAGAAACGGGGCAGATAAGAGGGGCCGGGATCGTTTCGAGCTATCCTAAGGCACGTTCGTCGAAACACGGCCTCGTAATATTAATAGCGAGGGCCGTTCCTCTCTTCGGCCCTTTCCGATATCGTTCCCGGCAATTTTCGTAATCCGCGATACGGAGCTCCTCCAACTCGGTAAATATCAAAGCACTCCCCGGTTTTCTGATAGCCCCTGATCCCAACGTCCGTTTCACGCGAACTTGTCTATCGAAGGTATCGAAACTCTGGGGATTTAGTTCGAATGCTCGTCGTCTCCTAATTCGACGATGTAGGAGATCCTTCGATCCTTGTTACTGGATTAGAATATTGGTTTGAATTGATTTAGATCACTGGCATTGGCGATAATCTGTTTGTTTCCTTCATTTCATGAATGAAGCTTGGATGTTTTAAGGACATTTTTCGTTTTTCTACGCTTTTTCGTTTCCCTTCATACATCAGCTTTCTTCACTATAAGGTTTTACATGTCGAATACTTTTTGTCTACTAAGGATCAATGTGTGTATGAAATATTACGTTGACGCAACATTTTATTTGAACTATTATTTTCTTCCAATTTACATTATTGCTACAATGTAAAGCAATTATTCTAATCGAATATGGTTTGAACTTATGTATTTGCTTCTAAATTATACTTATCTAAATTTTATATAACAGTAGTCAGCGTTATTCTCGTCTCACCGATGTTATCTTGTATTATGCAAGATATTTTACACGCAAAATCGATCAGGCTCGTAAATAAAGTTAAATAAAATTATATTAAATTATTGAATTTTACTTTATTATCATTTATTAGCACTGTGACCATGAAAAGAAATTTCCGGAATTTGTTTAACATTTCTTTCCATTAGGATTCTTGAAGTGTTAAAATAAACTATCTTTTTATTCGTGGAAATGTTCCCGGTGTTCGAAAACAACACAATCTGTTTTATGCATTATTAAACAAAATCTCTTCTACGTATTACATATTTCACTATTTGTCCCTTAATAATGAATAATGTTTCCACGTTCAAATGCACTCGAATCCAGGTGAATTCAACCGAATTTCGCGTAGAACAGAAAAAGAGAGATCGCCAGTTTTCTGGTTTTCAGATTCCACCGAGTGCATCGGGCGTAGTGGTGGATAGGACCACGCGAACGATCCATCATTCCGCGTCAACGGTGCGCCATGGTACACGGGCCGGCATAATTTGTTCGCTCGATTAGATATTGAAAAGCTGTAAACCCGGTCGGTCTGGTCTATCAAGTGCGAGCGAGAGATCCTTAAACGTGGATTGTCCGAATAGAGGGAGACGCGCTACGTCTGTTCTGTCGTTTCGTCTCGATCGCGATAACGAAGATTGGATCTCCTGAAGTGTTCATAAAATAATCAACCTTGACGAGATAACGCCAGATTGAAAGGGAGAAAGTCACCTCGATTTCCACTGAACGCTCGTCGAATTCCTCTTCGATCGTGTCATTCATTTTTCTATAATATCTTTCCTTATTCTGCTCCAAATTTTAATACAGATTTTGAGTAAACTTGGCTGAGTTTTGCGTCTAATACACGCAAAACTTTTTTAACAAGAGATTTCTACCAGGAGATTGAGACGCGTGTGTAAGTTATCTGTAAGTTTTATGTTTATAAACTATGTAAAACCAAGGTTTTGGTTTTTTTATGTCATCGGACTGAGATCAATAAATACAATATTAAATACAACATTAGGAGATTGTATAGATTTAACCTTTGGTTCTTAATCGATCGTGTTCTTCTCGTAACTCTTACATCTACTTTTTACGAATTCTTGCATCGTTATCTCGCATGAATGCGAAATTACGATCGATTGATCGTTTTCTTCAGAACGTAAATTAATCATCGCATCTTATACGAAACTATGAAGTGCCTCAATATTAGAACGAGGGTATTAGAACGTTATGGACGAGGGTATATCGTATATACAGAATATTGGCATGTTTGGATAGACATTTTCAGCAAAAAATATTATATATGCCATAGGTACATTCGTCTTCGTTTCCGAAATATGGAAGTAGTATAAATCACAGATAATCAGATGCATTCAATCTACTTAACTTTTAACGATAATCAGCTATTTCAAACTATTTTTTACACTGAGCCATACTAATTTAGACTGGCATAAATTGTTCAAAACGATCAATCGATATCAAACATAAACATCAGAAAATATACAGCTCGTCTCAACGAGTACGGAATGATGTATATGTATAACATATTTTTCTCAAAATGAGCTTCCAAACTTGTTGGTAAAGTTTGTCGGTTGAGATGTGGAACATCGATTAGTTCCACAGTCGATACAATGGTTGATATGATTTGACATTTGGAATTAAAAGAATCTATTTGACGAAAAATTCAGGGGTTCGAAGAATGTACAGTCATTAGGACGATACAATGATCAGATTCGGCAGATTACGTAGAACATAATAACTCAGGGGAAGATAAGATAGGGATAATATTTAAAAAGATGTTTATCTCTCGGTCGATTTACCACGCTTTTATGTAAGACCGTTCGATCGTTTCGTGGTGAATCGATCTCGATTTGATGTTACTTCCACGCGGTGGAGCACGAGTGCATCGCACCGTAACTGCGAGCAGAGAGCCGCGGCGCAAAAAGTTGGGTGGGCCTCCATTGTTACGCAGGCTGGTCGTTTCGCCGGTCGATGTCTCTTCGATCCATCCAATTAAATGTCCGTCGAAGCTGAAGGGGGAAACAGAGTTAGGAGAAAGGGAGAAAAGCGATCCAGCAGAAACATCCAAATACGTAGAACTTTGCTTCGAGAAAATATTGATAGAACATATGGTGACGCCAAAGTTTACACGTTCTGAAGTTGAAACGGCAATTCGAAACGTATAGCGGAAAATAAGGAACTCGGCAATAATTTGAAGGGAGAATTTGAGAAAAGCAAAACTTTCTAGCTTTCGCGTAAGGTGTCACGGGGCAACTTTATATTTTAATCCACAAATAACTTTAACAACCAGAGATTCAAGATGTTTCGATAAGACACGTGCAACTCTTAGTGTCACCATTTAACGATCCACGATTTATAGTTATGCTGTATCGCTTCCATCGAATTACCTTCGAACGTCGCCAAGGCATATTCTACCAACTATTCCAAAAGGTTCTCGAGGCGACTTCGATAAATCCCGGAACGTGTTTCGTTAAATCTGACGTCTGAAATAAGATACGAAAAGCACGAGGAAGAGACGCAAAGCGGATCTGCAGCGAAGAAGCTTGGAATTCGAACGGACGCGAGATGAAGGAATTCATCAGCCGGAGAAGATGTCCGTGGCATTTGATCTGGTCCATCGTTGTCCACGCGTTTCTCGTTGCCTCCGCTCTTTGTGTCCCCGTTCTGGTCGCGCGTTTGTCCAGAATTCTACTGGTTACGAGCAAAAACCGATGAGCTCTTGCCGGCACTTGGCGGTCGCCGCGGTCCTGGAATAACGCTGCGGTTTATCAGGAAAGCGGCGGCGTCGTGAACGCATCCTGTGTCGGATGGTCGCCGTTTAAAAAGCAAGCCGGCCTGATTCAACACGGTTGACACGTGTTACTCCCGGTGAACCAGGCCAGGGCTGCCGTGAGTTATAAAGTGTCGAGTTCCGTGCGTCGTCGTTGGAACGCTCCGGATAGATCAATTTGCCCCTTGGCGCTGATACAGCGTGAATTTTTGTTGGATATAATTGGACGGCCGACAGATGGTGTCTGGGTTAGACTGTCGTGGAACGGTCGATTCGATGGAAGAAGCTTGCGGACGTCTTGCAAGTTGTCCAGCCGAGGATTATCTAATCAATTACGTCTAGAATAGGTGGAGAGGATAAAAACGAGCGCAGGAAGAAACGTATGAGGATTCCACGGGTAATTTGTTCCTTCCTAGAGGTTTCATTCTTCGTCGACTCGTGTTCCCGAGACTCGATTGGCCTCGTTTATGTTCGAGTCGAAGAGGAAACGCAACCGGGATCAACGAGTTTACCGGAGTAAACGCGGTACGACGCAACAACGAGAGGATTCGTGGGGACCAGAGATAGGCCTTGGACGGGCTTACGGGCCCATCCGTCACCCGCTGACACCGGACCCGATGCGTTTTTGTCTCCCTCTCGGGCCCTTCTGGCCGACTTCTGATCCGCCGCCCCGCATCCTGCCAACGAAACCGCCAGAAAAAATTCGTACTCGTTCAGGACGTCAGCGTCACCGCGATCTCTCAGGGATCGTCGGTCCCTGCCCCTGAAACGCGATCCTACCTCTTTCGTTTTTGTTTTTGGGAAAAAGCTTCTACGGGACAAGTCCTTCGTTTACATTTTCGTTATGTGGTACAGTTGCTGTAATCATTATAGCAGCTTCAAGATTTTTATCATATGATATGACCAGTAACTTTAGCCCACCTCTATGGTAAAAGATTTTGAAAGGAAGAATTTTATTTCGAAAAGAGGAAGGTGATAAATTTGCAAAGCAGCCTTCTATAAGAAAGCTGGCTTCTATAAAACCATTATCCCAGAAAAGTATTTATTTAAGAAACAACAAAGCATCATTCTCGAGAGTATAACCTTCCTTTCACAGCTGTCTTATAAAATTCTACCAATTTTCGTATCTGCTTTCCATCAGACACCATCTGTTCGAATCGTATCTTTGGGAAAATTCAAGAAGGGGAGCTGAAGATCCTTCTGGCCGTCACAATAATTGCCAAAAATCTTCGAAGAATTCGATGCTTTCCTCCAGGTTGGAAAACGATCTTTACCACTACCCCTTTGGAATAGCGAAAAGTAAATGAAATTTAAAGGACGCAGAGGGTCTGTGATCGAACTTTATTTCACGCTGGCTGACACAAAGTGGCCGCGTCATCGTTCGCGCGGACGGCAAAGGCGCGTCGTTCGCTCGATAATAGGAACCGCCTGCGAAAAGGATTCAGCGCGCCGCACCGCGCAAATGGGACGTCCTTGTTCCACGACTTATCGGTTGATAAGCGTCGCGACAAAAACGAGAGAGAGAAAGAGGCGAACGGCCGCTAATCCAGTTTTCTGCGAGCCTTGATTGCGCGACGCCGCCCACCCTGCACGTCCAACTCCAGCGTATCGCCGATCTCGAAAGCCTGCCCTAATTAAAATACTCGCTTGCCAGAGGATGCGCTCTCGCCGAATCCCCTTTATCCGAATATTTCCTCTGCACGTTCCTCTTTTCGATTTTGTTATTTCGATTATCGTCGATGTGAAGGTTTTATGGGTTCCTGGTACAGGATTTTTATATCGGCCGGGTAAGGTGAGAAGGCACGCGGGGGTGTATTACTTCAGAAATTGCTGTGTACGGTCGGACTATCCAGGCTAAATTAGAGATCAGAGTTTTATGTCAGTGGTTTAACCTTTTGCACTGCACTGGTGTCGTTACAGAGGTATTGATAAAGCGAAAATTGTTTCTTAAATGAGAGGAGGAAACTTCACGTAAAAATAAACATTTTCAAATATTTTCTTTCTAAGATAGAATTCTTGGAGGTAAAAAAGATACCATAAGATATGTTACTTACGAAATTGCTGTATATGCTGGGATTTAAGGCTAAATCAGAGATTAGAGTTTTATGTCGGAAGACAGCGGTTTAAACCTTCGTGCTTCTCTGGCGTTACTTGTATTGTTCCCATTGATAAAGACTGGAAAAGGGATGAAAATTATTGTAGGAATAAATTTTCAAACCTATAATCCGTGTCTTTTCGAAACAAAACCTTGGAAATGAAAAATCACGCGGAGATGTGGTATTTTTAAAAAATTGCTTAGAACTCTACTATATCAATAGTCAGAGGTTTAATCCTTTATAGTTCACCGGCGTTTCTTGCATTGTTTTCACCGATAAAGGGTGGAAAGGGGGAAGAAGATACTGTAGAAATTTATAACCTTTTTCTTTTCGAAACAAAACTAGAAATAAAAGGGATACCGAGCAATATGAGATTTAAAAAATTAATGCCTGCAATGGAATTATTGAATTTCAATTAGAAACCGATGGATTTATCGCGTGCAATTTTTTGCGGCCGTTCTCTCAGCCAATTTTCTCAGTAACCTCGCTTTTTTACGGACGATCGTGCGTTACCCGGTAATATGTAAAAAGCCCGAGGCAAACGAATAAGCAAATGAATGTTAAATATTTGAGATAGAACGATCGATCATGATGTTAATCGTTGGCGATAGGCAAATGACCGGTTTTTTTGCAGCAACGTACGAGCAGGTAATAGCTATCACTCGCTGCAGCTAATTATCGGGCGATTAAAATGCTTTACATGTACTTCAGTATTTTTTCCTTTCTTTTATCCTTTTTAATTTCTCACGTACGGACCGGAAAAGGGCAAAGTAATTTTCACATGCAATTTCGAAGTCAT
Source organism: Bombus vancouverensis nearcticus (assembly GCF_051014615.1). Taxonomy (NCBI): domain Eukaryota; kingdom Metazoa; phylum Arthropoda; class Insecta; order Hymenoptera; family Apidae; genus Bombus; species Bombus vancouverensis. Next base: position 9,279,121 of record NC_134915.1, read on the forward strand.
CGTTAACAGTGACGGATAAAAATAAAAATAAAACGTACATGGTGAAAATGAAAGATCGCGGACAGAGTAATCGCCGTCGATTAAACTAATCGCTTTACACGTATTTCGTGGCCAAGCGATAACGAGCAATCGCTGTCAGGCAGGCTGTCTAATCGAAGGCGTGACTAATTAACGTGTTTAGACACACGAGGAGACTTTGTCACCGCGATTATCTCTATATTTATCCGGGAGAGGGCCGCTAACGAGGCCGATGATCAAGAAATTCTTGCACGACTCGATGCAAATCGAAACTCGCTCTTTAACCAACGCGATTTCACGCCACGATTATTGTTGATTACGCGTTTCATCCGGCACGGTCGGTTACTTGCCGCGACTAATTATCTCTTTCGATTATATTAGCCCCAGTCCCGATTACGTCGGGGATATCCCAAGTATTGTTACGATCGTGTTATCGCCATGGAACGCGGACAATTTCCCCCTGGAAAATTCTCCACAGTATTCGTATCGCTGCACCACCGATCCCAGCAATTTTCGATTCAATTAGGTTAATACTCTACGGCTCTTTTATCGGAACGCTCACCACATTCTACCTATTAATTTTCGCTCTGTTCATTGTCGAAATTCGCCAGGACAGGAATGAGGTTATCGTCCGGTGGAAACGGTGATATTATTCTTGTAATTCTCGTGGTAATTTAGGCCGCGTTGGCTTAGTATTCTACGAAAGCAATGCGGGGACATCATCTTCCATTGGATCCTATTAAAATACCCGCGACAGTCGCATTCCAGCACTTCTAGCTGGTCGAGTAATTTCGAGAACGGATGTTGGAAGGGACAGTGGGTTTCGGTCGTTGAAACATGATGAAAATGACACGATAGACCAACGGTGAAATTACGGTATTCGTCGATGCGAGCCGTGTAAATTATTATTGACCCAGAATCTCTCGCGCTTCTTCGCTCGTAGAAAACATCATCGCGAGGTGCTCGCGCCATCAGTCGGAATTATCTCTCGCAGCTATATAACTTTGATATATGCGCTCTGTGTACGTGTGTTCGACTCATTACGGTAAGTCACGACCGGCTTGACTCCCTTAATCGAAGGTTAAATCGTGCCGCATGGCTCGCCACGATGTCTGTATTTTATTAACGCGCGGCCGTGAACAGGCTACGAAGAAAAATTTAGTTTTCAGTTCGAGAGTTTTGATTCATCTCGTTTCTTTGATCTCCGATTATTGCCAATGGTTTACGTCGTGCGTATGTTGAACAACATTTGAGAATTCTCTTGTGATTTATGATCCCTGGGATAAAATCTTTGGATTAGATTAGATTAGATTAGAATGCTTCTGAGTGACATTGGGTGCTTTGAGTTGAACTGTTTTTTCTGTTAAGATTCTCATTGATATCTGATCATCGTTTCATAATGTTTTCCACCGAAGCTCCAGTGCCAATAGAACTTTTCTACCAGAACACAGTTTACACACTCGAGCCTCAAGTTTGAGTCATAAAAGTTTCAAGAGTCTCGTCTGCACAACTTGTCGTACAACTTCGTACTTCAGTACGCAAAGCGCAGAGTGTTCAGAATTCAGTTTGCTAAAAATTATTCATCTACCATCCACAATTAGTTTCAAACAAAATCTAATTAACATCAACCAAACATCTATAGGTATACCTTCTGTACCAGCGTATCTTCCCAGACATTTCCTCTAAAAGAACTGCAGATCACTAGAAAAGAAATTTACCTCAAAACACTTCTCAGAGATCGGTAACGAACCGATGGAGTACGATAAGGCCCATTTTCGAGGATCGGTAAGAAGGACTCTCCTTCGAAGTAAATCTTCGCGTTCCCTCGCTAGATCGTGCTGCAGGTACACGGGCCCCGCAGGTTCACTTATCGTTACCTACTTTATCGACGCGGAGTTAGCTGGAAGATGGTGTAGAATGGGCCAGCCGGGCCCCCTCGAGGGAATCGAGGCCCGATCTCAACGAAACCGGTTTTGCGCGGGGCGTGCACGGCAGATCTCTCGGTGGAGATTTGAATTTCACCGCAAAGAGCGGATCCTCTTCCTCTTTCTCGCCGCCTTCGCCTTTCTCCTCTCCGCTCGGCGAGGAGAAAAGGCTCGGGGCCTGGAATGAACGAAGGGTAGCCCAATGTTTCCTCGAGAGGTTCAGCCGTGTGTTTTCGCTCGCCGCCGCGTTTATACGCGCCTTCGAACGATTACACGCTCCTCCGGCGCGGATTTTTGACGGGCCCGCCTCGAAGACTCTATCTGACCAGAAGAATATTTTGCTCATTCCTTGTTATTCCCTTCACTGTGCTGTTCGACGAGTCACATCCAGTCAAGAGTGGAATCTATCGATGGATTTTGAGAACAGAGGGTTACGTATGTATATATAGAAGATGCTGGATGGAGAGGAGTGGATATTTGGTGTGATTCAAGCTCTCAGAGACAAGCTGCCCCGGGATTCTTTCGCTGGCCGAGTGTAAACGACACGCTCTTAAAATCTCACGCACGACAGGTGCTCCGGTGGCCACGCTGGGAGGGCCGACGCGTCCTCGAAATTCGGGCTCTCACACTTTTCGAGCATGCGCTCGTTAATCAGCCGTAAGGCCCTGCAAGTAACCTCCTTGCGGATGGTCCTTCATCGAGAACCTACTTAGTCTTTTAATGATGTACTTTCCAACAAACGATCAATCGAAGGTTCAATATAAAGCTTCTTGGAAATCTTGTCATATATTAAGTATACATTGTATCTTTTTTTACGTACGTATATTAGAGACATTTATACAGTATCGTAGTAAAAGAGAGCAATTAGGATAACGAATCAGGTTATACATAGTTTGTAAATTTCACTTTTAGAACGTTACTTGTTCCATTAACAAACATGCTTGTCATATGGGAGAATTTATCAACACTGTAAATGGTAAAAGTGTCGTTAACGATATTAGTTCAATTATGCAAGAGGATCCTCTAATGATAGCTCTACTTCCAAGATACAAGCTGATCATTTTTTACTTTTGTATCGTTCTGTACTGTCTAAATCTGGCAAGTTCGTGGCTGGAAATCGCCACTGTCTGTAATCCGAAGGAGTTCCACGGATACCCTGGCACCCTCGACACGAAGACTCCGTACCGAATCTCAGCGCGGCACAGCAACGAGCCGAGTTTAATCTCTGCATAATCGTGCTCTCGAGGAGGTCGGCCAGGTAGAGGGGAGGTAGAGCTGGGTCCGGTAGTGGTCGTCGGCCCCTGGTGAGAGACTCTACCTCTCTTCTTCTTTGCGGCTTCCCCACGGTGTCTACTCTCGTGGAGGGTCGTAGGAGGCCCACGGAGTGGGACGCCGAGTGGTTGATCCTGTGGAAAGGGAGTCGAGGGGAAAAGGGCACCCGAGGCGGCTAAGACTAGAACTAGCGACGCGTTGTTGCCTCTCGAGCTGGCTAATCGCACGAATTTTCGAACTAAACTCCAGTCGACAATGTTAATCATACTTCGCTGGTATTAGGATTCTCGAAACCTACCAGGATTTTTCAAACCATTGGCTTAATTCTGATCACCACGTAAATGATTTTTAGATCTGTAGATGTTCGTACATTTGTCAAAATTTAGCGTCATCAATGATTCGAATAACCACCATTCGATTCATTTCCAACTGCTATTGCTATATTACTATTTCATTACTGTTATATTACAATCCCATACTAACTAAGCTTTAGTATTTTCAATAATTCAAGAGACTCGTTACGATAATGGTAAAATTTTCGAAATTTCGAAAAATTTAAACCGCCGCGTAACTTAGATCTTAACTATAACTTTAATAAATTTGTCGTATTTTATTATTCCAAATGATCGGAAATAGCTTTATAATATTTGAAAGATGATGCGAAGTGGAGTAAACGCTTTATTGTTTACGGCATAGAGCGAGCGCCGGCCATGTTGGATTCCTCTCGCTGCTGTAGATCAAAATTATAAGGCGGAACACGCTTCGGGACGTCCGTTCAGGATCCTCACGAGATACCACGCTCGGCTATCCTCTCCTTCCTCTTCGTTCTCGTGTTTTTCGCGCTCTTCTCGATCTCTTGTGGTTCGCCTTGCCTCTGCCGGCCCGTCAACGAAACGAGAGCGGCATCGATCCTGTTTCAGCTCGCATCCGGTGCCTCTGCTACGCGCCAGGCTGCTTAATATCGCGAGTTTCGAGAAACCATTCATTCGGCGGACGGGTCAGGTGACGAGTATCGCGTGTCACCGCGCCAAGTCGTAGTTACTTTGCCCGCGAATCATCGAACAGGAGGGTTACCGCGGCTTCGCTACACTTTTTGCCACATGGTTCGATATGTCGAAGCGATGAAAGGGTAACAGGTGCTCCAGGAACATCGTAATGCTCGCTGTACACGAAACCATTGGTTTAAGACGATGTTTAATTGTAGCTGTTTCTGACATAGAGCTTCTTGCGGCTCTAGAAATATTTCTTCTAATTAATTTGTCTCTATTCGTTGAGTTTTCATATGTAGAATCATCCGTTGCACAATTTTAAGGTAAATGGCGCTAAGAGGGAGTTGTTGGAAAGTGATTGTCGATATTTGTTCTAATGACAGTAATTCATACTTCAAGGATACGTATGGATTTCTAGATTAATGCTAGGATATTGTGTAAGACGGTGACTGTATCTCAAGTTTTAGTAATATTTTTTGTTGCACAATTCTAACGGTATTAGACTTTTGGTTCTAATGGTAGTAAGTAGATAGGTGGTAAACCCAAGTACATGCGCTTGATACAATCATTCATTGTTATTAATAAGTGATATATTTAGACTTTGTTATTCTGAAAGCGTTCTTACTATCTTGAGAGGCAATCCGTAATTGTTTCAAGCAATTCACTTTGGAAGTGGCTCGACGTAAATGGTATCGTTTCTTGCCCCATTGTCTGCCGCTAAAAGGCAGTTATGAAACATTCGGAAAGTAGGATATTTTGTACTCGTCGAAAGGTTTTTACAGCCAGGTACCGTGCCGTAATGCCCCTTGCCCATTAAGTTAACCGCACTCACCGTCTCGAAGAAGCATAAATCACAAGAGCAAAGGCCTTCCCTGAGTAGATACGGGTAACGACCAATTAACAATGAGCCTCTGTTCGACTTGGGTAGCAATTATCTCCTAGACATCGATGAGTTTTCGTCGAAAACGTACCGCTCGATATCTACACGAGCGACGCAATTCAGAGAAACTATACGAATCCGCCGTGGAAACGTTGATAACCAATGGCTGAGTGTCTCTTATGACGCAACTAACTACGAGGCAAAAAAACGAAACGTTCTAAACAGAACATTCACCTTTTTTCCACTAATTAACGAAGGTATATATGTTCTTGTGTATTGGTTAATTGGCTACGATCAATTACACATTGACCAATTAGTGTTTCGAACGAGGCTGGCTGTAGCCGGCATAGAAGGAAAGGAATATTATTTGGTTTTCGAAGCTTTCGAGAGCACTGAATCCCGGTGAAATTCATAGGGGAAATCGGTGTCGACCGGTGTACTAGGTTCGATATAGGAAACAAGTGTCCATCCGGTGTGCGCAATTCAAATCAGATCATGAAAGCCCGGATGATGAATTTCGAAGTGCAAGGCTGGTCTGTATCGTTCGTACCAGATGCTGTTTCCGCTATCGAACACACGGTCTCGTCAAAAATATACCAAAAATCCGTGACTTGTTTCCACTCTGCAAAAACAGAGCTGAATCCCGGTTCTGCCGTTTCATGTCACTTTCATTTTAAAATCAACTAACGACACGAAACAAATTCATCGTAAAATGAATTCCTCGTTCTGTAATAGAGAAGAGCAGTTTAAGAATCTCATATCCAATCCCATTATCGTCGTCTTCCGTTAAAAGAAAAAAAAAAAAAAAAATAAGCAGAGAGGAAAGAATTCCATCAGCTGCATTCCAGCATCGTTCCACCAGTTCCTCTGGCGTATTTGTAAACAACAGTTCATCGAACGAGCGAGAAGCCGGCGCGGCGTCGTATTCGTTGCTCGAGCGAAATAGTTTCTCGCGAGCGGATCCGCGGCGAGCCGAGGAGGTCGAGGGAGATGCCTACTCTTGAGTCTAGGGCCCCAGCCATTTTTCCATGCAGCATCCACGAGCAACGGTCCAGTCGGGGGATCAGTGCCCCCACCTCGACCGCCTGTTGCTCGACCAGACATCCTGGACCCCGGCACGCTCATGTGGTGCCTTCCACCTAACTGGCGTTCCGAGCGGCCAGGTGAGGCCGCCGCGAAGTTATCTTGAACACACCTTAGAAGAGATAGGGCCCAGCCACGGAGGTGGGTTCCAGGCAACAATGACGCCCAGTTGAACTCGGCGAGTCGCCACACTCTTCGTGCTCCTGCAAACGCGTCCCCGTGTCGTGTCACTCTGTTGTTTGTCGAAACTTGGATGATTACGAAACGCGGAGACAGGTGTATCGTACACGCTGAAGCTATCGAATCACCGCGTACCCGTACTCAGAGACGATCCTGGAAGAGACGCGTGTGCACGTAAAGAGAAAAGCGGTAGGCTCCAGGAGAGAGGAAAAGGAATAACGACGCTTTTCGGTCAGCGAGTGTGTTTCTCGAAATTTCTCGTGGAAAACTTTCCCTTAATATACGCGTGCGTTTTCTGGTTCGACAGGAAATACACTTTGGTTACTCCGGTTACGTGGTTTTCAGTAAGGTTTCTCTAGTTCGTTCTTGTGATCTATATAGGTGAATTTTTCGTTTCGTGCGCGATATCCCGTGTCGACTGCAGTGAACAGTAATACCTGGAGGAGGTGCGATGTGATCTGCCCGGTTTTCTGTGTTTCCTTTTCTTTTCTATTTTTTTTTTCTCGTGACAGCCGGAGAAAGAGGTGCGAGAAAACGGAAGGAAGATGTGCGAGTGCGGTGATGAGTGTGCCGAGGACACGATGAACAGGCAGCTGGTGAGATGTACGGATGATCTGTGAAATCCGATTCATCCCCATTCTGGATCGAAGCTGGTGGTACGAGGCGAAAGAAAAGTTAAAAAGGAAAAGGGGAAAAAGAATAAGCTGCGACAGAGTTAAAGTCAGCCGAAGAAAATTCTGGCCGATAACGAGCCTCGACCGCCTGAGATGGCCACCCTGGGCCTCTCCAAGGTCTTCATACTGGACAAGTACTTCACGGAGCTGCAGAAGTTCTGGGAGACCGAGAAGAAATTGCAAGGTACGCCACTGGCTATCGCTCTTGATCGTCCTTTTCGCGTTGAGCGCGCCGAGTCTCGTTTTCATGGACGATTTAAATGCAGCAGGCACCAAGTAGCAATAAGTATCATCGTGGTTTTGTTTCCTTCTCCGCTTGCTGTTACGAATTTCGAATGGCAGGAACGACTGAAACGATCCAAAAGTCCGATTAAGCTACACAAAAGGGAATAGGCAGTACAATAAAGCTGCGTTTATTAAAAGCGTATTTTTAATAGCCCTTCACGTGGTTAGAATGGATTTTTCTTTTTCCGTGTTTCATTTCTGACTCTCTCGTATCCTTTTTTATGCCACCGTCAAAGCCCTTTCCGTCTTTGTTCTCCGCTCAACGTCATTCAACGTTAAAATCGTAACCGAGTTACAAGTGGCTACCCTTTTTACGACGGTTGGCTATCGTATTTTCAAATTGACAGAGTTTTTAACGACCCAGCACAGGTGAAATAGGTAAGGGGCGCCCCACGACGAACACTACGCCCCTGTTCACCTGAAAACGAAGAGCCGCGCGGCTAGTCGTTGGAGAAGTTACCTGCGTTTTACAGTTAAAACAGACCTCGCGGTTTCTCCACGTTGATTGCCTCCGCTGCATACTTGCCACCGACCGGACAGGTTCCTTTACCAGGAAAACACGGAGGATTTTCCTATTACGAGGCTTCACGGCCCTGTCATTCATACCTTTGAATCCGTGTTTGCTTTATTAACTCGTTTGCTCGAGAATGGCCATTAGAAGATTCATTAGGACTTCACCGAGGAAACGTGCTTTTTTCCACACGACTCGTACACCAAGTTTAAACACTTGCAGTTTACTTTGAGAATCGTTTTAGACTTCCCTCTCAATAATGTTTTAATAACCTCGTTGCTCTTTTATTCGTACAGCTCGTGGTTACCTCTTGAATAGAGTTTGAATACAGGTACAGTTACATAGAGAACTTACAACGGTTCAAGCGTAAAGACATGTTTTTCTGTAGGATACTCTATTATTCTAGAATTTATACTATGTGTGTAATTCGCACCACGCAATTTCCTCGATGCGACAGAGATTAAAATTTCCGAGTATTACCTCACTTTGCCCGCTTATACGCTTTCTACGTTCCGCAGCATTTCGCGCCCCTTTTTTCCTCCGTTACTTTCCTTTTTCTTTCCACCTCCACGCTCGCCTGTTTATATATAACTGTATACGTTTCCAGGTAGGTCTCGTACATTTCTGCAGTCCGTGCAGTTAACGAAATTTATTATCTCATCACGGTTTATTTCCCTTCCTCCTCGTGATAGCAATCGTAATTCTTACTTTATGCATTAATCCCCCCCGGGGGCATATTGTTTCCTCTCATAAACCACGCACTGAAACATTAAATGCTTTATCATCGTTTCACCCATCATTTCTTATGCTATTCGTTAAACGAGCAAGAGAAGAAAATAGTGGGAGGCGGAGGAGGAAGAATAAGAGGAAGGAAGAAAAGGAGGAATAAGAGAAACGAGACTCTGTGAATCATCAACGGTGGACTCTTTCACCGTGTTCCTTGCACAACTTGCCCTCGTCAAGATTTCTTTTCTTCTCTTTACCCGAAATACCCTTTGCTCGGCTCTCTACTCTCGGCCCCCTTCGCTCTCACGCCCACGCATCTCCTGTCGCGCGTCTTGTTTACGTCCAGAAGGCGAAAAACCTTTTTTTCTGCATCGTGAGAACTCAAAGGCGCCAGACTCTGATACCGATTTCCGTTATTAGGTAACTTCGACCAGTGATTGGCCAATCGAGCCTCGCTGGGTTACCTTCGAACACGTGCACGGTACAGAACGATGAAATTTATGGCCGTTGCCGTAGACTGTGGCATTCACCGTTCGGCGATGCTGACGGCCTGAGATCGTGTCGCTGATTGTCATCGGCGCGTCCTTAATTTCCTCTAACGAGACTGCAGGTGTCTTCGATTTCTTTAGAACGGGCAATGAAATATTTTTTAATTTATATGTTTATAACTTACAATCTTTATAACTTACAACTAGCTAAGTAGAATGATAGTTCGGTAGAGATAGTTGGAACGTTTAGGGATATTTGCAAGTACTCGATGACAGAGGAAAGTATAGTCGAGGTGTTCGTGGAAGTGAGTAACATCGACTAGGTTTTCAGAGGAGACTGATACGGTCACAGGGAATGGGCCGTCGATTGCACGATCGCAATTACGTGGATAAAAGCGTCTGGATCTTGAATAGAAGTGAGATAGAATGAGGACAGGAAACGGTCACGCGGCCTCCGGCTTCGTAATTATATTTCTTGCAGGAAAGCACGCATAATTGTCCTCGGGACGTGAGAGATCCCCAGAGATATCGTTACATTGTACCACGTTATTCAGGAATTATCTTGCGGAGTAATTAGTATCTAGTTTTTGTTGCGTCATTAAAAAGCCTGTCGATTCCTCGGTTTTTTTTCTCCATGATCATTAAATGCTGCTCGATCGCTTTTAAAGAACTTATCGGTTCAGATAAGGACGATTCGAAACTTCTGTTCCTATCATAGCACGATACATTTTTACGTATCTTTCGGAATACGTTAAGATAGTTGGAATTCTTCAAAGCCTTTTTCTACGAAATTTTTTGCTAGAACTGGTTCTAATGGCTAGCGCGGAACGTATTCCGAGGGCCTCTGGTTAAACCGCGTAGCCTTGAGGGTCGTTAACGATCGCTTTCGGCAACCGGTCGACCGCTCGCGTTCTCGTGACCTTAAGCCACAGATCCCTCCGGGTGAACGACGTTCTCCATATTGGTCCATCTTATCCTCCATTCGTTTTCTCTCCCCTCGAATCGATAGTAATATGAGAAAAATGTAACGAATAACAAAAAAGAAGTGAACGTTATATCCGTCGCAAAAACTCGACTGTACAGTTACCACAAAATAGATACCAAAACCACCGTGTGCCCTATCAATCTCATTCCCATTCTATCAAAATCTATAGCAGCCGCTATCCCATACGACATTTCACAATATCATGATCTTCTATTTCAACTTCATCTAATTGCGGAGCTGTCTAGGCATTAAACCTCTTGTACGTTTATTTTTTACTTTATTCGTACAAATTCCAAAAGATACGATGATTAGATCAAATAAATACAGTGGAAGGTATTCGATTTACACTAAATGTTATCTAGTGACCAGCAGAGTCACGTTACTTTTCTCTGGCATTCCAAAATATCTAAAATACATAGATAAATCTAAAAATAAAAAACATTATCTTACTCCGAGCCTAATAAATTTCTTCTCAAAGAGGTTAACCAAACATTATCTACCTTTGAAGCAGTCCTACCAACCCAGAGAACCACTTGGAATCTCCACACTCGTTCATATCGAAAAACACAAGGTTCAGTGAGCAAAGGTCGATCTGTTTATGTTCAACGAAGGACATTATATTCGGAAGGAAGATTCTCCGTGTCCTGGTGGACTCCCTTGACCTATCTTCGAAAGTTGTCGGGACGAAGTTCATGGCGGAGGGGACTACTCCTGGCCTGGACTCCTGGCAATCCTCTCTCGCTCGGATTTATGCGGGGCAACGGCCTAAGCGAGTATACATCCACTGCAACTGTCCAGTCCCCGCTGGCTGGTGTATACCACGTGCGCACACCGACGCGACCAGGTAAACACGAGCGCGCATTGTGCCTAGTATTATGCTAGCAACCAACTCGGGATCCGTTGAATGTCTCAGACGGATGTTTTCGAAGTTGGTACTTCGTTTGAGGAAGTTTAGAAATCGCCAGATGTAATTAGAATAATTCAAAAAAGTTTGGGGCACGAAAATTAGTTTCTTAGATGAAAGGTTGGTTTAAGCGTGAATCAGAAAATATGAAGGGGGAGATATGTAGAAAGTTTGGAATCGATGTTACGATGTTTGCGAAAGTTTGAAAGTTATCAGGTATAATTAGAATTGAGATCTTTAAATATTTGATAAGGTTTTGGTAGAAATTGGCTTCTTGAGTTCATTCGATTTTCGAAACTTCCAAGTATATTGGATGTTTGAGAAAGTTTGAAAGTTATCAGCCGCAATCAGAATTGGACCTCGAAACACTAGAGACGATATTGGGGATCTATTTCCTAAGCGAAAGTTTGATCTCAGTGCCAGTCAGAAAATTCCAGAAAGAATATCCGATATGCAAAGTTCCGGCTCGTATTTATATTGCCGCATTCGAGGGAGCTCTGGAGATTTTGGAAGCCTGGGGAGCAGGTTTCCAGTCAAATCTCTGGTCTACGCGCGCATTGGAAGACCGTAGAAGTTGGTTTGCACAGATGAACATCAAGGATTTACGTGATCCTGAGTTATAGAAGTTGATTAGCGAGCATAAATAGCGGTACATTAAGGTCAATTTAGCCAGTGGATTTGGTCAAGATTGCACGAAGCGTATGCGCATAAATTGCCGAGCATTAGAGGAAGCTAGGTCACCATCTGGGCTACCTTCTAACTCTTTTTTGGAACCGTTCCCAGGATGTTAACGTTACGGCGGACGCTGGTTTAAACAGTGAATTTCAAATTGCTGCTGGAATAAAAGTAACGGCGAGCTTCAAATTCAAGACGGTGTCTCTGTCTTTATTCAATTTTAATTATGCTCAGGAGGCTGAGACATACTCGAGGAACACACGATCGAACTACTTGAAAGCTCGCTAAGCGAGAGAATCGTGTGGCTATTATTGATAGTCTGGCGAACCTACACACTCGTACACGGCTAATGATACCCGTGTGTTGGTGTATTTTTCTCCGTTCAGGTCGCTTTAAGTGGCACTCATACTGAAAATTCAACGTCTTCGACGGGATTGAATAATTAACTCTCCGACACGTTTCGAAATTTATAGATGGGAACTGGGGAGATATCCTCTTAGATACAGGTCGACTGTGGAGGGGTTTTCAGAGGATTGCAGAAATGGAACGCTTTTCCAAAAGCTCGAGACGATGATTAAGGATTCTGTGACGATTAATTATTTGACTCAAGTTACGTAGAAATCTAACAACTCATAAAATGGTAAAAAATTAGTTAAGCGCAATACGGATCTTATAATATTGTAGTTTTTATTTTGCAAAATATTACTAATCCATGGAACAACTTTTACGTTGTATAATTATTAAAATTATCAAGCCATAGTTGCATTTTAAGCTTATAATTATTTTGCAGAAAACTTCTAAATGGTATAATAATTATACCACTCGCTGTGTAGCTGAGTATATAAGCCGAGTATATAAGGCAAATAAGCCATCACAAAACATCGTAAACCAACAACAAGAAATAAAATATATTCGATAGAAGTAACGCTAACTAAAAATTAAAATATTCAAATTAAATTTACTCAATTTCAGTTTATCAAGAGCTGTCTGTATAGTTTAGGCAATTTAATCGTCTGGGTTGCTATATATAAATAACCAGATTAAATTTTAATAAACGTCGATTCAATCAAATATACACGGTGGAAATCTGTGTATTCAATGTACCTGCTTACAAAGGATGTTTTGTAATTTCTAATTTCTCACTTCGGTCAACACAGTAGGGTCGTACGAATAATTCCAGGAATTAAATATTCCTTCCCTCCTTATAAATTCCTTCACGCCAAACCATTACACCTATCACCAACTACAATACCGAGAAAATCAATAAAATCCATGAAATCGTCGCGTGTCTTGCATTTCGTCCGATGTTTGTCGTGTTTTCCGGTTTGATAATGTTACACGTGCAAGGCTGTTACATTTATTGCTCGCAGTGATGACGTGCGTCGCAGATATAAATTTTTAACGGTAGCCCGACGACAAGGTGAAATTAAGAAGTAATTAACGCGCGTCATATTTGTCCACTTTAATACTTTGATACGTCCACTGTGGCGTCATTTATTTCGTTCTCGCGTGAAAAAGAGACGTCTCGTTTCATGCACAGAGACGTCTCCTTTAACGTCATGGATCCCGGAAGAAATGGCGGAGGAAGCGAGCAACACGGTGGCACAATTAGGCTATTTTAGTGAAAAAATCCGGTTATTCCGGGTTCATAAAGTTGCCGGTTTATCCGCGAATTTCGTCGTAATTTCGCATTATACCGCAGGGAAACCCGCGCCACCGGACTTCATATAATTCCGTCGTTTCGCTTAAACGCTTTGGCGTGTCCAGCTTTCTTAAATCTTGTTTACTAGATTCTTCGTGCATAAGCGCGCGTTGCTTTTAATAATTCCGACCTTCCGTATCTGGTAAAGTAACTTGTTGCAAATGAAATATGCAATTTTAGACGTCACTGTGTGCCTTTCGACTTTACTTTCGTTGTCCTTAAAATGCTTATTACACCGAAACTAACGGTAACAGCCTTTTCTTTTATATATATTACATTTTGTAGCAAATTCTTTTTCTTTGTTACAATCTCTTTTTTTGAATACAAACTAAATTTAGTTAACTTTGGGTACGATGCATTGATAAAGTAAGATCAGGTAATTAATAGCATTTGAAATTAATAGCAATTTTTAAAAAAACTATAACCAACGCGTCTGTAACAACGCAGGATCTAAATCGTTCTACTTGCACGCAGTATAATTGTAAATTATCATTAACAAATCAACCCAATCATTTTCAAATATTCAGTTTCAAACTACGAAATCAAACGTTCGCACGGTCAGAGAATGACCGATCTCTCCTACGTGTGGAGGACCCTTAAGAGTAGAGAAACAGTCTGGATTAACCCGCATCTGATTAGACCCCGAGGTTGAGCCCGGCCTCCTTCGCATACACCCAGAAACTCATCCGTCTCTTTCTTCTTCTGGGCTCCTTTGTGTATCGACGCTAGCCAGCGTCAAGGAGGAGTTTCGGTTTCACTCGAAAGGTCGTGAAAAAGGTAGCCATCGACGCGTATCCGTCGACTTTCTTCGACTTCTCGGAAGGTACACACATTCCCATGGCTCGACGTCATCGTTTCGCGTGAGATAATGCACGAGCCCCACAAGTCTGTCTCATGCCCGCGGAAATTTGTGGCCTCTCGAGATCACGCTATCTTCTTCCATCTTACCCACGACAATTTTGTTTTCGATCGTCTTCCCGGGCTCGTAGTCTCGTCTCCAGTTACCAGAATTTTAAGATATTTTTCGTTTGGCCTGATCCCTTCTCTCACGTTGTCCATTGTCCACGATGGTTTTTCACGTTGAAGTAATTACTTCAATAAAAACTCTACATCTTTTCTTTTATATAGCCGTGACCTGGAGACCGCTGTTACGAAAAGAATAGAATTTAGTGAAAGAAAAAAATTGAAAAAAAAAGGTGAGGTCCATATTACTATGTCCTCGAATATAAATGTCGTTTTGGGTTACAACGTCCAGAAACGAAAGAGTAGATTTCTATTGCTGTTTCTTGTAGTCTTCAGCTAGAGCTACACACCAAGGTTAACTTTTTCGTAATGTTCTTCGCTATAAATGTATAAACGTGCTCTCTATTATATTCTATTGTATTGTAACACTGAAAGAGGGAAGATCTGGATTAGTATACACTATACCTGTACTTATTTCAATATATTTTTCTATTACAAATTCATCCACTCGTTCCTCTATCAGTCAACCTCAACATTTCAAACTCGGAGTAAAAAAAATGCTACTTAACTTTTAATGGATGCATGTTCGTGAGTATGGTGAAAAATTTGAGATAATGGGGTCGTTATGAAATGATCCGTCAGAATGAATCCATGAATATTTTCTCTTCAAAGAAAAAATCGCAAGGGAGATAGAAACTTGCTCAAGTTCAAAAAAACCTTTTGCAGCTAATAAAAAGCTATAATTCTTCAAAGTTAATACTTGGAAGCTTTCAAAGAGACGCTATGCTCTTTTTACATCCTTTCGAACAAGAGTAAACCGCCGAATTACAGGGAACTTGAAGCGTACTGAAAGTTTCGCCCCGAAACCACCCGTTTCTCCGCTTACCAGCGTTTTCCGTGGCATCGTTTTTTCCCTGCAACCCCTTCTTGCCATCCTCCAATTAAAATTTTCGTTCTATTTGCCCCGGCTCGACCGGCGGCTAGAAATTTCGATTTCGCCTGGCGCGCGGCCGCCGTAAAACGCTTTTATCCCCTTTCCCGTTTCTCCAGTGTCTTTTTTTACTCGCTTTACCCTCGTCGTTAGTTCGGTCTTTCCACCGGTTGAAACTTCACTCGTGGCTCGATTACGTTTTTTTCCCGAGGTGGCTTTTCGACTCTTTTCGTTGTTACGCGTTAATCGAGTAGCAACCACGTGTAAAACCGATTACGTCCGATTTTAACCGTCTAAACTCTAAAACTACGACATTGTCGCGTTAAATCTGTTGTTCTAAGTCTACGAAATTGTTAAAAATTCGCCAAATTAGAAAACAATATAAGCGTTCGTGTATAAAAATATAAAAGCTTCGTCTTATGCAACGGGGAAAGAAGGAACGTGCTTCGATTCGATGATTGAATTCTATTTGACTCGCGTTTGAAGGAATGAAGCGGTTTCTCCATGGAGGAATGCGAGGTATCCCGTTCAATCGATTCGTCTTCCCTCTTATCTGACCGGTCGCGTCGAACAGCTGTGTTTAAGATAGTCTTCGCTGTTTCCATTCTCTTTTTCTTCGCACTTTTCGTTTCTTCGCCCTTCGTTCTGAATTTCTCGAATACTCGTCTTACTAAGATTTCGTGATTACTCGGGTTGAAACAGATTATGTCTTCTTGGTATTATCGAATATCGAAGCATTTTAACCTACTATCGTATAACGTATAACTATACGGAGCATGAAACTGCCGTACACTTTGAATTTTACTTCGTAGTTTGGAAGTTTTAATTCTGAGCTCTTATCGATCTTTATCATAGGCGATGCGTTCACTTATGAAAAATAATATTAGCCAAATTTTCACACACTTCTTTCACAATTTATTCTATTTCCCGATGAATGTAATTTTTAAATAATCCCGGAGAAAAAAATTAGTTTACAAATCATCAAGTTCTCCCTGCATATCTTCTATAGATCATTTTATAATAATTAAATTTATAACTAATTTTTATCATCTGAATTACACAGTTGACAAATCATTTGTCAATCAATAGCGACGCTACGTGTACGATTCTATGTATCTAATATTTCTTCATATTTTACATCCCTTAAGTTTTTATTTACTAAGAATACTAGAAATATACGTATATCACGTGGCAAGGCGCGCATAAGAGGATCGATTCCATGGCGCGAATGTAGTTTGAATTTAAATAAGACGCGATAAACGAGTAGTTGGTCCCGATCATATACATAACGTGTCCCTAGTCGCGGGTAAAAGACGGCACCGCGCGTTCTTTCCCTTCGTTTCACTCCGCTGTTCTTCATCGTTGGTAGATGACTCGTCGTCGTGCGGTAAGTTAACGCGAAGAGGGTGTAGACGGCCGTGAGAAGAAGAAGACGAAAAAGAACCTGTTTTCTCCGAACGAGCATTCAACCCCGAAGGTACCTGTTCGCTTTAATTCCGCCGCAGTAGGACCTGCTTCTCGTCCGGTGTATACCTGCCAGGCCCTTTTCGTTTGTCTCTTCTCTCTTTCATATACAACCCACGTCTTCCAATGGAAAGGCGTCCCCGACGTTTAGAACGATCCGTGGAAAGTGGCGAGGATAATTAATCATCGATACGATGCATACTCGTCGATTCGACCTGTCTCTTGCCTGCCTTTTGTTCGACGCTTTGATTCTGGGAAAAGTTACATTAGGTATGGTTATTCGAATGATCGTACAGAAAGTGTTAGATGGTTACGGGTTATTGTTTATTATAGAAGAATTGTTTTATTAACTTTTCGGTTCGCTACGGAAATATATAAAATATTGTGCGTCGATAAAATAGTTCATAGTGTTAAGAGCTGGTTTATCGAATTTCCATCATTCTCTTGTCGAATTGTCCGTTCTGTTTCCGGTCTGGCTTTTATTACACGTTTCGATCGAGGAAACAGTTGCATTAACCCATGGCTGCTGGATGTTGCAGGAAGTGTTGGATGTTCATAGAATCTCGTTTATCGAAGTATTATTTTATTTGGCTGTAGCTCTACTACAAAAATATAAAACATCGTGCGCCGATAAAGTATTTGATAGTGTTAAAAGCCAGCTCATCCAAGTACTATCGTTTTCTCGTCGAATTGACCGGTGTTTTCGAGAGCGGTATTCCGGGAATTCGCGTAAATTTTTCACGAAAGCTCGGGTCCCGATCGGCTGGCCAATCGGCTGCCGTCTAAAAGGGATTAATTTCGTGCGGCATCTCGATCGGTCATCGACGAATTTCCGTCGATTGGTATCATGCTATCCCTGTCAAGTATCGAGTTGAATGTAAAAAAATGCACTTTTTTCCCCATCCAAGCTTTTGCACCGTTTTAAAATACATTTTGACCGAGAGCGTACACACAATGCACCCTACGGGAATCAAGATCGTTCTAGTATCGCTTTCGATCGACGAAAGCGACTGAAAGTGCTCCCTGTGCAGTCGAGTTTCATGGATCGCGATGCATTTAGCTCGCAAAACGGCCCACTAAACTTTTACCTCATTGTGATATACGATCCATGTCCCGCCATCCTCCAAACTCTTCTTCACCTTCTCTGTTCATGCTGTTAGAACTTCTCTCTGCTCCCACTCCACTCGACGACGCGTCTTTTTGGTCTTCCGACTACTTCCTGTTCTCTTCTCCACTGAACTTCTCTTTTCGCCTTTGTTTGTCTTTGGTTATCTCCTTTTCTTCGCGTTAGTTACCCTTCTTTTACTCGTTCCCCGCCCCCCTTTCTCCTTAGCTTTCCTCTCGTTCTCTCAGTTTCTTTGATATTTACTCTTTCTCTTTGCCGCTACTTTTCGCTTCTCCGACTTTCTTCTAATTTCTTCCTCCCTTTGATTCCATCTGTTTTTTAGTAGATCTATATTTTTCTTTGATCCTCGTGTTCTTTGTTCTTCTCTTGCTTTGGCTCGATTTCTTTCGCCTTTACTGTATTTTCCGCTCTTTACCCTCTTTTCAGCTATTTTCCTTCCCTTCGCTGTTTCAGCCGCAGTTCATTTTTTACTTCATCCGTCTCATTAGTTTCCTCGGACCTTCTCGGATTTTCTTTTGGATCTTTGCCGTTTTGATCTCTTCCTTTGAATCACGGACTTTCTGGTCTGCCATAATTCGTTTATGGAGACAGTTTCTCTCTTTGATCCAACGTCTGTTGTTTCGCTTTATGCGACCGGTTCCGTTGGCGCCTGTGACAACCAACTTCCGGATACGAGATTAGTTGTGTAACAGGCTCGCAGACTTGGAAATAAGTTATTTAACGGCGGCTCGCGGATCGGTACGCGCGTTGCATTATTTACACGGAGGTCTCGCGTCTCCGATTCTCAGACATGCGATAGTATCGGTATACGATGACAGTGTCTGCTCGATAATCGGCATTTCCAGACACGAAGAACGCTGTAGCCACCAGCAATTCTAGCTCGAATAAATTGTCAACTTCTTTCATATACTAGATTCCAGATAAAAATAACAACGCATATATTGACACCTTTATGCCAGAACCATGAATATTCAAATTTCTACCTTTTTTTCTTCTTCTTGATTCTATAATATTACAAGAATGTATTTTAGTGAAAATAAGAATTTTCAGGATTTGTAGTACACATAAAAATAGCAGGTAGAGATTAATATAGAAATACGTGTATTTTTCATTCGTAAGTTTGATAAAAGACAAGAATGTATTTTAGTGAAAATAAGAATTTTCAGGATTTGTAGTACACATAAAAATAGCAGGTAGAGATTAATGTAGAAATACGTGTATTTTCCATTCGTAAGTTTGATAAAAGACGTTCTTTAACGGGCATCAAAAAGCTTCGCGGCTAAACGGAGAAAAAAGAGGGTCGAACGAGTCCCGACCTGCGTAGCAAGTAAAGATGAATGAAAATGGCCAAACCCCTGAATCCTCTGAATGAGTCAGAGACCGGAGTGAGCGAAAAGCCAAGTGTACGAGCACTATGGTGGTGATTTTCGCGTGGCCGCTCGTAAATCCTAGTTTCTCGTGTGCCGTAGTTCGAAAGGGGGTGATTACTTCCTCGAAGCTGGTGACTCGTCGAAAGTCACACTTTCTTGGCCTGACGTTCGACGCGTCGCTTTATTCCCGCTGGAAACCAAGAACTTTTTCTCTCGCATAATGTTTCTCGCAGAGACATAGAAAAAAAAGAGAAAAGAGGAAAACAAAATGACAAGAAAGAAAATAGAGAGAGAGAGAGAGAGAGAGAGAGAGAGAGAAGAAATGGACGGTTGTTCCTTCCAGCCTCTTTAGGCGGCGTCGTTGCGAGTTTTGCGAAAAGAGAGAATGGCACCTCGTGGTTTTACTTCTTTTTCCTACTTTTCCAAGAGAGACGAGAAACGTTGTGTCTGTCTGGTACGCTTGCTTTTTGTCTTCTCTGCTTCCTTTCTCGCGGGATTGCTTCCTCTTCTCGTGAATAACTCGCGAGGATCTCGGTATTCCCGGCGCGAACGCGACTCTGTTTGCAGACAGCCGTCCACTGGGTACCGTTAATCTAAGACACAATAGCGGAGATGTTGAAGCGAGACCTCGAGACCGAGAATCTGTCACGAGCGTGCAATCAGGTTCGTTGACAGGTGTATCGTTTCTCTATGACCTTTTGACGTTCGATCGACAGCCGTCTTTCACAGAACGCATCAAAGGCTGATGAAATAAAGAAATATCCACTCCTCTTACTCTTTTCCTGCCAGCTGATCGGTAGCGTGTCGAATGAGCGTTGGTCGAAGACCTAATTTCAGGCGGACTTTGTATTCGATTTTGGAGTAGTATAACGAAGTCTTTCTCACATAATATTTTCTAATATGAGAAGATGTAGCAGATTTCAGGTTATTAAAATTGTGTCTTTTCAACCATCCAAGCTTTGTTTTTACTTATTTTCACGATTGTGGTGTACATGTATAATTCTTTGATACAATACGAATAGAATTATGTGCAGGTATAGTATTGGTGGATTAATTGCTATCAAGTCATATACGTTCTTACTCGCTTCGTGTATATTCAGAAGATCTTTATTTTTTTACTTTTTTGTACTAATCACGAAAACGTTACACGAGCCAAACGATCGTTGGCCGAGGTATAAACCGGATGAAAAAGTCAGCCTAGCAGGTTGGCTGTAATAATTACATAGATGAGAGAACAGGTGTTCTTTGAAGTGTATTTTTCACCTTAATACACCAAAGGAAAAAAGTAAAGCAGCTGTCAGCAAACTTCCTCTTGCAATTATCCCTTAATCTCCCCATAGTTCTATTTCTCCAAGGAATTAAATTCTTAAGATGCCAGGCATTTGTCGTTAGACACTTTCGAGCTCACTTCGAGCAGACATAAGCTCGATTATAGTTCAGACGGTTCTTTTCAACGAAGGAACAGGCTGTTATCTGAATTTTCCATCGACTTTCGGGGCAGATTAGACGGCGTTTCTCCGCGGGACGGGATATACTGGTTTCTAATCGGAACATTTAGAAAACGAACACGTTCGTTCGCTATGACAAATCGACAGCGTATCTGTGTGCTGCGTAAACTACGGAACCAGGCGCTCGTGTCCCATATTCGTGAAACCAGTCGAACTGGTATCCGTTGAAAAGAGCCTTTTAGTGTTCCACGTTGGCGATTCCTCGATTTTCTGTAACGCGAATACCGCGATAACGAGTCTGATCGATGAGTTCGGAGAATCGGGTGATTAGAATTAGCTGGTAGTTTGTCTCGCAGACGTTCCAACCATTAGGGACAGCTTAAGCTATAGATAAGGAGAAGAAGAAGAAGAGTTGTTTGTAATTCAAATTTGTCTTGTTCTAGGAAATTTACGAGCTATTTATAATTTTAAATCATAAGAATTCGGTTTCTTAATTAATGTTTGTTTGGCAAATCGGGTATCTAATTTTATATCTATTTCGAAAATTTTCCAAATTCTTATTTATTGGACATTTTTACGTCGTTAAGATAGAAATCTGTGTAAGAAATTTTTAACGTTTCAGCTTCAAAGCTACTTAATTTGTTAGTTGCTACTTTAGTAGAAAAATCTTTCATTATTTGAACATTCAACGATCGACTGTGAATAATTTTTGTTAAACGAAGTCCTTCGCTTATGGTATGCATATCTGAATAACACGAACGACCGGTTTTATCATAATATTGTCTACTAGTTTCATACGACGGGGAAAATCAATAGAGATTTATCAAAGATGATCATTAATTAGTAAAAAAGGAGAAACCAAAAATTCTACTCCTTTGAATTACTTCATCCTAATGAAAGGGGGATAACACTGTAGATGGTCTCCTATTCATTCTTCCGCGAGGAATCAGCCAACCCATCGTTCCACGCATATCGATCCATACTGTACATTAACGAGCTCGCAGAATATTATCATGTGGCGCTATTATGAAGCTAAATGAATAATTCCATGGGGTACGATCAATGGCTAATGACACGGGAACGAGTGGCGAGGAATTTTTCAGGATCGACCCGATTACGTGACGCATACAATTTTCACGTGAAATATTCAGGTGGACACACTGGGTAGCGTGTTCGCGCGCTAAGTACATTTTCCATAGGGCTGGGCTATTAACGAAACGGGCTCGTTCGTTGCACCTTTAGCGGCTGGCTAAATTGCCTATAATGTGGACACGGTGGAAAATTCAAGCGGAAACGCGGGGCGAAAAGTAGAGGCCAGGTCCTCTCTCGGCCATTTCACGTATAGAAATAATTCATTTAGAAAACGAGGCTCGGCCTCGAATTTGCGAGCCGCTGTTTGCCATGGCGCTCGCGAAACGTGCAATAACCCTTTTATCGGCGCCAGAGAGAGCGCACCCTCGTTTGCCAACCACCCAGCGCGCATAACAAACATCCCCGACTCCCAACGATTTTTGCCAGCCTATCGACGAGCTTTTCGATTGGGTAAATGTTCTTTGGACCCTTGAAAATTTGGTTCTCGCAGGTGATTTGCCGCCCCTATGAATTTTGATTTCGACTGTTTTCGTTCCGGTGAATATATTAACTCTTTCGTATTTGCGGATGTTGTATGAAATAACGTTCATGCGTATCTTCATGGGTTTAGATAAAAATTAACGATTCAACGTGGTTGGTTATCGTATGCTTTGGCCTTATTCTGGTTTCAATAAATAGAAGGATTTAAATGTTTCACGAAGCTTCGAAATTGAAATGAAATTTGATTGATTTTAAAGACCGAATAATTATGACATACTGTTCGAATAATCTTGCTTTCATATCTGAGAATGTCATTTATAATAAACTCTCTTATCGACATCGATATTAAACAGGAGCGAATTAAATTGGGACGTCCGATTAAAAGTGTGTGGCGGATGAAAAGAGGGTTGCGCGTTTCGTCCCGGGACTACCGGTGGACTCGTCAGTAAGGCTATGCTCGGTAGTCCCTGCCTTAGACGTAGAGGGAGTCTCGCTAGGTGCGGTATTTGTATCAATCGCTCGTATATTCGACCGCTAGCGAGTTAGACAGACTCGTTGTCGTCGTAGCCCTCTAGTGTTGGCGGTTGGTACCAGCGGATCGCCCGGGAGGTGTTGCGTCGCGTTGATGCCTCGACCTGTCTGCGTCCTATTGATACCGACCCGCCACAAGTGTAACAATCCTTATCAATTAATATTTCTATCCAATCGTTCATATCGTTTCTACCAAATTGTTTTGTTAATAATTCTTCTAATAATCAAAATTCTTCCGTATAGTGCAGACAAAATTTCCTCTAAAACACTTGCCAGAGTTTTTTTCTGGTGAACTTCCATCGATTTCAAAATTTCCAAAATCGAAATTACAAAACATGCACAGATCTAACGTAATCCGTTCTGTTACAGATGTCTCGTTGTCGAATAATCTTGTATTCATATCTCAGAATATCATTTATTATAAACTCTCTTATCGACATCAATATTATACAGGAGCAAATTAAATTGGGACACCCGATTAAAAATGTAACAATTCTTATCAATTAACATTTCCACCCAATCGTTCTTATCGTTTCTAATCGTTTTATTAATCATTCTCCTAATAATCAAGATTCTTCCGTATAGTGCAGACAAAATTTCCTCTAAAACGCTTGCCAGAGTTTTTTTTCTGGGAAACTTCCATCGATTTCAAAATTTCCAAAATCGAAATTACAAAAGATGCACCTTCTAATAACTAGATCTAACGTAATCCGTTGTGTTGCAGATGCCTCGTCGTCGAACGAAGCGGTGCATCTCCAGCAACGTCTGAGGAGCTTGAGCACGGAACTGGTGACCCTGAGGAACCGGCTGCACGTGAACCAGCCGCCGAACAATTCAGGGCCGAACAGTGGTGCATCGGCGCCCCTGTCAAAGAGCCCGGAAAAAGGCGGCGTTCCGTCATCGCCGGCGCCCGCTGTTCCACCAAGGACCACGCTACCGCTTTCCGGCACACTGCCCCACGGCCTCGGTCATCCTTCGGGGCACACGCTGACGGCGTCCGCGATCGTCCATCCGCACGTCAATCACGCCGGCGCGAACACGCTCAGCCACAACTCGACCGCGGCTAATAATTTAATATCCGGTCAGTATGCTGCGGTGCACGCTGTGCACGCGTCCTGGCGAATCTCGATGGATGGTCGATGCAGGACGCTGCATTACTACCGTACTGGGGATTCGCTAGGAAATGCATGCAACTGGGTGATTCTGGTTTACAGAGAACAGGTTGAATCTGGTGATGTTGATATTGGATGTGAATGTGTGTGTTTTTGCAAGTTTTAAAATTATGTTTGGCAATCGTAGTACAGGACAGATATTGGACTTGGTTCAGGATTTTTACATAGTTTTAGGATACTTTAAAATGGTAATGAGCATGGAATTTTTCGGAATTTAAGATCAGTTTGAAGATTATAATATTGTAGAGAAGTCGAGGAATATTATTACTTGGAGATATACGATGACAGTGCAGATGAGAAATTTTTGACAGGATTTGAGCCGAGTTTAAAATTTGTGGTTTAGGAAAAATATTGAAAACTAGGAAATATCGTAGCTTTAAAATTCTAGGATAAGTGTGAATGTTATATCATAGTAATATCGATAGGTAATTTTATTACTTTCGAGCCAGATTCTCGTTTCAATCCGATGTCTTTATTACCGAGTTGATCAAACGGCGAAAACTACGGTTCATCTATATTTTTATCCATCAAGCGTTCGTTACATTATCTAGTGTTCCATCATGATCACTCGATCTACGATGAAATTTACGTAACTCCGTCGGATAAGGCTATAATCAAGCGACGAGTTCTGGCGATTATTGCGAATTAAAACGGATCATGCTATATATGTAAATTGTAACTGTCCACAGTGGATCGTTCATGTGGACATCCATCGAGTTCGTTCCGAGCTCGTTAATATTTAAACGGCGCGTAATATCGTCATTACGTTAATTCGCGATACGTTAGAGCGCAGGCGAGTGCAGCCTTTTCACCCCCTGGATTGGCGAAGGTTGGATGATATTTTAAATAACCAGAGTTCGAAGCTCTGCCCGCGAAATCATCGGAACAGTAAACGCGTCTGTTTACAGAGCTGCCATTTCCCCAACGATTCGTCAAACGTTTTATGATTTATTTACCATTCCTCTGGTCCCTGGATTTTGGTCCAGGTTGTGTCTACTGTTTTTTAAATCTCCACCCCACCCCCTTTTTCCACTCTTTTTTTTATCCGTTTCGGGTTGATGGACAAAAACAAAAATATAAAAAAATATCGCAGCGCGAAAGGTTGCGATTTATTTCAACGCGACCCCATCTCGCGCGATTTCCAGCCGAGAAGAATAAAAATATTTGCGCGTCGACTAAAGCAGTTCACGTGGCTCGCTATGCTGCATCTGATCTCGGATCCCTTCCGGTTAATCGAGCCCCGCCTGGCGAAATTGCACGCGGGTACAGTTAGCCGCGATTCGTTTGAACACGCTTCGAACGCTCCTCGGTCGCTGCCATTCAGACCTATTTTTCTCGTATTTTCTCCAAGGAAGAAACCTGGAAAATGTTCGGTAACGCGTTGTAACATTTAAACTTAGTATTCTATAACATTTCATCTTTTTTCTCTGACTCTGCTGCCTGATATACCAAAATTCTCTGATATACTAACCTCTTCACGCCTCGTGCAGCACACACAGACATTACGCACCAAATATCTACTTCGTCCTCGAGAAATTTATAACGCTGATTCATCATTCGACTACTTCACAAAGCAATTGCCTCCATTTTTCACTGATACCGTAAAATATTTCACAATTTAGGCGATTATATGACTTAAGATTAAACTAGCTTTTGTCAAATAAATACACGAGTAACCTGTTATGTTTCATTTCTACCAATAGGAAAAGTTATTAATAAAAGGATTTCGCGTTTGTGAACAGATTTGGATCCACCAAAGCGGCACAATAGGATTTCTGACGACGGTATAGTGTCGTGCGTGACGGCGTTGGGCTGTCTACGCTCGCCACCGATCTCGAGCATTATCGCCGACGTGAAAAACGCGAAGAGCAATCAGGGTCAGCACCGATGTCTTCCGAAAGGTACCGCGGCTTCGTCTGGGCCTGCAACCTCCACGGCCTTGGACGACCTCATTCATCTACCTGGACCACTGACGGAGGATGCGGTGCTCAAGTGTCTACAGGCTCGATTCTGTGCCAAACAGTACCACGTGAGTGTTTCTTTCTTCACTATTTTTTTCATTCGATGGCTATCTGGAATTAAAAATAATTGTAGCCCAAATGTAGAATAATATATAACCCGAAGATGAATTTTATACTTTAATTACTTATTTAACTTACTTTACTTTATTTAAAGTCAGACTAATGGTAGAATCGAGGAATTTTACATGTTGAAAAACGTAGATATTGGGATAGTTCAAGTTTTTTTTTTATCATAGCACAATGATATCGGCGCGTTCGTTTCGACTTCTATGTTGGTATCCCGTAATCTGACATTCCGATAATCGGCACAAATTTCACCTAATCGAGCCGCGCATTCTTTGCCCTTCGCCAATTGAATCGGCCGGTGCATCAATCACTCTCGGCCTCGATAGCGACGACAGGACACGATAAGTTCGCGCCGCTTCTAATTGAGATGAATGCCCCGTTAGCAAAGATACTGTACCGTACCATTTAACATCTGCAACGTTCGTAAAATCGTGAAAACGCTCGAGAAGTTTTCATACTTGGAACACCGCGAAGATCAATTAATCTAACTCTTAAATCCTCGAAAGGAGCTTTGTTCCTCCCTTTACTGGTTTATCGATTATCGTTGCTCGGGCGGCCCGATGTACTATCGGGTTGTCGAATTTAACGAGGTCTCGACCGAGTATCCCCTTCAGAGATAGCCGTGTGCTCGAAGGAGAAATCGGGAGTTTCTCAATAGGTCGTTGAAACGAGGGGAAACCGAGGCGAAAGAAAGGGAACGCCTCGGGTGAAAAAGTCTGTCGATGGTCTCGTTGACCGTGGACAGATATCGCGCGGTTTGATTGCACCGAGCTGCTCTGATGGACGCAAAAACGGCTCCGTTTCCGGTCCCTGTAGCTCCAGTCGCAATTACTTTTTGCAAACGAACGCGCTCGTCATTTTCTTACGGATATCCGCCACCTGATTAATTATTCCTTTCTCATTATCCAATCGTTTGATTACATTCTCCACGTGTTTGCATTCCGTGCTTGTTTATTTACACTTTTCTTTTCATCGTTTTTAATCGTTTTTTTTTGTATCAGTTGTTTACATTGGAGGACTTGTTTATGTTTGGAATTTATTTACATTCGTATTTGTTTATTTGCGAACTGTATATTGCGCGATGAAACCATAAGTACACATATACAGGCAGTAAATTGTCAGAGGATTTGAATATTTTTGTGTATAAATTAGCTGTGTTAACGATACACTTTGCAATTTCATTAGCACTGTAACGAGGCACGAATAACGTTATCGTATAATAAGGCTAAACGTGACTTCATTAAATATTGTATTAATTAAATGCTTTAATAAGCTCTGCGAAGTCTATGCTTGCGACAGATATCTTCTATGTATACATTTTCGATATTATTTCAAACTTTGTCGACATAATCACTATAGTCACGTCTCATTACAATATTAATGTGAAATTTCAAAATGGTGCATATAGTACACATAATATATTCATGAAAGATTCTTATGGTAAAAGAGTATGCAAATACAGTCGCCAATCGCTGTAGACAGAAAAATCAGAATCAACAAGGAATGATGTAAAACACGTGTGTTAACACCGGTTTGAATTTCAAAAGGAATCTAAGCTCGACTGTACGAGCTAGCTGCACGAAAGCTCGCAGCACAAGGGAATCGAGGCGAACATCAGAGGCCACGGGGCCTGACGTGGGACCGGTTTTCTCTCTCCCCACTCGGCTTTCGGGCGTTTTTCATCTTTTTGTTCATCCTGCGTGGCGTTGCTTTCTCTAGATGGGCTTCTAATAGGAATCGAGACCCGCCAAAGCCTCGCCGCTCGTACATTGTTGCATCAGACTGCGCTATCGTCCTCTCTTCTCGTCCACTCTTCGTTTTCCAACCCGAGATGTTCCAATTTTCGAGTGTCCATACTTCCAGGCGTCCTTCCAACCCTCTTCCAGAATGCTATTCAAATAAACCGCGATGCATACTGAAATATCAACTCGTGAATCTTGTTCAGGCACGCTCGACGAAGATCTCTAGAAAAGACGTAGTTCAAGGATGTATTCTTTCTCTTTTGTGAGGAAAAGTCGATCGTTACTAGTAGACCAGAGATGTTTGTGCAAATTCCAATTTTTATGCAATTTTAGTGCAGATTTGTTTCGCCGATTAAGCATCGACAGATATTATATCTTATGCGTATTAAATATTTTCGCGCAACAAAATATCCAATAAATGCATGAACATTCTTGATCTAAACAATTTTTAATAGATCGTAGAAAGGCTTCTTCCAGTGAGTGACTTATCTCTCCCCCCTTCTTCTGTTGATAATTTAATTTCAAATTTTTTCTATGTGGAATAATTTCGCGGTGATCAGTGCTACGTAATAACAAAGACAAGATAGATGCCCCTAGTATCAGCTTGGTATAATCAGGCTCAGCAAGATCGAACTGCGATTAATCTTGTCTGATGGCTGGTTGCAAAGCACGCGGCATCTAGGCATCCATAACCCACGCGTCCGATACGCAATAACAATGCAAAAAGCAACACGGTTGGACAGTGAAGGAAAAAGTAGTCTCATTTCGCATCGTCCCTGACGAGGGCTGTACCGCGATCGCCGCGTGTCAAGACGCTTTGTGGACGAACCGACAATCGGACGAGTAGATAATCGAAACGCGTTTCAGACGAACGTGGGCCCCATACTGGTCTGTATCAATCCATATACGGACGTCAGGAATCCATTGACCTTAACGAGCACCAGGGCCGTACCTTTGGCGCCCCAACTGAACAAAGTCGTTCAGGAGGCCGTGCGACAGCAATCGGAAACCGGATACCCCCAGGCCATCATTCTTTCCGGTAAGCAGCCGACATTTTTCATCCACAAATCTTCTTAATCTATTTAATACCTATACAGCTTGTTATATTTACTATCTCTTTTACTTTTAGATCTATCTTCTATATGTGTATTATTTGATCTATTTTACGACGATTCTGAGAGTTATATGTTAATTGTTGCTGTTTAGGGACCAGTGGTTCCGGCAAGACATACGCCTCTATGTTGTTACTTAGGCAATTGTTCGACGTGGCTGGAGGTGGTCCAGAAACGGACGCCTTCAAACATTTGGCAGCAGCCTTCACAGTTCTTAGGTCTCTGGGATCTGCAAAGACTGCCACCAACTCGGAGAGTTCTAGGATAGTACGTGACAGTTCATTCTTTTTCCTTTTCCCTCTGGCAAAGGGTAGAATTGATTATGGGGGTTGTTCCTCTAGGGTCACTTTATAGAGGTCCAGGTTACGGACGGTGCCTTGTACAGAACGAAGATACACTGCTATTTTCTGGACCAAACGCGAGTCATCAGGCCACTACCGGATGAGAAGAATTACCACATATTTTACCAAATGTTAGCCGGCTTGTCGCACGAGGAACGAGGTAGAGAATTGGGTTTTGATACGATAGGATGTTTGATTATTGGAATATTTATTTAGTTTTTGCTTTATTCGCTAGTCAAACTTAATTTGGAGGGTTACAATCTAAAGAACTTGAGGTATCTACAGCATGGAGACACTAGGCAGGACGAAGCTGAAGATGCCATTAGGTTCCAAGCGTGGAAGGCCTGTTTAGGTATAATAATCGCCCACCTATATTTCTAGATAGTACATAATTATTTAATAGAATCTACAATAAATTTCCTCTAACTTCCTTATCTTCAACATTTAATATTCCAAATTTTAGTCAATATATCATGAAGTGCACAGATATAATAATATCTGGATAGCTATTGCCACTCAAAATAAAACGTATCATTTACAATTTAATCCTGAAGATTATGTTTTTTAATAATATTTAAGAAAAAATTTTCCAAATATTCCAAGTTCAATTATCACACAATATTATTTATAGGTGTGTTAGGTATACCCTTCTTAGATGTAGTGCGAGTATTAGCGGCAGTGTTGATCCTGGGCAACGTTGGTTTCACGGATCGACCGGGAGTCGAGGTCGGTGTCATCGGAGAGAACGAATTAGCCTCTGTCGCGGCTCTTCTAGGCGTGCCACCACCAGCACTGCTTAGAGGACTCACTTCGAGGACGCACAATGCCCGTGGCCAGCTGGTGAAGTCGGTCTGCGACGCAAATATGGTACTGTTAACTCATTCCGTGCAATCTGTGCTATAACGCCGCCGATCGGTCGGAGCGGAACCATGTTGAAGGGTGTTTGTTTATGCAGTCTAACATGACCAGGGACTCGCTGGCCAAAGCTCTGTATTGCCGTACCGTCGCCACGATCGTCAGGAGAGCCAACAGCCTGAAGAGGCTAGGTTCCACCCTTGGTACACTTTCGTCGGACTCGAATGAATCTGTTCATAATCAAGCCGAAGTGACCAGTCAACATGCGTCCACTATTGGCAGTTCTGCAGGTAGGTGGAAGTCTAGAATTTGTGGTACAATAGGTCATTTGAAAATGACTAATAATTCTACAAATAATATATAGAGTATACGTACAATTCAATCATTTTCTTATAATTATTCGAATCTTTTTTTATTGTATTTCCTTTATGGTATAAAAGCTAATTAAAAGTCACTTGGTGCCTTACTATTGTTAACACATACGACCCTCTGTCGGATTAATAGATTTTGGTTTGGTCGTATCATTGGTAAAAAGTCGTACGTGTCTTAAATTTAAATTGTTCAAGCAATGTTCATCGACTATTGAAATTGTTCGAATAATTATGAGCGGTATGATAGACACAATTAAAATTGTCAGATTGAACGAATAAGTGAATTTATTTAAGGAATGTGAAATAAAATTTTGTCCCAATTGCAACTTATTTAAGGAAGGAAAATTAACCCCTTGCCTTACAATTTTTTTTAGTAACTTAACTGTGAGCCTTATCTCACTTCACTGCTATAAAGTTATGTTGAATGATAATAATTTGTACCTATTAATCTTTGGTAAGGATTAATATTAACGAACTAAAATTTAAATTAACGTTGAAACTCAACTTTGTTGCAAATATAATCTTATCCTTGTTGCATCGGAACCAGTTTGTATCTTGAATATGACTCGATATTATAAGGCAGCGGGGTTAGCAAAGGCATGCTATATGAAATAACACGTACTACAAAACCAGCTGGCTGTTTTTGACGAGTATACTTGTCATGAAGAAATGGCAATATTTTGTGTTATGACGAGTATACTCGTCATGCGTAAAAAGTAGTTACAATTTGCTGTTTAAATTACAATTTTAGTGAAGACTTAATTTAACATGCTTTGAATATTTGGAAGCCAAGACGAAATAAAACGAACAAAGAAAAGAATATAAATAATTATTATGAAGAAATTGTATATAGCGTGAACAATGCGACACATTTTACGTACATACTTTTCAAAGACGTTGCATCAGTTAACTGTTTAACTAAAACGTACCTATTGCCACCCTTATAGGTTTCATTACTTCCAAATTTATTCTTTTCTCTATTAGTCGCAATCTCTCGTGTCACGTGCAGGTGGTACCGGTTCCAGAAGCATGACCGCGCTGAACAACGCGGTACGGCACGCGACGGATGGCTTCATCGGAATCCTGGACATGTTTGGTTTCGAGGATCCAAAACCAAGTCAACTGGAGCATCTGTGCATCAATTTATGCGCGGAAACCATGCAACATTTCTACAACACGCATATATTTAAGAGCTCGATCGAGAGCTGCCGCGATGAAGGCATTCGATGCGACGTGGAGGTCGACTACGTCGATAACGTGCCATGTATCGATCTCATCTCTTCTCTGGTGAGCGTTTAAGAAGTTTCGATAATTTATTCAAATCTGGGATTTGTTCAAACGATCGAGAAGCATGTAGTACGAGGATTTTCCGACTTGTTTCGTAGAGAACCGGTCTGTTGAGTATGCTGGATGTCGAATGTTCGATTCGTGGCACTGCTGAGAGCTACGTGGCGAAAGTGAAGGTTCAGCACAAACAGAATCCACGGTTGTTCGAACCTAGGACCGTAGATTGCAGGTCATTTGGGATCCAGCATTTCGCTGGCAGAGTTACTTACGATGCCTCCGATTTTCTGGGTATGTGGACGATAATATTTTTTAATGTACATATATGTTCTTATACTTATCCTTACGTCTTATTTAAATCAACAATGATTCTTTATATTTTTTTTCGTGGGAAGCTTGTTTTATAATGTCTACCAAGTTTTATCTTTAATATGAAGAAAAATATCGAAATCTTTATTGAATTTAATTCTCAATTTAATTCTCAATCCAAACCTCAAACGTAGTTCGATATTGGAAACCGAAGAATAAAAAGACATCCCCCTCAAAACCCTATTCACAATGGTACACCATAAAATACGGAATTTTTCTATAAAGATACCAATAAGGACGTGGTTCCCGACGATCTGGTAGCCGTATTCTACAAGCACACGTGTAGCTTTGGTTTCGCCACCCATCTGTTTGGCAGCGAACTGAAAGCTCTCTACGCGAGCGATACAGTGCCCAGGGGTGTCAGCTTCAGGATATCGCCCACATCCCATACCGACCTGTAAGAAAAAGACCCTGATCGCACAGCCAAAAATTTGGAATCGCCACTTGTTCCATAAAATTTAAGAATTAAAAAACAAGAAAATCAGCTTAGAATTCTATCATCTTAGACAATCTTTTTTTCTACAAAGTTATTTAAATTAGTAATAAAATTGGCAGGAGATTCTACGTAGATACAATTAAAATGTGATTCGAAATTTTTGGTCGGCAGGATTTTTACGAGGTGCAAGAGCGATCGTTGATAATTTCCTTTCAGATTGAACGGAGACGAGCCGATCTCCACGTTAACGCAGGACTTCCACACGAGGCTGGATAATCTCCTGAGGACTTTGGTCCACGCGAGGCCCCACTTTGTCAGGTGCATTAGGAGCAACGGTACCGAGACGCCTCTTCACTTAGACAGAGGCGTGACTATGCGTCAGATACGATCCCTTCAGGTTCTCGAGACGGTGAATCTAATGGCCGGCGGTACGTCTTGAAACTATCTACGACAGGGAATTTACATACGCGCGTGGTAGATCTCTTTGCCTGTTATCGCCTGTGGCGTTTGATCTTATCCCTGTCAATGATTCCTCCCTGAAAATAGTAGAATTTTGGAAGTCGTGGGAGTTGAATGTTTCTTAATTTCTCAGATTTAGAAATGTGTATGTAGTATGTATAATAAAAATAAGTTAATTTTTCATACATTTAAGTCAATTTTCAATCAAATTTCAATCAATTTACGATCGTTCAACACGACGTTAACATTCGTTTATTTTTAATCAATCAATCTAGCGTTGTATCACTAGAGTTGATCGTGTATACAATGTAAAATTGTAGTAGATGTATGACTGAAACAATAGGTGTTTTGTGCAGTGCATTATATAATAATTTTTGACGATAAAAATATCAGGCGGCAAAGACGTAATATAAATCTTTCAATTGAACGATTCTAATTCTTATCCAAAATGTACTATTGAAAGGAGAATAGTTTATTATTTGATTGTTAGGATTATTCTTTTGAAACATTTAGTTGAGAAGAGGGCGTCGGCTCGAAAAAATTGCAGGATATCCGCATCGGATGCGTTTCAAGGCGTTCAATGCGAGGTACAGGTTGATCGCGCCGTTCAAGCAACTGCGTCGTGCCGAGGAACAAGCGGTGGAGGATACGAAGCTTATTTTGCAGAACGCACAGCAACTGAAGAGCAAATTCGGCGCGAGCACCAGCTGGGCGCTTGGCAAGAGGCACATCTTCCTCAGCGAGGGCATTAGGCAACAACTCGAGAACCTACGCTCGGAAACACGCAGGAAAGCCGCCACCGTGATACAGGTAATGGGATTTTTCGCGACGCCCTTATCTTTTAATTACCAACGAAACGTTAATAAAACCCTTTCCGCTATTTCTTGTTTAGTGTTCTTTGTTCATTTAAAAGAAGTATGCTGTTTAATATCCTCAGAGCTCCTTAAAGTATTTGATCCATTTCCACTTTTTAAATGCTTTCCAATCGAGATATTCCATCTGGAATTATTACAACAATAAATAGGAATCATTTCCAATCGTTTACTCTCAAAATATCGTTTTTTAATTTTCTTGCATTTGAAGATATAGAAATAATTATTGAGAGAAACAATTTTGGGACAAATACTTTTGACACAAGGAGAAATAAAACTTACCTAATCAAAAGTCTTCCATCTTACATTAAAAAAAGAGTTACTAATTAAGGAACGCTAAATTATCTCTTTACCTATTTTCAGTCCACGTGGAGAGGTTGGCGGGTGCGGAGAAGGTGGCCTTTGAGGAAAACCACTATAGGTGTAACATCTGGTATCGGTCAGAAAAAGCCTCAACAACCCACATCTGCTAACACTGGAACCGTTCAAAGGAACGTTACCACTGCCACGGGTACCGGAACCGGAACAAGACCTAGGCCCCAGCCAATCGCTGGCACGCCACCTCCCGATCCATCGGAGAAGTGCGCAGACCAGAAAATGATCCAGCAAACGTGCACCTTATTCGGATTGGATTTGGTAAACAGAGCTGGCATGTTTTTATGGAGATCTCTGTTCCAAGGCCTTGACTGTAGGTTGTGAAACAAAATGGAACTTTGTTGCAGGAACGACCACCTCCGGTACCGCCCAGTAGATCGTACACCGTGACTGGAAACACAAAGTTGGGCTATCCGCAGACTAGAATCATGAAGATGCCCTTCCCAGGTAAGGAGGTGGTTGCTCTAATAAATATTATTAAACTTGGGAATTTAAGCATCGTGTTAGGGAATATTTGTGTATTAGCTAGATATTGATTTAAAATAGCATAACTTTGTCCTTTTGTCGAATTTTGTATTAGAGAATATTTATATATTGATCGCTGATAATGATTCAAAGAAATACAATGCCCTATGAAACATTTGGAGAATTTGTTTAAGTTGTGTTAGTAGATGAAAGATTCGAGTTCTAATTCTATTCGTGCAGAGTGGTTCGATTTATTCTAGAATGATTCTTCCCTGGATTCATCGTACTACGCATTTGGTTTTGCTTTCCAAATACGGGTGGAGTTATTGTTCTTTCAGAAGAGGGTGAAGGGGAGGTGGTGCTCCTGAAGGGTGAAACGGTTCTGGTCGTGGGTGCGTCTCCCAGGCGAGGTCACCTGCTGGTGGAACACAACAACACCACGCTACACGTGCCCTATCAGTTCATGGAGCTGAAGCCATGTAATATTAACATCTGAACGCGTTATTTATTTCCGTGGCGTTTTCGTCGCTCGTACGATGCCGTGAGTTTAACTTTAATTCGGCTAAAAATTTCATCGAATTTGCTATCAGGGAACCTTGGTTTATAAAATAAAAATTGAAATCTTTATTCAAACTTTGACAGAGAAATCTATAGGGAAAAATAGGAATGTGGGAACATAATAGTACATGGATAGCCGTTTCTTATTTAAAAGGACGACTCGAATAGAGTCGGAACTTTGCTTCCTCTCCGCGATTCCATTCTTTTTTCTTTGTTATATTCGTTCTAGTCTATAATCCGTCATTATGCTTATATTCCATCTTCCTTGACATATATCCTTTTTCCACATCTCTTGATGTCCTATTCGCGAGCCATTTTCTTCAGACAAAAACAACCTGCCGATGAAAAACAAACGCGAGAGATCCTCGCGGAAACGTTGTTATCCGATTGGACTTCCGGATGCAATTTAAACTTCCAATTAGCTTCACACAGTTACTCTGTGCGCCTTTTTTCCTCTCCTCGTTTAAACTATGAAAACTGTCCTCTTCCCATGTATATCGTTCCACATTTTACCTACTGGAGATGTGAAAGTAATTGTCATGTTAATTCTGAAACACAAACCAGTAATTTTTTCCAGATTTTTATTGTTATAATACTAATAATGATATTTTGAAGTGCTATATGACAAACGAAAACTTTGTCAATCATAAAAATCATAAAAAATTTGTGTTTTAGGATGAAATTCGTATGAAATTGGTACTACTATCGATAAACTAGCGTTACAGGAAAAGTGAAAGGAATGAAAATTAGCAGAAAAGTTCATGACACTGGCATCGTTCGAGCGGCAAGGGAACACCGATAAGATTAGAATTAGAAGCGCGGCTAGGACAGTGAAGTTTGTCCTTTAATTAATTACGTCGACCGTCGAGCGAGAGTTTCACGCGGAAGTCAGTACACCGGTGCTTATCGTTCGCTCGAAACGCGTCTCGTCTTCCTCGCTCCTTCCGCGTGGGTGGCAGCCACCCTCCACGGGCCACGTTCGTCTTCCATGTAGATAAGTACACTCAAGCCGACTCGCGTTTTCGAATTAGTAAGCATGTTAGCCGTTAAATGCCGTTGAGTCTCGCGATCTTCCGTATATGAGTAGATCATGTAGAGTAGATCATATATGAGTAGATCATGCGACGATAACAAGTACGATCGATCGTAGACCCAGTGATAAGAGAATTTTAGGAAATTTATGGTTGTAACGGTGTGTGAATGATCAGTTTCGAATATGTTTCAAACTCGTTGAATCTTTTTTGGAATTATGGTTGGTACGATGTGTTAAACAAGAATTTAATAGGGGTATAAGATCGTCAATGTATAAGTGTTGGGGGGAGGGGGGTTAGAGGATATTTACCAACAGTATTCTGTCTTTGAATTCTTAGTGCCAATTTCTAGAAAGAAAGCTGCAGCTACTGTAGAACGTCCAAATTTCGTTTGCAGGAATTTAAGTAAAATGTTGGTGGAGTCAGGGATGAAAAGAAAATTCACTTCCAGAGACGAGATTTGGTCGTTCTACGGTGTATTTGTACATGTATTATATGATTAAGAGATCGACTTCGTAACATAGCTCGACCGTAGGTCTAAAGAATAGATTTAATCGAACAAGTTACTCTATCATTATCGCGATAATCATAACAGGCAACAAGTTCTAACATTGAATCGGGAAAGGTAGATAGGAGAGACAGAGTGAGAGTGCGCTTTGTAGATATACGAAACTCGTTCAGTTAGAAACGATAAGCGTCCATTGAGAGGAACAGGCGAGAGTTCGGCCTGGAAACTCTGTCGAGTTCACCGTTTCGAGAATATGTACATACGAGTATGTATGCCGAATGTTACGTAGTTTACAGATACCAGAGCTGATGCATACGTATAGATAGCTATAAGTGCGTCGAGATATTTTTGAATAAAATATAAGCGTTTTTGAAAATGATAACGACCATTCTTCTTACTCGCCCTTAGTTTCTTTCATCCGTGAAAATTCAGCACCTCTCCGCGCTAGAGTGAAAACACATAAAGTGTGTTTCGTTCGTTAGAAATAGTTCCCTTTACCAAGAAACTAAATTAATACGGCTATTTTACTTCAAATAAGAGGCACTGCTTCCTTCAATTAGGAAATTCCTCCTTCTCTTTTCTCTTCTTTTCGCTCTATTGACACACGTTTCCACGTTCATTTATTTATAATTCTCACTATTCATCCTGCTATTTCTCCACCTACACGAACATTTATAAACGTCGATCTACGACTCTTTGCCATTTTTTCCCCTTATCAACTCGTGATCTGAAATTCCTCCGCTTCAATGATCGCAATAGCGATTCCTGCACGATACGTTCGATCCCCTGTGTAGAAAATCAAGCGTCAAAGAGACAAACTTATTGCATCACCTTGTCAACTTGTTTGTGGAGTTCACGCATACACGTGACCATTAGTGCACGTGGAACAGCATGCGTGGCTGCAGTTGTAAAAGGATGTCATGTATGGGACTTAATAATAAGCAGTTTCGAGGGATAGCGCGATTCGCGTTCGCATTAACAAGCGACGCGGTGCGACCGATCCGGTGTTAATTAGCTTTTAATTAACATTGTTCCAACGGGAGAGTATACGAAATTTATGTAACTCGGCCGACTCGCATTCGCTTGGCCAGATTTGCGCCGTTTGATCCACATCGTCTGTGGACAGGAATTTGGTTAATTACCCGACGAATAATACCGGAAGGTATTGTTTAGATACTTGCCAGCTTATGTATAATTATGGTGGTAAAATTAGTATCTAGTATAACTGATGATAATACAAGGTATTTTTATTAATAAATTTAATTAAGGCTAAAACTGAATTCATAGAGGAATATGGATATTATTGTATTTCCGATGAATACAATTTTGACGTCAGAGATAAAACCTTTGATCCAAATTATGTTTAAATAAAAGGTATAATCATCGCGATTAGTTCAAATTGTATAATTTGATCTGCATTTCGGTATACACGTCCCAAATCAGTTAACAATGACGAGTCATCTCGAGAAACCTACTTTGCTTTCAAAGGTCCGTTTTTCAACAAGATTTGGCGATAAAGAAGCGAAATTCAAGATCGACTTATCGCTCTTAAATTTTATAAAACGATGAAATAGTCGAAAGAAGCCATACAAAATATTTCCTTCTAACGTTCGCTATCAGCAAACTTCTTCCATTGTGACTACAGTTCTACGTTCTTGATTCAATCAGAGTTAACAAAGATCCTTCAGAATGCATTCCGTCACCGAGACCCAGTGTCCTACTTCGTATTTTCTCTCATTTTCCTTCAAGAAATTCTACAATTCCAGAGAAACTTGCGCGCACGTCTGTCCCCACGGCAGAATCATGCCTGTTACCCTCTTTTTCCCAGATTTAATTTTCTCTCGCGAGGTGTGCCTTCGACGTTTAGCGCGACACTCGCGGCAGGAAGTGGGCAGGCTCGTGTCTCGTTTCCAGCGCGCCTGCTGCCGCGGAAGAATGCTCGCTGCAAAGAAAGTGGCGAATAGGAATTCTTCGGTGTCAGACGTGTCCTAGAAACGAGTCGCTCGAGCGCCAGGTATGCTTCAATAGCAAAATTTCCTCTCTTTTGCGTTTCTCTGACGTCGCTGTTGCATTGACCTGTTTGACGCTTTCGCGAGAGAATGGCGTAAAGCGGATAGATTTGCAGATAAATGGTTTGCACTTCTAGAACTATGCTTTGAACTCTACAGCTTGGCACGTTTAAAGTTTCAAGGATCTTAGTGCAATATCATGAAAACGAAACCGGGTTGCAACTATAAATATTTATTAATGTCTTAACTTGTCGAATATTTTATAAAATTAATTAATTAATGAGATGATTTGATTCGAATGGACTCATGTTCAATTGGTCAATGGACAACATTTGGCTTTCGTTCACTTAAAATTAGTATCTTCCTGCATCGATGTAGCGATCAGATCGGTTCAGATTTTTGGAAACCATTTTTCTCGGCTGTGTCTAGCGCCTGCGAGGCAAATTAAAGCGCAGAGCTTCGATCTCATTTTTGGAAATAGAGAGGAGTCGCTAAATCCGATGAGCAGGAGCAACTAGTTTTTAGATTTAGCGCTTCACGAACTCTTTCTATTTCTAAAAATGAAACTGACAGCGTTTGGACATTGTGAGTGACATACGAGTTAAATCGCAACAGTGGCAATCCGATCTCTATCTCAGTGCCGGAAGAGACTATTTTGAAGCGAAATTTAAATGAATTTATTAATAAAACTTTGATAAACTCAGTTTTTATATTTGATCGCACCTCGTATTTAGATACTCCACTCACCTAGACTCCAAAGAAGTTAATGTTATAAAAATTCTAGAATCCTGGAATCCTAAAGTCCAAGAATTTTACAGATCTATAAAAATCCTACGATACTGAAAAAAAGTCCAGAAGTCTTAGAGTCTCGGGAACCTAGTTTCATAGACATCGTAGAATTCTATAGGGATTCTAAGATACCAGAATCCTAGAGTTCTAGAAGGGAAAAGAAATAATCGTAAAGCTACCATCTTTTAAGAGTACAAATCTTAGTATCAAATATAATCGATAAAAGTGATTCGATAGTTTAAAATAATTTTTTGTTAAATTCGTTATTTCGATGAAACGAATAGACGTATTTTTCCAAATGTAGCAGCGGACCAGGAATTGGATACCTGCCTTAATTCGCGATCGGTATATCGTTCGCGAACTCGGCCCAACACCCATGTACCACAAAAAGGCGATGAAATATTAACGCAACATTCATAATTACGCGTGAATGGAGTCGAAAATAAATGGTTTCCGCAGCGGAAGCCGATGTCGGATAATGAACAAAATAGGCTCTGTTAAATGATGAATTCTCGAGGGTGGCTACGCCTTTGTAGTCTCGCGGTGCCTCGTGAAATATACAAAGCGAAACGCGAAGCGATAACGCAACTCTTTCAGTTCGTAGGCTAATGGAATTTAGAGGCAGTCGCACTGAGTTGCGAATAAATCTGACTCCGGAATTTTCAACGATGTTGAATTATACATAAAAGTCAGCATCGGATATAAGGCAAAAGTATTCGACCGAATATTAACCGTGCCATGAAAAAAATCTGAAAGGGGGTGAGTTGCAACGGTAGCTTTAAGATGCAGCAGGATTTGCGGTAATGCAGAGGGGTAAGTTAGGTTTTGGCTTCCTGGAATCGTAGAGTTCTGATACTTCAGCGTTCTAGAACCGTAGAGTTCCAGTAGACGTGCTAGAATTAAAAAATCCTAAAGTCTTGAAAGTCTATAGCTCACAACATGTCTAAAATTATAGAGATCTTAAAGTTCTGGAATTTCACAGATTCCTAATGCGTGACTCTTGCAATCTCAGTATTGAAACGTTCCAAAATCGCAGAATTAAGAAATGTGTGTATCGCGATTAAAAAGCATAAGCTTTTCATGTCATTTGTGGTGGTCCAATAGAAGCTGGCATACCCCAAGGCAGTGTCCTTGGACCCCGGAGAGCACGAGGCGGGTTAGGTTGGATTTGAGGCCTATGGATTTCATATTCTGCTATAACTGAGTGGCGGTTGGTCAGTGCCTTTGGCCCTCATTAGCTTGCCGATCCGGTGCGGAGAATTTCGGAGAAGTTGGTGGGCCCATGCCTGCCAAGACCACTCACCTCACCTTCTCGTGCGGGCCTCCGTCACCCTGCTCCGGCATTGACCAGGGTAAGGTGCGGAAGACTGAGTAGCACTAGGACTGGAACTGATGGTGACGACCTCGGCGAAACTTAAATAAATAAATAATGTGGCGGCACTCGACAACAAATACCGCCACTCGACACTAACACCGGAAGACGGCAGCGCAGTGGTTAGCGCCTTAGGTTACGAACGTTCGGGACCCGGGTTCGAATCCCGGCGCCCGTAGTCCGATTTTTCTTCCACGCATCTAAATTAGAAGAAAAATAGCAGTACCCCAGCAGCGACATCTACAGCCAACAGCTACAATTATCACGGACAACATATACGCCTCAATAATATGGATAGCGAACGTAAAAGGAATCATAGTTTACGGTGCAGTCCGTTACGGATATCCCAGTATCGGCGCAGTTGTGGGTACTCAAGTGGGCCCCGCTGTGTCGTCATCTTACGACAACGGCCATTCAGGGGTGGACCGTCAGGCCCCCGGATCGGTTTCTGTGCCTGGCGAGGTGA
The DNA here is from genome assembly GCF_051014615.1 of Bombus vancouverensis nearcticus. Lineage (NCBI taxonomy): Eukaryota > Metazoa > Arthropoda > Insecta > Hymenoptera > Apidae > Bombus > Bombus vancouverensis. Next base: position 9,320,496 of record NC_134915.1, read on the forward strand.
GGAGGTTGTTGAGATCAGCGGACTGGCAGGAGGGTATCTTTGTGGCTCCCTTCATGGTTTCGGATGCCGGACCATCTTCAGAAGGATACTGGAAGGCCCGCACGTGGTCCGACGCAAGGAATCGATAGCCTCGTTGAAGTCGAACCTCTCTATAGCATCTGGGCGGTCCAGGGGCAAGAAACGGAAGGTGATTTGCACTACCCCGAGCATGCCCGAGGATCTCGTGCGTGAGCTGAGGACTGCCACGGCTGCTGATATCGGTGCTGAGATGATCAGGAGGGTCGAGGAGATAATCAGAGTAGCGGAGTGGGGGTTTTGTCCAGAGTTTGTTTATTACATTATGTGCGTCGTACAGTGTTAATCCTCTGTGACAAAACAATTACGTGAGACATGTTCGAATCGAAACGTCTTAAGACGCATATACCGCTACACATTTCATCGAGCCCTTCGCGCAACATGGAAGAATCGATCGATCGCGAAACAAGGATACGCCAGGATAACCATGGGTTAGGCGGTGGCTGAAAAAACCGCAAGGATACAATATCGCGAATATTAAATTTTCACCAAGTCGAAATTCCTTCTTTCGTGCGTTCCCGCGAGATATCGTCGATAACCGCGAGCGTATTCGAGGCTCCTCCACCTCCGCAAGGGAAGCGGTCTGTCGCGCCACGATAAGGAAAATCTCGGTGGATCTGTGAAAAACGAGTATCGCCAGTTTCCACGATTATGTCCACTATGTTTCCGGTTCGAATTAAAAATCGTTCAGAGACCGAGATAAGGCTAACCAATTGGGGTTTTTAATTAAAAGAGCCGACCGTTCCCTTCGAGATAATACCCCGAAATCTTCCGATGGAACTCAATTACTAGACTTCTGGCAAAACGATAGTTACCCACTGCAAAACAATATACTCACAAAGAACACAGGACGATTATTAATTCGAAAAACTCTCACGATTTCCGTGAAATTACCGTGGTGCAGCCCGCACAATGCACCCAAGAAATATTAAAATTCCAAACATCGAGGTATTAAAATTCCATGCACGAGAGACTGGTAGAAGCTTCGAACGCAGACGTTTTGCCGTGAAAATACCCTTGGAAACATCGGGAACCAACCCTTGGCCTGGCCAACCCCTACGCTCAGCTTAGCTATCTATGTAAATCGAAACTACTACAGCCGATCTTATTACGCGTCTCCCTAATTCAATTTTCGCGATTCCAATCGTCGTTCCTAATTTTCAATGGAGGCTGGTTATATAAAGAGAGGTTGGCTTAAGTTATAAAATTGTGGGAAAGAGTTCAGGGAAATTGCGGTTCTAGCGATACAAGCTAATTAAATTAGGGGCGCGCTGTATTCTAATAGGAGTGGAAGAGAACAGAATCGGCTCGACAGTGAGATTTTTTTGTTTCTCTCTATAGATCGGCAACGAGTTGTTTGCGACACGTGAAACCCATGGGAGAAGGAAGCGATCAAATTTGGCGCGTTATAACACAGCTGCGTGTACACCGAATAACCTCGGCCACGTCTCGATTTGCATTTCAATCGGCCACCCTATCATTTCTACCTCTTTGGCCGAAACAAAAATTCGCTATCAGTTTCCTACAGACCGTTTCGATTATTAACTTTGTTTCCACCACTTCCTGATCTGATCTGATCTTTGAACCCACTGTGGCCACGTCTGCCTTGTTTTAAGCTTGTTTATAGATGGTAATTTTTTTAGTAATTGGTGATTCTCAGGTTTCAAGGGTCTGATAAGGAGGCAATTGTGTTGGAAGCTTCTGTACGAACCGAATGAGAATTTCTTTTCGCGGTTATATAGAAGGGATTTAGAATTTATCGGGCCTGGGCATGAAACATTGCATGCCCCATCGCCGTATCTTTAATGATTAAGTAACGAGATCCGCGGCTACTTTCGCAAAACCAAAGTGGACCGCCCACAAAAATTGTTGTTCTATTCCGCGCCCTATCAAGTCGACAAAGCTAAATGTACGAACGTTATAGGTAAAATTTTACTCGATATAAAGCGAGATAATAAAGATTATATAACTCTAGAAACAATATTGGTAATTTTTCTCCTAGTCATATTTTTGATCCACTCAATCAGAGAATCGTTCCTCTTTACACTATCATTTATCTTTGAAAAAAGTGGAAAGAATTCGATATAAAGCGAGATAATGAAGACTATATAACTCTAGAAACAATATTGGTAATTTTTCTCCCAGTCATACTTTTGAACCACTCAATCAGAGAATCGTTCCTCTTTACACTATCATCTTAGACTTTACACTATCATTTATTTTTGAAAAACGTGGAAAGAACTCGATATAAAGCGTGATAATGAAGACTATATAACTCTAGAAACAATATTGATAATTTTTCTCCCAGCCATATTTTTCAACGACTCAATCAGAGAATCCTCTTTACACTATCATTTTAGAAATCGGATATCTTTGACGAAAGTGGCAAAAAACAGGATATCCAACGGACGCCATTCTTCTTTTCCTTGATTCATGGCATCGACGATTTTGCGTCTACATACGCGGAACGAGTTGCCGTATCGGTTTGCTCGTGAATCCATGGGTCCGACGTTTCCAGGCGGCGTAACGATAGATCAGTTCTCGATAAAGAGGAATTTCGTGAAATCAAAATTACGCTTGGTGGTGGTATCCGAGATAGCCCGGGCCGAAATTTGCATTTCGATCGAACGTTTCTTGCCAGGGCTTCCGTGCAACCGAGCCGACAAAAAGCGTGGAATTATCGCGCAGCCAGCATCGCTAGTCAAGGTAAAGCCCTGGAACCGTGGTGTCGGTCGATCACCTTTTCTGGAAAAGCTGGCCGCGTAAAACTACACGATCCGCGCGCGTTTTTCTCTGATAGGATGCAGGTGAACGTCGCTGAGAATTGATCGGAGCCGACGAGCCTTTCGGTACGTTGAGATCTGCGTCCAGAAAAAGTGCTATCCAACGATAGCATGGGACAGGATTATTATCGCTGGAAATCGGGATATTTTATTTGAATCGGATTAAAATCCGCTCGGACCAAGGGGATTTTGTTCTACTTTCACGCAGTGAAACGTTGAATCGACTTTCCGCACGAATCCGAATTATTTCAATAATTTAATTATCGAACAGAGTCACGCCATGAATCATTTCTGTTCCTTATGCGCAAGTAATTTTATTCGGTTTAATACTCTGTCAATCGGTTCTATATTTTACAAACTGATTTTATTGGCTTCCGGATTAAATACGCAGTATTTTTGTGCGTTTCACAAGTGTTACGTTCTATTAAGAAGCAACTTCAAAGCCGAAAAATCAAGAGAAATATGATACTATCGTGTTCTTCGTTGTACGCTTGTCAATCACTCATTAATATTCACGAAATTAGAAGCATAAAGTGATACGAATGGAAAATGAAGGATCGCCGTTTTATCTCGATTTGCATATTTTCCGCGCGCCAAACTTACGCGAATCGGAAAATTACACGCTCGATCCTGATCGAAAATCTATTATCTCAATTAGAAGTCTCCTAGTTCGAACCATTACCGTTTTCATTATTCATATACTCGAACACGTTTTGCTTCGAACACCTGAGATCGCGATCGTTCTCATCAGAACGTATCACTCTCGCAGACTATTTTCACGTTTTTACCATTGAAATATGATCATCTGCACATCTTCGTAAATGCATACACGTTCGCAGCCCGGTGATTATTCAATACTTATTAGCATTCGCTCGTGCGGCTCAATTTCATCAGAAAGCTGAAGAATAATTAAAATCTTCGCGTGGTTTCGATCTGATGGCCACTATGCACGGAAAATACACGGGAAAACGATATCATTATCGTTATCTTAGTCAGAAGTTATTTCAGGAATATGATGGTAAATTGACGAGGAGCATAAGCCAGTTGAGAAACACGAGACTCGCCATAACATCGAATCATAAAATTACACAGCATAGCTCGTATTTTTAATTACTAGAATTCTAGCGTTAAATTACACCAACCAAAATTGTATATCTTCTCTTTCTCTCTCTCTCTTTTTCTCCGTCTAACGTGATTTTTTTTCTCGCGTATACGGAACAATTTATTATTTTCATGGCTCTTATGTTCGCCAAAGGGCCGTATACGCTATAATTGCGAGAACCGCGACGGCGTTGGGCTACAGACGTGAAATTCTATGGAATAAACGTATCATTACGGCTTTCCATGATGCGGGATAACAAAGGTGAATTATACGCGGCTGTTAGTCCGCTTTTATAATCTTTAGAACGTTCTGCCGCGCGAGGCGTGGCCTTGGGATTAGGGTTGGCCGTTGGAATAGAAACGAGTCGCTATGAAACGAAGGGGTTACGTTATCGCGGCCCGGCACGTTGTAAATATCCTAGTCCATGCTGGCTACTTCCACGACTTATCGTGTCACTCTCGATACCCGCTGCAGGAATTCGTGTCTTCCCGATTTTTAATCAGCCAAGTACGTCCGAGGGTCTACGTAATCGAATAATAATTGAAAATCCTCATTCGACGCGTTCCTTCTTCATTTGTACGCGGCATTACGTCAGTTAAATTGTACGCGCTCAAAATATTTTTATAACTTTAATGTCACGTTAGAAATCGTTTTAGCAAAAAATATGGAATTAGACAACCGATATCAGTTTCAGGTAGATAAAATTAACGGCACGTGCTTTATTAACACTTTACCGACCGCTAGCGGTTCAACAGCATACGCACGTCCGACCGGCAGCTCAGGCGCAGATTCTCCCTGGCGCCGGCTCTGTTTCGGTATAGACTCTCCAATTCTTTAATTCTTTTCGTTCATCGCGAACGGTAAGTTTTTAAAATTGGTATAAAACTGTGGGAGCTTACAAAGCAACGCAATTGACGCAACTGAGCAAGGTACCTTAGTACTAAATAACGAATTACTGCTCAAATAATGAGAAAGATTATTGGCGACGAAAAGCAGATTAATAGGCTATCGGTCAGTAAGCATCGGCGACGAAAAACCGATTGGCTATCGGTCGGTAAAGTGTTAATTGCTTCGTTGTAGCGGATTGGTTTGATGGAACATTAATATAATATTCCGCGATTTTATGCCACGCAAAAAAACATCATTTGTGTGTCATCGTTCGATCGCTAGTTGTCTGATTACCAGTCAAAGCGCCACTCTCGGTTAACTAGCAGCAAGAGTGCATGATCTTGTTAATTTGCAACGGTTAGTATTTAAATAACAGTCAATCGATATAACGCAGTAACGAGATGAATTAAATCACCTCGGTTCCGTATCTTTTGGAACTTTAAAATTGCCTTGAAATTTCAATACGCCTCTGTTGTATCCGCTCTTCCATGGAGTTCTAAATTTCCTTCGATCCTTGTTAATTAAGTATTACTGACTCATCACGAAGTCACGGGTTTATTTTAAATTTCGATGCGTGTTACGAGCTCTAGCCCGGCCGGACTCGTTAAAAATGACCGGCCAACAGCCAGCTTGTATCATCGGTAACGAAGTAACGAACAGAGGAACAAGCGGCTTTAATGATGGATAATGGAATTGTTGGAGAAACAGTGAAACAATCGTGATCTCGTTCCTTCCATTAAATAGAATTAATGAAATAATTTCTCTCTTTTAAATAAGACACACCGATATTTACCTTATTTTCTCGAACAAACATTAACAGCCCCATGGCGTTTAATTATTAAAATAATTGTCGAGGAATAATGTTCATCTTCATTCTCACTTTAACGAGCTTGTCTTCTTTTTTTATTATGTATGTCTATATATTAAAAATATATATTATGAACAATGTATCGTCGAAATTTTCTACCATCAGATTATTTCACGCCAGAATTGCAAAAAGGTACAGCCATTGTCTTGCCAGACAAAGTTAGTCAAAAGTTCACGTTATAACGGGTGTCTCAAAGCGTCCGTGTGATTTACGTATAAGGTACTTGGGGTAAGAATGGGTGATTCAAGGGTGGAAGTATACAGGGAACCGCTGCAGGCGGACGGAAGACAGATCAGAAAAGTTTTGCGAGCCAATCACCGACTCCGGATATCGGGTTCGCCGATAAAAATGACAAAGTCTTAAAAGTTTCTCCTTGCTGTCGCGTCTGGCCGAGATTCCTTTCGAATTCGTCGTCGACCGTGCGTCTTTCGATCGCGAATATTCGATGGATCGTAGAAAAGGGAACGTTTTCAAGCTATGCATACTTTGTACTAACCTTCTGTTCGAAGGATCGAAGAATTAGCAATTTTTACAAGTTTCTTCTATGTATAACATTGAAATCAGGACTCAGGTCTTATTACTAATATATTTGCCAATTTTCTTTTTCAAATATGCTACTACGACGTTTCTGTTCTCGTTACACGTTTGTTCATAAGATGGAATATTCTTCAACATGCAGATTCTTCTCTTCTTTTAAGTAGTAGTTTATATCTCTTCGAATAGTGGAAACGATAAACTCTAGCAGCACGACAGATTATTGCGATTGACAATGTAGTCAACTTACCTCGAACGCCATTGTCCAAAGCTGGAATCTTCAAACTTGATCCTATAACTCGTATTTTTGAAAGAAACCATCTAGGAGAAAATGATTAACAACGCCAATTTTCTAACCGTCTCATTTATTTGGTAACTCATAGATATACACGTTAACGTTCTCTTAAACCTAGAGAGAAATGAAAACGCAGGAGGACCGTGTGTCCCGTTTCACTCCTATCGATGGTTTTGGGAGGGCGATGAAGAAAAGAAAAAGAAGGACAATCAAAAAACGAAGAACGAGCCTAGCGACTGGCTTCGCCCAAAAATCATTAGAAAAATACACAGTTTACGCGCAAATCCTTTCAAACTGAATTAATTCTCGTCGATGTTGCGAACTTATTTCTCGCGTTTAATGACGTTTACCTCGTTCCCTAGGCGGGTGTACGTGTTTCTCTGTTTGTGTGTGTATACGTGCCGGTGTGTGTATGTGTAAATACGTTCTCGCGTTCCTTTCGCAGGATTCTCTCTGTCGACGAAATCGTTCGATTAATTCGCCCGACATGTTCGCTCATTTACAGGTTTTTCTACTTTCGTTAATTTCCACGCGGGGAGGGAGGTAGCCCGTTTCGAACCAACGAGACGGCCTCGTTTCTCATTACGCTCAAAATCTGACAGACGAATCCTAGTACCAGGATCGCGTTTCAAGCCGATTTCCGCATTTAACCGCGATAAACGTAGCAAATTTGAGCTTCGTTCGTTATTTCGATTTATTTATAATTTCGCTCGGACCCGCGACGAAACCACCAGAGCGATCTCTTTATCTTCGTTTCTCGATGTGTCATGGGCGACCGTCGTCCCCTGGTGATTCACTATGACACGCCTGTGAAATTGAGTTCTCCGTCGCGTTCCAGCCAATTTCGGTAATTGCTACGAAATTGTGGTAAAAACTGGGTCGAATCGTTGATCGTACGGGTAATGCGGTTTATCCGGGTCAGTCTGTCGGATCCTCGTGTTCCTGCTGATCGTTTTAACGCGTTAAATGCTGTCCATGACCAACCACTTTGACAAGCGCCGGTATTTATTAAGCCCGTGAACGATCGTTTCACCTTGCGGCTATTATCGACAATAAGCGTGGATTCGCGTGTATTCCCAAATCGTCGCGATTTCTCTTTAATACCGAACCTCAGGTCCAACGATCCACGTTAGATCACGAGCGATCATGTCGAGGTTAATCGCGTCGTTTCGTGACCGTACGTATCATTCACACGAAAAATCTACAACACACAATCGACTCACGAGAGCTTCGTATTACGCTAAACAACCCTTCAACTTTCTTATAAGATCGAATAAACGCGGACACTTTGTGCTATCTGCCCATCGTCGATGTCACGATTCTTCGTTTGATCGCTGTATCTATATACAAACGCGAGAACAGATTGCCAAGCGACAAGAAACCAATCTTCCTCCTTTAAATACATCTGCTCTGACTCGTTTCACCGCGAAAGGAACGACAATGGCATACGACGAAACGGACACAATCAATGGTACGTGACTTCGTTGATATGTTCTACTTAACGTCGAAATTCTTATTATCGCACGGCCCCCTTCGACCAACCTTTTCTCCTCGACGATCGTCGCCGATTATATCTCTCCTCTATAGAACGGATGAAAAGGAATGCTCGACTCTTATACGGACAACACTCATATCTCTCTCGGCATCGATAATTCGCAGCAGTACTCGTAATGCGAATAATTCCGCCGTTTCACCGTCGATTCACGCCCACCTCGTGGGATAACTCGGCCTTTCGATGGCAATTCGTCCCTTGTCTGGACGATCTTCAACCTTTGTTCTCAGACGTTTGGTTGTTCAAAGCCACGGGTTTGTTGTTGGGTTCACGCGGTACCCGCGGATCGTACGACGGATATTGAAACTAGGGCATTAGATGAGTTACACGACGACGGTTTATTTACAGTTCGAGAGTTCCCTCTCTGATGGGAAACTTCGATGTTGCAAGCTGAAGGATGGCTTAAGTTTATGAAGAGAGAGGATCGAAATAATTCGAAGCAAACAGAGGTGAGATGGAAGCGACGAATGGAAGCGAGGGCTTTCGTTTATCCGTCAGTTATCTCCGCGAGGAACTAGGCGAGATCGACAGGAGTCGCGGCTAACCAGTACACACATCGACGTTTCTTGGCATCTTACATTTACTCGCGTTAAGAATACGAATCGTACAAAACAACTATTAACGCGCGTCCGTTGCTCCATCGACCCTGTTGATCCACGTTTCGCCTCTCCGCCTTTACAAAATTTTCCACTATACACGATACATGCTATTTTCTTTCAACCGCGAACAGAGCGTAGCCGAATTTTCGTAGGCGATACATTCTTCGAAGGAACTCCAAGACACGAGTAGTACCAGTCGATGGCGAATAACTCGCGCCTGTTCTCGCGTAACGAAATCCACATAAATATCGAAGGGCGGGATGAAAAGGAGACGCCTGCCGTCGGAAAGTTTCGCCATCAGCCGGTACTTCGGCGGAGATCAACGTCCACGAACTCTTTAAAGTCGCTTTCGTTCGACGTTACGAAACTTTTAGCCACGATACGACAACTTTACTTGGTCGTCGGTTCTTCCAAACCTTCCTCCGTCTTTTCCATTTTCTTCCCTCTTTATTTATACCCAGGAGGAAGGAAGTTCGTCTGTCGCGGCGGCGTGGAGGAGAGGTCGAAGCCCCAGGGTCAGTCGATCCTCCGTGGTAGAGCGAACGGGCGGCGGTTGGACAGTAATTGATTAGCTTTCTCTGCTAAGGTTCTCCGAAATCGAGCGTTCGATCAGAGACTTCTTTCACCTTCTCTTAAATACACCCACTCGTTCTCTTATTCTCTCTCTCTCTCTCTCTTTTTCTCTTTCTCTCGTTCTCTTTCGTTCGTTACATAGCAGTTTTTTTTTCATTTTGTTCTTTAGTTTAGGTAGATAGGTTTAATCGGTTACTTAGGCGCGTTGATTAGTTACGACTCCCAGCAGCGGACCTTCCTCCGCTTCCTTCTAGCCTACTTGTTGCGTGTTCGGATAACTTTCCGGCAAAATCGCGCGTTGGATGGCTTCGAGTTAACGATCAATCCGCTACTCTTCTCTCCATCCTATACTTTCTTTCTGTATTTCGTAACGAAGAGTATCTGCACAGCTCGCTCGTACACCGTCGTACAATCGTCGTCGTTTCAATGGAAATATGGAAGAGCGTAGTTGTCCTACAATAGGGACATCGCGACTTCCGGATGGAAAGTGAAGGTGCAAGTTCGCGAGTGTCTCTTCCTCTGGTCTGTCGAATAATTTTTTCTTCCTCGTTCCTGTGTATCCTGCCTGCCACCCTCTTCTTTTCCTCTCTCCTCCCCTTTCTCTCTTCCTTCTCGTGTTTCTGAGCAATTCGACGAGCTCAGTGAAGGAAGACGCTGGTGACGGACCTGGTGGTGTGGGGCGGCAGGTCGGGGGCCTCCGTGGGGGCCCCCTCGTACCCCTATGCGCTCAGGCCAAGCCGGTGGATCTTCGCCGAGAGAAAGTTGTGGAGGACGAACACGATCGGCTTGGGACAGCTCTCGAGGTCCAGCTCCTGGAATTTTGGGAATCGATCATCCTTAAATAAATTGCGATAACTGTACGTTTTATTACGATTACTACACATTTACCAAGTAATATCAAGTATAGCATCAATTAACAAAACAAATGAAAAGGAAGAGCAGTCCTAAATTGTCTCTCCTAGATGAGCATCTAGTTCAACTAAACTAATAATTCACCGTTTTCTTTTTATTTTACAAATTGATATCTCAGTCAAAACCTGATTCTAGGGATTTGTAATAGGATCTTTTTCACGACAATATCGACGTTCTTTTCGTTTCTTTCGGTCCATTCGACAAAAATTACATCATCTACTTTTTCACGATCGATATAGACAATGAAACGTTTATTTAGTCTCGCGACCTTCCACGTCAAATTGAAAATAGAACCAATCGACGGGTTATTGTTTCTTCCGGGCGCGGGAGGAGATGGCGGCCGATCGGTCGCTTAATAAAAAATTCCAAGGAGAAACGATCCGGAGGATTCTCCATTTGCGGTTTCGCTTCAGAGGCAGTTCGAGAGCGGAATAATTTTTCCATCGTGACGTCTGTCGCGGGAAATTCTACCTCGATGCTTTTTCTCACCCTCCGCCCCCCTGGCCCACGCCCAACCCCCGTGACACCCATCCTCCTGGCTTCCAGAGAGCCGGAGCGTTATGAATGGCCATTGAACAGCGGGAGAGAACCGGACGACGGTGTTTGGGAAAGATGTAAAATACGTATTCTACGGTATCGTGCTCCGGCATCAAGGGCTCTTTCAAAGTGACGAGCACAATGGGATTACTCGGTGCACAGTCCTCTTTTTCACGATATCTCCGCCTCTCGTCCAAGATAATAATCTCGATAGTCTAGGTGGAGTCAATTAAAATTCTCAATACCATGGCCGACGGCAGAAAGGAAGCCTTCTTTTTCTCGTTGCACAATGAAATTCTTCCTCCCGATCGCGAGACGAAACGCGTCGCGTTATTATCGAACACGTCAGCTCCAGCTAGATATATTCCCCGTTAATTCTCTTTCGTTCGTGGAAGCTCGTAAGAAAATCGTGGTAACATTAAAACACGAATAATAGTCCTTTAGGATGAGATTGCAGGAAGAGTGCAAGGGAGAAATATGATAAGTTACGTTTCTTAGCTTTTTAGATGGGGACGATTCGAAAATTCAATACTTCGTCATCTTGTAACGTCGTGCGCTGCGCTGTTGCTCAAGTTCATTCGAAGCGGCGCTAGGTGGAAAAACGGAAGAAGTGGAAGATTACCACAAGATCGTCTATGCCAGATTATTTCTACAGACTTTCAAAGATTTATCGACTATTTTTTAACCTCACGGATTCTTCCCCTTTCCGATAAGATTCTATTAAAATCGTTTTTTTATTCCTCGAGTAACTTCGACACGATAAAGTCTCCAGAAATGGACTTCGCTCTACGATTTTTACATGGAATGTTATTTTTAAGCGAATGTCAGAGTGATATCGGATTTTTAAGGAACTTGATAGAGCAGAAATTTTAGAGAACTTAATAATAAGCAAATTTTCTGTCGGACGTCACTCACAATCTCGCCATCCTCGCCGCCAAAGTCGAGCCACAGTAGACGCGCCCCGTCGTCCGCTGACATCTTCAGTTTATCAAAGGACCTTCTCCAGAGAGGAGTCGGAGACGAGCTTGGACTCACCCCGTTACCTCCTACGCCTCTGGTTCCAGCTGCGTACAACGCGAAACCGTCTTCGTGGTTCACGACCAGCTGACAGGCCTTTCCTTGCCACGTGCATCCTTTGGACAAACAAAAGGCGAGATTGATAATTAGAATTTTATCTAGCGCCAGTGCACGTTAAAGACGAAAAATTTAGAATCGCAAGGCGTTTCCCGGAATGCAAGAATTTGACAGGAAGAAATATTAGCGTAATTAATTTTTCCAATTAAAAACGAGATTAGTAGTGCACCTCGGCACCAAAATTTCAAAATTTTTTCTGCATAGTGGATATACGAAACGAGAATACAAAAGTACGGTAGTCGGGCGGATTGCGAGCGAAATAAGAATTCTTTGACACAGCCAAGCTAAATTACATAGCACCAGTCGCAATTGAGAGAGAACAATCCTGCAATAAAACCATGTCACCGTCTATAGTGAAAGTCATCTGAATCGCGTCGATGCCAAACAATGAAGTGCTTTAATAAAACCGAGCTAAATTAAACAACAGCGAATCGATCGCAAAGTAAAAAATAATCCGATGAAATCGAGCTAGACCAAACAACATCAGCCAGTCGTAAACCGTAAAGAAAGAAAAAGAGGAAATTGCCCGATGAAAACGAAGCGTGGAACGAAAGGATGAAAACGCGATTTCTAATAATTTCAATTCGTTGTTTTAAAAATTACATTATATACATTATTTTCTTATTCCTATTTACAAGATAAACAATAAATATTTTTAACGCTTCTCTAGTCTGCAAATTTCGTCAGTAAATCACGATGTATGCAAGAGACGTATCTGACCGTGACTTTTATTTCGCTTGAGTTACGAACAAAAGATTACTCACGAACAGTATATTCACGTAACGAGTGAGCGGCCGCGTGGCAACCCTGAACGATCGCCCTGGCCCAGGCAGCTAAATCCCTTCGCGTCTCGGCTCGAAGATGATGCGTCACGACGCCGTCGATCGTGCCCACTCGCACCGCGAACGTGGCCGCGTGCTGCGTCGCACCGCTACTGCTACTTCCTGCCTCGTTCTGTCTCGCTGGTGACGACACCAATCTGCAAGCATAAAATTCGAAATTCGAAAATGAAATCTCAAATTTCTTCTTCTCGCTTCTTCTCTCTGCAGAATAAGATACGCCCTTTCTTACGTTCGGTGACTCTTTACGTTCGAGGCGGCTACCAGCTGTGCACATAGAATTAAGCGGACCGCAATAATCCTAAGAAACTGTCATAAATCGAAGCTTTTTGCTTTACCGTTAAGTCCGTCAATTAGCATAAAACATCTTCGAGTCAATAGGTTCCTTATGGTTATTGCTCCATCAGATAAAAATTGAGGAAACGTGGGTTTTTCCATGTTTCCTAGGATTCCACCCGCAAGCGACCAGTGGTGGGGCGATCACCACCGAATAAGAGTTTTCCTTTGTAACAGCATCGTCACCGGACTTCACTAGATCTACGACTACAGATCGGTCAACATATCTGCACTGGTTCATCGACTTTAGAACAGTCAACATCTCTTTACCGGGTTTCACCCCTCAATCAGTCACCTACTTAACTTATACCTTACGCACCAGCGTAACTATCTTTTCTACAAAGTTGTTGGAAATATATACGTAGTATCGTAAATATAATTATGATCTAATTACAATGAATGGATTGTACAGATATTGATTAAACAGAAAACGATGTTTGTCTAACATGAACTAATCACAATAACGTACTATAATTTAGACAACTCCATAGTTAATTTGCAACTCTCGTCACTAGGGATCCAACGCTCTCTCTCTCTCACGCGGACCACACTCTCTCGACAACGCAACTCGCACTCTCTGACTTCTCGACTCATACCCTCTGGCTTCTCCATCGACACTGACTGTTCCAGCATCCCTTTGTCTTTTCCTAGGCCCACCACGCACGTGTTCTGCAACAGCTCGTGGCCAGGGTCACGTAGGCTTTTTCTACGAAACTATTCAATTGAAGGACCGACGACACATCGATGGGCCCGACGGCGCCTCGTCTCTCGCGACATTGTTTATGGTTTACCCGATATCTCTTAGGCCTTTTGTCCATGATACTACATATACTATCTTTGAACTGTTAATTAAGTGTTATACTAATTAAACCACTTCTATTATCCTAATCGAAATAGGGGGTCGATCAGTTCGTGGCGTTGATTGTCTAATCGTAAGGGGAATTTACGACTCCCGTTGACGCGCTTCCTCGCGATCGTGTTTTTCCACGACTGGTCGAAAAAACATCCTTCTTCTTTTCATTTCGCTCGTTCCCTTTCGTTTATTACTGTATCATTAAGTTTTTTATTTAGGGAAACAGATGGTAATCGAGAGCACCGGAAATTTCATCGGTATCGTTGCAAATTTAGAAGCACCCCCGGTTCGAGATCGAACAGCACAGGGTTGAATTCAACGTAAGCGAAATTTTTTTATGAACACGCGAATTCAGTGCGGCGTGAACTACCTTGCAGGGTAAATTACCTCGTGCGATCCACCCTCCGTCGTAAAAATCGCTCGCGGCTTTATTGCGCGTGGCACGGAGCCGACTGACACCGGAGAGGCTCTCTTCAAACCCCCCGTACTCTGCAATCTGTCCGCTGACGAATGGTTCTGACGTATGCGGAGCTCGCGTTCGTTAGATTTATAGATTTTTCGGGAGGACGTTGGTAAAAAATATGCCGGTCAAAATGGGTATGCGGCGAGAAGAGGTGGAAAAAGGCGATTCGCATAATGCTTTGCTTTGAAGAAATGAACACCACGGAGAGAATTGCGTGTCATCGATGTCGTCGAGTTGCAGAAAATTTCAAACCGCAAGGGACGATCGTTTTATTGTAAAATTTGAATGCGACTTTAAATGCGAATTTTGGTATATCTTATCTGGTATTCTACATTTCATCGGATAATGTCAATCATGTTCATAATATAGAGAAATTATTCCGTAAAATCAAGGAATTTTCAAGTATTATAGTCAACTATATTACAGTCGTAATTCAAACAATTCCACTCTATATTTAAAAATTTCTAATTTTCCGGAAACTACATCTTTCGGTAATTCGAGTTTCGTTTTAATCTCACCAACACCATATACAGTATGTATACAGAAATCGATCCTCAAAACTGTGTTTACTTACGACTCGACGAAAATACAATCGACGATTCGATAATAAGAATAATAATAAATTAATTATTCATTAACGGGTGGACACCATTTTTACAATAACATGATAAAATACTACGTAAATTTTCGCAAAATTTTACTTGAACGACAGTACAATATGACAATCAATGTACAACATGTGATATCAGTGTCGCACAAAGACAGAAAAATTTTGTATCAGTTCACCAATATAATTTTCTTATACTTTGACTTCTACTTCGTGAAAGAAGGCAAATTAGTCGGTGTATTTGTTAGCAGTGTTACAGATTCTACCGATGACGTTACTATTACCGAGTTTTGACTTGAGAAGGAATATTAACCCTTTGCACTTTGAATTGTATTTCAATTTCGTTACCAGCAGCTCTCAACGCTTTTAGGTGTTTTATTTGAAATTTACTTTAACCAAAAAATAAGACAATTTAAATAAATGAAGGAAGAAAGAAATTCACTTAAATACCAGTTTTATTCACACTATTGTTGTATTTTGTAATTTTTAAGTGTATGATGTATCTTGAAACAATGTCCAGGATGCAATCCTGGTTTTCTTTCGCACGTTTCACAAAAAAAAAAAAAAAAAAAATAGGACTGAAAGAACGTCGAGTGGAACTCGACAAAGGAACTCCTGAGATAAAAACTGACGTCGAGTCACACTCGACATAGGAGCGCAAGGAGTTAAAGTTAATTTGCCTATCGCTAGACCAGAACAGTTAATTCTGTTGTTTAAAATATCATGTAATAATTACGCTTTACCTTCGAACATCTGTAATTCCCCAAAAAGCCAGTATTATAACTTTCCTAAATACTTTCCAATAGTCTTTTTCAACGAACATCCAACTTCTCTCCAATTCTTTTATCCACAGAAATAAAACTGGATCTCGAAACCTTCACGATCCACTCGTTACGTCACGCTATCGGATTCACCAGTGCGGAAAGGATGGGTTATTCGCGTTCACCCGTTATACAGAGTAGCGGTGCGCACGTCGAATAACGTATGAGTTCCTCCGGGTGTAATCCCGGGTCGGGCGTTCCTCCCGGATCGCGTTCGACGGGGTTTCCCTGGCCCCGGAAACGTTCCCCACTTCTGATAGTCAATGCCTCTGAAAGGGAAAAGTTTCCGCGAGATTCGGAATCACGCGAGACGCGGCAGAACGCATTACGCTGCGTCGCGTGCATCGCGGATGGCTGCGACGAATCGTGAATAACAAACGACGGTTCGGCTCGTGATCTCGCGTTTCAATCGACATCGATCGTCCCCGGCTCCGGTAACTACGATCAGCGCGATAATGGAGGGTAGGGGGTGGTTTTTGGCTGGATGGAAACTGTGATTTCAGTTGTCGGTTCGCTTGATTTTTCCGGAATGCATAATAACTGGTATTAATTACAATAAATGAATAATTCTTCCTGTGATAGTGAACATCGCGAGATCCATATGCGGCTTGCTATCACGCGCATTTATAATTGGGTTCTTTGTGCGATAAGCGGAAATACGTTTGGCATTAACATTAGAACTACCACACCAGTCAAATTGACTGGTTTTACAATTTTATTTTAAAATTCCTACTTCATGTTATATTTTTCTTCCACACTGACGTAATGACCTTCGCAACGATAATTAAAAGAATGATATAATGAATTTTATTTTGTTTTCTATGTATTCAAACTTAAAATAATTTTGTATCAAGGCTACTTATACCAACGTCAGTCAAAATGACTGGTACTTGTCAAAGTGTAAAAGAATCCTGCAATCTGTTTATCGAACCCCAATTAACCAGTTTCCTCGCTTTGTACAACTACCCACATGTTTCTCAAATTTTTACTGCGTATCATTCGATATGATGATATCGGATATCAGGAAAATTCCGGATCGATCGCCAGATCGCTAGATGCTAACACTAGAAATACCACAGCAGTCAAAATGACTGGTTCTACAATTTTATAAATTTGTCAAGTCTCGTTTAGGGATCATGGTCCCAGATGGGTTAATAATACCAAAAATGTAACATGGAATTCCTTCTGTAAGAAAGTAATAAATTAATAAATATAAAAATATTCTATTATTAGGTATTTTTTAAAGACCAGTCATTTTGACTGGTTTTGGCAGAAATAACTTCGTGTTAACTATCGCTAGTTTTAGTGTTAATCGATCGGCTCGATAATCAAAGCGAAGTTGATGTGGGAAGAAAGCAGTACCGCGTAAATATTGTTGTTAAATCGCGTCAAAGATTGTAAAGTGTCCTTTGCACTTCATTCTGCCAGAGATCACCAATCTCCAAATATAAATATCATACAATTTTTGTTTTCAACGGAGGCAAAAGAACGTATTAAAAGATATCAAAGAATCCACGAATAAACGAATTATCACGTCGAAGAGATGGGAGAAGTGAATTAATTCTGGCTGGTCAACGACTTAATTTATGAAACAACAACCTTCGTAGTCCCGTTCGTCGACGATTATTACAGCTAAAAATCGACTGAATGCCGCCGGAGCGCACTCCAGTAGAGAGCTTCGAGGGAGTCATTGAAATAATTAAGCAGTCAGTCGAACAAACAGCGAAACGAAGGCGAACTAGAATAAAAAGAAGACGAGGGGAAAGCGCGAAGAAGAAGAACCAAGCGATTGCTCTTCAGCTACGATAATCGAGTGTCAACGAAGAAACAGAAGCAGCAGAAATAGGACAGGGGGAAAAGGAACAACCGGGCGTAACGCAAAGCTAAGAAGTCCAAGGAGAAATATAGAACGGGTACCGGCGGGGGTGGGTAGAAAAGAAAAGAAGAAAATAGGGTGGCGAGGGGTGACGGGGATAAACGGAAAAGCAGCGGATGGTAAATAAAGGCGTTAAACGAGAATGGATGTTCGTCCGAGGCCTGTAATCCCGGCCAAAAGGGACGAAGCAGAAGCCGTTTGCAACTTGGAAGGGGTAAACTTTCTTCTCTACCCTTGTGAAGACGAGGAGGAAGAAGTGTTTCGGTCGTAGCCGAATCACTTCCGGTTTGTCTCGCAGTAAAACTTCCTTAAGTCGGTCATTTCGTACCTCCGTGGGCCCGATACGGACCTCCTCGACCGGAAATAGCTTTTCGGTGCTCCATTTTCCACCCCCGACCAACCCTCTCTTCTCTCTTTCTCCTATCGCTTCCGCCGGTTTTCTTCGTTTTTTGGCCAAAGACGGTTGAAAGTGGACACGAGACAGCATCGACCACCGCTCAACGTCCGGGAAACTTTCGGAAAAGTCGGGTCTCGCCTTCTCCGCGGTGAAATAAACGGATCGATGATCGGGTTACCGAGATTAGGTCCGCCCGGGGACAATACCACGTTGAGTTTCACGGTTTTTAAAGTTGAAGAACACGATTAAGCTTATTGTGTCATCAGAAACGAGTCTGTTGAGATCATAAAAAGGTAACCATTTTGTAATTGTCTAAGAAAAATGGAACGCATGCATGGGACATTCGTGTTCAAGTTATCTTTGTCAAACGAAATACTATATTTTCCTGTTCGAACCGTATTGGCGTCTCTTAAAACAAACTTAATGCTATGATCACGTATATAGCACAGTTTTGAACAGACGAAGATTTTCAAAAGTCGGCGAAGTCTTTCGTACACCGAGCAATGTTCATTCGTGACACAGATATACGAGTATGCCGGTATCTTTTGACATCTTGAAGGATATACTTTATACGTACATGCTTTACAATGGAAGATACAAGCGTGAAATTCGACAAGAGACAAGTGATACGGTGTGATTCGAATGAAAGAAGGATACGAATTTTTGAAAATCATATTGCAGCGAAAATTTGAACAAACCGAAAGCAGGATCAGCTATCGTTGGGATTCTCCGATTGGTTGATGTGTTTAAGCCGAATTAAAATTTGATGCAGCAATGGGCCCAGCTCAGCAGATCTTGATTAAAAATGAAAAAACGCTGCATTTTTGATAAGGGACAGACTAGCGTTCCCCGATGGTCGATGGGCAGATCGTGAAAAATTTACGGACCAGACCGCACTCCATCGGTTTTTGCTTCCAGCGCTTCTTTCGCTGATCATCTGCCTGTTTTCCCGTCTCGTTTATTTGGTTGTATGTTAAAACGTACAAGAATGTCGCAAGATGGCCCGAGACTCGGACAGAATCCTGTTCTTTTTCACGAGATTTGTTTTTCCAAAAAATGTACAGAGCAAAGATGAAATAGAATTTCGTATCAATATTTATATTTCATTATCATTATCATGATGATTATCGTTCTAATGCTGACAAGGAGAGATGATAAGTCTCTCTTTCTATCTTGCTTTTGTAAATTCTTCGAATATTTTGTACTTTTCCGATATTAATTTTTCTCAATTTATATCGATTTATTTGATTATTCTTTTATTTTATTTATTGCCATTTTATTTATTATAACGTTTCCATATATTTTTACAATTTTGCGTATGACATTTGAGACGTAAGGAAATTCTGCACCAAGAACGTAATTTCACGAAAACAAAGAGCCATACACCCAGACCCTTTTGGGTCTATTTTCCTACCAAACTAAAGCATCGAATGCGCATACACTCAAACTCATACGAAATCTACAATTCTTGATATCTCCTTTTGAATTGTAATGAACTTATTGAAATTCTAGTTTTATAATATGTATTAACGTTTGAGTTGACAATTATAATAGCTGCTAAAGGACTTTGTTCTTTTTATATTTAGAAACTAATCAATAGAAAATACTCTGGACATTTATATGTTTGCCATAAATCTACAGACCTTCGATTAATCTTCGTGTTCATTTCTTCGTTTTCCTAATTTTCTTCTACGTGCACACTGAAAAATTTACTGAATCGTGTATCGGTAGAGAAAGATCATCATCGATAACGAAGCATTGTTTTCTATCAATCGTTTCAATGCGTTATGAAAGCATTAGAAAAAATGTATTTCTATCATTAATAATTGATAAAAAAAAAGTAGCCCTTCCACAGTCGAAAATCTTCGTTTTGGAAGCATTAAAAATATCTCATATTCATACCTTTGATTTATTATCGAGCTGACGTTGCACTGCAAATTTTATCGTAGAAAAATATAGTAAACTAGAACGAGTGTAAAAGGAAGATAAGAAAATATGAAGTACAACGACAGGAAGCTTTGTAATGCAGAGAGTATCACGGTTGCTTTTCCATCTAGGTGATCACGGTTCGAACCCTAGCAGGTTTTTCCATCGATTTTAAAAGGTTGCCCGAACAATTTGGTTAATTACTCGCAGATAAGAGCGAAACGAGCGTTTTAAAAATTTCCCTCGGATGAAAAAAAGTTTGGGAAAAAGAGAAAGAATACTTTGAAACGAGTTTCGTGGGATAACGAGAGAGAATTTTTCTTAGAAATGAAAGCTCGGTTAAAGGGTGTGTAATTAAGCAGAAAAGGATTTTGCGAGAAAACATTCTGAAGAAAAATTTCCTGCTAGTTTATCCGACGATAAACACGTGAAATGTGTTGAATTTCATTGGAGAACAACGATCAAAGAACAGACGTGTATCTCTAAAAACGCATGATATATAAAACGAGAAACTGTAAAATGAAAGACAGGAAGGAGAACAAAATAATGAAAAGCACGAAAACTGCATGAAAGGAGAAAAGTAAGGTAAAAACGCAGTTTCCAACAAACGTAAATGTTTGTACGTTAAATCTAATCTCTGGTCTTGGTCGAAAGATAAGAAAAGATCGACTTAGACTTGCAAAAACGATATGAACACAGTCATTTGCACAAACAAAGAGTGGCGTCGCGAAAACAACGTAGTGTTTTCAACGAAGAAAATATTTTCGCAAGGAACAATACCAAGGAACAGGATACGAACGAGCGCAGTTTTTTCAAAGGATTTAGTGCCATACAACGTTTGATCTGTTCCCCTCTGTAGAGAATTTTAGCGTTAAAAATGGAGCTTGGTAAATTCGGTTACACACTACGTGTGTAACATCGTTAACGTGGTAATTTGTGTTGGGGCCGTGCATCGTTGGACATCACGTGTAACAAGTTGCTCAACGGGTGATAAGCGAGAAATAAAGTTTTTCACGCGTGATATAAAACGCGTAACTGCCCTTCGAAATGAACAGAGAACGAAGGGATTGTAGCCGGAGAGCGATTCGGAACATTCTACACGATGATGAACGTGTTCATAATTCCGTTGCAGCCGTGTTGTGCTACCGTATGCGCCCTCGAGTTAATCAGGCTACGTTATTAGCGATAAAATCCCTCGGTAAATCACATCCGACAACGCCTTTCCTCGCCGTATTACACGCAATAAGCGTTATTAATATTTTTAGGCGAGTCGACTACGCTTTTTACACGAATTTCTCCGAATTTCCGCCCCGTTATAGTCCATGGTATAATTTAGTTGTCGCTGTAATTCCCTTGTTTAGTTTTATCACGTGGAAATAAAAGCGTGTCCGTTGGCCGAAGCTTAAAATTCACAAGCTAATAACAACTCTGTTATCGACGCTGTTTGTCCACGGTAAAAGTGCCTTCCTTTTAATTACGTTCACGGCTTGATGAAATTGCCGGTAACAACGGGATAACGAAGCGCAGAGATAAGGTTCGAGCTTGAGCAATTTCACGATGATTAATCTAATACACATTTTCACTTTCTCGCTACGATTTATTCGAATTCGTCGTGACGGATTAAAATCATTTTCGCGAAATCGCGTTTCCCCATTCGCGAGATATAACAAAGACGAGGAGCTGAAACGTTAAGAACGATGCAAATGCTAATAAAATAATAATCACGATTGTTTTCAGTAAGAAATGTAAATGTAAATGAGTAAATCTCATCGCAGGGTAGATAAAAGGACGAAAGTAGAAACGAAAATAAATTTTTAAATAATTAACAACACGCATCCCTTGTCGTTTATTGTCTTTCTGAACCCGTAAAAGTGTCGAATGCTGATACTTCACACAAAAGTTTCAGAAACAACTTTCTACTGGATACCTTCTCTTCGCATTCTGACATTTATATACAACGTTCACCGTTTCAACTCCACAAATCGATCAAAAGGATCTCGTACGAGGAGGATAAAAAGATGAAAAAAAAAAAAAAATGGAATATCGCGAGAATAGACGGAGAAAATGGAAGTTAGGCAAAGGAAGAAACGAAAATCCTGAAACTCGAATATTGCGCTCACGGATTGCACGTGCGATAGGAAACTGTCGACGACATCTTCGATAATTAATGCCCACCCTAGGGGGTTTAATTGATCCGGTTCACTGTTCGATTATCGAAACCCCATCTTTCACACCGGCGCGGTACGGCGCGGCGTGCACGGTTCTCGCGTCTGACCTGTAACTCTCTGCCGATCCGTATTCCCTTCGCTCTATCCTGTCCCTTCTTTTTTCCATTTTCAATCCGTCCCTTTCGATTCCCGGTCCTCATTGTTCTCTTATTTACCGACCCCTTTCCTCTCCCGTTTTTCATCCACCTTTTTATCCGGTTCTTTTCATCCGGAAAGTCAATCAGCCGCGACGAGGCAAATGTTTCTCTTGCAGTTTCCTTTTCCGAACGAGTCGAAATCAAATTTTTCTGCGAATCTAATTCTGCAATAGGTAGTTTGCGTCACTTTTAAAGAAATCGTCGTTTGATGTGAGCGGTAGTTATTTATCAAATTTGGTCAATGCATTTTCCGTGCTTTTGCTGCCTTAACTTTTTCGCTTCGGCAGTCCAGTCCGCCGAAGTACTGTCACTGAACGAAAACGCGTGTGTGGTTGCTGTATATATACGTTTTCCTAAGTTTTAAATAACAATAATTCTTGTAAGAACCGTATATGAAATATCGTTTCACTTTCAATGGATTTAATAGATTTTTTAGCATGAAACAATATACGATCGTTTGGATGTTTAAATATATTGCGAGGGACGTTTTGATGTTGTTTCAACAATGAGCAAATCTAAGAAGTGATTAATCCAATATGTCAATAAAATCAACAGAAGATCTGCTGATAACGAAAAAATATATTATTTACTACAGATAGTACTTGTATATGCATCATTTGGATGCCGGATATACGGGGTGTCGAACCCAGGAGACGTCGCGTGGTCGTGCGGCGCTTGTACCCACAGGTTATCCCGTGGATGCCGCCTATAAGCGGCGCTCGAAGCGAAAGGGTTAATAGAAAGAAAGAGAAAAAAATACTGTGCCATAAAAAATCAAATCCAAGAGCCATAGAACGGTGAGTCGCTTAACAACGATTTTTTCGGACCTCGTAGAATAGCTTTTCGTAATTTTCTCAAGCAGATGGCCACCGGCGATGAAAATTCCATTTTTAAAATGAAAAGGTTGCCTATGTCGAAGCTCGCTCGTTACAGTCAATCAGTAGAACGAG
This sequence comes from Bombus vancouverensis nearcticus, assembly GCF_051014615.1. NCBI lineage: Eukaryota > Metazoa > Arthropoda > Insecta > Hymenoptera > Apidae > Bombus > Bombus vancouverensis. Next base: position 9,343,781 of record NC_134915.1, read on the forward strand.
TCAATCTTTCTACGATTGCATTGCCTTGAACCAAAATAACCAAATTGAAAACGGAATGCCAAATTAGTATCTACATTGAATTAATATCGGCAAGTAGCCTTTTTTATTATTTAATCTGTATTTTACAATTTGTCCGGCTGGACATTTGGTAAATTTTTCTAACTTAATTGTTAAATAACATGTGGATGGCTACCCCCAGCGGGATACCATCTTCGACTATTTGACTATTTTATTTCTTTAGTGAGGTGAGTGAGGTGTTTTCTTTTTAATCTTCTCTCTATGAGAATTTTGCTCGCTTCAGCAGCCAGCTGGTTTGGATGTCTTGCCGTTCTTTCCTTACATTTTTCTGCGCACCTATCGATTTCTTCTTTGACCGTTGGTATTTTTAAGTCTTTGCGTATATCCTCGGGCAAGCATCTGTACCGTATTAACGCTATTGAGATATGTATAATTTTATGTGCTAGACTAGCTTAGATGCGTAGTAGTGATACTTGTATGTGAATATTAGTGTGTGGAAGTATGTGTGTGCGTGGCGCCTCGAAAACAAATGAATGTAAACTGTTCAGTCGGTTAACAGTCGGGTATGGAAGAAAGTGCTGAGACGCGTGCAAGTGTGTATCGATGAATATCTTTGAAATCGTTTATCAAATAAATATATAATTATTCTAATATAAATTCTAAGTGTAAATTTAGTGTTCCTATACCATTATTTCGGCTATTAAGATCCAAAATTCTCAACAAACGCTATTAACGAAAGCACGCACGATCGATGGCGAATAATATACCACGAGATATTATAGCAACGTCTTACGTTCGAGCGAAGATTAACAAGCCAGAAGCGACAAGTGTTTCACTTCCTCTTGCCTCGCGATATTTCAGATTACCACCCCCTTCATCTCGTTTTCATAATGTCGTTTCCGTAGCAGAGTGGAGACAAAGAAACGAGCGAATTAACTGGAGTCCCTCTGTTTGCAATGAAAATCCAATTTCGTTTGAACGCGGCTCTTCGAACGCGGCCAAGTTTCCGAGTAAAACTGATCCGGCGTTTATGCCACGGGTAACCTGCCGCGATAAATAAACGGGCTGCCCTCTGCCTACAAGAGATGGTAAATGTAGAAGAAGGTGGAGAATGGAAAAGTGGCTGAATTAAACGAGCGACGTTAACTCGCTCGTCTCGAAGCCCTTTGTCGTTCCGTTCTACTTTATGAAATCTTCGCGTTGACACGCTTACAATACTTAGAAACTTTAATCCGCCCGTTTGTCACGTCCCAGTTTTGCTTTTGTTTGTAGTTAAGATAAATCGGGGACACCATCGCGTAGGGAAAGTATGTTTAAACCATATCGCGTTTGGAATTCACAAATTCCATCAGCAAATGCGTCGAGGATTCAAGTTACAGATCTGACGAGATTGAGTTGTATCTGAGATGGTTTTTTCGAATCTAAAGTTCATTGTCTCGCACGTATTACGTATTTTTACGGTGTATCCAATTGTTCATAATTATTCTGTTAATTTATGTCCTTGACACGTTGACTGCCACACGTGTTTTCACTGAAATCTCTGTCAGGTCACACGTGCCGCAGTACCAAGCGTTCTCTGCTAGGTACTCCCATCGATATTTTAATAATGCGAATAAATAATCTTTTTAATAAATCATTTTCCTATTATTTTATAACGATTTAATAGTTTTATTATTTCCTCTAGAATATCTTTTCAAATGCCTACGGGTGACGCGGCCCTACCAGAAACTTTGCTGTCACCCGAATATGGGTATCGCGACAGTCAATGTGTTAATCTATTTATCCGCGTTATTCACTTGTTTTACGGTTGAGTTTATTTGTTTGTAGGCTACACCAGAAAGTTTTCTGTGTTTTCTCTTATCGGCAACGATATCACAGCTGATCCTGAGTAATTAATTGATGCGGTTACACGGCTTAGTAGCCAAACAAATTACAAACCAGCATACTAAGTATCGTTTATTCCATTCATCTTCCTCGAGAAACTTAATGGAAAATTGAAATTTAAACACGGAATTAAAGATCATAGATATACATATTTTTTTTTATTTGGAAGAATTTTACAATCAATTCTCACTGAGAATTATAAGTAAATTATTCTGGCGCGGTACTATAACTTGAATAATAAGTGTGTATTGTATGTTTGATTCTAGTTGAATCTACTGTTTAAATCTAATATATATATGAAACATTCAAAGCGAATTTCCTTTTACTTTGTTAAGGTTTTATCTCATAATAGAAAGAGAGACAGAGGAAATGCGTGGATGAATGTATAATATCAGGTCGTCCGAAAAGTTTCTTTCGTTTTATAAAGAAATAATGGATGCACAATATTTTCCGTTTTATATTATTATATCGAATTATATATGATCCATTTTGTTCTATCAAAATAAAGATCACAACGTTCAGTAGATTATTTTCATGTTTGTATAAAGATGCGTCGTTGTAAAAAACGTGTCTGTAAAAGAAAAACACTTTTCGGACAACCTAATAGAAAAATATATTTAAGCAAGTTTAAGCATAAGTGTAATGTGTATGCTACTCCAGGCCCGCACGCTGGTAGCGTTACTTTACGAAAGAGCTTCGAAGCCATGGGTCTATGGGTATTTATACAATTACGGTAAACTGGCCTGTACCCTGTTGGATCATCTGTGCAAGGCATGTTCCTAGAAAACTATGAGGCTAAGAGACCCTTCAAATTGATTTAGTTCTAAACAATACTCAATGACTTCGAGGGCTAAGAAAACTAAACTTCAGAAAAGATGTACAGTTTTCCTTGAAGTGGGATTCACTTCGATATATTTAATACAGTAGACAGGAGGCGAAGCAAGTTTCAATTTAAGTCTCATCATTTCCTTGAGTTTCCCCGTAAAAATGTAAATTTGCATAAACACTCGCAGTCGACATGTTTCATCTATAACAATATAGAGATTATTTAAAAATATATTTCAGATGAAAAGCCTGTTAATTGATAAAGCGCTTTCTCGCAAGTGATTTCTCGCGAGGACATTGAGAAACGCGTGAAGCGAACTCAACTCGCGAACTACGAACAAATACCCCGAGAAAAAGGGCATGTGACTCGGGCGTAAATCTCGACGAGGCTTCGCGAGATCCTACGGAGGATACAATCCGACCGAGTGATTCGTCGCTTCGTGAGAATGAAAGAAGGTTTTCAGAATCGAATGGTAGAAAGAAGGAGCGAGCAAAAAGGTGGTAGAAAACGGTAGGAAGAATTACCAAGGATTCACCGTTCACAATCACGTGAAAGGTTACGTCGAGGCTTCATCCAATTACGTCGACCGGATTTTAAGCTGTTCCACCGGCGTTGGATCTGCCGTTTCAGCAGCGATTCTATAAATTACGAACTCGTGGAAATATTTCACCGCTTGCGGGGCTGAGCGTAGGAAGAGCGAGAGGATAGCTACACGTTTCTTTCTCTTTTCTTTTCGCCCCTTGTGCTGTGGTGGTACGGTCATCCGGCTACTTTTCTTCCGGACACCGTGAAAAAGGTCAGGCCGCAGTTTCCTTCCTGGGCTGGGAGAAGAAGCCGGAAAAAGGGAAAGCCAGGGACACGCGCGCCCCGCAAAAAGGGTGAAAGCATGGTTCAAGGAAGGGTAGAATGCGAAATCCACAAATGGAACGGGCAACCTCCTTCTCGTCTTTCTTTTGGCGCGCTTCGACTGTTACTTTCTTTTATTGAATGGAAAAAGAAAAAAAAAAAGAAAAAGACGAGGCGAATAAAATGAAAGAGAAAGAGGGATGTGTCGAATGCAATTTCACGGGACGACATGCGGATGTCTGTTGTTTTCCACGTGGTTGTTCTCCTTGTTGCTTCTCTCTCGTAGCAAGCTTTTCCCTGTGTCTGGCAATCGCGTCACGATTTCGTGAGTTTTATTTGTAATTTCGGAAGGCGCTGCCCGGATTTGCTACCGAATATTGGCCGCCGTCGACGAACCGTTTAAACTTTATCCTGTGGCAATTTAGGCGTAATTTCCTGCAATATTCTCTCCTCTCTTCCTTTCTCTGTGACGTTTCGTCAGAAATTCTATCGAGGTGAATCGATCCGTTTGCGAGTTTCACCCGTTCCTTCTTGACATCGAGTTTGCATTGTAAATCGTCAGGTTGTAACGCACGAAATATCTAACCCCATTCCGAGCCTTTTCTTTTTATATATTTAAGATACTAACTTTCTTCATTTCTACGTATACGAACGTACCTTTTATAGAATCCCGTGAATCGTGACTCGTTGGAACTTATCAATTTCACGCGTTACAATGTACTAATACAAATTACAACAGACGCGCTTTTTCCGAATCTTTTATTGTACGCTAACATTGTGGGATCCATCACAAAAAACGCGCGCTTGTTCACAGATTCGGCGATGGTCATCTCGAGGGCAAATTTGCCCGATTTGTCGATTCATAAATCTATATCTGGCCCTGGCAATACCAACGACAACGTGACACCGGCAACAACTGTAACGAGAAAAGTGACAGCGGTTCGAAAACTGCTGTTGAGCCGGCGTTAATCCGAATTGATGACCGTGGTTCGTGTCGGCCGACTGATAATAAATAAACGCGAATGGCGTGAACACAAAAAGCACACACGCGCGGAGTAAAAAACATGAAAGAGAGAGAGAGAGAAAGAGAAAAAGAGAGAGAAAGAGAGAGAAAAATAAAATTTCTCGTGGGAAACCGACGTCGATATTACCAACCTGTGGATACGCGATACTCCGTGCGACAGATCACGCGCGAAAACGAGCGGTGAGCCTCTTAAGAGCGATAGGCCGCTCGAATTTCGAGTGCACTTTACAATAAATTTCTACCAACGCGAAATTGGATTTCCTTCATCTTTTGTTTGCCGCAGCGTGTCGATCATCGACCAACGTGTTTGTTTTTATTTTTACAAAGCTTTTGCAAAGACGAATGCGGCGCAAAGATTGCGCGTTCGAAGCGCGAGGGTGGAATTAGGATACGGAAAAGGCTGGAAATTTGGAAATTCTTACAGAGAAATTTCAGGGAATATTTGGCGTTGAAACGTGGCAAGAAATAGGAAACGATGTCTGATTATTATACATTTTCATTTGGGACAAAGTTTTTACATTTTTGCTTGGAACTGATTCTAAACAGTAGCTTGTAAAACCTTCGGTTTTAAAGAAAACCACGGCGAAAAAATATAGTTTCGCTGTGCCTTATATTTTAAGTTCAATATTAATCGTCGACACACAGATTCCCGAAATTTCCACCCCCTTTGTCAACAAATTTTGCTTCATTCCCAATTAGCTTCGTTGCTCAACATCACCAACTCTGCTTGGAAGGTTCCTTGTTTTCCGCAGCATCCGTCTTCCTAAGTCGGACGATAAAGAGTCGTGGATCGTCGTGGAGGAGGTGGACTAAGCCACTCTAGAGGGAAAGAAACTTTATCGTCGCTGTCAGTCTCGTGGTAAACGAATGACGCCTTTAGCGGCCTTATCTATCCGTAATTTTTACCCTCTTCCTTCACGCGGTGTAGCCTGCAACATTTTTTTTCTCTCACCTCCAAACCCGCCCTCTTCAAGGGGTTCGATATCGAGCTTTTGGGCCGCGTGCAGGTCATCCCTGTTCACGGCCGACGCGCATTAATATCGTCGCAGCGTTGGGGATACCGAGAAGCTCGGCTCTAATCCGTCAAATCCGAAAAGCCTCGCGAAATAAATGTCTAGCGCGATGATACGGAGAGTGGGAGGGAGCGAGTGACTGCGTTGGTCGATACCGTGCGCCACCCTGGGATCCGATTTTAAATATAGTTCGCATGGAATCGAATCGACCGACTCGTTTAAAAAGCAGCGATATTTTCCTTTCGGGGAGGTAAATTTGTGCAATTGCAGCGACAGGTTGAGATTTTCTGAACGCGCGTGATTTCTATGGGGCGTGGATTAACATTCTAGAACGCTAAAATAACGTGGTTCATGGTAGAATATGATTTGAATCGATTAGAGACAGCGACATAGTTTGTAAGTAGAATAAGACGGTGCATGGTCAGGCAGAGGAGCAACGGGATAAAACGCAGCTTGTGCGATGTTTTATAGCCAGCCAGGTCTATGAATATCATGTATGAGCGCAGAAATAATCGAAACAGAGACTGTACATTGACGTCAGATGGCGCGTTCTTTCTATCGCGAAAGTTGCTTCCAGTGGGAATAAAGTTTCGAAGAACGAGCTACCAGGAGTGGCGGCAATTGGGTATACGATGGCCGCGTTTAAGTGGCCGTTTTTCACGTCGCCTCGTTGAATATGTATCTCGGTTTTCTTCCATCTCCCAGCTGCCTGTCCTTCTGCGATCAAAAACAAACCGCTAACTCGTTAATCATTTCCAGGTAAAAACATACAAATTGTTGAGACCGAGGAAAAAGCAAAAATGGCAAAAGAACTGGTTTCTAAAGCGAAATGAATTATTGAACGTCCAAGTTTCTACAATCGTACACGCGGACCACTGTTCCCAATCGTATCTGCCGAGACGCAACAATATTTCCACGGCGGGGGTGATTCTTCACCGTGCGACAGATCCGCTCGGAAGCGAGTCGAAAATTGCGCGAGGAGCCGTCAGAAGAAGACGTCACATCCACCAGGCACTCTCTAACGCCACGAAATTCCCATATCTTCGGCTGACATATCGTCGCACGGCCTTTTCCTCGCTTCTTCCGTTTCTTCGCTTCTCCTCTTTTCTTCTCTCTCCTCCAAACCGCATCCGCGAAGGAGTACGACAAGCTTCTTACATAAATCACAAGCGTTTAACCCCATTTCGAAAGAGAACTGTCGCGTGTACGTGGTTGCGTTGAACGGCGGAACAGGCTTAGAGCCTCGAGAAGACGATGCGTCGACCGAGCTATACCTTAAACGGGCCGCGTGCTTTATCGGCCGCGTCTTTCGCGTGACAAATCACGCGGCGTCTTCCGTTTTTCGATCGATTAATAAATCAATGGATTAACAAAGGCTCGAAGCAACCTGGTGTCCGATCCTTTAGTTCGATAAGCAATTGTACAAACTGGACTTTCCAACGCCTATGTTTCCTTGCTACCTGCGGAAAAGCTCTTCTCGTAGAAATTCTGACGATTTCATCGAAATTCTTATCTACTTGTTTATATACTCTTACTGAAAGCGCTAGTCTTCGAATACTCGTTACAGGTTTCCGTATATTTCATTCCATAGGGTAATAGTAATTTAGTATATATTATACTTTCTCACTATATACATATAACGTAATATATAAAGATACAAAAAAGCAATAACACGACACTTATTCGAAATTTATATTGGCGATCAGTCGAGTCGAGTTCTTCTTTAACAGTTCAAAAGAAATAACCAACGAGAAGAGATTTGTTAGATCGCGGTGGCAAGAGTATTAAAAAGTTAACGAAAGCATCGTACGTCGAAAGTCGGAAAGAAAAAATCGCGGATAAGAGAGGTTGTTGATCTATCCGTCGATCTTTCACTTTCTCGCGTTTGCAGATCACGTACGAAGCCGGGGACCTCGTCAGAGGTTTGTTTGACGAGGGTATCCCATTCTCCGGCGATTAATCACTCGCTATTAATTAACCAGGCAATCGTTGGTCCCCGAGTGTAGAGGGTTGGAACGCTTCCAGCGTGAGTTCACCCTTTTCAAGAGAGCCCGTGATCGCTGCTTTGTACCAAGGTCACGGTCTTTAACTTTCATAAGCTCACACCCGATCCGTTAATTATCGTCAACTCCTTGGATTAATCGGGTTAAAAAGTGTTACGCAAACACGTTCAGCTTTTTATCGATTTTACGCTACTTATGACTCTATCGTGTTTGAGATATACTCCGTGAAAAATTGGTATAAATGTTTTCTTATGATATCGATTTATGAATATCTATGCATTCATTTATGGAAATTTAATACGGCAAGGATAACACGGAAAGGTGTGTCAAATATTCAAAGTAAAGTATTCGTCACACTGTGAAGCAAATCTCTAGTCAGACTTTATCTCTTTGAATCTTATTCGTAAAAATATGAATTTGCATAAAAATTCACGATCATTGTGTCAGATTTGCAAACAGAAATATTTCTATTAAACTCTGATTCACAATTTCATCTACATCCTTCCTAAATTAAAGGTCTTAACATTTTTACTATTTTCTCCTCCTCCAAGTATTATTTCATCAAACTGTTCTTCAAATTTTTACTTCACGAATCTTGACTCGTGATTGCACGAAGCACCACAGAGATTCCTATTCTTAGCTTTGATATGATACAGGCTAATGATGGAAAGACAATGGACCGTGACAGTTGCACGGCAGACGTCGCGGTTGTTTCATCGACTGAGCTATTTGGAACAGACCATTCTGCAGACTCTCCATTCATTTCACCCTTAGCGCAAGACTCCAGACAGCAGTAGAATAATCTCACGCGTGTCATACCTCTCGTAGTTTCCCTACCGTCGCACCAAAGACGGACTACTCGCCTGTGCTGGAGATGACTTTGGACAAATCAGATTCGCACAACTGTTCAAAACTGCTTCAGCTTTAAACCCGAAAGCGCTTCGTCCTGTAGAATAAACTTCTGCGTATCATAGAAACAGATCGCGAGGTGCTTTAATCAAAATTCTTTGGGAATTTATCGTTGGCAATTAGAGATTCGAAAGTTTCGCGAGAGAATTGTTCAATTTTCTCTAAGGCTCCTTACCAAAGGGAATAATATCGGGAAGAATCGAATAATATCGTAGAAGGAAATTGTCTAAGGACGAAAGTCGTTGATAAAGGAAATCGTTATTTAAACGAGCAGGGTACGAGGTTGCCCCCGTAATTAATAACCGAACAAGTTGCCGCTGCATCGAGGGTAATTTCGGTGATTACTTTGGCAACGATTACTGTCGGGGGACTTTACGCGCGGACGTGATTCTGAAGTTTCCGTGAGCGGCGTGCTAAATCGTTAATTACGATCAGCGCGATTAATCACTCCATTGGCGACGACGGCAATTTAACCAGGCACGCTGGCCAACACACGAGATGTAAACAAGATTTAAAGGCGATCTGCTGTAAAATACAATCGTCTGGTTAACGATCGAACATTTTTCCCACACCACCTCGTGCAACGTTTATTCTCGTTTGCCTGGTTTTTCGAATGAAAAAAGTAAAGACGATAAAGACACAGGGACTGGTGAAATATACTGGTAAAAAATTTCATGGATACTCGGAATCGAGTTTATTCTTCCATCTGATATATTCAAGTTCGTCAGAATGCCAGAAAAAGGTCGATTCTCGGCTCGATTAATACTTTTAACAAGGTTTTACAAAGTTTTAAAAAACAATAATAAGGTTTTAAATAATAATAAATTTTACAAGGTTTTAAAAAATAATAATAGATACAACTATCGGACGACGGAATCGCGAATGCGAGAACGGGACCGATTGCCAACGAATCGGCTGGCGGTCGTTGATTTCTCATTTTTCCATCGTTCATCTATCCTTCACATTTTCGCTTATTTTGTCTGGCAAACGAATCTAACCGGTCATCGCGGTATTAATCGATCGGTCAATGGGAATCACTCTCTGTTGATCGACCGATGATTTTTGATCGTTCACCATTTTTCGTGTTTTTCATTCGTCGATACACCACTTTGGTGAATGTTTCTGTTTGGAAATTCGATTCTTTTCCCCGCGTTTGTATATCCCGTATCGTCAACTCGATTATTATCGTCGAACGCTGCGCGAAAGCTTTATGGCCGACGATTACTTATCAATTCAGCCTGTATCTCGCCGTGATGGTAATTCAACAACGAACACACCTCCCACCCTGTTTTCTTCTGCGTTCAATAGATACAATAAAATATACATATATATACTAGCTCGCGAAAATATTTTAACACTTACCATAGAAAACTAAACTGTTATCATTATACTATACGCGTTATATAAAATATTTTGCAACTTCATTAATACTATAATAACACGACTATCGTCATACGACATAAAAATACGTGTAAAATACGTCTGCGAGTATTCGAATACTTCGATACGACCCGATAGATCAAATACAAAATTCTTGAATCCCATTCAGATCGAACTGATAACCTTCGAGTTTCTGAAATGAAAGAACGACTGTGTTTTCGGTGTCCGTTTAACGTTTAACGTAGACGGGAAGATCGCTTTCTTCGTTTTTTGATGGCCGTTTCCACGACAGCGTAGTATTAACCACACAGTCTCGACTGGCGGCTCTCTTGGCCCAGGTTGCATTAACTTTCCGGATCGCGAGCACCCTCCAGCGAAATCCAATTCCAGGGAATGCGGTCATTTTCGCGTCTCTTTCCGCCTCTGTTTCTATCTTACGTCGCCGTGGGCAGGACTTCTCCGATTACAGGGCACCGCGACCGAACAAATGGACACGCTGTTTCCTTCGAACAGGAGCATCATGACGGGATTGCTTTTAGTCGAGCATTGCCGGAAATAAAATAGGTTCCGTGAAGCCTTCCTTCAAGTGAAAGTCTTCGATCTTGATCGATAAGTGATTTATGTAACTAAGAAAGTGTCGAGGGATCTTTAATTCCTCGCCCAATTGAAAGCATCTTCGATTTTAAACTGATCTTTGACTTTTTAGAACTGATACTCAAGTTTGAGCAAAGTCAAGCAATACAGAACTTGGATCTTTGTTTAGGGAACATCCTCATCCCCTAATCAAAGGGTCTAACAAATAGAGACGATATTTTTTAAACTGGTCTTCCTTCTTTTACGATTAATATGTTCATCCCAACTTATATAATTTCTCTACTCGATTATATGATTTTATATACTTAAAGTTACTACAAAAAACATGTTAATTTCTTAGATGAGAACAACGGAAGACTAAATTGATACACGAGCGAAGAGCATTAATTCTAATCTTTTAAACGTTTTTTAAAGCCAGATCTTGGATCTACTCACCGCATAATTCACTTTGTATATAATGCTAATATTACAATATAAAAATTGAGGGACCTCCCAAATTATGTCTTCCTTCAATGAAACATCCGGAAAGAAAAAGAACATAGAGGTAGAAACAAAAACCGCTAATTCATTGTATCGAATAAATTACTCCAGATTCAGAGACTCGATACCGATCCAAAGGAAACGTCGACAGGATCTCGCACCTCGGCCGAAACAATCGCATGGACGAGACATGGCCGATCATCGTGGTGATATTCGCTGGACAGACAACCGCGAAGGTGTCACGTCGTCCAACAGATACACACACACACACACACACACACACACACATGCATATGGACACATACAGTTGTGCAAGCACGGACACATAGTAGGACAGAATTTGGCTCGATATCGTAGCCACGAGCTGGGGAGCGGGGGGCAGTCGATCGTGCCACCGGCAGGCCGGCCAACATAACGCATTCGTGTTCACTGGCACAGCCGGGGGATTACCAATGAGGCACGTCGGATTACCGCAGTTAGCGGTGTTCGTTAGACCACTATTTTAATTAAGACTATTATACGCGCGCTCGGCTATTCGTATCGCGGCGTCGGGACGGCCGTTACGTGCGCGGACCGTTAAAACGCGCAGTCCCCGCGACGTCGACTCGTTTCGCGGCCTATCGATTGCGATTATCGACGCGCCGCCTCCGATTCCGCATGATTGTTTGAGAGCGCAATGTACAAGTATGCTATGCACCGTTATACGTAGATACATCGTTCGGTATGTGAAGTGAAACGAGCAAGTTAGTTAGTCCCTGCTAGAGAAGGTTTACGCGTACTTTGAAAACGATTTTAGGAAGATTAAAGGACAAGGAATATTTAGCGCAGATATAAGTTGGAATTCATGCGATATTAACGTAAAATCAGTGGAAAGTTCGTTTTCAATCTACTGTGGAATCTCGGATCGTGAAAGTTCGCGTATAACGTCGCAGTAGAATAGGAGGATCATAGTCAGACCGCCCGCGATCTAAGGTACTGGAGGTTTACGATGTAAAAATTGAAATAGTTGGATTTCGGGTTACTCTATAACCTCTATACCTTTTATATCTTCTGTTCTTATTACATTATTTTATACTCTCATAAAGTGTTAATTTTCACACTCCTTTTGAACGATAAGATAAGTTTCCAAGTTTATGTCTTTAACTATCTCTAAATTTTAAGCGTTAAATGTAATTGAACTGTATGAAATATTTCAAATAGTTCACGTTCTCCACAGTTAAATTTACATATATTTTTCTTTCGTTATTATTCTCGTTACTGTTAAATATTTTTTCATACATATATTGCACCCAATCGACCGCTCGATTGCCAATCTATTCACGTACCAATTTCTTCCCTTTGTTCATCTACGCTTCTCCACTTTCCAATTTTCCACAGCACCACCTTAAATTCTCGTTCTAAAATATTTACGACGCACATAGAAAATAAAAATACAAATTTTGCTCACCTGGTAGCGATCAATGGACAGGTGATGCTGGGCGAGGCCCAAGCTTCGGGACTCCAAGGAGCGCACTCGTACAGCCTCAATTCCCGACCGGAAACGGCGCCGAAGACGCTGCGCCATCCACCAGTACATCCACCACCGAGTGCGAATCCACTTCCGGCTCCTCGCGAGGTGCTGGCGCTGCTTCCTGCTCCGTCCTCGCTGCTCTCGCTGCTAGCACGTCCGTTCTGTGGACAGATCGCGTAACACGGCTCGTAAATCTTCTCTGTGCGTGAGAGTGGGATACGCGGGGTGTATGCACGTAACCAAACAGCCGGCTGATCGCGGCGGAAATCGTGATCCGGCACGATTCACGCCCCGTCGAGAATGCTTCTTTCGGCGACACGCGCGAGTCAAGGCGAAGCGTGAGCTCCAGGCAAATTTGCGAGCCGCAGAAATTATGCGAGACACCTGCTCGGCCACGATAACAACACGCCACTGGAATTTGCGATTTCTCATTCCCTCGAATGCCACCATGTATACTACTATACTATACTTCTGTTTGTATATATACTTTCGTTTATAAGTATCGTATTGTATTGAGACGCCTGCTCATTTCATACAAAATAGATGAGACTGATTCAGATTAATGAGCAGAGAATTGGAATGTCGGAGTTTTGCATTTGTTTGGGATAAGAATTCAAAATGAATAACAATTTGTAGGTACAGTAATACCCGGATGTACAGCTATCGAGCGGGAATTGCTCGTCCATCTAAAATCGAGCGAAAGCCCGTACATTCGATCCAGGGGTGTAACCAATCGTGTACGCTCTCGTGTTGTACGATTGCGGGAGGATTGTTTGATCGATTGCTTATGAATCTGACTATATTTATACACGAACTGGCGTGTATATGTATATGTGCGTTTTCAGATCCTGATTGCTTATTCTGCTTATTCTGACGTGACTGTGTACTCGTAGATGTGATTTTGTTAATTCTCGAACTTCCGTGTAATTTTCGCGTGACTCAGTTCTCTGATAGATTCTTAGTAGATTCTGCAGATTCTGATCGAAAATTGTCTATTTCCGCATTCTTTATACCTCGTACCTTCCCTTTCATTGCACGTTGTGCAATTGAATGGAAGGAATCGATCCCCCTTAGAAGGTGTTGTGTGAGGGTGTACGTGGAGGTGGTGGAACGCACACCTCTGTAGAATGTTCGAGAGTGTCCGAGTTATGTTGCGGAAACTGTTAGGTCGGTCGTCGCATGACCGATTAGGAACTCTAAGATTTGTGACAGGGTCTCGATTATTGAGCTACGGAGAAGTGCTACGAATAAGTTAAAAATACATCCTATGGCAAATCCGTTGAATTACTCCCGTAACATCTGACCGCTGACACGCGGATGGTCGTAGCGCTAAAAATCTATTTCTTGAAAATAGCGGTTGCTTTCGTCTGTGGCGTAAACCTGGCTTAACGGAATTCTTGGTACATCGTGTTATAACATTGAACACACTATGTATGCGGAGTGGCGATTTCCCGACAATTGACCAACATTATCTGACTTCTGCTCAATCTGCTGCGAGTGTATCACGGGCACCAGTGAGAAGTAGACAGTGCGAATAAGACAAGATAGATAGAGTGTAATAAGACGACTGTAGAATCGGGACATTTCTTACTCCTAATGACATATTATATACTTCTTTAGTTTAATTAAAAATTGTTGGATAAATATAGTTATATTTGGTATTATTTTTATCGCACGAATCTCAATAATTTGACTATTTAGTAACGATATAATACAAAATTCTAAAAATTATATTCTTATTATATTTCAATTATATTAATTTATATTATTATATTTAATTTATATTATATTAAATTATTGGGTTTGGCTCCGGCCTGTCTCGAACCAACAGTTCTAGAAATTGTTACGGATAACTCGTGAACATATTCGTCAACACATTCGCGGAAAAATTCGTCACCATACATTCCGACACTATTCTACTATGTGCAAGAGATAATAATTATTTGTGCTCGCATTTCTGTAGTTTAATTCTAGCGATAACATCCTAGGTAGATGGAAAGTGGTTGGAAAACTGAGTAATTTGTGGGATCATTTACATCATAGAAATGGAAATAAAATTTCCCTTCATTATCTAAGCTCTCAAGTGGCTTTCATTGGGCTTAGTAACAATGAATTTTAAACACTCTGATAGTTGTCCACGAATCTTCATTTTTCTCTGGCATTCCAATATTCATATCTTTTTTTATATTTATATTTATATTACGCGAAAGTGATGGTGTAGCACGTTATTGCCTTTACACGTTCGACGAGCATGTAAGTAGCACATGAATGAAAAAAAGAGAGAAAAGAGAGAAAATTTTTCAGCGAGCGAAAGGAAACAACGATAGACAGGATGCATTGGCAGTTTCTTTCCACTTCTAGTTGCATTCCAGACATGCGTCGTTCGTAGGCGACACGGACGATGGAAAAAGCGGAATAAACGAAGGAAAGCAAAAGGGAAGACAGACAGAGAGAGAGAGAGAGAGAGAGAGAGAGAGAGGGAGAGTGTGCGCGCGTGTGTGTGTCGCCTGCCGTTCGAGAAATGTAGCCTCATAAGTGTCAAGTGCATTTTCCCGCTGCCACTTATCCGGGAGACAATATCGAGCGGAAGGAGAGAACGCGTGGCCTGTGCGCCGGATACAACCATGTAAACCCTCTCTCTGTATAACGGGCTGGTGGTTTTCAGTACGGCCGGAATGCAGGTACGGGTAGATGGAGGACATTGTGTCCTCCATCTGCTCCCCGCAGGGATGATACATCGGGGATTAATTGAACTGTCGAATATTGACATTCCGCTGAAAACGCTGCGTGTTTACGCCGTGATGGTTAAATCACGTGTCTCTGGACCGCGTGTGCGAGAGCATCCTTCTGGATGCACTCGATTCTCCGCTCCATCCTTTCACCTTCCCCCACCCTATTCTTTGAATTCCTTTCGATTTATTTGCAAATAGTATTATATCAATTCGAGATTTCTTTGTTTCTCTCTTAAACAACGTCGGAACGGTGGGGTAAAAGGACAATGGAATTCTCTATTATGGTCTCTCTGTTGTCCGCACGTACTACTCCCTAGCGAAAACGAATCGACACGTTGCCCCGCTTCCTTTGCGACCCGTTTCCGCAGGATCGTTTAATTACTGGCTCCGAGTCTGCGGTTGGTCGCCGCTTTTTTACATTTCACCGACGATCGTGCGTCCGACGTAGCTCCATTAAGTCGTGTCTTGGTGCGCAAAGGGACGCTATCCGCCGCCGGTTAACCGT
This sequence comes from Bombus vancouverensis nearcticus, assembly GCF_051014615.1. Classification (NCBI taxonomy): domain Eukaryota; kingdom Metazoa; phylum Arthropoda; class Insecta; order Hymenoptera; family Apidae; genus Bombus; species Bombus vancouverensis. The sequence goes on from NC_134915.1 coordinate 9,359,505, forward strand.
CGATTATTGCAGCTGCTGGTAAACGATAAAAGCGACAAGCTTATCCAATTTGTTTCCGGGGAAAATCGACGACTCGTCGTGACCAAGTAACGGTAATTAGCTGCGTCCGATACAACCAAGTTTCGCGGCATCCAACCGGCAAATACTTCGTTGTCTATCCACCGTGCCCCTTTGATCTCTTTTCTGTCCGCGTTTCAAAGCTACGGCCGTATAATTTTTATTTCATCGATACAGGGAAGATTTTCTGTTAGTCTCGGGCCGATCTCGTTCTGCAACCTCTCCGTTCCATTTCATCAAACAGCCCGACGAATCCGACAGCATTTAATATTTCAAAGCGATCCAACGTTTCTGGGCCGCGATAAAAGCGGCTTATCGGTGAATCGCCTCTCTGCATCGATTTAACGTCGAACATCTTTCCGATAGCTGCAGCGTCTCGACCCTAATTCTCGGACCGAGACATTAATTTCCAAGCGGTCCGTTATAAACACACGCCCCATCTAGGATGAACTCGTTCTCTCTCTCTCTCTCTCTCCACTTGCTTCTCTTTCTCCCCGTCGAATCTCTTTAATATTTGACTGAGAACGATATAAGATGGCGAGCGACGAAAATTACTCTGTTTACGAAGCGGGCTTTTAAAGCACGGCGACGATAATGGACTGCATTTTGTCCTCTCTAGTAGTAAATTATTCGCAACTAATCCGGCCAGCATGGACGATGCAAGGGGGCGGCAAAGGTGTCTCTTGTAAGGTATGAAAGAAGCCACCGCATGTTTTCAGTCATGGGAACAAAGAGCTCGTTAAGGATCGATAAAAATTTCACGCGGTTCGAGGTTCCATTGACACCGTTCCTAAAGTCTGCTTCCGGCTTTACTCGATAAAATGGGAAGGATCGGCAGAATTTACCATTTATGACGTGTACGTTACACGGTTCTCTTAATGGCGCCACAGTTTGCCAAGATTGTAATGGAGGTGTGAATTTCCTGGCGGTGAAATCATTTCAAAGGCACGTGCTATTTAGGACAGACGTGATAAGAGTATATCAGTGAATTCAAGTGTCCTCGAATATTCTACACGGTAGAATTGTTGTCTGCCTTTATACTAAGATAGAGAGCATGAAATTACGCGATTCAATAACCAAGATTTAAAGATCATTTAACGTTGGGATAAAATTTTTCGGGTCGATGGAGAATTCAACTTTTTCACCATACCTGTTCACGATTATTTGAAGCTTTCAGTTAGTGTCAACCTGAAGAGGTTCCAAGCACACGAATAATACAAGTTATTTGTAATTTTACTAAAAGATGAAATTTCTAATTTCTAGTTTCTCGGAGGAAATTCATCGTGAAAGGAGATTCGCTAGAATTTCTTTCAAACAAATTCTAAAATAGAGAAGACAGAAGAAAGTGCAGGTGATAATTGCAGTATAAAGTCTCTACTCGAACAGAGTTTAGAGGAAGAAGCAACTTTTCTCCGCGAAAGAACAACGTTTTCGTTGCGAGAAAGAAACGGGCAGGAAGTGGGGCTGGAAAGCGTTCCTCGTTCTTCAAGAAAATTAAGCCAATTAACCCCTCGAGCTCGAGGAAGAGAGAGACTTTCTTTCAGTTGGCAGTGATCCAGCCACTCTGCCAGACTTACATCGGCCTGTTTCTGAAACAAAAAAAAAAAAAAAATCCTATCGTGCCTCTTGGCGCACAATTCGTCGTCGATGAAACTTGCAACGATGCGTCTTTCAAAATCATCTGCGCAAACGACAATTATATTGCAACGCGATTAACGAAAAAATAGCGTTGTTTTTCATTTTTTTTCAACAAGGTAGGAAATTCTAATATAGGATAATCTGAGAAATAAAACAATATGTGTAAGCGAGGATATCATAAATTAACGGAGAATATTATAATCAATATGATAATTATATCAGTAGCGAACAAATTTCTCCCATTTTCAAGGATAGAAATTATATCCTAGATGTAAGATTATTCAAAAGAAAAAAAAGGAAAAGAAGAAAAAACATAGTTTGACTGAAATATCCTTCTGATACAATCGAATCTCTATCTGATCCTGTTTCACGTGGTCTTCGCCCTTTCTTCCTTTGCTACTTTGTATTTTTTGAAAGTAAAAATAAAAATCTCTACTCGCAACGGTATTCGCACCGTCAACTGACTCTCAGTCTGGAACATTCGTCGGTCGATCGCGATTCTTTTCCATTCATCAACCGCTGTTGTCGATTCTGCAACGCTTCGCGCTATCGCGCCGTGGCAATAATAACGAGAAGGAATAATAGTGGCCGTTGAAAAGCGCGATGAATATGGTTCGTTGGAGTGCAGTCGATTCGGGCTGGTATCGACGAGCGTTTCTATGTCGAAAGAGAAACGGAAGCGATCGTTTCCAACATTGTACAATTTTATTTTTAACCAGGCTTTTCCAACCAGATAAAAGGAATATCTTTCCATCGGCGAAAAAAGTCATAACTCGGATTGAATAGAAAATCTGATTAATCTTGCGCATTGTTTGTACGCTTGATGGTGTTGTAAGAACACACTTCAGGATACTCGTCGTATTCGTGTTCCATTGAGAAACGCCACTTATCCAAGTATTCTTCCGGAAATTGTTTGCGTGCGATGGAAACGTTCCGTGATATCAGAGATTTATTGCCGCGTTAAGGGCCTTCAAGGGATGGGGATACGATCGTTTTTACTTCAAATTAATGAGTGCCTCGAGATCTCTCCGGTATACACGTGGAGGTCTTACAACGACTTCGATAAGACTAAGAAAAACACAGTTGGTATCTCGAATCTGCTGGTTTAACGATACAGAAAGATCGGTCCTACGAGATAGCATTATTCTGAAAAAGCGGAAAGCTTACAACATTTGCATGGTAATACCGTACTCGTTAACGTCACTCTATTAAACGACGATAAAAACACCGATGATACCAACAACGACCCTCTATATGGCGAGGGTAGACTGTACCTCGTCGTCGAAAAATCCATTTAACGTTCCTTCGACTCTGCATCGTTTAAAAAGAGACTCTGGATAACCGATGTTCCGTGACGGGGCGCTCTAAAGGGGTTAATAAAATTGCACCAGCAATATGCATACTTCCGGAGAACTTGGAGAATGGCCGGTGGGACGAACAAGCTGACGCCTCTTGTCTCCAACAACCTGATCTCCTTTTCTTTTCTTCTTTTTCTTCCCCCTGCAGACGCAGTTTGTTCGAAACTTCGTTTGCACTCGGTTAAGGAAAGTTAGGGAGGGAAAAAGCGCGCTTAAGCAGCTCGTCTGCTGCCGGCTAAACGCTGATTCCGGAACGCTTCAACAGACGGCCAAGGACTAACTGAATCACCTTACTCCATCGATATGAACTCAATTTCGCGTTGTTTCGGAGCGTGCAGTTAATTTTAGCATCGCTCGGGACAGTGTTGATACCGGTGGCTCGTTTTTGATGCTGGTCTTTGGATACCGTGGACGAGAACATCGGAGCTTTCTTTCTTCCTAGGGTTGATAGGTTTGAGATAATAGCGTTGGGTAAATTGGGGGTTTCAGGGGCGACGGTTCCTCGGGAATTGTCTGTGTTAACTTATAGTTTATAAAGAGGAAACTGTTGATTTTATAAAAAGAAAGATGCTTCGAGAGCTATGTATTTTAATATTTTTCTTTGATCAGTTCAACGATATATTCAAACTATAACGAAATTATTGAATAGTGAAAACGAGGAGAAAGCAGACGAGAGCGATTTGAAAATTTAAACCGATGGACAGGATTGCAATTTATTCAGAGAATGTGAAGGTTTGATGAACCTTCTGAGTGGTGAAAGCAGAGATTCAATGAGCGAATCGCGTTAAAAAGTAATTAGATCGGACCGTGAGTTCGCTAAATATTTACTGATATAATTCGCGGCCAAGCGCAGCTTTTCATTAAAACGAAAAACGTTCCCGTGCGAATGGAAAATTCCCTGGGATTTCTTAAATTTCATCGTGCAACTCGAAGCCAACCATTCTCTCTATCCTCTGATATCGCAAATATATAATATTTATCGATTATTAAATTAAATATTCCATTCTACGTTGTTTTCGTTTATCTTAAAACACGTTATTATTTCTCAAATGCAGGAAAGACCGCGAAGCTAAACACGGCGTTCCATCAAATTCCGATGTTTTGCCGCGTAACTTAATATTTCGACGGGCTTTTAAACGAGATGGTGCGCGTACGGCAACGAATTCTTTAGAATTTCCATGGTTCCACAAAGGAAAAAAACTACCGCTGTACCATTTCGATGTAACAAACGGACGAAAAATCACGCCTCGATGGGGGAATTCTGGCATCGTAAATGGAATTTCGAACCGTTAAATACTCGCCGATGGCGTGGATGTGTGCGCGAAAAAATAGAAGAACGCAACGGGAAAACACGTCGGCGAAGGTTCAAACAAATTTGCCCGCAACGTATGCTGATTTTCGGAATGCGCTCCGTGCGTTATCGAATGATTCGCGGAAACCGCGGTCTTGTTAGCGACGCGTTGCAAAACGTACTGTGATCGGTTTACATTTTATTCAACATGAGAGACAAGCTCGTGTACACACACACATGAAAAGCTACGTGAACGTGAATATAATGTTTGCATGTGTTTATTCGGCGTATTTTGCCGTGTAATAAAAATCGCTAATATTTTCGTTACCACCTGACCGGTGAACGAATGGTACGCGTAATAAAAAGAATTATTATCGAACTCGATGTTACTCGAAACTTATTTTACATAGCCAGGCGTCAGTGTGTGGGCGCGAAAAAAAAAAAAGGAAACAAAAATGAAAACTGCATCGAGGGTGGAAAAGCGTACATATGTTCCAAACCGTTTTGCAGGATAAAGAAAATATTAATAAAAACCAGCATCGCGTTTGCAAATCCCGATTCATTTGTCGCATTACGGACGATGATTTATTCGCGCATGTATTCCTCGATTAATATCGAGCTGTGCATCCGATTACAGCGAACCAATGACTTATCGTTCCCGCGTCCATCTCCGATCCATCTACCTGTGCAACATTTTTAATCGTCTATCCGAGTTCTTTTTATTCTTCTCGTTAATCTTCGATCGACTGGAAAAAATTGTAACCGCTTCGTTCTTTTTGTACAAGAAGGACGTATACGTCACTGTTGTACATTTTTTTTTCTTTTAGTTTCACTATTCGATTATTTCGCTTTTATGATCCCTGTAAAAAGAGCAAAAATGTCAATACAATGTATTTTAAATGAGACGTATGTTTGAAATTAACGTCGAATAAAATATTATCTTTTGTTCGGCGTGTTTCGAAAGCAGAAATAAAATTTCGCATTGTCCATACCCGTAATTTTAACCTGAATTGATGACAAAAATAATTCCTATCTATTATGAAAGAATTAAAAATGTAAAACGAGGAGAGAAAAACGATGAACCGGATCGTACGAGATCGCGAAATTTCTACATTCCCAAAATTCAAACTCGAAACTCAACTATTCCATTCGTCCCCGACGCTCTGTAACTTTAAACCAATCCTTGCATCCGCAATTTAGCACACCCTCTCTATTCATCTCTCCCCCGATCCCACGCCTCGTGATAGTCCTCGATCGTCTCGAAGGCAAGCGGAAGACCGTAGCCAGCAAAGGGAACGCAGAGTCAGCGAGTCGGGGAGAGCCCGTAGGGGTGGAAAGAGGGCGGCAGACAAGACCTCGTGGGTGGTTCAAGTTCGCCTATCGACGCCGCCGGTATTTATTCGACGTTCGCCGTTCACCCTCTGGGAACGCGATTGTAACTGCTCTTTTAACCCTCCGTCGGCGCGTACTCGAGAGCGGCTGAGCGTGGATGAGGGAGAAGTTATGGACACGGAGGCTGCGTGAGCTGTGAATGCGAAATTCGAGAAGTTTCGCGGTAACGGGATAAAGTGGAGGCTTTGTAAACTCAAGGGCGTGTAAAGAGTTGTTGCTGTACGAGGTAGGGGCAAAGTAGCGTTTGCAAATTGGAACAGCCGGAATTTTTATCAAGAGATACGCGCGTTCTTCTACCAGCAGGAAATCTCCTATTTCTACGAGATTGCGTCGTTGGTTTTCAAACAATCGGCCAAACGGTGAAAACAAAGGTCGCGGCTCGCACGGTGACGACGTCGAGACAATTTCAATTGGCTTCGTTTCTAGCAATATCGACGACGTTTCTCGTTATTATCGGCGTCAAAATCGACAGCCGCGTAATGCTACGAGGTAGCAAGCGAGAGAATAGAAAATACGAAAAGAAGGGACGAAGAGGAAGCAAAATCTTGTCGATTCCTCTGGTCCCTTGATAACCTCTGCCGTTCTTTCAGGGGAGATGTTTCCCACCCTTTCGATTCGAGGATGTCGCGAAATACCCTCCCCCCTCTCTATAGCTCGCTTTAATATATTTCTCTCTTTTCGCTTGATTCTACCTTGCTACCCTCTTGCTGGTAGATTGCGTCTCGGTGACGAGTAGCAGAGGCTCCTTTCGCTCGATTTCCCAAGCACGACACAAACGAGGCGAAATCCGCGTCGACGCGCGCCGATAAGGCGTCGTTCCTTCGGTGACAACTGCTCGATCGCGAGCTGCGACCCAGGAGACGCCCTTTTACGAGGCGAATTGCCACGATACGAAACGCGTCGAACGAACAACAATCTCGAACATTGGTAACGAGTGCCTGGAAAATGTCTCTGTTCTCGGGGAACGCGGTGAAATGTCTTGGATACGATTTTTGGAGAAACGTTACGGTATCCATGTAGATGTGAAATATATGGTTATAGGAGAGATAGAGAGGATAGCGTTGTATCGCAATTTCCCACGTGAATTTAAGGGGTGCGATAGAAAAAGGGTTGTAAAAATGACAGCGATCGTTGGCAGGGATAGAAATTGAGAAGATCGGCGAAATCCTCGGTAACGCACGAGAGCCAGCGATGCATCGATCGTATTTGTATCGTCGAGCGAATGGGGTGAATGCTTTATGACCGCATTTGATAAAATCCTGGAAAATGCGTGTATAATATGGAGGGGAAAGCGGGCTGAGATATAAGAACTTTTTTTCTTTTTTTGACAGAAATAACTCTTCTTGAATGTAGCTAAAATTATTTGATAGTCAAGAGAATTTCGTTCTATATTTGATAGAATCATTGTCTCAATAATCGTTAATCTTAAAGTTACATAACAAATTAATACGTACAAAATTGTATTACTTTAACGACAACTAACGTTCCTTCCTGCAAATAAGAAATCAGTAGAACGAGTCAATAATAAGTCAGACATGTCTCACAAACATCGCTCAACAACTTTGTACAAAACATACATCGCACTACCCAATTTCAATGAATCATCATCCTCCATCGATATGTCACCAATGTATGTTCTTCCAAGAAAAAAAGAAACGTCAACCATCGTTAGTCTCAAAATCATACAATAAACTATCGAAACATGCACATTCAAACATACAGGAAACTACCTTCTCACACACTATCGTTTCCATTATACCTTCGCATAATAAAATTCCATTGCTTTAACAACGAGAAGATTCCTTCCCAGCAAGAAGTCAGTAGAACGAGTCAACCATAAACCAGACACGCCCTACAAATGTCTTTAAACAACGCTACATAAAAAATACCTCGTTCCACGCAGTTTCAATGAATCACTTATCCTCCATCCGTACATCCTGTATTTATTTGAGCAGAAACAAAAACATCCACGAAAGATTGCCCATAAGAAGAACGTGGATCGGTTCATTCGCAGCATTACACGCGAATAAATGCATAGGGGATGGTTAATGCGGTCGGGGCGCGTTTCTGCTTCAGTTTACTCAACGTTGTCTACTATCCACTCGAGGCGATGTTCGACGTCTGGCATGCGGGTGAACAACGATGGAAAAGCGAGAGTGTTGCCGCGGGTATAACCAAGGCGAAAAGGGATGGTTCGAAGATCGGTCGGGATGGGACGATCGACTCTCTGTTTGAGAACGAATACTGGCCTGTGTTCTAGCTAATAGCGAACCATAGACGAGACCCGCACTCTCCCTTCCGGCATGGCTGTGAAAGACCATCTGCTTGCTTCCTTTGCTTTTCCTCTCTCAGCCTGTTTTCTCAGCGGACAGAGAATGAGAGGTCAGCCGTCTCGAAATTTCATGCGGAAAAAAAAACACGAGCAAAGACGATTAATCGTTCGTTGGTTCAATCCCTTCTTCCGCATAATTGATTCAAGAATATCGGGAAAGAGAGAGAGATGTGATTTATTTTGCCACGACCTTGAAAGGTTTTTTTCATCGATGAGAGATGAAAAGTGCTTTCTTTCAGCTGGGAACGTGAAACCCGAGGGATAATGAGTGGACTTGGCTGGATTTCGTTTGGATCATTGAAATCTCCCGCAGCAAGGGCTGCTCCAGGTCAGTAGATTTAGGAGATTGACTTAAAGAACGAAGGATCAACAGATTGATGAAATCTATGGCTTTTCTTTATGACTGTTCCTTAAATTAATCGAGCCATATTGAAAGTTAAACTGATCTACTTCATCGAGATCAATTCTTTGGTTTGTAAAAAGTGAAAGAGTAATCATATTACACTGGTCTTCGAGTTAAGAAAGTTAGTTTCAATGAACCGGTTTGGCTTCTCAGTGATTCAATTATCATTCGAAAGTTGAATTTTTTCGTTCTTTAGAAATAATAAATGAAACCTGAACTGATAAATGAATGCTCATCTACCTGTAAAAGTCAAACCTCTATGTATGCAAACAGTTGTACTCATCACGAAAAATAATAGCTTTTGTCAATTCATTACCGAGTCGATATAAGACTTCCTGTTATTAAAATCCTTACAAATTCTCCAATTTCCTCAACAAGACTCGTTGAACAGGATTTCTTTTAGAAAAAGATAGAACAGCAATGGACAAAGGTAAAGTTGTTCCAAAGTCAACTATCAGAATCAAGCTATTGTATCTACAAACTGAACCAGTCGAAATGCACTTCACCAGGGAAGATCCACTACCAACGCAGTCGCATAGCGCCGTAGATGGTCGTCGAACGATTAGCAGTTCGGCATGCAACTTGTCCGCATACTGATGCAACGTGTTGCACACTGGCAGTCTCTGGATATTCGATCTGGAGCACATTAAATCACGATAATGGGAGCAGTCGAGGAAAGAGAAGAAGGGGAAGACAACAGGATTTGGGAACACGACGACGAAACAGCGTTAAGGTGTCGGCATTGACAACTTCGCTGCAGAGAAATCGGGCTTTGAGGAGTTTGCTCGGCCGTCCGAGGCGATACGCTTGCCGGCAAAACTTCTGCAGTAGATTGAAAATGGAGAGATTCCTGTCGAAACAAAAGAGAAAGGGTAGGCACGCTAAGTAAAGAAGAAGAGGCAGGACAAACGTAAAATGAAACGAGGGAAAATAAATAAGGTAGAAGGAAGATATATTGATTCGGAAGAAACAAAAATGAAATAAATTGATAGAAGGGAGTGTAACGACACGAAAGACAGTGAGAAGCTGGAAGCAGCTAGGAGCAAGGCAAACACGAGGATCGTCGAAAGAGAGAGATACCGTAGGATAAAATCAACAATGATGGAACGAAAGCAATCGAACAAACATGAACGACGCTCAAAGGAAAAGGCTTCTAACGAGACGAACGATGGGAACCCAGAGTCTTGAAGATTCATATTAATTGCTCGTTAATTCCCACCGTCTTGCTGTGGAACTGAAACAAACTAATTGTTGAACAGCGAGATCCTCTCTCTGAAAATTATCACCTCGGGGTCGTCGAGTCACGAGAGAATTACGGTTTGTAGAAACTTGTCGTTGCTTTCCGTTTCGTTCCATTCCGCGGTGTCATAGCCGGTGCATTCTCGTTTGAGAGATTCGTTCATACGGGCCGAATGAATAACTTGTCTGCGAAAATTACTGAGTTACCATCTCTAGAAAATGTAATTGCTAGGAAATTATTGTACACGAAGATAATATCTCGTAGTGTATATTGTAAGAGGCGCAACGACAGAAAAAATTATCCAAGAAAGACTCGCATATCTAAAGAATATTGATTCTCTTATATTAACTTTTCCTTATTATTGACTTTCTGTAAATAAATCAAATGAATAAAATGTAATATATAAACAATATGCAAACTGCATAATGTAATATTCACTTCAGAATCCAAATCGAATAAATTGAGTGAATCGAAAGCCAGTAAATTGAAACCAATGAGACAATTGGATTAAAAAGAATGCGGGACAATTTTCGCTTATCTGAAATAGAATTTTAATAAGGTCGATCGACCTTACCAACCCTAGTCCTTGCAAACGATACGGAATCATTTCTCTTAATTTCCCAAACCGAAGCCCTTTAAAAATTACAAGCATCGGGAGAGTCGAAGCTACGGGAATCGAAGGATTTCCATCTAAACGGTTGCAACTTTAATGCGCTTTCCTTCTGATCAATCAGCGCGTAATTGAAGCCACCAGGGATTAATTGGACGACGAACATCGTCGGGCGGACAGTTTCCAGTCAATTATTCGCCGATCGTCGTCACCGATCATAATCGGTTTATAAACTGATCGTTAAAAGTTTCATCTATTCCTTCGTAGATGTTCGCGTTCCTTTAAATTTGTCGACCGAATGATACGGAAGTTATACGGATGTTCCTGAAATTGCGATGCTATCGGAAAGGAGACGATTCCTCGTGTAAAGGTAAATCAAAAAATTTCTACGTTTCATTTTTCACATTCCACATCCTATAACGTGTATCCCACAAAACAATACTCTGTATTTTTCATACTTTATACTCAAATTTAATCTTTGTTCTACTTTTCACGTTGTTCACATACTCCACATTTTATATCCAACATTTTTTTATAGCACATCTTTCATAAGTCTTTTCCCACATACAGTGTCGAATATTTATTGAACCATATCCCACAATCCGCCTCGTGAATCCTCCTCTACTCCAAATCAAGCTACCAATTTTCTCGAACACGTGTCCCATATTCTACGTCTTAAAACATCATAAATCCGAAATAAGAAAAAAGAATGGAGATCATAAAAATGCTAAAACAAATATACACTTTTTTCCCAAAACGTAAGACGTAGACCATAAATTTCCCGTAGCAAATCGTCGCTTCCCATAAACGAAATTTACTATCCTACAAAATGGAATTTGCTTTACCAGTCACGTCGATTCGGTGACCCGATTCTCCAGAATCTCAGAAGTGCTAATTGAAACAAAATTACTAATTTTATTTGCAGACTAAATACTCTTCCAACAGAGTTCACTTAATTTCTGGATAATCTAGAAGTAGCTAGATGTACATAAATATAATATAACATACAGAGCGTCTCACCTGGTATTGACATCTTGATTTACGTCATTATTATTATTCGCAGTGAAAAATGTTTCAGATAAAAGTTGAACGGTTTTAAGGCGGCTATATTCTGATGTTATTAGCTTTTCTGTAGGTGGGCGTGTAAAGATAATGTGAAGGCCGACTTCGTTTTTTTTTTTAATGGATCATTTATTTTTTTAATACATTAATCGATGCAGCTCGAGATTTTCTATAAAAGATTACTCTACTTATGTCGACAAACTGTTGGTTCAGTAGATACTTTGTCTTTTATCTTGTAAAACTTACAACATGAAAGACAATAAAAGACGTAGGGCACTACTACTCACAAAAGTACAAGTAAAAAGATACAAATTTGTTTTTCTTGTTTTTTATACGATAAGTTTTACGAAATAAAAGTTAAAATATTTACTTCCAGCCATGCGACTTTTTACCTGAAACATTTTTCGCTGCGGATAAATAATAGTGACGTAAATCAAGATGTCAATATCAGGTGAGACGCTCTGTATATTATATACAACATAATATACATATTTTAGTTGGTACTTGTTCAATCATTCATATTCTGGACACTTGTCCGCGTTTAATAATATATTGGTATAATGCAGGAATAATTATATATCGCTGTTAGTGTTAATTTATTTGCATATTTAATTATTTATTATTAAAAATAGCTAAATTCATCATTGGTTTACATCACTGCCCATGCTAAACAAGCGAATGCAAATTGGCTTATTGATATAATTGCTGGAATATGATTGAAAAGCAAAAACAGAACGATTCGAGTGCGCAATTATTGATTTCTAAATTAGTAATATGATTCTAATATTGCACTAATAATTCAATTCTATTGAAACAATCGCCATTATTTATCTATCCATCAATTTCTATCAGCTCAAATATTTACAAATTTCCATACATTCACTGGAAAACACAAGATAAGTTGACGAATTTTTGTAGAAGCGAAAGATATAATTATTAAGATAGAAATAATATTTCAACCTTATGATCAGCAATATTCAACAAATTTTGAAAGCAACAAAAATATACATGTAAACTAACACCAAATAAAATAACAATTTTGATAATATTCTTATCATCGATCTAAAAAGCACTGAATTTTGAAACTATTTCTGTGTAGAAAATAGGACATGTGACTCATCATGTTCTTTTTCTTTAGTCTTTAATTAGAAAAACAAAAAAAGTAGATGATAATATATATATATATATATATATATATATATATATATATATATATATATATATATATTCAAGAGAGATAATGGTTAAAATAAAAACATTTCTAAAAAAAAAGAACAACTTTGGGAGCAAGCCATACATTTTGATGCAATAGTAGGAAATGTTTTAATCAACTTCAAAATCGGATACCACGTAAGCTCGAATTTACCAAACGCGAGTTCGGATGGTGAACGTTGAGAGCTTTCTTTCCATTTATCGAATAGTCCATCGAACGAAAGCAATAACTGCATGTCTCTGAGCTCACGTTTCCGCCGGAAACGAGAGTGTAATTCGATCCAGAAGCGACACCGGTCGTTCCGCGGCTCTTCGACTCGATAACGGCCGCGCGTTGCGCCAGCCGGCGGCCGACAATTACCAAACTTTACTACTTAAAAGCATGAGTCGCCGGCCTCGGCGTTGACCCGCGATCATTAGCGCTTGGGGAAAACGCGTTTGCAGCGCAGCGTATCGGTCGGAACGGCCGTCATTGAACTGCTTGACGACATAACACCATCTAATGGGGGTTGCATTAGGACGTTCGTCTGTCGGAGGAAGCTTAAACCACCAGGCGTATCAGGCTTTCGCCTCTGCCGATAAACGCGACTAAGCTGTCTATTTTTACGACCTGGGAACGCGTTGTCTTTATGTTTGGACTAGTGCTGGTTTATATGGGTGGAAAGAATAAAGCTCGATGGCGAATTGGTTAGATTCCTGGAAAAAGAAGTAAAAATGCTTTCAACTCTGTATAGCACGATTCAGACGCGAGTTTATATTTTACAACAAATGGAGTGCGAATTATTGGGCTTTTATTCAACTTGTTCGATACTGATGTTGGTTAGGGTAATTAAATTTTAAGAATTCTTAGTAGTGGCTCTTGAATATTGATCGTGTACTTACGCAATAGAAACGAGAGATTATAAAAAATGAAGTTATGCCGGTAGTTGTAATGTTGAAATCCTACAGCATTAAAGTATTCTGTTTTTGGATTGGTATCTACTTTACTTGTAGCTTTGCTTACGATGGCGTAATACAGTCGCATCTGTTGGAGTATTTCCAGGAGCTTTCGAAAACACAGTTCATTTGCAACGATATGCAAAGCATCCGAACGTAGCCATCTCCGTCCTCGGTACGTCATACCAAGTGAAACACGTCCATCAGCATCGCTAGCCATCTCGGAAACGTCGCGCACGGGCTCATAAATTATTCTCTGTCTAACAATAAGATGCCTTTGGCAATTTACCGCGAGGAACAGGGTCGTGGATTGTCGTGTTTATCGTGATAGTTTCGCGACTGGAATAGCGTTTCGATTATTCAAGGAGCCCGGCTACTCCAGCGATCTTGATCGCTGGACGATCGAGATTGTTCCGATGGCGGGCGATGCTAATTACTCCCGCGTGCCCATTCGTCGGATTCTAGGGCAGATTATCGACGCGCCTCTTGCGACAGAAAACGCGTAAACTCTGCGACTCCATCAAATTGGCAATCCGCTCGAGAAAATCGTAATTAATCAGCGACATACAAGCCGATTTCGAGAAGATGTTTCGTTTACTATAGCGCCGACGCGTTATCGTTATTAGGGCAGAAGAATTCTCCTAAACAAGTTTCGTAACGTAAATGAATAACTGAAATCGTGTAAACTCGACAACGAGCAAGTTCTCCAACTTGCTCTCCCGAGACCGCTTTCTAGATTGTATCCAGTTCTTCGCGGAGACAATCGAAGAAATGATCCTTTTCAACATCCATTAGAAAGCCAGAATAAACCGGGTTTGCCGGGATTCAAACTCGAATTGCGACAAAGAGAAAGAGATTGTCTGTGGTAAGTGTCACGATTCCCCTGAGAAATCGACTTAAAATGAGCGCGATTTCGAGCACACATCTGTCGCGTTCGCTTGTCTCGCTCGTTTAACTTTCGTCGCGAGGCCTACCAGCAAGTTCGTTAAGTGTGGTTTAACGAGCATCCCGTGATACACCGTTCGCGTCTCCCTTTGGCGAAACCCTCGCTGAGAGTATCACACATGTAGCGCAAGCCAACATGCCTCTATATATCCTTTAAACGTGGGAGATCATTTTTCGTGAATGCGTTTTTTTATCCGATAAAGTGTCTTCCGTATGGCTAAATAAGGGGAATTGAAGGTTAAGGGTCGTTCCATGGTATCGTTGATTACGCGGTGTGCGTACAAGCAGTCGTGTCTGATCACGAATGGAAACGACTACTTGAAATCGACCTCGGCTCGAGATTCCACTTTGGACTTAGCTTTTTAGTATACTTTTTATTATACTTCTGACATTCTTTTACTAGAGATGTTCGTTGGTTGTATCATAATCTCTGGATGTACTTTACGCGACTCGAACGCTACGTTAACCGTTTGAGTCCCAGCGCTTGTCTTAATCGATTGCGAAGAGAAACAAACGGTGCAATAGCGCTCGTCATATTTGTCACAGTATTAGTCATGCTATTAGTTTATAAACATTCCAAGTTTTGTTCAATAAAAATTATTGAGAAGATAACAATGAAATACAAAATATCATCGGTCGTCCGTAGCGTTCAAATGTACTGGGAATTTTCTAGACACAAAATCTAAACAGCGCGATCGCGCTGCTTGCGACAAACGATTAATATACATCGAATCGTTCAATTGTTGGTCTCCGATTCTTAGTCTCTCCGTAACAGCCGCATCATTTATAAGCACAGCCGCCTCGAATTTCGTTTCATCCTGGGACTAGTTGCTGTCCAATATTACGCTCCGTCGAGGACGTCGTGTCTGGTAGCGTACGGACTGTAACTACTTTGCGGAGAGGCTGTTCAAATTGCGACCACTTCGCGTGCGGGGCTCCCATCGCGACTATTTTGTATGCAACCCTGAGTCGAACCACAACTAGTTTACGTATGGACCAATCTCCAAGCCATGGACCAATTCCACTTACTTTGATTATCCCGCCATTCGGCTATGAGTCTGTATTCAGTAATAGAACAGTCACTGAAAGCCTAACTGGCTATCAACAGCGTCCGCCAAGGATGTTGATCTTATTAAGGGATTTGA
The DNA here is from genome assembly GCF_051014615.1 of Bombus vancouverensis nearcticus. Lineage (NCBI taxonomy): Eukaryota > Metazoa > Arthropoda > Insecta > Hymenoptera > Apidae > Bombus > Bombus vancouverensis. Next base: position 9,375,126 of record NC_134915.1, read on the forward strand.
TAGTTGGGATTCGATAGTTGGGATTCGATAGTTGGGATTCGACTATGGAGAACGATAGAGATCGATGAGACGAGGTTCGAACTGGAGGCTCCTGCCGAGTATTAAGCGGAAAGTTCGCGTTCCAGATTCACGGGCGACCATCAGGGCCGGCATTTATCGACGCGGAAGCCAGCACGGCGGCTGACTTCCGTGAGTCGAATTCCCGTCGGCTCTGCATCCCCCGTGGCTCGTTAAAACGACCGACGTCCATCGAAATGGAAGTTTATCGCGGCTGGTTCATCGACGAGCAGGGGATTGCGTTAGCTTCGATAGCTCTATAATTTGTTTCCAGCTATCTGTTATTTTGTTTTCTTGTATCCTATTTTCTACTCTTTTAATAAGAAAGAGAGAGAGAGAGAGTTAAGACAGTTTATCAAGTATTATCCTTCACGCACATTCTAAAGAAGATGTATATTGATTCATAAATCCTGTAGAAGTGTTAACGAAATTTTAAAATGTTTCGTATAACGTATATAATATATGTATTTACAAAACTAGTTTTTAACGGTTCTATTTTTATTTTTTAAAAGAATGTAGTCAACCAACTTAGATATTTGTCATTGGTACAAAGAATAGAAATTATTAAATTACAATGAAAATTCTACTTACTGTCAGAGTGCAAGAAATATTCAATTCTTTTAAGCCCCAACTCTAAACAATAATATGAAATTTCACATAGCTTAAACTCATCTTTCCTAGTTTACAAAATAGCGAAGATAGTACAGCGAAAAACTGCAGCTGCGAAATATTCGAATACATCCGTGAGCCTGTGTAGATAGCCAATTTCTCGATCAATTAAAATTCCACGTCTCACCAAAGAATCTATTTCACCTCTAATGAACATTTCCTTTCCTACAGATAAAGACCAAGAACCAACTGTACTCAATTGCCCTGAACCTTGCTTCAAACCAGAAATACCTGCACCAAAATTAAACTAGAAAGTTGCTTCTACTTTCACCAGTTGATATCTCAATTTCAAATAATTCCACAGTCTCGTTAATTTTCCCCACTTCCGAAAATATCCACGGATTACGCGTTTCGCTCTCGAGCAAAGGTATCTTGCAATGGTGTCTGAACCACCGCGGAAATCCATCTCGAAAGAAGGTAACCAACTTAACGACGCACTCTCCTACCGGCTCATTACTAGCTCAAGCCGATACGCGTTTCTACCTCTAATCTACCCCGTATACCCCGCGAAACGGCTGAAAAGATCCGGTGCTAAATCATCCGGGCTAATTTCACCTAATCTTTATGCCGGCCGTAAAATAACAATTCCGTGCAACTGGGTCGTTTCTACAGGGCGAATTAATAATACCGCAGAATCTCTCTCTCGTTCTCTTGCTTCGTTCGTTCAGGTCTGTTCGTTTCCACGGTGGAATACACCAGGAAAACGGTTAACGCTGGCTCGGTATCCGCGCGTGTCCGCGTATCCGCGAGCGTTCGCGCGTGGCACAAGTCTAAGCTTGGCCCGTGATGTATTGCCGTCGGGATTACGAGAACGGTAACTCGTACTCGGTCGGTTTAAGGACCGTACTTTCGCGTTACACGTATCGAATCCGTACGTACGGGCGTGTTCTCGCATACGTACAGCCTAATTATTAATCGCGGCCGGCCGTAAATCCCGCCGGTGATTTTGCGGGCATATCACGGTCTTGTCTCGCGTTTTGCGTCATCTGCTACCAAGAATCCGAGCGGGAGCAATGTGGTTTGGAGGAGGCTTTGGTTAACTGTTAAGGGAATTGTTGTTTAAGGATTTAGCGAGCTTTGAATTTGGCAGGAGAGGCAGTAATGAATGAGAAACAGAGGATTTTAGGGGGAAAGAAGGTGTAAGTGAGAATATTTTTAATTGTACAGGTTTATAGAATAATATAAAATATAGGATAATAATATCCTACGTTATTTTATACTATTTTTCTTAAAAATATTGCCACGAATCTACCATGTGCTTGTATTCCCATATTTTGCAAAGTTTTAGTACCTGTGTATTAGGTTGTCCGAAAAGTTTTTTTCGTTTCATAAGGTGATAATAGATGAGCAACAATTTCTGTTTTGTATTATTTTATTGAATTAGGTACGATCCATTTCGTTCCATTTCTATTATTATGTTCGTGCATAATTCAATAAACTAATATAAAACGATAAATATTGTGCGTGTATTATTTCCTTATAAAACGAAAGAAACTTTTCGGACAACCTAATAATAAAGGAAATATGCTGCAATAAGCAGTATATTTTTATAATTTGACGAAGTTAACAAAATAATACAGAATATTACCATAATCATAGACATAGAATAATAAAAGTGAGACGTTAACGGATGTAAAATTACTAACTCAAGGCTAAAATTCATTTCATTGTAGAATTTTCTGTAGAAGAATTTTCCACGAGAGAACTTGCTCGTACCTTTTAATTTTTTTCGTCCTCGAGGCGTCGAAGCGTCGAACTCAAGTTTTTAGACCAAATTCGTCGATCGGGAACGATAGCTTTCATATAATCGTTGAAACGTAGTGAAGCGAAGTACATTATGTTACTAGTTTCGTCAAAGTTTAGGAAGATCCTAAAGTAACTGTCTTCTTTTTCTCTTTTTCTTAGTCGATGAATCGATTTAACTTGGACGAATTTCGTGATACTTTCGATCCAGATTTATCGTTCCGGCACGATCCACGATAATATAAATGTAAAGTGGATCGAAGATTATCGAGCAAGCGCGGAGAAACGGCATCAGAAATTTCTGCCGAAATCCCCCGATAACCCAGTTCCCCGGCGCACGTGCACTTTTTCCATTTTCCCATGTACCTTCTATATGTATATCACCGTGCTGCGCTTCGTTGTACCGCTTGTTTCATGTTATGCGCAACCCTGTTAAATATCGATTTTATATCTCGACGATATCTCGACGAGTATGCCATTAAGGGCGCCTTTACATTATCTCGTTGTACATAAAATTGATCGACCGATCAGTTACACAGTCTACATAAATTTTAGTTACATAAACAACAAAGTTACAGAGTCTAAAATTAAAGAGATATTGACGAATATAAACTTCGATGGTCTAGCTAATGAGTCGTGATAAATTAATCATGATACAATTAACAAGTTTATATTTAAGATTTTATATACGAGCATTCTAATGACGTCATCGAGAATATTTAAAGAAAGATCTATTAGAAAAGAAACTATAAATCTTCAAACTTTCGCTCTAAACGAAGACTCTGGGCAAAGAACAAAATAATTTAAAAATAGCCACACGCCCTGTTTCTTCTTTTCTTTTTTACATAGAAACAATTTTAAAATTTAGTACATTGTCAATCAATAAAAATTTAATCATGTTTTTCTCTTGATCTTCGAATGACATTTAACAAATTCTCTACCATACGAAACCGTGCACGAAAGGTTCCAGATTCGTGAAACACCCTCTACACGCGAGCAACTCAGCCCGTATCACGGCCGCAGGTAGCCGTGGACGATGTGCTTCGGGGTGCAGGAACGAGGGTGGAACGCAAACGAGCGCCGACCAGCTTCTTGGCGAAGTTCCGATTTTACACGGCCTCCTAAAACTAACGATAACGAGTGACGTACGAGGGTTTTTTTTTACTCGCCACGTACCATCTACCTCACTCTCCTATCGCGCGGACAATTTTGCCCCGTGTATCTTTGTAGGTCGTTTTATGCTTCCTCCCTTTCCCCTTTCGTCCCTTTTCCCTTTCTACCGCTCGCCGTTCCACGGCATGGCATCGCAGGATGCAAAACTGGATTCGATATTTTATTGATCGAGGAAATTCTTGTTGAATTTAACGAGTTTGTAATTATCACCTACATACGAGTATTTTCAAACGAATAGCAATTGGACAGGGCGAGTGGCGTTTGTTTAGCGGATAGAATGATGGGGCGAAGCGTATTTAACAATAAATATATTATTTCAACAACAAATAACACAGATTCGACGCACTTGTAATTTATTTGCCAGAGCATGATCTGTTTGAACTCGGCGATGGTGATCGATGTTGCATTATTTATAGTTGGTGCGAGAGGCGTGTCGCGTCTGTTTACTACGATTGCTGGAATTATCCAAATTCCATTGAACCGTGAAAATTTAATAACCACAGAATGAAACAAGTGAGTTTAGATTCGTGTAAATTACTTTGTCGTTCATAGCGTATAGTTCATTTTGAAGGCTCGAAAGACCACTGTCGTTTTCCTTGGAAAGCGACCGATTAAAGAACTGTTAAATTCGAATGCGAGATTTTTTCACCGAACAACACGCGTTCCTCCGATGTTTTTTAAGCAGCGTAAAACGTTAGAGAGCTGTTTCATTTCGATCTCGATCCCCTTTTATATCTGTCGAAACACTGGCCCGACACTTCACTCTCTTTCGCACTTTATGGCTCCGTCCCTTTTGGCCCCGTTGTACCCTTTAGCACACCCCCGCCCCCTCGCCCCTGTTTCTAGCTTTTTGTTTCTCTTTGAAGCTCTTTATACGACTTGCTGCGATACACCTTTCCGCTTTCTCTCTTTCTCTCTCTCTCTCTCTCTCGCCGCGTGAAATTCTGCTCGCTTTTCGCGATGCTCTGCAAACCATGTTCGTACAATGTTTCTTTCGATGAACTAAAATTTCCTCGCACCTCTCGCGTAGTCGTGTCCCCGTTTCTCGTGCAATTTGGCGAGTTGCAGAGGGACAAGCCTCTCGAAGAATCGAGCGAGCTAAAAATAGGGCTGCGGATACTCGTACAGGATACAAATGCGTGCTTTTTGGAAATTATGAAGCGTATTGAAGCTAAAAGAATATCACGGTGCTCAAAGGAGCAGGAATTAGGGCGGTATTCTCATTTTTGGATGTTGCATTTCTGTCTGATGATAATTTTTCTTTGGAAAATTATAAAGCGTATTGAAATTCTGCTTTTGCGATGTATCGTTGTTATATTGAGATCAGAAATGTACTGACTTTCAACTATACTTTTTCTATTGCGAGGACACTATTGGCATTCTATCGAGGTTAAAAAAACATCGAAGTCACCAAAGCTGAGAAAATAGAGTACTGCTACCCTCCCTATCGAGATATCTTCGTTGTATTGAAATCAGAAACTTATTGAATTGAAATCTATCGCCACCTTTCTTTCATTTCTTGAAACTTTATTGTCACTACATCAAAGTTAGGAAAATATCGAAATTATTAAAACACCGGAAGCGCTATCCCTCTGTTCGATATATTCTTGCTATACGAGCGTATTGAAATCAGAAATCGAATTCTAACTATCTTTTCGTCTGGAGACTGTATCAAAGTTAGAAAAATATCAAAATTACCGAAGTGCAGAAAGCAGAACACTATCTGCTCTTTCGATAAATTCTTCTTATATTGAAAACACGTTATATTTATTTTTTCTCTATTTTTTTTTCTCTCGAAGCTTTATTAACGTCATACCAAAATTGGAAAAGTATCGAAATCGCTAAAGTACATAAACCAGAGTACGCGAGACTTTTTCCCAACATATTCAAATTATATCCACACCTCTGAAAATACCAAATCTGACGCGCAAACAGAGACTCGCAGCTTATAAATAGATTGCGAATATTTATGCATATTTATATTTTTATAAATACAACTAAAGAAATGGAATCTAAGCAGAGATTTACCTTCGAAACGAATACTCCACTTTTGTGTATCATGCGCGTTGCGTGCATATTTGCACTCTTAAATTTGCCATGGATGTATCGAAATTAGCAGTCTACTTACAAACTACCCTTCCTGAAGGTGTACTAACTCAGGTGGAGGACTTAATAATTCTCAGTATACAATGGATTGGAGGAAGAAAGAGATAGAGCAAACGAAGAAGAGCGTAAACCGTCGTGCAATCGTATTTCATTATTTACGCGCGTGTCTACAGCCGAAGGAAGGATTATCGTTCTGACACGCAGATTGTTCGGGCGAAATCGCGCGCGGTCCACGCAGCCAGTTGCGAGATAATTTATCGTCGATGGCTGCGTTGCGAGCGTTGTCCGGTTCGATACGACGGGAACCTGAAAACACGCGGTCAACGTCGCCCCGTGGCGTCGTGCCCCGGTGATTTATTAAGAACGTCGCCGTCTGCTCGATTTATCGAGGAACCTCGCGGCGATCCGTCTCTCGCGTTCCAAACGGATGAGAAGAAACGCTCTCGACGAAGAAACTAATGACGTCGTTTCACTGTGTCTGGTGCGTGACGAGTTGCGCAATTGCTAGAGGAAATTGGGGGAAATGGAAGAATATGTCGAGGATTTAACTCTAACTCTTTCTTCTTGATTTAGATAAGACGATTTTTTGTGCCTTCGACGTGATATACCGACGTACGTAAACTGTCGGCCGGTGAATTAGGACATCTACTCGTAAATTTTTAAATTCTCACAAATTCTGGTTTAGTGTTTTACTATATTTTAAGACGGATTATGATATTATGAGGCAGATACGAGGAAAGTGATTTTTAACTCTCACCCAATTTTCTTTGTTTTGGAAAGACGATCTTTTGCGTCTTCAACGCTGATCGTGATTATTAGAACACTTGTTTGTTAGATTTATTGGAGAACCCTTGCAAATTTCATTTTATTTAAGTACATTTTTCATCATAGGACAAATATAAAGCAAATAACAGATTCGTAATAAAATAAATAAAACTCAGTCGCCAGAATTCTTTCAGACATTTCCAATAGTTGGACAAGAAAATGTTTCGAAAGAAAGTTAATCAACTTTCAATCGAATACGAATAGCAATATGAAGAATACCAAAAAGAGTTTCATTTCAATGGGCAGTAAAGATCATTTCCATTTTTATGTAACGCTATATATTTCATACCCCGCTCGATGCATTTTTTAATTTTCTACAAAAAAGTGTTTAGAAAAATGATTAGTCTAAAAGATATTTGAATTTTGATGTAAAACTTATCGCATAAAAGGTAAGGAAAACATAAAACGATAACTGGGTGATACACTATCTTTTCTTGTCTTTTATACGATAAGATTTACAACACTAAAATCAAAATATCTTCTAAACAAATTATTTTGCAACCCAAACACCCTAACACTTATTTTATAGAGAATAAAAAAACCCATTGAATGTTGTACAAAGATAATGTATTTCTCCGTTTTAAAAAATACAAGTGACCTTGATCCTTCATCAATCCACTGAAAACCGATCGTCTTGTGTTCGGAACATGTCTCTGTCCAATCATCGGAGGTGTCTGAAAAATCGTGCGGACTAATTTTCAGAGCACCCTGTATAATTAATCGTATGCCACCCTATAAATGATAAAAAATACAAGTGACCTTGATCCTTCATCAATCCACTGAAAACCGATCGTCTTGTGTTCGGAACATGTCTCTGTCCAATCATCGGAGGTGTCTGAAAAATCGTGCGGACTAATTTTCAGAGCACCCTGTATAATTAATCGTATGCCACCCTATAAATGATGAAAAATACAAGTGACCTTGATCCTTCATCAATCCACTGAAAACCGATCGTCTTGTGTTCGGAACATGTTTCTGTCCAATCGTCGGAGGTATCTGAAAAATCGTGCGGATTAATTTTCAGAGCACCCTGTATAATTAATCGTATGCCACCCTATAAATGATAAAAAATACAAGTGACCTTGATCCTTCATCAATCGACTGAAAACCGATCGTCTTGTGTTCGGAACATGTCTCTGTCCAATCGTCGGAGGTGTCTGAAAAATCGTGCGGACTAATTTTCAGAGCACCCTGTATAATTAATCGCATGCCACTCTATAAATGATAAAAAATACAAGTGACCTTGATCCTTCATCAATCCACTGAAAACCGATTGTCTTGTGTTCGGAACATGTCTCTGTCCAATCATCGGAGGTGTCTGAAAAATCGTGCGGACTAATTTTCAGAGCATCCTGTATAATTAATCGTATGCTACCCCATATATAAATGATAATTCCCCTATAAAACAACAATCTTCTTATGATCCTGGAAACGACCTCACCAAACGCAGCCAACCAATTATCTCTTTGCGCTCTTGAAATTACCCCGACCAGGGGTAGATCCGCGATTCCCATAATCTCACCGCATACCAGCCTTCGAATCCCAAGCGTCGCGACTCCCAAAGGGGCGCGTCGTTCTTTAACCACCGTTTAGACGATTGAAACCGCGGTTTGAGCGTAGGTTTTACGGGTTCTCCGCCTTGGTCGTAATTGGAAGGCGTTAAAATCCCAGTAAGCGTAGCGCACGACGGATAATCCTGTGCGTTCCGCGGCCGATTACCAAGCGCGTACCAATGGAACGCCACTATGCGCGCTGCTTTATTATGCTCGGTGGGTGGGTGGTTGGGTGGGTGGGGGGTTAATTAAACGCCTTGAGTCCCATGCGACCCCGACCGAGACCATCCTCGAAGCAAACCTCCACCGCTCGAAGCTACTCTCGCTAAAAAATATGCGGAGGAAGCTCCACCAGCTTTATTACCGCTCGGATTAATTAAAATACTCTTAAACGGAGTATCGTTAATTTCCAGCTGGTAATTTAATAGCTGCTCCGGTGCGCACGAGCACGTGGTCTCGGATTTAATCTAACGCCGGATAGAGTAGCGGGTAAATGGCTCCGTCGAAGTGCACCCGGCCTCTTGGTGATTGGATGCTTGCCTTTATGACGAACTCAAGTCAAAGAATAGAGCGACGGAGTATTTGTATCATTTCATCGAATTTCACTGGAGATATCCGTTTCGCAGATTCGCGGTTTATTAAATGTAAATTACAATTTCTCGGACACTGTTCCATATCCATGTAGTGTTCAATCCTAACGTGGTCCATTAGGATAACCATTTTTATATTTCTTCGAATTGGAAGCTCAAATTGAATCCTATATGAGCATTAATTTACTCTGAATGATCATTTTAAATCACTGTCGAATCTTAAACACTTAGCCAACCGAATAGGGAGATCTCCCTTCTGTAAAGTACATCGCTGCGTGACCGAACGGGGAGAACTCCCCTTTTTAACTTTTGAAACGCGTTTTCTTTTTTCGTTGTTGTTATTATCAGTTATGGTTTACCTGTTATTGTTCCCAATTAATTGCATCACTTGCTCTACTTTTATAAAGTACAGTATATAATAAAATACACCAACCTAGTTAAAATTAATTAAAAAGTTACACTATCAGTTATAACTAAATAAAGCTATAAACAAACGATACCACAGTGTAAACAAATATTAAAATGCATTGTGAATTTTTTATTTCACTTTCAAGTCGTGTTATTCATCTTTAGCCATCTTTAATATTTCTAATTTTACAATATATACCTTTAACTTGATTTTTTATATAAACAATATGTGAAATCGTCAAATAAAATCATTACCGCAAAATATAATTGACCATTTAAATAATTTTTAGACTTCTCCGCTTTTTAAGTAGTGAATATCTGTCCTCGATACTTGGAAAATGCGCGGTGGAAACGTATAGCTCGCTGTGGCGCGCGCGGTTGGCTAAATGTTAAAATCTGTCTTCAGATTTGCCTCTGATTATCTTCCTAATTAATCACAATTAGAATACGAATTCTAACAACGCTTTCGAAGTTTGTTATCTAAAAAAAAAAAAAAAAAACTCTAAAAGATGAAGTCACCCTTAACACGTGCCTTCGTTCCCAACAAAATCATCAATTTTTCCATGAAAAATACGCGACACTCCTGTCTCGGCTCACAGAGAACGACAAACAACAGGAAGGGAAAAGGATGGTCGCGATAAATTTATCGAGTTCACATATTGAATCTGTGGGAAGTGCGCGTGAGGGAGGGGTGGGTTTCGTAGGTGCACGACGCCGGAATTTCGTCCCCTCTAATCTCGTATATACGAACGCAATAAAGCGCCGGCGTCGCGACGAAGGACAGCCGTGCACGCCTTCCCACCGCGTTGACACGGGAAACACGGTCCCCTGAATGGTAATCCGACCGGAAGATGGACGATAACGCGGTCCTTACTCCTCGCTTCCGGCTCGAACTCGCGCGATTTTATTCCGCGACGAATTTAAAGACTCCTTATTCGTTCGATCCATTATCTTCTTCCATCCCTCGTTTCTTCTTTCTGTTTAATGCAAGCTATCAAATACTACTACTCAAATTCCCAAGATTTTAATTTGCTCCCGATCTTCCTCGTGGAACATCTTCTGTTTCCGGCCAGAATTCGAAGGAAAATATAGAAATTGTTCGTGGCTTTTCAAGGATTTTATGATTAAAATTTTGGATGATACTAGTGATTTATGTTATGTTGCTACGAACGAATATTTTTTATTATAAAGACTACATAGGGGAGGCTTGTAAATTTATTTTCGTTGATTTTCGATGTTACCTGATGGCTGGAAGTATTTTAATATATTTACATAATTGGGAAGAGAAGCCGTCAAATGGAAAAATACAAGGCAATTAAAAATGACTGATAAATCTACGTAATTCCGTGACAAACCAATGGCATATATTATCGCGACAATCAGTATTTTTGAAACGTTCAGAAAATGCTCAAAATATAATACATTTTATAGAGAGATGTAATAACGAAGGTACACTCTGTGATAAATTCTCTGTGGTTGTTGAGAAATTTTGTATTTTGGAATGTCGAATAATGCAAGTGGCGGATTACGTTGGTGGATGTTTTCGAATTTTCAGTATAAAATCGAAGAATACAAATGATACTGATGATTCGATTGCATCAATTTTCTCTGTTATTATGAACGATTGTTTTCCATATTATTTCGAATATTGCGAGCCGCTGAAATAGATGTTACATATCTCTGGTTAATGTTGAACGAGTGTATGCGTTAATGCTAGATTGAACTGTTATGAAACCGTGAATTGCGGAATCGCTGCTAAAGACTGGCCATAAATAATGCAATCGGCGTCCATTATCGATTAAATAGGCTGCTTTGATAAAACGATACCCGATATTACTTTGCTAACCATTCTGCCGGTGAAATATTCGACGAGAATTTGCTATTCAAATATCAACGCGAATCCTACCTCACAAAGCATTGTTTCTAAAATCTATGGCTCTTTTCAAATCATTTTTCATTCCGTGTAAAAATATCGAAATTTCAAAAAATCTCCGCAAAAATGTTCAAATTCCCAAAGAACTCTTTGACGACATTGCCTCTCACGAAATCCTCGAATCTCGAACGTCGATAGCCTGCACCGCTTCATGCTGTGGAAACCTACAGCACGAACGTTTCAGTTAGCTAGCTTGCAATCGAAAACGTTAGGATTTGGATTTGGGAAAATTTTAGACGAACCCAGTTGCGATTTCGCTAGGAAATTCGCGAAATCTAGAAATACAGTTTAGAAATACGATTAGTACGACCCGTTGGCGGAGTTATGGTAATGTTTGACCACTGTCAGCCAACCGCGCTATATGCTCATCCAGTTGCAGTTTGTATTAAACTATCATATTTAATATTTCAGTGTTTAGATGTTTGCTGTTGAGTCACAGGTTATATTAATATATCGACACACAAATAATTCCATTTGTTTATATAAATACAATTATACTATCAATAATAAACGTATGCAGCTAAAAATTTCAAATCACTACGTGTTCCATGGAACCCAGGAACTTAATGCAACAAATCGAGTTAGGATATTATTACTTTCGAAAAATCTGCAAAGAAAAATCTATCAAAGTAAAGGAAATGTCTATCGATGTGTCTAACGTTAATGTAAAATTAGCAATTGACTCAAAAATCAGCCGATGATGTACGCAAGTACTATGAAAATAAATGTAACGATAAGAAAAATTCGATTTGTCCAATGTATCGAGGCACACACCCTCGCCAGGATTTGTATAAAAAGTATCGGAACGAGCGAAGAAGCGCGATGAGAAATCGCAGTCGCGTGTGTCGAGGCGAATAATCGCGACACCTGTCCATTGTACCCGGACTCGGAATTCATTACAGAAATCCAATTTACAATAGCTCGTTCGTCGAACGGCCGAACAGCTATACAGGGGAAGGGGGGCGTTAATTAGTCCGGAGGCGCCTTGTTTGCCGATGTGATTTACCGGCCGTTGATCCAGGAACTTGGTTCTCATATTATTTAATAAACGATCCGGTCGGATATTCGGAGCACTTCCGGGTTGGAGGCAGAGGAGAGGATAATCTCGTGGAACACCGGCGCCAGAACGGTTTCGCCTGTTTATGGATTTTCCTGGTAAACGTTATGTTGCCGGCTGCTACGCTGATTACCCGAATAAATTGTATCGTTATCAAGGATCCTGGCTCGCGACCATTATTGTAAAATCGATCCACTGTTCGTGACTCGATTTGGTGAACTTTGTTTTCTCCTACTTCCCCTACGACTTTTATTGTTCCACTCGTTAGACACAGAGACACCTACTTGTAAACGAGATGTGATCAATCGAGCGACTGTAGATCATCGAAGATTAACGTGGAATAGGCTACTGGTGAGACTCGACAGATCGATCGGTCGGTACAGGGTACAGTTGAATTCACATCAGTCAGCCACAGTCCACGCTGGTGATTTAGATCGATCGGCTATAGAATATAGTCTAAAATAGATTAGGCGTAGCGCACAGTGTGCGAATGAATAGCCCATTGAGGACAGTGTGATTCAGATCAGTTACAGATCGTTGTCCGATCGTAATTCACAACGATCGGCCAATAGATCGCGCCGATCTCAATATGAATCTTCGAATTTTGAAACAAACTACACGTTTGAAGCAAGGGAGGAGAATAGACAGCGGAATGGGAAATCCTTTGCACAGTTTAACAGTGTCTTCTCCTGTCCCCCCTTTTTCTTTGTCGACATTCCTCTCAGCAGATTTCGAACAGAGTACGCTGGCTGAGCGAATTTACCTCTCGTGATTAATCGTTCCATTTATCGATTTGACAAAAAGAGGGCAAAATACCGCGGAGCGTATTGTCGTTGGTAATCCGCTATTCGGAATCGCATTTTCAGCCAACAACGGACAAAGTCGGATCGTTACGCGTTCGTCAATCGGCGCTCGTTAGAGGTCCTCGTACCGATACGACTACCCATACGACTAATACGTCGGTATTAACTGATTATTCGCGTGATCCTATTGAAACACCGACAACTTTGATTCGGGCAACGTCAGGAACCAGGTGAAAATTTTCAAAGGGACACAAAGGGATAGCGATTAATCGGAGATTGTGGAGGACTTTAATACGTTTCAATGGGAATTCTTTGACGACACTTGCTCGTATATTTTGTGGTTTAATATCGCCGAATCTTACGCGTCGCGTGAATGGATGTATTTGCAAAAGGTAAATTTGCGGATAAATTTTGTCTATAGGATCGATGGTGACAGCTACAGGCAGAAGATAATAATTGTTCGATATACCTGTTTCGTACGGTAGAGTAGTTTCTCTTTCGCTCTCGTTCGGCAATGGTATTACGCTGAAAATTAATCTCGAGCCTCCGCAAAAGCGATCCGCTTCGCGCGAGTAATCACTCGTTGGTAAACAGTCATGATAAACTCACGTAATCCTGCGTGATTAACCGATCTGACAGGCTCGAAGCTCGTGTCACCTGTGATTTACCTGAATTCTTGCCCTGGATCATTAACCATCCTAACGATCTTCTCCTTGCATATCGTCTGTCCGTCTCCGGTAATTATAATTCTGATCTGTATCCTTGTATTCCTCGATTACGCGTTTCATTTGTGTAAAGATTTTGTCCTTTCAATTTATTTCTTAGGAGTAATTAATGTTGTAGGCTTGCAAGGATTGTGAATATCTATTGGTACATCCACTTGCTTCTAATAGGAATGTTCTACATTTTTCATCTTGAGGGAAACTAGCAACTAACAGATATCTTGAATGTTTAAATTAAGAAGAAAATTCAAAGCAACAAGTTAAACATTTCTAATAGCAGGAAATCTTTTTAGATATTGATAGATATTGATTGACTGATTGATAATTTTGTACGAGTCCTCGATTCTGCCTACAGCTACCGTATAGGCTTGTCAACCGACTCATCTCATCTCCTTTCCACGCATTCTTTACAAACTTAATTTTTATACTTCATTCGACACATTCGACACAAATTCCTGCTTTTAAATTAGTTAGTAGAGTGCCGTATCTTAAACATAACCACCTTCCTACTTCGGATAATGTCAGCCCATGTATTAGGTTGTCCGAAAAGTTTCTTTCGTTTCATAAGGTGATAATAGATGAACAACAATTACTGTTTTATATTATTTTATTGAATTAATTATGATCCATTTCGTTATGTTTCTATTATTATTGTTCGTGCATAATTTAATAAACTAATATAAAACAAAAAACATTGCGCGTGTATTATTTTCTTATAAAACGAAAGAAACTTTTCGGACAATCTAATACTTCCGAGAACCACATAATTGTAGCAGACATTCCGCGTTTATTTAAAATTATTAGTGGCAAAATCAGCTGTGCGTGTCTTTTGCAACAAATTAATCTATATGCACCGCCCGGATATATTAAAAATGTTTCCCGAAATCTACTAAGTAGAATTACTAAATGAGCAAATTGATACGTTGAAAATGTGGACTTATTCTCTGGACGCTTATCTACTTTTAAAACGAAGTTCTAGAATACCCTCTTATGCTATTACACTTTTTAATAATATTATTTCTCTTTTTTATTTCTTTTATGCATGCTTCCCCTATTATACTTACTATTATTATATTCTTTTCTACTTATTATTAGGCTCGGACCGTATAATAATAATAATAATAATAACAACAATAACAATAATAATAATATGTCCCTGAGTTTTCACAATTCACGTGTCTTTGTTCCTTATCTGCGTGTTCTTTCCGAATTTGATTCTATTTGATTCTTCGGCCCTGGTAGCCGGCATTGCCTGATTATTGGTACGATCTTCAAACACTGTTAGCCATCCCAGAGACGATGACAGATATCGAAGCACCCCGCGGGAGAGTTTCCAACGACGGAGGAGGACTGGAAGGGGTGAGGCATTGGCAATCAGGTACGTTAATGCCAATCAATTATGTGCCGGGTACCTCGTGTACCCTTCCCCCCTTTCATCTTCCCCGAGCACCTTCGTTTGGTGGTTGGTCTTCATCGATACGCGAACGCTCGCGTACATCGGATATATTAGTTATCGATCTATCGTATCCCGAGTCGATATATTCGGTAGGTTAGTTTGGAGGGTCCATACACGATTGCGAACATTGCCGTGATCGGTAATTAGAACCAGGGAGATTGATATAGATATGTTTGCGTCAATTCGGGCAACTTGGTTTGTTTAATATTCCGAAGCTTAGGATTCTTTGGG
This sequence comes from Bombus vancouverensis nearcticus, assembly GCF_051014615.1. Classification (NCBI taxonomy): domain Eukaryota; kingdom Metazoa; phylum Arthropoda; class Insecta; order Hymenoptera; family Apidae; genus Bombus; species Bombus vancouverensis. Next base: position 9,390,452 of record NC_134915.1, read on the forward strand.
GATACAGCATCGTCTAAAGCGTGTAAAATTCCGAAACCGCCTTAGAACCATTTGCGCTACCAATAAACTCACGGTTATGCGTGCCGTGCGCTACAATATAACACGCCTCACTGCGTCTGCGAGTGCAATCTTTTAAGCAGCGCCTCAGCGCATTGGTACGGTCTTACATAAAGAATTTTACACGGATATACGGCAACAATAGCATTTTATTCAGTTAACACTTTGACTGCCACGCCGAAATCACATGTTTCGTTCAGGACGCCACGGGAGTATTTTTATTCTTCAAAGCATATAATGGCAAAATAATAATAAATTGATGATGTAGGACAACATTCTTCCCCAATGGACCGTTTATCTTATTGCTGGTCACGGGTGACCACCGTGGCGCCTTGGTAACAGTTGATAGCGACATATTATAACAAGGCTTCGTTTATTTCAACAAACCATTCGCGTTCGTTATTTCGTCGTAAGCAAAACGTGCAGAATATATTGTTGAAACGTGTAGAAGATATTAGTAAACAGTGTTTGCTCATTCTATATATAATAGTAAGGTATGTGCACACTTCTAATTTCAATTATATGATTCTAAAGCAGCATTTACGATTATTTTCTAAGGTGTGTTTATAGTAATATTCGTAGATTACCCCTCAAAGATATGGATGCAAATACAGTGCACCGCTAGATGCAAGATTTGTTCTCATTTTTTTTTTTTATTGCTGTTCTAATAAAAATGTTTAATTGTTCAATGGAGCACTTTTTATTTCAAAGTATCTTCTATTTATCGGTTATATTCAAAATGCCCTAACTGTCAATTTTCATACAATTTTTACAGTTGGAAGAAGTTCAAGCGCTCCGGTCACCATTGCCCACCGTGGCGTCACAGGAGAAACCGTGGCCGGTCATATATGACCCACGTGGCAATCAAAGTGTTAACACTAGAACTACCGATAGATAACACGAAGTTATTTCTACCAAAGCTAGTCAAAATGACTGGTCTTTAAAAAATACGTAATAATAGAATATTTTTATATTTATTGATTTATTACTTTCTTACAGAAGTAATTCTATGTTACGTAGTACATTTTTGGTATTATTAATCCATCTGGGACCATCATTCCTAAACGAGGATTGACATTTATAAAATTGTAGAACCAGTCATTTCGACTAGTGTTGTATTTCTAGTATTAGCATCTAGCGATCGATCCGGAATTTTCCCGATAACTGATATCATCATATCGAATGATACGCAGTAAAAATGTTAAAAACGTGTGGGAAATTGTACAAACGAGGAAATTGGTTAATTGGAGTTCGATAAACAGATTGCAGCACCCTTTTACACTTTGATAAGTACCAGTCATATTGACTGGTATTGGTATAAGTAGCCTTGACGCGAAATTATTTCGAGTTTGAATACATAAAAAACAAAACAAAATTCATTATATTATCCGTTTAGTTATCGTTGCGAAAGTCATTGCATCATCGCGGAAAAAATATAACATGAAGTAGGAATTTTAAAATAAAATTGTAAAACCAGCCAATTTGACTGGCGTGGTAGTTCTAGTGTTAATAATCTATTCTGAAATATTTCCAAGATATCGATGACTCTATGTGACGCAGCGCACTCTGGAACTGTAGCACGACAAACAAACGATCTGACTGTTAGTCGACATGCAGCACACGTCATTTGTATTTCTGCGACAAATGCCTATCGACGTGGTATACACGTCGCTGGCGATTTTGCAACAAAAGCATCTCGACATGCGTGTCACATCTTTCTAGCGTAAATGGTTAATCGTCCAAGATTTTGGAAACTGTCCCCAAAATTGTGTGTGTGTGCGTGCGTGCATGCATGTGTGTGCGAAGGAAGGGATTAGAATTTCTCTGAAGAAAGTACAATTTTGTAATTTTCCTTTGGACATTCTCAGGAAGAGTTTGGTCAAACTTGAAATGGAAAGAATCTGTGAATAGATCTACGAGAAACCTGAAATTCCAACGATCCGACTTTGATCGTAAATTAAACAGTATTCGATCTACAAACACGATTTTAAACGCGATCGATGGGTAACAGTTTCATTAATTTCCACAGGCATTTTGTTTCTTAACACTTTGGCAAGCTTTTCAAAGCTTGCAAGAAGTGTAATCTCGCGTAGACTACCTAGAATTACCCATTAGCACTCCGATTTACAATAGGCTTAAATTATTTGATAATTTTGCTCGGGCAGAAAAGTGGTGCTTAGTGCTTAGGACGATTACAGGTTTCGCAGGTTTATCAATCTCGAACGACTACATCACGGAACTCCAACCGCATTATCAACCCATCAATTTCAACCTTTCCGTTCCACTGACCACCGAAAGAACCCAACTATCGTTAATTCCAAAGGAAAACAATTTTACACGGCGATCAATCTCTTTATCGCGGAATGCCGCTCGTAACGCGATACGTTCGCGTGTAACTGGAAATTAACGAAATCATTAATTTGTTAAGATGTATTTCTTTCTTGAAACACGGAATTAGAATCGTTTGATATCGTTATTACTCTGTAAACGAAGCACCGGCTAAACAAACAAACGTATTTCTAATTATATTTCTGAAGCGTGGTGAATAAAGTATAGAAACGTTCGAGAATAGAATTCGTAGGAAATTGCACTTTAGAACGAAACACAATGCTTCGATCAAACAAAGAAATGTGCTGCAACTCGGAAATTGTGTTATTCAATAGCGTCAAATAAATTATTGCAGTGTTCGAGAATAGAATCGCTATTTCCCTGCAGTTAAATATTCCAGCACAATTTTCTCACCAGATCTCGGGCTTCGTTCGAAATTCTTGATTTCTCTTCGACACCGGAGGCGTTAAGAAACTGCTAACCATCGAACCGTGTTTAAAAGCAAACGAAGTAACGAAAGAATCCACGGCGAACCGGGGGAAAAGCAAACACAGAGAACCGCGAATTCGGTCGCGGTTCGTTTCCTTCGTCTCGAAGAAGAGGGTGCAAATCAGCCACGTTTGTCGTCTCACGACGAAAGCCTGTAATTAACGATCCCTGATCGTTCCAAATAATTAAGCCACGACTTGGCGACAATTAGTCACCGCCGTGTACGGACTTTCTTCGCCAATTACAATCGAGCAAGCCCTCCGGTGCTCGCGAATCACGCGATTTGATTCCAACGATTTCTCGTCTCGAGAACCGGAAAGAAGGGAAAAGAAGAAGAAGAAAAAAAAAAAGGAATAAAAAAGAGAAGAAAGCGTCAAAGAGACGGTGATTTGCCTCTCTACGCCAGGCAACGTAGGGAAAGTTGCTGTTACGGGACGCTAAGATCGCTTCCGGCTGCAACGAGTTTTATCTCGGTTGCTAACGCCACGGTTTTATGGCTCGGTTATTCCATGCTTTGCGTGCTTATTTTTTCTTCCATTTCTACTTTCCGAACAAGTGGAAGTTGATTTCTGCGAATTGTATCTGTCTATTTTCGAACTCCAGGCTGGACGAACAAAAAGTGGCGGATGTCCAAAATTAAAAGCACCGAATATAACTCGGGCAAAATTTTTTTAATTCACAAGTAAAGGGATAAAATTCTCACGCAACGCGCGATCCTTAGAATACGTACAACCGGGCGCCATTCGTCAGCACACCGAGGCGTAAAAGACAGGCGATGTTTTTCTTCGTAAACGTTCTCACGGCTGGCAACGAATCGTGTCGCTTAATTATCAGCGATTGTTCCCGCGCAACGGTGCTGGATATCGCGTTCACTCGCGGAAAATATTCGCCGTAACGAAGTTTCCTGTCCGTGGCTACGTTCGTAGAAAGAATCCCGATATCTAATTATGCGGTCGAGCGTGGCGGTAACCGTAGCGATCCCGTTTTGCCTCTCGAACCGTCGCGCGTATTCGAGATAATTAAACGTGGGGAAAAGGGCTGGCGCACGAGCCTGGCATAAGAGGGGTTGGCGTGGCACAGCGACAGAAACGAATTTAAAAGCGAACACCGCCAGTTTGATCGCGTTGAGTAATCACGGGCGAATTGATTGGTAGGCTGCGGGGGTTAACTATTGTCGATCGATAGAGAGATCGCGGCGACAGATTCGGTCAAAGCGGTGGCCATTGTTCGCCGAATGGAGATCGCCAGCGATCCAACGATCCGGCAGCGGCGGGTAATTAGAGGACGGTTTAACGACGGACGCGTCATTACGCCAACGGGCGCTACGTTAACGAGCTTATTAACGAAAACTGTCCGCTACTTACTGAATCGTTATGATAATCTTGGAAACAGGCGTGCAAGGTGCTTTTCGGATTCCTTGTTGCAAGTGATTTCCACAAAAATGTGATGACATCGTTGATACTTTGGTGTTTTTATGAAATAGTAGAAAATACCAGCAGAGTATATATTAAAAATACTACATTTGTATCAACATTGTACATCAAAATTGTACATTTGTATTTGTGCAGAAGTACGAAACATAAAATCGTGTAAAATGGCAGCTACATTCTCATGAAATATCCTGCTCTACGAGACGATATTGCAAATATGTATTCAAGTTCATTGTTTTTTATATTAGCGACAGAACGCCGTGAATTCTCAAATGTGATACAACGAAATTCATGTCGTAGTTTGTTTTGTAAGAGTAGAAGTACTTGTTCACTACTAGATATCTGATCTTCTGCAATTTAGTTATACAGATACATATAATTAGTATGTTAATAATGTATTTACATACATTACACCTTAAGTAAAGATGGAAATCAGAGTGAGGAATTTTGATTGCTCACTTCGTAACCGTGTGCAAAACTTAAAGACGATCTTCTTATTTGCATTTTATGTACAGTTATTTACCCATTGCACGGTACGTACACCTTTTAACCCCAACTATTGATTCATCCACTTCATAAAAGGTTCAACTCCGACAAGAAACCTAAGTACGACTTCCAAAGAAGAAATTTAATCGTCTCCCTCCATTCACAATTCAATTTGTAAGAAAAGCAGCAAAGTAATTACCTAGAAATATCATCCCCCGGTTCATGAAAATTCTTAAGAACGCGAGAGTACGCGTCTGCGTCCCCTATTTCGTTCTCGACGACGCCGATTAAGAATGTTTCGCTGTTGAGGCGCGTCGCGACGCTTTCGCCTAGGCTTTCGGGCACGCGGCAAATTGCCGGTATGCTCATGCGGGCTGGTTCTCGTCGAGAGGACTGCGTCACCCTCCATCAGAGTGAAACTGCTCGCGGAAGAGCAGTCTCAGCCTATTCGATTGCGAAAAACGCGAGAAAACGCGTCGAGAGCCAGACATTCGCTTCCATTCTGCTTCCTCTTTCGAGATTCCTCTTCCTCCCCGTCAACCCTCCTCCACCCATCTTTTTCTTAAACACGGTTCTTTTCAATATTTCTCTGTCTCTTTCTTAAAATTACTCTTTTTCTGATCTTTTACCCGAGATATTTTATCTTTTTCCCGTTTCTGTCCTCCTTCTTCAAAAAGAACTCTTTCCTACCGGCTGTTCTCTTGACTCGATTCTTACCCATACTTTAGCAATCTTTTTCCATTTCCTGCCGTTCAATCACGATGCCTACACTACGCCGTTTTAACAGTCAATCCATTTCCTCGTCGATTCGCTTCGTTCTTATTTTTTGTTTTATTAGCCTGCTGCTTTTTGTCCTCCGTCCGCTGTGTCGGAAAAAATTTTTGATTCATCTCCCTGCCATCTCATCTTCGCGCGTTCGTCGCGTATCACCCTTCTATTCTTACCGCTAGCTTCTCAACTATTCTTATTTCCTCCTTCTTATTCGTTTTTTAAAAATGATCTGTCATTTTCTATTCGTTGCTGTTACCTGTCTTGTACTTTATCTCTTTCTTCTTTTCGGTTTTTGTCATTTTAATCCCTCCTTCTTGCGTGACATAAAACGAGGAAGATCACTCACCTGAAGACAGTGTCTCCTCGCCAACCAACCGATGTGTTGAAGCTGCGGCGGATCCGGAAGCGCGGAGGCCAGTCGCAGTGCCTTTAAAGTGAGAGCTGCCAGCGCCGAGTGCAGAGCGTTGAACCACACACTCGCCTCCGCGTTGTCTGCGGCCCTTAACCAGCACTCGTGCACTCCATCCGGGGAATGCAGCTCCAGGATTCGACCCTCTGAAAGTAGAAAACAGCCGCGTAAGAAAATCGTTTCTTTCGACCTGCAGAATTATTCTCTTATTCTATCAGCGATTAACAACGTTTACTTTAAAACGTTTAGGTTGTTAGCGCGATACAATGAATTTTAATTTTCGTTTTCTTAAATAACGATAAATCTAGCGTCACAGTTGACAAACATGAGAAATGGAAACTTGACAGTGGCGGATCTTCGATTTTTACTAGTCCATCAGAAGATTTAGAAAGTTTAACGTAAAATATCAATAAAAGATTTTCTTCAAATTTGAGATATTTCTTAACGATTGGGTTGAAATGACCGAAAGAAGTAGCGTTAGATGTTTCGTTTTATTGAAGCAAACGAATGCCCTAAGGATAGCACGAAAGGATACGTGGTAAGATATTATCTCCAACAGATGTACGATCCCGAAACAACCCCAATAGAAGAACGTTGCTTCCCTTACGAACTCGTCCCTTTACCTCTAATATCCCTCGATCCAGACAGCAGGGGGGCTATCAGGTTTCGGACTTAATAGTTTTCGCATCACGGTCCCGGCCAACATTATAAAGGCGCCATATAACTCGGCGAGTGGATGACAACTCAATTTCAAGTTGAGTCTGACGTTGTTGCTCGCGTGCACCCTTCGCGTAACAGACTAATTCGAAGCTGAAGGTATCGTGAGTGCTTCAAGTAGGCGTGCGCTTTTTCGCCTGTGTGTGTCTGCGTGTTAGCTCGACTTAAAACGAAAAACTTTCTATTCAAATTCCTCTCACGTTCCTACGTTTAACATTTTTGATACTTCATGCTAAACTTCTACGAGTGAAAAGTTCTAGAAATTTCATATCGATTTCTCCGAGCTGAAAATCTAATTTCCAGACGAAATGGGATGAAAGTTGAGGATATTCAGGTCTCTTTAAGAAATAAGAAAACGAGTACGAAGAACCTGAGAAGGGTCAAGATATATATAGATTTCAAGCGTGCAACGAAGAATAAGCGATATCGTAGACAGGCTAAACACGACCACGTCGACATCGTCTAAACGCTGCCCTGTATCTGGTTACCCTTCGTCCGCGGAATTGGACGACAACTAGCGAAAGCGGCGATAACAAACGTCCATCGTCTTTTATACGAAGTATCCACTTCCACATTCGTTTTTCTTCCATACTTTTAAGCGATAACGAACGTTGCCAACCCCTTGAGGATCGAGGGGTGTTATTGATGCAGTGAGTTAGGGGCTGAACGATTAACACTCCATGTTTTCCTTCTGGGAGAAATATTTCGATAAGACAAACAGGATCCCAGATGGATCTTTAACAGTTTCAGGAACTTCAGAGGGTCGAATGAATTCTTTGAAGTAAATAAATCTTCCATATTCCTCCCCCTCTTCCGTATTATACGAGAGCTAACTCCGTCATTAGTCGCAGAATCTTTTTACCCGAGCATTCAATTCATTGCCCGATTAATCTAGCAGCTTTTCTAGCCAATCATCTGTGCCATAAACACCGCAAGCCTTCGCAAGAAGCTCGACGTTACCCTTAAATTGCACCTTTCAGTAGCATCCCGCCGCTATCCTCTTGCAAAAGCCAGAAGACGGCACTGTATAATTTTCCGAGTAGCCAAAGAAACTAGCAGCCATTGCCGGGCTCGAGAACCCGCCGAGCAAGGAGACAATACAATCGACGCGGTCGACGCGGAGTGTCGTTAAAGTTGGCAAGCCGAGCTAGTCGACGGAAACGAGTCCCTCAGTTCGTCAAACCGTCCCGGTTAATTGCTCGCGACGGATACGCAGCTTCGTTTAATTAACGAAACAACCGAGCTTGCCTCTCGTTCTATCGTCGCCTCTCCACGCAGCTCCCCGCCTATATATTCATTCGTCAAGCTTTTCTATCCGGCGTGGCGCGTTCCAGCCGCGGCGTTTCTCTTTCAATTTTCGCCCCTGTGTACCAGCCGCGGAGCGTACGTGGAACGTGACCTGGTAATCTCGCTTCCGGTGTTGTGTATCCGGGCGTAATTTGCGCGCCTTTGACCAGCCATCCGTGGCGAGCGCAAAACCGAGCGAACGCCGCGGAGGATCCTTTGTTTCTGGCGGCGTCGCTCGAAAACAGGCCGATAAGGTTAGTAAATTAGAGGGGGTGCAGCCGGCAAAAAGCCCGGGAAAAGAGGATTCGTCGTAGCTGCGCGGCCCGTTTTCTTCTTTCTTCTTTTCCACCGGGTAGTCCGTCTTCTCCTACCGCACCGGAGGGGGTTGGTTTCCAGGACGGCGCGCAACCCCGAGGGATTTTTCTTCCCCGTTTGAAGACGGTAAAAAGATTTATGGCCCCTCTTCTCCGTCCACCGGCTTTAATTCAAATTTCCTGTTGCGGGATTTCCTTTTCCATCCCCCTTCTCCTTTAACCCCTGCCACCAGCAAGAGGACGGGAGAGAAGGGGTTAGTTCGTGACATCCAACACGCTCCCGTACCGTCGTCTTAACTGCGCACTCCTTTTACGATTGCAAAATACGCATTTACGTTTTGAAGACAGTTTTCCCTTCAGCTCGGTGCTATTTTGACAAGATTGTCTGCAATAGGATAGTTTCTACAGCTACAATTTGTGTCACGATAAATCGACTGCTCGTGGAATATTCATCTTTTCACTTCATCTTTATATCAGGTTGTTCGAAAAGTTTCTTTCGTTTTATAAGGAAATAATACACGCACAATGTTTTTCGTTTAATATTAGTTTGTTGAATTATGCACGAACATAATAATAAAAATATAACGAAATGGATCATACCCAATTCAATAAAATAACATAAAACAAAAATTGTTCATGTATTATCACCTTATGAAACGAAAGAAACTTTCCGGACAAGCTAATACTTGGAACAATTTATCCTGCAATTTACTTCTCTAACTCAACGATCCTTTTATTTGCGATAGAAGAATAGTAGTTGATGAAGTTGATATTTACAGACATGATCACGTGTATCACGTGAATCTGACATCTATGTCATCAGTCTTGACTGGGTTAAGGGATTACGCGAAGTTCGAATGTCGTAGACAGACTATGGCGGTTTTGAATTTATGTAAAATTCTAGGATGTAAAATTCCACGAACATATTCGACGAATATGAAACGAATTTCTACTTGTGTTCATAAAAATATTAATTTTCATAAACATCCTTCTTCTGGGTGCAGAGAATAAAAGATATCCTGTAAACGAATGATATCCTTCTTAAAGATTATTTTCCTCGTTACCATCTTTATTTTTTAATATTTGTTTTCTTCAAGCTTCTTCTTATTCTCTCGGAATAAAACTTTATCAGGCTTTTTCTTTGTTCCTAAAGAAGCACCGTATCTTTTAAACCTTTCATCGCTATTTTACTTCCATCTCGTACCACGGCTCTCCCGTTCTTTATGTCTTTTTTATTCCTTTCTCAGGTGAGCGTTAACCATAGCCACGCGATGCGTCGACGAATCGTTAAACGTGACTCCATCCGCGCTCACTTTCCCCTTTTTCTTTATCCGCCATTCGACGCGAAAGGATTCCGGCTTTCGGTTTCACGTTTCCACGAGTAATGTATCCTCTCTCTCTCCCTCTGTGTCTGACCAATCGACCGCGTCTACTCCGCGAGAAAACTACGTAACCGAGCTCTTTTGTTGGCCCGCGAAAGTCAGACGATAAGCTTGAGAAACAGACACTCCCTCGGCTATTTCCTTGCGTTTTCCGCCTTTGTATCTTTCCAACGTGCCTGCACTTTCACGACCATCGGTTACGATTTAGTTTTAAACCTTTAGAACGTTGCTTCTATTTATACTAAAAATATCGAAGAAAATGATAGAACAATTAGAATTGTACATAAATTATAGAACGATGATCGCAAGGCACGACAGTTAACTGGAGAATGAAATCGCGTGGAAAATTATAATTGCAGAGTTTGAACTCGAAATTGAAAAAAAGGAAGAAATCACTTGTATCGTATGATATGTTTCTTTAATCACTTTTTATTTCAATTTTTTAACTTCGTATATGTGCCATTTATTTTTCAAATACTATCCTATCTGATATAGCATAGAAAATGAAAGTTGCTATAGCAATAATCATTCCAAACATGTTACTTTGGATTATGCGCGTTATACGAAGAAAATGCCCGTACAGCACGATTTCCTATAACGTGAATTCATATAGCGTGTAACCTATTAACCGCGTTATGCGGGAATCTACGGTATAGAACAACTAACAACAGCCGATAATGTAGAATAACTAAATTATGGAACGATCATTATTAAATCAGAGATCGTCTATGAAATTGTAGAATTCGGAACTGCATGAACGATGGTTTCACCAAAGATATAAAATTATAAATCCATCGCGGTCTCTAAAAAAGAAAAAAATTGCTAAATATGCTGCAACTACTCGCAAAGTACGAGTTTCTGTGCAAACAGCATAGGAAAAGCATTTGGTGTTTTACCCATAAAAATCATACATCGTACGAGTGACAAATTAGTGGGAAGCGCCGTGAGCAAAGTTCTTCACAGTTATAGCAAATTGCTGTCGAAAGTAGTCGGAATTTCGCGTTTCTCCGGTTAATTTCGATGGGCCATCTCCTTCAGTAACCCGGGGAACAGTTTTAAAGTGCGTTCGCGGCGAAATTCCGGCGCCTCCGCTGGAATATCCTGTTAGAAAGTTTTTCTCATCCCTTTTTCTCCCTCTTCTTCGGCCCTCGCCACTCCGCGAATTTGTCGCGAATAATTTTCTTGATTCTTAACAATGATAGATGGCTCTTCTTCGCAGTTGAATTCAAGATTTTTAAATTTCAGAGGCCAGTGACACAGGTAATTTGAAAATTATTCCCTTACTTTTTCTTTCTAAGCACCGTATCGTACCCTTTAGATATTACGAAAGCACCGACTCTTTGAAATTTCAATCTAAAGTTTCAGGGAAATTTAATAGAAGCTTTCCCGCGAAAGAAGATAATTTTACAAACAACGTTGAAGCGAAGTTTGGTGAAGGTTAAACTAAGAGAATTTATAAATCTCTGTAGCTTTAGTATCATCATTCATCGAAAGATTAATCCTTTGCTTTACGACCTTTTTATTAAATAATCGTTCCTCTAAAGCTATCTTGATGCGGTACACTGAAACGTTATACGTAGCTTATATTTAGAGATGCTAATTGAAGAATTGAAGGTATAGTTAGAGTAGAAATGAAATGATTTTACAAATATAATCTGTTTTTATCCAATAATTATCATAATAAGTGCTCATGCATACGTATAGGATTCGATATTACAAGGCAAGGGATTAAACCACCACTTTAAACGGGGTGAAACGAATCGAAATGTACGAGGCAACAACGTGACAGAATGACGTGAAATCGACGACAAATTTCACACGAGAGGAAGTCGCGGATGTATCAACAAACAAGGGAACAGTGCAGGACCGATCGATGCTCGCCTTTGTTCCAGCCAATTGTCGGCAGCATTAGCGAGGCAAACGAGACAGCCATGTAACGAACTCGTTCGTTGGAACAGGCTGACAATTGGTGTCTCGCTGGAGCTGCTATCGTTCTCGCTTTGAGATAATAAAACCTTTGGATTTCTTTGCCACGACGCTTTCAACGCCCGACGACTATGCTTCTCGCTAGCAGTTACGAAAAGAAGGAAGACCTTTCCCGCTGGTAAATCCTAGCCACCATCCTCTTACTCTGGCTTCAACGTCTTTTTTTAATCTTTTAAAAGGATCAGCGTGGAGCTGGGGAAACGAAAGCGATTCCTCGTGACGCGTTACAGCACTTCCGTTTCAGGGTATCTTTGCCGAGGACGTGTCGCCTTCCAATCGTATAAAATGCTAATTCTTTTGGCTTTTATAGCGTCTGTGTTTTATCTTTTCAGAGGTTCGGTCGAAAGTTTCTTCTTGCTAGCGTCGAAGACTTCACCTGCATGGCTTATGACACGGTTGGGACAATTCCTATCTTTAAGAGATAGAATTTCACTTATTTATCGATTAGGGCAATTTTTTTTTTTTTTTTTTGTTTTATCGTGCGTCGGTGGCAAGTAGTCTCGAAGTTTTCAAAAGTCGAAAGGGTTCAACGAGAGGGAGAACACAAGATCTTAAAAGATCATACAATTTTAAAAAAAGAACGACATAGGGAAAGTCTAAATACAATATAGTTAACAAAATAGTTTCAATGTAATCTTTTTATAGTTTTCAAGTCGATCGATTAAACTGATCAAAGCAACGACTAAAGTTTCTAGGGGTTGTAAATGAATGGTACACGGTAAAAGATGAATGTTCGTTCTATTAATTCTTCTCTCAGATGGGGCAAATCCTCAGATACCGCGTTACTTTATTTCTGTTCCCGATGGTATCGTTACATTCTCTTTCACGAATGAAAAATAAAAGAGGCGCGCCAACGTTGCCGCACGGTGGATCCTGTAATTCGTTTCGGAGGAAATTGTGGGATCTCTGATACCTCAAATGTGCATCGTGGAATCCCAGCTTCTCTACTTTTAAGGATTCCACGACTGCGACCACCGGTTAGTAATCAGAAATTACCGTACTCTTAAATCGCCGTATTGTGTACTAAGGAACAAGAGAATTTTTGGACAATTTCTCTGTTTTTATTTTCTTTTTAAACGAAGGAACGAGTTTACAACCATATTCGCATAAAACTCGTCTATAAAACGATAGTTAGAACCGCGATCTAAAAGTGCCTAAATTCTGATAACTTTACACTGTACGTAGATCCGGTTCGTACGTAGTCAGACGTCGAGTAATGCTCGAGTGTTTTTCATATTTAGATATTAAATTTCCAAGTCAGCTATCAAATATCATTATATCTTCGTATGAAATATGCAGCATCGATAATTATCTTTCCATGTCCAAGTAAGCAAAACGATTAACCAAGAAAAAAATGGGAAACGAGAAGAAAGTACACGCAAAGAGCAGAAACAGGTCAGTAGCAAGTAGAAACAATCGAAGCATTCCCAGAAACGTATTCTTTCAAATCAGCCACGTTTTCCAGCATTTTGCCCCGCGCTCATTCGCACATATTCAGCATTCTCGACACTCCGGGACGTTTTGAAAGGAACCAGACGTCCGCGAGTGGTCGAACAGAGCGAAATGTAGCGTGAAGGGAAGAGGAGAGAAAACGGGGTTTCATGAGCCACTTGTGAAGATAATCTGACAATCTGTGCCAAAGGCAGGTGTTGCACGCGCAGGTGCCGCCACGCTTCTAGGGAATGCGAGGCTCGTTTTAAACGTCGAGCTCGGCCTGGCTTTGCCGGGTCGCGCGTATTCAACGTACTCCCGTCCGCTTTCGAAATATCGCAGGCAATTTAGTCCCGCAAAATGAATTGTTGAAACCAGCCCAATTCTCGGTGACCATTGTCACGTTGTTTCGTTGCTCGCGGAAACGTGTTAATCGTCTCTTTACCGAGTCAGCCTCGCGTTCAAACAATTTCATCCTCGGCGTTCGGCCGGAAAATAACGTCAAGGTAGATGAGTCGCGTTGTGCATGTAGCGATAGTATGGTTTAAGAATTTAATATCATGACTCTGGTGTGTTGAATATCACCATTTTTCCAGGATTAACCGAGAGTCGAGTTATTAAATTCTTGATGAACAACGCGTACGAAAATAATTTAAGTTTCAATAATCGAGCACGAAAATTTTAATAAACCACTGAGCGAATATTTATGCTACTGTCATCGAGTGAATGAATATTGATTCGCCAATATAGACATAGACCGGCATGCATAACGCCACGTGTAAATTTAGTTACACGTGCTAATAATGCGAAATCTTCGAGAATCGCTTGTGATCGATGTGCGCGAGAATTCCAAATAAATCGTTAAACTATAAGAGTCGCTTAAATCGTTTACTTCTTTTGCATTATTAAAGCATTTATATTGCTGTATAATAGTTACAAAGTTGTATAATCGCTACATTTATTCAACAGACGATATTTAATAAACTATATCAATTATTAACCGAATAATCTCCCACAGGCTACCAAAATAAATTCCGTCATAGTACTCTTCCTAACGAATCATCCATTAAACCTGTCCTCTCGCAAATCCCTTTCAGAAATCTTTCCTCGGATCAACTCTATCAACTTATTTCGAAACCGACCATTTTCGAACACCATCTTGCCCGACAAAATTACGCAGTCTCTCGATGACCCTATTATTTGTGCATGTTCGCGTCTCCGTCAGTGAAATGCGCCTTAAATCCTCGTTGGTCTCTGTCCGCATAAATACACCGGCAGTCTTGGTTCCGCGGTAGAATCGAGGCAGATCCACGATGGATGAAGGAAGAGGGTGCATCCGTCGACGCGTCCTCCCTAAGCTACTTATCGTCACCCTCTCTAAGCTGACTATACAGCGCGGGTCCAGCTAAGGGGTAAACTTGGCATCTCCAATTCAAATAAGATTTGCACGACGGTAACGGGCGTGTAGGCGGTTCGAGGTAGCCTTGGCCGAGCAATGGCGTGAGAGAACAACGCGTAATCTAGTCGCCCGCAGAAATCTGCCGTTGTAATCGATCCTCGAGAGGCTTGTATTCTTTGATAACGTCTCTCTGAAGCGTCTACCGTTTCACTCGCTTCTCGTCTCTCTCTATTGCTTGCAGTCTCGACGAACGATCGATGAACGCAAACTGGAACGTGTTTCTTCGACGAGCACAAGGCTTTCCGGAGATCGATGCCCTGTGGTGGATCTCCCGGAGTCTCGCCGATGGCCCTTGGATTTGGAAGGGAAATTAGCTCCGGACCGAATCTCCGGATCGTTTTAACGGAGTACCTCGAACTGCCGCGATATAAATCGCACGGACGTTTTTTAGTCGACGCGATCACGCGTTTACTCTTGAGTTATAGCGACTTTACATTAAGCCTTCTGTAGACTAGGCTTCTTACATTCTCGGAAATCTTGGCCGTACGACGTCGTCATGTGTTGTGGAAGAACACAACGTCCCAGTTGCAAGCTCTTAATAGCATTAACTGCGCGAACCTATGCCGCGGAAGCTTCCAGCATCTTGAGAATTCACCGGCGTTCAAATTGAAGATTTCTTTACCGTGTCCCTTCCGTGGGCCGCGCGCGCTCTATTGCAGCTTTTCTAAGCCTCTCACAAGGAACAAATGAATCCAACAATTTAACATTTTGACTGCCACGCCGAAATCACATGTTTCTCTCAGGACGCCACAGTGTTTTAACACAGTGCGCCGTAAGATGCAAGATTTGTTCCATTTTTTTTTTTTTGTATTGATGTTCTAATAAAAATGTTTAATTGTTCAATGGGACACTTTTTATTTCAAAGTATCTTCTATTTATCGGTTATATTCGAAATGCCCTAACTGTCAATTTTCATTCAATTTTTACAATTGTAAGAAGTTCAAGCGCTCCGGTCACCAATGACTACCGTGGCATCACAGAAGAAGCCGTGGCCGGTCATATATGACCAACGTGGCAAAAGTCAAAGTGTTAACACGTTGACTGTGTCACGTCGGACACACAAGAAATCACGAAACCGATAGATCGCCGGTGATCTCCTCGGGTCGTAGTTCGAACGTTCCACGAATATGGTGAAGAAATTGAACTTCGTATATGATGATGGAATTTTTATTATATAAATCCAACAGAGTGACGGTTCAAAGTGTTACAACAGAATAATGTCTTGAGCGCTAATTTAAGAGGGTTTTTATATTGAGGTTTTAGTCCCTTTGGAGGGGTTATCGTCGAATGTATATCAGAGGCGGCTATTCCGTTACTGTCTGGTTATTATTTCGATAGCTGTGGCGTGCAGGATGTTTCTTCTATCTGATTACTGTTTCTGTATTCGGGTGGCGCTTATTTGACTACTTGCGAAGGATCGTCGTAGGTATTTGAGAAGATATTCCAGAGGAAATAATAAAACTATTGAATTGTTATAAAAATAATACGAAATTGGTGTATTAAAAAAATTATTTAGAATGTAAAGCTTTAAAGTATTCTATACATAGCTGAGGTTGGTCGCGACAATTTGGACAATCAGTTGTTGTTTCCTTTAAATTCTTTTGTGCCTTTGTTCGGTCCATTCGACGTCTTTTATTTGCATAACATAGTTTGCATGCGCGTCTAATGCTTCTTACGGAATCATTTTTCCGAACAGCGATATTATGCTGACTCCGTTGAAGACAAGCATTTTTTGTATTTTCAGACAACCCTAATAATTTTGCAGCTAGTGATTCTCTAAATATTCTAATATTTATATCCTTCCTTGTTGTAATTTTCTAAACCGTCAAAGCGTTTACAACAGAAATTCCCAGAAGGAGTTGAATGCCAAGTTTTCTGCACCATTTGATTCCTTTTCTTTGGAATAATCTATACCACATTTTCCTTCATTATATTCAACAACAGCCACTGGTTTTAATGTTCCGAACAAACGAAGCGAGAGATCATTCTTGAGACCACCACTTGAACGACTCGCATTACTAAAATATCGATGGAAGTACCTAGCAGAGAACACTTGGTACTGGATTTCATTGAAAACACGAGTAGCAGTCAACGTGTTAATCGAGAAGGCCAAGCTATTCTTATAACTGATCGCATTTACATTCATTCATATAACTGTTTTCGTTTCGATTCTGCTCTCTGAGTACCTACACCGATTCAGCTTCTAACGAATCCATTCGCTTCTGCACGAATTTCCGCGTAAGTCGCGAGCAGGAACGAAGCGCTCTGATTAGGACGTGTGGGTGTGGCTCGACGACAATACTGTCTGGCTGTTAACATCTCGCGCCCCTTGAAAATCCCTTTCCGGCTGCTTTCGTTTCGAACGTGTATCTCCCTGGATTCCAGTCTTCTTCTTCTTCTTTCTCGCAACAGAGAGCAAGAGCCACGAGGGATAGAGGAAGAGGAAGAAGGGAAGAGAGAGAGAGAGAGGAAGAAAAAGAGGAAGGAACCTTCGTCGGGGAAGCGCGATACCAACGAGAAAACGAAGCGGAAGAACGGAAAGGAAGAGCGAAACGAGGGGAAGAAAACTCGACGCGAGAGTGCAAGCGGTGCCGGGTTCATGGAACACGGTTTATAACGAGGAACCCCTCTTCTTAAGATGATATTCTTCAGCTTGAGGAACGCATTAAGTCGATAGAAGAAGATAGGAGGTCGTGCGAAATACGTGTCGTCGTTATGGTAGTCGTTTCAGCGACTGCGATGTACCATCAAACTTTCCAGTTATGGAGGTTCGAGAGAAGAAATCGAACGTCTTCGCTCGATGTCCCTTCGCAGGGGAATTCTTTGGTCCGAGAACGATGGGCAAAGAGTGCAAGAACCGGGCCGGTTTTTACACGCTGAAATCATTCGAGAGGGGATATCCCTGGGCCTTCGGATTTGAGTTATACGCCAACGTCACCGCCAGCCACCACGTTCTTCCATTATTCTCTCGGTCCGAGTGTTTTTTCTATTCCAGCCTTTTTCACGCGCCAACTTCTTCGGAATCTTTGGATTCGTAGATCCTCTTCGCTCGTCCCAAGTCGTCCGAACCGTTTTAACGCTTGCAGAATCGCTCGGTGGCTGTGGAGTTTCTTGGGAAGTCGAGCAACGAGTTCGAGGAAGCCGAAGTTGTTGGGGAAGAATTCGGTAATTGATTTGTGAGTAATTGATTCTGTAGACTCTTTCCGTTAGGTAAAGGTATTCGTTATGTTGAAATTGAAGTTTCTCCTCGGATATATGGATCGTTTCGTGGCACGTATTTGGCGGAAACGCGAGGAAGTCGCGTCGCGCGTAAATCACCGGCGAAGCGTATTCGACAGACACGTGTTAGGCTTGTCGTTCTTTGAGCACCCACTCGTCTAGTCGTTCCCTTGCCCCGTTTCCTTCCTGCTACTCGTTTCCTTCGTGTTCTTGAACGTGTGCCAGAGTTCCACTAGCTGGATTTGCGTGCACGCGTTCTCGAAATCAAGCGAACGCGATGTCGCGTGAAAGTGACGATTATGGTAAACTATGAGAAATCTAGCGGTAAGAAAATAGCTTAGCTGTTTGCTGAATAGATAAAACAAATAGATAAGAGAAATCAAGTTGCCACGGTGGAAGAGGTCTATTTCTGATCGGACAATAACCGCCTAATTATTAGTCTTCGGTGTTCGAAATAGATTTAAGTAGAACAAGATCGTATCTGGTCAAACAAGCCTACGTAAGGTTGAACGATAGCAGGAATAATCGAGCAAACAGAACGAGTGAATCATAGCACGGCGTTTGTTTGGATATTTTATAAATTACTACGTAAACTGTCGCGAGCCTTTGCGACCTCGATTCTTTATCGTGTCTCCATCAGAATATCGAACGACTATCGACTGACTTGAGACATTCTACTGCTATTTCATTATGAAAGCTGAACTCACAGTGGAGAAAAGTACAAACGATCGTACACAAACGTTTTAGATCGAACATTGTATTTGCAGGCGATTGATTCGCTTGCTGCACAAAATCTGATGAAATTATAAGAAAAGAAAGAGAAAGAAATATAACTGCCTGACACGCATATAACGAGCATGGCGTTTAGAATAGGTCAGCACAGAAATGCATCGCTTGCTCACGTCGCAATCGAGCTCGCGACGTCGTTTATGAACGATAAATTACAGCGACGCTGCCGCTGCACCTACGGCTCGATGCTTAATGTTCGCGATTGTAATTAACGCTTTGACGGTTCTCTGGTGCGAGTTGAATGGATACAGGGCCACGCGCACGTGACCATGTTGATTACGTTTGAGTCGGAGACGCGACCGGGAAGATTGTCTTGGCGGGCCGCGTGTCTGAATAAAGTACTACCATTTTCGAGAAGACGTCGCATCGTCGAATGAGAAATGTTCACTGACACGAATTTCATTTGCATCATTCGGGTTTTAAAGCGTTCACTGCGCTATGCAACGAGACCCTTCAATTAGACTTCCATCGTCTTCTGTGTCCTCTATCTTTCTCTTTCTTCCTCTTTTAATATGAAAGGAAGGTGAAATTTTACGTCGAAAATTATTATACGCACAATACAATGAAGAAAGTATTAGAAAACTTTACTTAGAACAGAATTCACAGAAACAAGCCGAATTATAAACAGGATTCAATTCCAACTATTAAGAGAAGGATCATCGAGTTAATTGATCCTCAAAATCCTCCTCAATTTCAAATAAACTACCAACGAGGACCATTAATTACAACGGTCCAGCGAAACGGTAGTTCTAAACAGCGAACACTTCATCAAAGACTAATTGTGATCCTAAGCCCGTCGAGCAACGAGATTAAACAAAGTACCCTTCATCAAAGACTGCCCTCTGTTCCCAACGAAAAATATTAATTACCGTGGACCGTCTGGACATGCAATTTCCATAGAAGATTCTTCATCAAGGGTCGACTATGCGCTTAACAAGCGAATCCCACCGCACAAACATTCGCGGAAACTCAAATTGTAATATCGAAAACGGTCTCTTCTCTCCCCGATGGTTGATATAACGTTCTGCGAATGTGACGCGGAAACGTAACGAGGCTCACCCTCCCCCTAAACCTACCACTATCCTTCTATCTCTCCGCGTAATATTCTAATACGATCGTTTCGCGTATTGATCTTCGCCGTTTCGTAGCCAACTTGACTGTACGCTTTGCAGACAGAGTTGGCTAGATCCAGCAGACAGATACGGAATGTATAATCCTTACGATCCCCTCGACACGATCGCTCCGGAAACGGATATTTCGCGTGTTCCATTGATCCGGTGTAATTGCGGTGTGACGAGTTTCGTAACAATCGTAGCCGTTCCGTGTTTGGCGATCTGATTATTATCAAGCGTCGCGATCGACTACCGAGTTGGCGTTGCGCAACGATTCGATCTCTGTTTGGTTCGTTTGGACGAGAGCCGCGTACTACGGTTCTATATTCGTTTCTCAACGAGTTTGTCGAGCAAATGGCAGTTTCTGATGCTTGAAATTTATTGAAATATTCCAGTACGCGATACTGCCACTGATTAGGTATTAGTTCTACGTTGGCTGTTAGTCGAGGCAGAGGTTGATTACGTTGCAGTCTGAGAAAGAGTATTTACGGGTTGTTGTGGAAATGATCGAATAGTTGGTACGCGACGCTATCTGCCTGTTATTTCATCAGCGTATCTTTCTGCAATTACAGGAAATTAGAATAGTAACCCGACGCAGAATCGCGAGCTGTGAAATACCAAGCCATCGGTTGGAGTCGAACAGGAACGAGTGGTAATTCACGATTCAGGGAGCATCAATAACGCGGAATTATTCAACGAGTTTCCATCGGTAGCTAGTTAGTCATCGAGTCCGCGAATTTCAGTTACAACTTTGCCGAAGCAGAGTCGATGTCTATCGAGATTTCCCGCCGGTTTACATGCTACAAACTTTTCATCGCGCCATCGAATACCTATCAATTCGCGTTCCGCTTTATCCGTAGTTATTTTGTGGCGCAACGTAACCAAAATTAATGATTCGGATCGATTATCGCGGCTCGTTTTTATCAACAAACTCGCTAGCCGTGTGATTTTTCAAATCCATTTTTCGTGATATTTGAAAAAGCGCGAACTCGATCGACGCCGTCGATAGGGCTGCGACGCGTCATTTATAGACGTGACAGGTAAATAGAATGACTGTCAAAAGCTTTGGCAACCGACTGGCATTCGTTCGATCGCGGGATAATTGTTTCTCGTCGGATCTGTTTTCGTCATCCATTCTTTGCCAAGGATCCTCGTTGTCCTTTGAACGGAATAAGTACATGGAAAAGCGAGGGCAAGGCGCGTCGGTTGCGGGATACGTCGTCGACTCGCTGCTCTGACAGCGGCTGACAAGGAAACGAGATCTGGCGGAGCGCAAAACAAGAAACGAAAGCGAAATCCGGTCGGTTGGATGCCCGGGAAATTACGTTCGAGGGAAAATCGCGCTGCGTCGAGAGAAAGGCCAAAGCAGGAACACGGAAAGAAGAAGAAAAGGTAGTGGAAAGGGGCGTCGAGTAACTAAGTGACTCGCTACTCGTGCATTTCGATTTCCTTTTCAGCTGCTCGCGCGTCTTTCTTTCACGCCACTCGCTTTTGTCGTTCGCTACGTTTTATTACAGTTTGTCCTTTCCATGTGGAACCGTCTATTCGTTGTGTAGGTGTTCGTCTTCCTAGAATCCTAGTTTTGAACGCGACATTTTGACGTGTTGAGTGCACAGCCGAGAGTTTGGAGAAAATTTCGTAAAATAGAGGGCGAGGTAAAAGCCTGCTGCTTTTTTCCTCGGCCACTGTTTAGTCAAGAATAGCCTTACGTTTCGACTCGTGCAGCGCGGAAAGTGCGAATTGGCACGAGGATATTTAGGTCGGACACAAAGAATCCAGCGTAACGCGAGAGAAAGTAGAGTAGTCGTGTATATCACCAGGCGGACCTAGCGCCTGGCGTTGCAAGTAGAATGGGACCCGTGTGTAGTCAGACATTTATCAAAGTTACCGAAGAAAATACAGTGTTTTTTGGGTTTCTGTGATGTTTCTCGAGGTATTGCGATATCCCTTCTCCGTCAATAGGTGACTAATGGTTCTATAGGTCGTCCGAAAAGTTTCTTTCGTTTTATGAGGAAATAATGGATGCACAACATTTTTCGTTTTATATTATTTTATCGAATTACGTATGATCCTTTTTGTTCTATCAAGATAAAGATTACAACGTTTAACAGATTAGGTTTCATGTTCGTATAAAGATGTATCGTTGTAAAAGATGTGTCTGTAAAAGGAAGACACTTTTCGGACAACCTAATAGATCGAAATAGACATAATCGATGCTTCGCTTTATTGCCAGTACACTTCGATCATTTTCACGACACTATTTCATTTTGTATTTTTATGTTCGTGCGATCCTCTTTATATACCACGCACACCTTTAACTGTGCAGATAACAAGTGTTTATTGATTAACGTTTACATTGCTGGCGTTGATTAACGATCTATGGATCACAAGTTGAAAATCACAATTCTATCGTTCGTTTCATTCGCATTTCTACTCAAAGATACGTTCAGAGATATTCTGTTCGACAAGTTAACGACCACTTCCCTTACTTTTTACTCTAAAATGTCGATACAATAACTCGAGGATCATTGTACTCTGAAATCCTCGCGGAAAAACGCAACACATCTGTTCGTATAGAGAAATATCTCGGCCCTGTAGGCTTCGGTATCGAATTCACAGATCTTGCGCGTAGGCAACGCGAAATAGCAACCGCTCTCGAGCGGCGCAAAACGCAGAGACGGCAGGAATAATTGGTTTTAGTTAATCGAGAGCCATCGGGTCGAGCAATTTCGCGTGGCAATAATCGTTCCAACTGGCTCGAGCAGCAGCAACAGCGCAGCCGGACCACCGGCGATCAATTCGGTCGTTCGGCAAGCTTTTTATTACAGCGTTAAGCGGGAAGCAAAGCGGCGGGAACAGGCGGATTCGACGGGAAATTCTGCGTTCGCGAGTCGAGCCGTTTCAATTATCCGATTACCGGGAAGCGGCTTGCTTTCGCCATGGATGAATGGCGACGGTCCGTGAATTTTACAAGCTTTCGAGGCAGCTCCATGTTGTAAAGTCGCGCCGGCGCCCGGCAACAGGTATTTCGAAATATAATATCGCGGCGATGCTCCGAATGTTCGAGAAACCAGGAATTCGATTAATATATGTGTCGCAGCGTGAGCTTTCCTCCGCACCATTTCCCACCATTGCATCTGTTTCTACTTCTCTTTCCTTTTTCTCTAAATCCGCCTGTCTCGTATTTGTTTCATATGGCAGTATTTTCCAGTCGATCGGATTTCACTTAATTACACCGCGGCGAAATTGCCCGGCCGATATTTGAACTCTCTCGTCCCTCGGTTTCTCTTGCCTGGATTCCTCTCTTTTCACTCTGTTGATCGTGGGAAACGCTAGTCAGCAAGCTATGTTTGAAAATATCAATTTGTTTCCACATTACAGACTGCTCTTTGATATAATTTTCAATTTTCGACGCATCGTGCACCGACATTCTATTTATAGCCCCTAACTCCTATACCAATTTAATGTCTGCTGCGAGTTTATTTATCGTTGCTCGCTCGTCCATACTAGATTGCATCTGTCCCGCGCTCGAAATGTCGTGAATATAATAGTCGGTTAAATTAACTTCAATTTGCTCTAAACTTCGTCTATGCCATTATACAAATCCATCCTGCATCGGGTCTGTGCTATGGCCCATTATTATAAATCTATCCTAGTCGCAGTCTCCTAGCCAGAGTGTTTAACGCATTGAATGCCGCGAGGCTCATCGGCCAGTCGCACTAGATTTCATGTCATAGAAGTCATCCGTGATTGACGATGTCGGGGTTGATTGAAGTATACGCGCAAATTACACTACATTCGTAGCACGTATTCGTCAAATTTATAATATCTATTTTATATGTTCCATTGAAAACAGAATCTGAAGCACTTAAATAATTTTGCTTTTTTTTTATCAAGTCACGCGAGTTGCCTGTAAAGCCGCGTGATGTATCAGAATGCGTGACCAGTGTAATAGAGCTACGAATGACACGCGATCGAAGATCGAGAGAATATTTATAACATAGACAGGATGTAACCAATGCAGAACAATTTCACAAATGCACGCGGATGAAACATGAACCAGTGAATAGAACCGACGTATAACAAGGTGTCACGCTAAAATAAGTGTAGCGATAGCAAACCTTCCAACGGTCTCTGTCCTGTGGCTTGCTACACAAAGACTATCCTTCGGACAAGATGATTGCCAGATATCGAAACATCTTCATAGCATACTTTCAACTAGCCTAAGGATCCACCATAAATCTTAGGATTTTTCTAGCTAAGGTCCTTTAAACCGAACAAATATCTTTTAGTCTTATCAGTCCTTAATTTATTACTTACTACGGAAAGATACGGGAAATCTGGTTTTTCTCACGTACGATGTGAGGTGTATAGTGTGTTGTCCGCGATGACTGTAGCTGCTGGTTGTAGATGTCGTTGCTGGGGTACTGTTATTTTTCTTCCTATTTAGATGCGTGGAAGAAAAATCGCCGCGATTCGAACCCGGGTTCCGAACGTTTGCAACCTAAGGCGCTAACCTCTGCGCTGTCGTCGTCCGACACTAGTTAGCGTCGAGTGGTGGTATTTGCTGTTGAGTGCCGCCACAGATGCTTCGCGCTAGCAACTTCCTTTCGAGGGCAGTTAGCATCCTTCCTCAACCACCAACCTAGTAGATTAACCAATTAACAGCGACGTCCATTTCCCTCACTTTCCTAACGAAAACTTTCCTTAACCCTTTCGCTTCGAGCGCCGCTTATAAGCGGCATTCACGAGACGACCAAGTGGGTACGAGCGCCGCATATAGGCGACGACCACGCGACGACTCCTGAGTCCGGCGCCCCATATATCCGACATCCAAATGATGCACATGCAAGTGCTATCTATAGTCAATAATATATTGTTTCGTTATCGGCAGAACATTTTCTGTTGATTTTATTGACATATTGGATTAATCACTTCTTAAAGTTACTCATTGTTGAAACAATATCACAACGTTTCACGCAATATATTTCAAACATCCAAACGATCGTATACTGTTTCATGTCAAGAAATCTATTAAATCCATTGACAGTGAAACGATATTTGATATCCGGTTCTTACAAGAATTATTGTCATTTAAGACTTAAGAAAACGTATATAGAGCAATCACGCTCTTTCCGTTCAGTAACAGTACTTCATAGTTTTCAACCGCAGCATCATCGTGACGAAAAGACAGTTGAGTAGAGTTCCTTGACGTATCTTGAGCAGACATTGCAGTCATCAATAATCGCCATCTTAACTCATCGTCCAACAGTCGAGTTGTAACCACGAAGTGCGAACCGTCAATTGTAATCGCGAGCTCTACGTAAAGTGTCCATAGCGAGAATTACCAATAAATATACTGCTCAAACGTCTCCGAGTGTTTCTTTAGCACCTACCACGTCCTATACAGATCATAAGTAACGACACTGCCGAGTTATGAACAAGGCAGACGAAATTCGACCGGCAGCAAACGCGTTGCAACTCAAATAAAAGTCCTGCGGACCGAAACTTTCTCGACTCGAAGCGTATCGAAACGTTAATCCTAGGCAGTTTGGAACATCATTCCCTTGGCCGGTTCTTTCTCCCGTATTTCTCGCTGTATCCAGTACGCTTGGGGCGTGTTTGCAAGCCTTCAAACGGAATTGAAGCGGAATAAGAGCGAAAGGCTGTTTGCCCAGGCAGCTGGAGTCATTGTGTCCAGGGCGAGTCGCAAACGGACAGGCCGGTTGCTTGGCAAACATTTGCACCAGCCGCGCCCGCGCTCTCGAGGAGTTTTCGCGCGGCGAAAGCGAGCGAAAAGGCCAGAAGCGAGGTCGGAGATTGCGTTTCGGACTTTTCAGGCACGCGCCAGTCTTTTGTCTACGATCAAAGACGCGACACGAATGGAATTTTACGCTCCGCGTACCAACGTGTCGAGGACTCGGTTAAAACGGGTAAAACTGTTTTAAATTGCTGAATTCTTCGTACGACATCTAGAAAAAAAAAGTCTTTTGCGACAAAGGATAACCGAGTCACTCGAGCGTGCATTTTTATTAACAAATTTTAGATTAAACGTTGTTCTTTGGTGTCTTCTTTTTTTACCAAAACATAGCTTTCATATTTTCTTGAAAATCTGACTAGGGTTTGAAAACGGTGATCCTATTCTCGAAGGTAATATTGGGTTATTTGTCACGTCTGACAACTCTGTCTCAGCTCGAAAATAATCAATCAATGACGCTCGATGGCTACGTGATTTTGAGTCACTGGACTGTCTTGAACACTTAGATTGCACAGTCTCGCGACTATTAAAAATACGTTGTCGTTAAAGTAAAAGTAATAAATCTAAAATACGTGTTCCTGTGAATCATACATCATCTTCCTATTGTGAGGGCATAGCAGACAGACTACAGAAAGTTACGTATTCACGCCAGAAGATGACGTATCAATTATATAACCAGAGAGCACCAGAAATGAAGCGTTCAAGTGGAATAATCTGTCACTAGTCAGACACAGGTGAAAGCGTCATTATTTTCCTATTACTTACACGCAATTAAGGACTGAACTCGAGATTGCTCGGTCTGCGTCATTTCGTTAGATTCGAACTCAATTAATTCTCGGCAAACTCGTGGAAATTAGGATCTGTATTCGAAGGTTTTTACATATATCGAGGAACAATTTACGCAGAGGATAATGGGCGATTTATCGAGCGGCACGCTCCCCATCGAATTATTCACGGGCCGATATAGGGCCGATTTATCGGCACACGCGCCCTCCTGAGAAACACCTCCTCGAACTTGCCTCGTAAATTGTCAACTTTTCAATAACTACTTCTCCGGCCGTTCCGCCGAACCACCTCCGTTTTAGAAATGGCAAGGGTCGAACACGGCGAATACGATTACACGAATATCTTTGTCCGCTGGGATCTATATTTCAATTAGCAGTTTCTCAAGCGTTCCAATCTCGCCAAGAAGCTCCTCTATATCCAGGAAAATTTCGCTGGGACATCCATTATATCTATATTCCTAGATATTAATAGATATTATTCTTAGGTATTATTTATTGGGTTGGCAACTAAGTAATTGTGTATTTTAAATAAGAAGGAAAATTCAAAATTTTTGCTTAAAAATATAACTTTATTCAATTAGGTATTGTCCGTTTTTGTCGATGACCTTTTGCCATCTTTCAGGCAGTGTCATAATTCCATGTTCATACAACTCCTGATTTTTGCCAGCAAAAGCTGAATTAAATGTGATTTTACATTATTAGCGTCATTAAAAATTTTGCCATTTAAGGAGTTCTGCATGGAACAAAATAAATGGTAATAATGAATTTCCTTAAGCTGATGAGGGACACATAAATCGAATTTCTTGACATAGCCAAGCAGTTTTAATTTTTTTAATGCATATATGTGACACATTAAGCTTCTCTGCAATCTCACGCGTTGTGTTATGACGATCTGAATCGATAATGGCCTTGATATGGATCTTATCAACTTCCACTGGACGGCCAGATCGTTGAGCATTTTTCAGTGAAAAATCATCAGAACGAAACTTGGCAAACCAATTTTGACATTGCCTTTCTTTCAAGGCTTCATTCCCATATATGCCACATATGCTTGCGATGCGTTCTTGCCTTGTCGGAAATAATACAATAAAATATGTCTGAAATGCACGTCTTGTTCTTCCATTTTTAAATTGGGATAAAAACGAAACTAAATAACTAATAGATACAATTTTTTTACTAAATTAAAGGTGGAAGTCCAAACAACAAGAAAACAATGTAGGTTAGATGCTTCGAACACGTTGACAGAACAGAAGAATATGCTAAGACCACCTATTGACAAAACCCGCAATCACTTAGTTGCCAACCCAATATATTACTAGGTTTTTATTTGTTAAACGTTTCTGAGATATTGCACGTTATTTCCTTCTGCAAATTTTTCTGATACTCGGAAATTCGAAAGTTTGCGATAGTAAAGAGGCAGTTAAACAAAACTTCATTACTACGAATACCAGTCGACTATAAATCGAAGAGTAAAAGTATGGAATGTGAGAAAACCTATTTATTACATGTGACATACTATTTTATATACCTTCATAACATTTTTATTTTAATAAATCAGAGACCGGTTAATTAACGATAACAAGAATTGTATATTTTAAAAGAGGATGCAAGTCCATCATTTATTGGGTTGGCAACAAAATGATTGCGTACTTTGTCAATGCCACCTATTGATAGTTTCCTTAAAGAGGCTGTAAGCGACTATGCAAATTGTCTTATTTGATGGGATAATTGCAGGAAATTTATCAATATACACATTTTAAACACGAGGGAGGGAACAGTCTGACAACTAATCGTATAACATACATTCCACATTACCTACGAAATACTAAAAACTGTATGAATTTTCGTGTCAATTCCCCTCATATTTATTGATATTGACCTTCATATAAATAACATTTTCAAGAAAAAGATTTGTTTCAAAATGACGGTTCTTTACCTCCGCTCTTCAATTTACAGCACATTTAAAACAGTGAATTTAAATGTTAGAAGTAGATTTTTAATGATATCGTATTGGTGGTTGTTAGGTTATTCAAATCGACGGAAAGCGGAGCTGTCCCCCTTCAATTTGTTTGCTACTAAGAAATATTGGAAATATTTTAAACATAAGATTAACAAGGCAAAGAAGATTATTGGTAGAGTAGAGCAATAAGATAATAACAAAGTAAGGAAAGCAATGCTGCAATAATAAGAAACGGAAGCCAGACGGCGAAAAAATAAATTGATAAGCAAATCCTTGATCGCTTTTCTCCTTTTTGAACCGCTTACGAGCAACGGACAGAAAGGAGGGACGGATCCAGGCCGCATAACTCGACGTCGGACGGGAACGGGCGCGAGATACATTTCTCGAGCGTGAAGCTTGCCTTTGTGCCCGTGGAAGAATGCCGTCAGTTCGCTTCCAGCGGCAGAAACTTTTTCAAATTCCTCTTGACGATCGCGATACGCTGCGCGAATTTCTGCGTTGCCATCCTCCACGGACAACGCGATTGTTGAGATAGGGGCTGGCCAGTTTCGCGAGATCCTTTTGAATCCGCCTTGAACTCGACTTGGGCAATCCTTGACGTTTCTCCATTCCGGATTTGTGACTGAAGACGTTGGTTTTAGATTTCAAAATGGGCGAAACGAGGAAATAAGGAAGAAACTTTCCACTATGTTTCCTTGGATCCACTGTGTGTTGAACATAATCCCATGTTTATCTGTTTTTTATTTATTTATATTATACACGTTTATTTTTATTTTTATTTATTCCATTTCACTAGATAGTGCTGAGAGTCTGTAGCTATAGAATTGCATCTAGTTATATGCAGCAAGTATTTTGCAGCAAGCTTATCTTTTGATGAGCCCAAAGTTAAAGATTCAAAAAGGTTTAAAAATTCTGCTTCTCCTATGCAAAGATAGCTGTTTGAGAGCAAAGAAATAGCAGCGAATAAAAGGCAGATGCATTAAACGGAAGGACACTGTCGTTTCAAGAAATTGTCTAATATCAGACAGACACGTGCGAAGTTAAACATCGAATAGCTGGCGGCTGCCAGAAGCTGTACACAGGCCAAGCTTTCTTTCGTTCGTGGAATACAAAATTAGTGTCGATCTGCCGTTTATTTTGTCTCCTGCTAGTGATTGGTCCCCAAGTAAGCACCGACGACGTTGTCTGAAATCGAGCGACTACACCGAGAGTTCAGCGATTACAACGCTGAGTACCTTGCACGTGAATATTACATGAACGCATGCGAGAATATTAGGTTTATAAAATCTGCTTCCGTGAGAAGCAAGTAGAAAGACATGGAGTCTTTTCGTTCTTCCTATCTTTAGATATTTTCTTTCGAGAATTATTTCTTTGAAATCCGTAACATTTAGATATCCACAAGTTCCTTGCTTTATTAAGTCCATTCGTCTGACGCAGGGATAAAGAGCAATAGAAATGAGACGCTTAGTAAGCAGAAGAACCACGCGTAGAAGCAGACAAAGTAAAATATCTTACTTTTAATATCTGGAAACTTTTGGTTATTGTAAATAAAGATATGAAACGAGTTGCGCAATTCTTTAATGTAGCAAGTAGAAGAGCTCAATACCTTGGCAGACAGATACAGTAAAGGGAGTATGGCGCCAAAAGGGAAGTAGAAGTGTCCCGGGCATTGTCAGACGAAATGGCCTACATAAGTAGAATAAGTTCGTGCCTCGGCAGACAAAGGAAAGAAGCTTCGCATAGAAATCGACTAACAGGGACGACGAGTGAATGCTCGAGCTATCAGTACGTAATCTACTATGTAAATAGAATTTATCTACGCTTAATTAAACGCCGACTACGAAACTTAAAATGATCGTGGTTGGATAATTAAACAAGTAGAATAGCCACGTAATTGCAGCGACATCAAAACAACTGTAAAAACAATTCAACGTCAAATCGAGCGAATGAAACGGGCTTTTCTAATGGAACGAGTAGATAAGATTCGACTATGGAATTCTCTCTCGTTGAATTCACAAACGGCCCTCTCCCTTCGCCTATGTACATAAAGTAAAATTTCCACACGCTAGTCTGGCGCACGTCAATCGCGAATCGAAACTGTAATCCACGCTAACATCGCGCATATATTATTCAGTACATTATCGTCGCGGTTTAACGTTCGTGTTGAACCGTGTAATCATTTTACTGCCACTTATTTCTTCATGCAATACATTACCCATTCTGTAATTCTCTCACTGATCCTTATTGATATATTAGGTTGTCCGAAAAGTTTCTTTTGTTTTATGAGGAAATAATAGACGCACAACGTTTTTTGTTTTATATTATTTTGTCGAACTACGTACGATCCATTTTGTTGAGATAAACACCGCGACATTTCACAGACTTGGTTTCACGTTTGTATGAAGGTGCACTGTTGTAAAAAACACGTTTGCAAAGGAAAGACACTTTCCGGACAACCTAATACCTATTCTAGCGAAAGGTTGTGTCGGCTAGGTTTAAACTTAAGGTTTGATTACTTTTTTTAGTTCATTTTCGCAGATAAACTAACAGATTTGCGAATATTAAATCTTCCTAGACGACTAAAAGCTTCTCTTTTTATATCACAGGAGGATACAAAGTTTATTCACAGTGAGCTTCCGCAAAGATTCTGAAATATATCAGAACGCATCCGTCGTTATGCTATCATCTCATAAACGATGCTACAATAGTAGCATTTTTTCTCCGTCGAGTATACGCAACTTCGCTTAATAAAACGTAAAAATTCTTTTCTTTCCACGAACAGCGATCTTCCTTTAAGCACGCGCTTAACCTAGCACTACTGTAGAATTTTTTATTTATTGAGAAATATTAGAAATTAGAGTTTCCAATGATTTCTGTTTTATATGTTAATTTTATTGATCGATAAATCTATTTACGATGGATTAAACAGGAAACGATGGTTATTTAACGTGAACTAAATGCAGTAATGTGCTATAACTAAGACAACTAAATAGTTAATTCACAACTCTCGTCGTCACGGTTCTCCAACGCTCTCTTTCACGCGAATCATCCTCCTTGACAACGCTGACAACACTCTGACTTCTCAACTCACAACTGACTGTTAATTCGTCTTTCTCCCTTAAGCATCCCTTTGTCTTTTCTCATAGCCCCACCACGTACGTGTTCCGCAACCGTCCGCGGCCATTATCACATTGTCCTTTTTTTCCGCGTAAATATTTGACTCAAGGACCGACGACACATTGATGGGCCGCTCACTCAGTCCATTGAAGTTTCTAGACCGTCGACATTTAGGCTTTCTCGCAATATTGTTTATGATTCACCCGATATTTCTCAGGCAATCTGTCCACGATACTACACTACTATCTGTTAAAGCATAGAGACGACTTTGGAGAGTTATTACAAATAACTCTATTCTAACATTCACGTAGATAAATTTTCTCGCCACGTGGGCCACTCACCGGAAGCGTATGGCACAAGACTTCACACTGCATTTCTCTATTTTTTCTCAATGTAGTCCTAGGCCATCATGCAACGCTCACATACAGAGGATACATACTTGTGTACGTTCCCTCGCTCTCGCACGTACCATACAAATGTATCATATATTCAACACTACCAAACCACGTAATTCTCTCAAAGTTGGAGGATTTTTCAAGATCCTCTGCGTGTCTATCTTTGTTCTTATCAAACAATTCGAAGAGGAGATGGTACAACAACGTGACGCAAGACACGTCGTCTTCAAGATGAAACCAGCCTGTACTTTCTGATGAACGCGGGAAACGCAACCGCGTTTCTCCATGCAGTTCTTAATTGAACGAACGAGGCAAGATAGATCGTGCTCGAGAGTCACGACACGACGACGATACCGTTTCGTCGTTTCTGATTCGATGAATAGAGGTTGGAAATTGAGAGATGGAGAAGAGAGAGAGAGAGGGAGGGAGGGGGTGGGGTAAGACCGGTTGAAAAACAATTGAGCGGAACGACAGAAGTTAGATTGCGACAAGCGACGTTGACGTTACGGAAATTGAGGGCGTGCGTGCGTGCTCGCAAAGAAGGAGTGAGCTTGAGAGTCGAATAATCGACGTGTATTTCACGTATTCGGGGTAAAAGCCGAGATGACTGCGTGGAACGAAAACAGCTGCTTCTTCTTTGTTTCCGACTCGATGATCGTCTGAAGGAAATGAAAATACGAGATGGTTGTTTTTCAAAAGCCGATGAAATGGAAACTTCTTATTCGCTGTAGGTTGACGAGGAACGTTGGCGATGGTTTAGAATTCGTGGAGAACTTAGGAATCGAAAGTTTGAAGAGTTCGATGGAATTCTTGATTGAAGGATGGTCAACTTCGTAAAGAATGAAACTCCTTCGATATTTCTGCCTGCATATCCAGCAAGCGAGCTCTGGAACCCTCATAAAACTCGAACTATCAGAAATTTTTCTGGAATTCCTGCACTGGATAAATATGGGTGGAGGATAGACCATCTCTTATCTCTCTACGGACGAACTTTCGTCTCTCGTTATCTCGATCGACTGTTTCCACGAGCTTTTTTAACAATTCCGGCTAAGCGTTTTCCAACAGACTATCTGTTGCCATTGCAATCGGAACGCACCACTTTTGAAGACTCGATGGATCGAGAAATTCCTCAACTAATTTGCATTCCTCGTGCAAATTTCCACGGTTTGTATTCTTCACTATGAACTGATCGAGCGATCATTATAGCTTCTATAGCGATAAAAAAATGTAGCGGTAAGATTATCAATTTTTAGAATCATCGTGATCATTTTCCCTGCGAAGCACGAACGTAGGAGATTAATAAATTATAAGAACCTAATCGAATAAAGATACAGGACCCTCGAAAGAGGAGAAACTTCAGGAATACTTGGAAGAACTTCAGTTTGCCAAGCAAGTCCGTCTGTTTCAAAGAAAATTCATCGGGTTCGGTCAGACGGACGGATTCATTCAGAAAGAAGGCGCGTTCCATCGGTCAATTACATCGATTCAATACTGGCCGAACGACGAAGGGTCGAAACGAAGTTACGTAAGGACCTGAGGAGAGGGGATAAAAGCGGAAACGGAATTAATATCCCTGGCAAGTTTCCCGGATTCAATTACAAAGTGTTATCGTTAAAGGAATTATATTACATTAAATGGGTGAGACTTTTCCTTACAATAATAGATCGTCGTTTTTCCAACGGTGGCGAAAAACCGCTCGGTGAACATTTCAGGAGTCTAATCTCGAGCTTTATTTCAACGATCGTCGTCTCCGCAAACCTCGTTTAGTTAATCCCGGCGGCGCCGTTCCGTAAAACTCGTCTTTGCCAGCAGGCAATAGCGTAAAATTAATTACTCTGTCCTCGACGTCGACGACGTCGTCTTCATCGTTATCCCTTGCCCCATCAAAGATTTCGAGAGATCTCACCTTCAACGATCTGCTTCGAAACGTCGATAAAACCTTATTGTCTTATTAAGTTGGATTAATTGGAAGATCCGTGACTCGACTTTAATAAAATCGATAGTTTTCTCTGGACTGTCGATGATTTCGCGTCAGCGTCGTTCCAACGTGAAGAGTTAACGATAAAAAAAAGACCAAAGGCGGTAAAAGAGGAACAGATGCTATTCTGTATTAGCGTTGTAATACAAGTTGTAATAGTTGTAAAACTGTGAACTATCAAATGGCAAAGTCTAACTTGCATCTTAACAGCGATCTTTTTCTTCAATTAATTCTTTGCATTTGTTAGTAGTAGTGGCGATATTTAAGATTCGTCTTCGATGTCAGACGTCGCCATGATGGCGATGTTTAAAATTTCTTTCCAACGTTACATGGCATTTATTAACTTGCTTCGATTAGTTGGTAGTACCACTGGAAAAATATGCCGGTTGCACAAAGTTAGATGAATTTA
The DNA here is from genome assembly GCF_051014615.1 of Bombus vancouverensis nearcticus. NCBI lineage: Eukaryota > Metazoa > Arthropoda > Insecta > Hymenoptera > Apidae > Bombus > Bombus vancouverensis. The sequence goes on from NC_134915.1 coordinate 9,424,520, forward strand.
AATCCATATATTGTAGTATCGTGGACAAATGGCCTAAGAAATATCGGGTGATCCATAAACAATAATGCGAGGAGGCCTAAGTGCCATTAGGCCAAAAGGGCCTGGCAGTTTTACCGGATGGTCTTTACCTGGCAGTTTTTACCGGGTGATTGTTACCTGGCAGTTTTATCGGGTGGTCATCACCTGAAGAGTCCAGTTGTGAGAAGTCGAGTTGTGAGTTGACAGTCGAGAGTTGAGTTGTAAACTAAACCGAGTTGTTATGAGTCGTAAACTATTAGTTGTGAGTTGTGAATTAACTATTGAGTTGTCTTAGTTATAGCACATTACTGTATTTAGTTCACGTTAAATAACCATCGTTTCCTATTTAAGCCATTGTAAATAGATCTATCGATCAATAAACTTATCATATAGGATAGAAATCATTGGAAACTCCAATTTCTAATATTTCTAAATAAACAAAAGGAGTCTATAATATTTAATGTATGCGAACTCTTTATCTAAAATTTCCTGGCACACGTTGTAATACGCTTGTATTTCAAAAACTATTTAGACGAGTTCTCTTTCTGTTTGAATTTGAAAAAATACGCGCAAATTACTTTTCCGTTTTTTCTTTTTTTTTTTTCTAAACGGAATTAAAAGATACATAGCGTCTCATCGAACGAATAATAGGTTTTCGACAGGAGGGTGTGCTTCCTTTGTGCGAGATCGATCGTCGTTAGAATAAAGTTGGAATAAAAAGGCTCTCGGAGTCATGTCGACGGGTTTCCGCGAAAGGATTACGTGATCCCGGAGGCGTGTGTTTGGATAACCGGGCCGATTAGATCGCTGTTAGAACGCGTCGCCGGTATTGAAACTGTCGGCGGAACCGCGACGGCCGTTATCGGACCTCGAAAGTCGCGCGATCGTTCGCCGGAATTGCTCGCATAAATTCTGTTCCGCCTGTGTTTGCTCTGGCCAAGATCGCCGCTATATTTTCCCCCGGCGACGTGAATATCGCCAACGATCTGACGCGCCGAGTGGAATTACTCTATGACGGATACGGAGAATTTCGATGTTACATTTGAAAAACAGAAAGACAGAATAGAAAAAAATACAGAGAAAATATAAATTACGCTGATATCCGAAGATCGCTTCAGAAATTCAGCACAGCTGTGAAAAATAAAATGTTTGCAGCGCGTTAAATAACACGAGGGTGGTTGCTATTTCGAGAAAGTGATACTCGTTTCGAAATAACAACAATACAAATGCATTTTAACTGGATTTCTTCGTTTGTAACTTTGGTACGTACACAGGATAGGCGATATATATTGGATTGGCAACTAAGTGATTGCGGATTTTTACATTGCCATCTAATGACAAAATCCGCAATCACTTAGTTGCCAATTCAATAATTGACTAATTTCGAAGTGTCGCCATTCTCATACGATGCATCATCTTTTGTTCCGCTTTAGCAATTGCTTTATGGATGCATGACGAAATCAAGCGTTACGCAGTTCAAGAGCGAGTAAAAATTGTTCAAACAGTTTATCGATGTAATTATAAAAATAATTCGATAACGGCGATCTCACGCAAGTTACGTCGCCTGTATCATTCGATCACTTAAATCGTCTGATTTAACTGCGCTACACTTTTTCTCCATTTTTCTTAGACGTAAAGTGTATATCAATAAAGGAAACACGATCAAGCTATTCAAGAAGCGACAGCGACTTACCTTCCGAAACGTGCGCAGATGTAATGAAAAATGCGATTGAGAGGGCTCGGCTTTGTACGACGTCTGCAGGCGGATATCTTTCAGATATTATATTCCATGCATAATTTCCAAGTATTAATAAATGATTTGTATTTAAAAAACTGTCGTCTTTTATTTTGCCTAAAAGCTATTTCCAATAAAAATAAGTCAATTATGTGTTGTCCACTTATATACACATTTTTTAATAAAACCAAACCCTGTTTAAACACTTGTCGTAATGTGAGACAAGTTTCTCTGTGTATCTTCGACATACACTTTTGCCGTAAGTTCTTTGCAAAGTTTGATGCGTCCATCTCTTGTAACGAACTGAATGTGTAAGGAATTCAGAGAGATATTTCTTGAGATCTATAACTTATCGAAACACTTACGATCGCATATATCAGGTTGCCCGAAAAGTGTCTTTCTTTCGCAAACGTGTTTTTTACAACAATGCACCTTCATACAAACGTGAAATGTCGCGGTGTTTATCTCAACAGAACAAAATCGATCGTCCGTAATTCGAAAAATAATATAAAACAAAAAACGTTGTGCGTCTATTATTTTCTCATAAAACGAAAGAAACTTTTCGGACAACCTAATATATGCGATCGTAAGCATATTCTCTAAGCGTATTGAATTGCCGCACCCATCGTCTTACGAATAATTCAAGCACAAGTTATTATCGTAAGTGGCTGCCATTCGATGATGAATTCCTTTCGAACAAACGTCTTGAGCATTGAAAAAGCGTAGCAGTGCGACAAATCGCATTTCGTCACTTGCGGAATTTTCAATTTTGAACGTATTCAGCTACGACGATATTGGTTATGCAAACAGGAAATTTGGCATGATCTACGTGAATATATAAATGAAGGGAAGTGACTTTCTACGAGCACATTTCGTCGTTTTACGAGGTTTCTACACATATTACATTCTGGACGACCCTCGTATTTCGTGTTTTGTATATTGTACGAAAGTATATAGATGATTCGACAATGTGTTTCATGAATAAACACGGAGACCACGTTTCGATCGGCGCAGCTTTGATCCGAATGCAGAAGCTCTCATTAAAATCTCACGGTATCGCCACAATTTTCACGGTGGCTACAGCCGAACTATAAATAATTAATGCGTCTTTTCTTCGTCGGTGAGCGGGCAACGATGAGGTTCAGCGAACAGGACCAAGTTTCCAAAGAGAGTGAGAAGAAAGCGAAGAAACGTAAGTAACCGAAGGATGGGAGTAACTCGCCTCGTGGACTTACGATAAAACGCGAGTAAGCGGCAAGTGAACAAGAAGCGTAGAGCCGCGTATTAGCGTGACGCTTATTTGCAAGGTTTGTGCGATAAAAAGAGGATGAAATAGAGTAAAAAAAAAGTAGATGCGAAAGCAAGTGGGCTAGGAGAGAAAGAGACATCGTAAAAAAAGGAGAAACGAGTAAACGAGGACGGACAAATACGGTGGATGGTCGAAAAGCTACAGGCTGAGGGGGTTGAAGCGACGTGTGGAATTAGAGTAGGAGGTAGAGAGACGAGGCGATGGCCAGAATTAGGGTGAGAAAGGGGATGGACGATCGAGTGGGGAGGCAGGTGAAAGCGGGACGCGAACAAAGCTGAACGAAGAGGCTGGTATCGTCGAAATGGGACAGAGACAAAGAAGGGGTTGGGACAGAGAGTACGGCAGCGGACGGGGTGGGATGGAAAACAGCAAAAATTTGCATCACAATCGCGGATAGAAATAATTACGCGAGAAACGCGCGCGAAAGGGATGGAGGAATACGGACGCGGATGCAAATGCAGACGGTCAGGTGGTGGTGGAACAGGAGGGTTTGCGGCGGAGAGGGAAAGGCTGCAAGCACAACGGAAACACGGCTAGAAATGCAGATACGAGAATACGCCGGAGGTTCGTCGAGGCAACGAAAAAAAAAAAAGAGAGAACGAAGCTGGCTATGGCGTGAAAAGAGAGGAAAAAATTGAAACGAGAAAGGGTGGGGAGTGGAAGAAACGGAGTGGATCTGGAGGAGGACAGAGAAAGGTCCTGTGTCTTTGCTCTGTTTACACGGGGCAAGCGAAAGAAAAAGCGGGAAAGAACGGGATTCGAAACGTGCAGCCGGAAGTAGACACCGTCTCCGCCCCCTGGACGCCCCCGTTTCACGCAACTGCTGGATAAATAACTGCAGGACCGAACAAAAGAATAGAAAGCACGGGAATAGCGTGATATACTGCGCATCTAGCGTTCGCTACTGTGAAAACAGTGAAACCTTCGTCTGCGAGGGTGAAAAAATGTAACGTGATTTTGCAAGAGGTGCGAGTAGACGGGTATATGTGTACACACCTTGTTTTCTTGCAAGCTATAAATCGTGCTTTTAAGTAGCATGTGTAAACATTTAGGAAAGCTTCAAGCCAGCTATATCATCTATTCCTACTACTTGATATTCTTTCGTACAAATCAGACATATCTTTGAATTAAAGGAAGCATAGTTTCGGGGAGTAAGTGTAGCATCGTTCCAAGCGGGAATACGAAAGGCGCAAACACGAATGACTCAACAAAAACTACATTCCTATAACGTGACTTTTTTCTCGAGTGCAATGGTACAGCCACGCTTCCTTCTCTCGCTCGTTAGTCTAGTTATAAAACTGTAAGTACTTTGTCTTCCCTTTTTTCTGTTCGAAGCTGTTCTCCTCGGCGGGCAAGTAGAAGAGGTAAACGCCTGAACGGACATCGATTAAAAACTCTTCCGCGAGGATTATTCCAAAAAAGAAATCAGATTCAGAGAAATCGGGGGTAGCCATCACACAATGGGGATTGGAACGAATCTCTGAAAGACGGGAAAAAATCTATTTCCCCCGAATGAAAAATCTCTTCGCGAGTGGAACGTTTTTTCCAGCGTTGCGAGAAAGAAACGGCAGGAAAAGGAAGGAAATCCAAATAGGTTTTTTCCTTGGCGGAACCACGGAAGTTTTCTCAGTTGGGAGACGTTCGTATCGGCTCGAAAACAACCCAGATCGGACACGCTTCGGCAGACACAGAGTATCGACGTTTGTCTGCTTGGAGAACGCGGTTGGCTTTCAAGACCGTTTTCCAACGGAACGGTATTTTGTCTAACGGAAAATGTGCGGTCTGCGAAAATATTCTACTGCGTTTCCCTCTCTCGATACGAAAATGTACGTCGTTCAATGCCGTATTTTTTGTCATAGCAATGGTCGCACGATGGAAAAAAAAGCGAGTTAACAAACGATAATCCGTACGTCGAAAAGTAGTTAAAACTAGAAAGCGAGGATAAATAAATTATTCGAAAAAACGAATCGCTTTAATCCGAAATCAAAAGCTCTCGATAACCATAGTCGCGCCATCGATACACTTTCGACCAGTGTTCACACGACTGGCCTTTTCAACGCCATCGATTATATAAAGCTCCGAAAAATCCATTATAAAATTATCGAACGCGCTCGACCATCGACGCATAAAAATCATTTTTATTCCACGGTGAAGCACAACAACCGCACTAGGCCGAAAGAGGGGAAAAAAAGGAAAGGAAAAAAAACACACAATCGCTCACACAACGAAGGTGAAAAGCCAGGATTCGATTGGTCGGTCTCGCAGGAATTTTCCGTTCGATTTACCGTTTACAGAGGAATAATAGATGCAAGATTACAGCATGGTCCATTCGACGGACAAAGAGGCGAACGTATACGGAAATGGAAGAGGAAAAGAGAGAGGGAAAGGGAGAGAGAGAGAGAGATACGAAGGCAGAAAGAGGGATGAGGGGCCGACAGGTCAGCGACGAGGTTCGCAGACATACACGCTCGATACTAGAAACGATAGCATCTCGCATCGATCGGCCTGCTCGCAGAGTCAATGATCCACCGCGCGCGCTGATATCTGCTTTCGAGCGTTATCGGCCGCGTTCTGTTGGCGGGTCGTTTGAATTTTCGCACGAACGGATATCGGAACGAACATATCGGAACACCGTGCACGGAGGTGAATATGGTATGACAAACCGATGTGCGGAATGGCCGCCCCCGTGCGAACACACACGTCCATCCACATATCTGTCTATCGCGTTTTCGTGCTTTTCTCCCTCTCGCCCACACTATATAGAGGCGAATGCACCCATCCTCCCTCACCCCTTTTTCACCCCTTTCGTTTCTCTGCATACCCTCGCCGCTCACCGTACTTCTATTTCTCTCTCTTTGTACTTTCCTCTGTCATTTTTCTTTCCCCTTTCTTGTTCCTTTTTCAAAGGGCTTTCGTTGTGGAGTTGATGGTCGAGGCATTCGGTTGCTTCTTTTTCGAGGGATTTTGTCCGACGAGTTGTACTTCTTTGATGGCCGTTTTCTTTCACAAGGATGTCTCTATGGTCTCGATCGGCGGAATTTATACATCTCCGCATTTGTGTTAGCTTTTCCCCAGTCTCGTTATCTAATATTTAATCGGTTGATACTTCATCAGATTTTCATTCCTGTACCCTGAAAGTTGCTTTGTCCCCTCAACGAACGGGTTAGTCCCAGATGTTTATTGCATCCCGGTTCGAAAAGTTTCCCGCCTGAAAACCATTCGATCCTGGCAGGTTGGATTTCATGTGGAATTTTTTCCAAGCCGATACGCGAACACCAGGCACGGGGGAGGGGCGAAGCCGTTGTCCAGTTTGGATCCTCGAAACTTCGCAGTTAGCAAACTGAGAAATATCCTGGGGATGGAAAAAAGCCGGTGTGCGGTTGTCTCACTCGGGAATTCGTTATGATGCACTTCGGATGAATTCGTTTTCCCTCCCTCGTTCAACCTCCTGCCGTCTCTCCGTCCCTCGATCCACTCTCTGCTAGTCGGCGGACCCTGAACGAAAATATCTAACCAAAAGCAGAGAGCGCCTGCCTGGCTATGGAATCAATTTACGGCCGGCCGAAAGTCAATTTTCGAGTTGTTTCGAAATTCGTTGAAAGCTCTTGAAACATGGAACTGACAGAGGCCCGCGGACACGATACCCAGAGCTGGAAACGATACGTTACCCTTTCCACCATTCTACCCTCGACCGTCATCGAACGTTCAGCATCGTTCGATGGAATTTTCACAGTCGACATTTATTCCACCCCTGTGCACCGATTTCCGTGTTTTTCTGCTTTACAACAGTTGCACATTTTCCGGGTTTGCAGCATAATGCCAAGAAAACCTAATCTTCGATTTTCTGTCGTTCGATATCGGTTAATGCGGACTTCGTTCGTATCTGTTTCAAACTTCGAGTGTCATATTTCTATTATTTAATCGCATTTCTTCCTAAGTTTTTGACATAGTCGTATTAAGAGTTCCCGATGATTGGAATTTCGTTTCCGTAGATGTGCAGCAAAAGTACAACGTCGTTCGATAAAATTTGTATGGACAATTGCACTTTTTAGGTTGTTAAGGTTTCTAACTTCCTTTTGGAAGAAATAGAAGAAAATCTGGTCTTCGTGCGGCAACTGAATGACGAAGTTACGGAACATGTGAGAATTCCTAGTAACCTGCGACCGTCGTGTCCACGTGCACAGACAGATAAAATACGAGGGTCACCGCTGACCTCTAGGTCTCCATTAGCGCACGACGCTAGACGGTGCACACATGAATGTGCAATGTTCTACCATCCCACTTATTATAATTTGATTAAAACGGTCGCGAAGCCATCTTGGTGGTACGCGTTTCACGCGAAAACCACCCCCGCGGTTACGTCCGGTCGGATTTTAATAAGATTTCTCTTTCGCTGTTAATCGGCCGCGATAGCAACAGCGAATGGCCCTAAGTGCATTCTCCATACATTCCGTCGAACACGGTGGCACAATGTGAGCCTCGGTTACAGAGAAATTCGGCCTGCTTTTCTTTTTCTTCCCAGATTTCCGTCTCATCTTATTTGTCTTTTCTTTCGAAACAGTAATCAACGTTAATTGAGCTGGATATATTTCCCAACAAAACAGTTGAATTATTTATCATTTCCTACGTAGAAAAAGAATAGAGAGTTCTATAAGAGCCACTATAATTCTCAACTCCTGCGTAACTAATATTAAAAATGCAGAAATAAAACATCCAATGTAATTTCATTTTGTTTTATACAACTTTTCCTATAAACCTGTCGATTAATATCCAAGTTAAGTAAACGAGGATTGCAAAGGTATAATAAAGACGTATCCTCTGCAACCAAAAATTCTATTACAATTGTAGGGGAAAATATTAAAATAGAAATGGGCAAAATATGGAAGCAAATCCAGAAATATTCGCTCGTTCCAGATCAAAGACACTTCGGCCATTCTCGACAAAAATTCCACCGTCACAATTTCCCTCTTAAAACATGGTCGCAAATATACGTTTCACCGTTGGTCACACACACACACAGCTAAAATTAAAATCAACCCAGTTTCCGCGCAAATATTTTCAATTCATAATCTGCAGGCAGATCGGTGGCGCAGTGGACCAACTCGAAAATAGAATCGCCTATAGGAGAAGAGGGTGTTGGTTGGTCAAAAGAGGATAGCTGGGTAAATAAGCCTCCGGAATTCTGATAGTGGCACTTGGCGCACGATTAAACGTTGCCGAAACACGTGTCCGGGGCTTTGAAGCGTAACACGCGACCGCGTAACGAGTGTGTTCGCAAAATATTTGATATCACGAGCGTCCCGAAAAAATCCGGGCTCGTTCCCTCGATTCCAGGGCAAACTCCACGGATTTGTTTGTCCCCGGGCGTCCATATCTTGCTGAAGCTTCCTTCGACGAACGAGCGGCAGGAAACCTATCCTCTTTGGCCGCCGCCAAACGCGAAGACTTGCCAAAGAAGAGGGACGAGGCTCTTTTAGAGGTCTTTTAGAGATTGGCGAAGGTTTCTGGTAGTTGCAGCTATTTTTTGGTAGAAATCCTTAACAGAATAGAAGTTTCGAGATTGTAGAGTTTGTATATTTTCCCTGAGGAAAGGAATTCTTTCCTAGCAAAATTCATCTAATGGAAAATCATGTAATTGTAACGTATTACAGAGTAAACTGAGGAAATAGATTATCTTCGAAACTTTTCTCTCTTCTTTCCTACCTGAAACGATAAGTTCTGTATCCGTTAACTCTTTTATATAGTTCATCATTTTGTTGATAAATCGTCGATCTGTCGCGAAAACACGTTCATTTTCCAGACGACTATGTGTTTAGCAAACACAAACCACTCAAAAGCTCCCCATTGTCGAAAAGTTGTGAAAACTCGCCAGAGACGAACCTCCGCTCAAATTACCTCGGGCGCCAGCCGAGCGTGCGACCAGACACCGAGCGCAACTCCACCCTGTCGATCTGCATGTCAAACCGAGTGGCCGTACATGGCTCAATAAGAAGAGAACTCGCGACAAAGTCGCGTCGAAGCGGTGTCAGAAAGGGTGGCGTTTGCGCGCGACCACTAATGACGCACCGTGTCGACGTCGACGTTTTGTTTACCAGGTAAACTCGGTCTGCACGTCGGTGATTTCGCTCCCTATCCAGGGCCCAGCTCCGTGATGGAAAGACGTCCGGCAACTTTTAACAAGGTTCACAGACTAAATCGACATGCAGCTGAAAGACGATCGATCTCTCGAGACTCAGGGTGGAAGGAGCGAGCAAAGTTCAAGAGGATGGGCGTATAGAGATAGAGAGAGAGAAAGAGAGATGGAGAAGCTAGAGCAAAGGAGGTACCTTCGGATGTCGAGTTGAGAAGCTCACGAGCGACTCGATTGGGGACGTGGGCTTGTAGACGCGCGTGTTACGCTATCGATTACGCGTTATAGATTAGTTACATCTTCCGGTGGGACGCGAGCGACGTTGGTTAATAGGATCGCATGAATAGTGAACGATGCGGCGTTTGAGAGACCTTTGGCGTGGTTAATCAGTTTCGTGTTAGTGTACAAGATCTGCTATGTTCCCCGTGAGTTACATGGTTTCGGGGACGTTGCCTCCAACGAGAAGATAGACTTCCTATTTTTACTCAAATTTCTCACTAGAATCCCGTATTACGAATATCACTTGTACGTTGAGCTAAGCAGGATACAACGATAGACAAGAAAGCTTTGCGAACGCGTATTCCACCGGCAGCTCGCATTTGTTCAGTCCAAAATCATGGTTGCAACTGCAGCAAGTTTCAAGCGATGGAATGATCCTGCATGATCCTGGCTAGGCCAATCCATTCCAGTGGAAACACAGGGATACACGGTCGTACAAAGCTGTCACAAATTATCCAAATGGAACAGAAATCAGCGAAAAGCGGCAGTGGAAAACTGGAGAAGGGGAGAACCGTCGTCTACTGGAGGGTGGTGAATCTACGTAGCCGTTGGAAGCTTAAGAAGAAGCGGAGCTCCATAAGGCGATCCTGATAGCAGCCACTAAACCTTTCCCCCACCCGTCCTCGCGGCGGCGCAACAATGCCTCGTATTACTTTCAGCTCGCACTAAAGCATCTTTTCAGCGACGCCGGTGGGAGGGATTATAACGAACCATTACCCTCGAACACGATCCCACAACAGACGTGACGATAAACGCTATCTATTATAACCCCCGAGCACAATTTCCCCAGGCAAACAATGACGGAAATGGACCCGGCTGCCTGTTCGTCGGCGAGCGCCCTTTATACGCATCGCATTTACCACATTCTTCGAACGTTGTCTCGTCGATAGAGCGACCAACTTCTCAAAATCATACTCGAGATCGACAGAAATACAAGTACGATTTACTATTCAATTTTCCTAATGTATAGCAGTGGTACGCTTACAAGCTTGGAAATTGATAGTTGCAAGTAATTTCGAGTATCTATCCATTAAGGATGGATGAAACGCGTATACCTGATGCATTTGTTTGTTTTGCCGGCAACTCTACGAAATCAATTTCCAAGGCTGAAAGCATAACAACGACCAAGTTTCTACTGTATATCTACTGCATAGATGGCATTACTTTGCATTGCAACTGGGAATTTCATCTTGCATTATGGCCGACTATTCATCTCACATGGAAACAAAATTTCTCCTACAAACTAGCTTGCATTGTGACCTGATTCATACTTAACCTATGGTCAGTATACAAAGAAACACCGTGGATGAAATGTAACAAAAATCTTTTGTATCCCGAAATATTTAATGTTTATATAAAAGAAGAAGATGCTATTGTCTTAAAAAAAAAAAAATGTACAGAAGGGAGGTAATAACACACGAAAATTGCAATACACCAGGAATATGCCACAATTCCTCGGAATAATATACAGGATGGTGGTTAACATCCGCGAGGCGGTTTTCGTGGGTGGTCGTAAACAAGCGTCCTGAGGACGCGACGAGGGTGGCTTCTCGCGCGTACAACAGCTCGAGGAGCGTGTTACAGGTTAGTTAGGAGGGTGGCGCGCGTGGTAAGGGCTAGGTTGGCCGTGGCACTAGTTGGTGTAGCTCGATGTAATGCGATTTGCAAGCGTTATCGCGGCCCTAACGCGCGATCCGACCTAACACGGATTTCCATAAACACACTGACACCAGGTATTGTTTTCGCCGCGCAGGACCTACCTATGTCTCTTTATTAGACCGCGCCCCTAATTATCTTCCAATGCGCGTTCTCATAGCCGCGTAGCTACGGGAATCACTTGGTTCAACCTGTCCTGCTTCCTTATCTGTCGCCCGCCCTCTATCTTTGACAGATGGTAGAGAAATTTCGAAAATTTCGGAACGGGGATTTTGTTTGATATTCTGTGACATTCGAAGACTTAGTGGCGAAGTTGTAGCGACAGGAAGCGAGCTTTAAGCTTCTTTAAGCTTGATGGCTAGATAATGCGATCGTTGGAAAAGTTCTCAGTGTGTTTATTATGGATTTTGTATCGAACAAAACTTTCCAGCAAATATTGCTCTTACTTGGATGGGAAATTAACGAATAAGATACATTTCTTTTCTTCGGTGGGACGATGTTGAACTTCATATACCGAAGACACTTCGTATCGTAACTGGAATTCCACCTGTATCAGTTTCATTCATCGCATGTATTATACTATCATTATCATTTATCGTGGTCTCTATAAAATATATTCGAAAGACAGAAATCGTTGAAGTCCACGGTAAAAGTAAATATCATAAGCGTTTGAAACGTTGTGGCGAAACAACCATCGCTGAAAGAAGCGAACCAATCGATTCGAGCGAAAGATTCTGAAAAGATGCTTGCTGAATCGGGGAAATTAATATCAATTCGCATTCGTTGTTAGCAGAAACACGGCCCACCTATTAAGCTCCGACCGAACCGCATAAACTATTTACACTTCGCATAAATTTAAGCGAAGCGAGGTGGCCGTTCACTCGCTCGAATTTCCCCGGAAAATGCGAAAATTCGACGAAACAAACCGACCCCTCGCGCCTCGTCCGCGCCGATGTTCGCGCGATCGGGCACGGTGCCCGAAATTTCGCGGGCGAATTGGGAGGAGCCGGCTCGCCGGACCGCCGCCGCAAATCGCTGCTGCTTTTCACGTCAATTCGCCCAGTCCCCCCTCCGATAAAGGCTTTCGAACGATAAATTATTCCAACATAAAACCCCTCCGGACACCTCAGCCCTCTGTTCCGACCCTGGCATCGCTCTAAATTGTGCACTGGAATTGTATCGGTTTCGTTCGAACCGGTTTTTCTACTATCGTGTCCGAGGAATATTGCTCGATTTTCGTTTGTCGCTCGTCACAGTGAAAAAGTGGAGATATTCAAAGAATATTTTAGTCGGCGTAGAAGCTCTGATGATTTGGAACTTTCAAGTTTCAGAAGAAGTTCGAGCTGCTTTTACGTGGATAGCTGTCTGGCACGATAAGAGGATATTCTACTTATTGGGTTAATTAAAGCAATGAAACGGTTACAAACGGGTCTATGTGTACGTAGGTCGATCATCGACCACATACATGCGGCGAATTATACGAAAAATAATCCACGTGGAGTAGCAAAGGTCGAACTGTATCTTCAAGTAGTATTGATCAGGCTCTGGTCAGACACTCGTTCAGTAGTTTCAAACTACGGTCGAAATAGTTGCTCGTGGGCAAGAATTATAATGCGATAATGTATTAATTGACTATTTTCGTGGAAAGAAATAGACGTTAAGAGATGGGAGGACAGATTTGGGGGAAGTGCTAAGTGAGCAACGTTTGATCCCAGGAGAAACCCTGCTAGCGTACAAATTAGAGATGGTTCCGGTTTTCAGAGAAAATAGAAGCGAGAATTTTCTCATTTCAATTAAAAGATACTCGTTTAGATAGAGGAAAGCACGATCGAGGTGGTCATTTACATATGAAAATTATCCACCCGTGCTCTTAATAATTATTTTCTCTAATATTCAACCTGTTCGTCGTTTTTCGACCCATTTACGAATCAGGTTAATTTCGTCTCTATATTTTACGACTCTTTATCTACTTATACTACGGAGCACGTAAACAGAATCTATCTGTCTAAGTAAATAACGACGCACGACTCTCTCGAAATGTTATATATCTTAGGAAGATCGGCGAGTGCGCGGGTTTTCGGCGGAAGTTGGAGCGTGGCGCGAGTTAGGCGGATCCAATCGTCAGTTAATTGCTTAGCCGCGCGGGCCGCAATATCGCCGGATTGGATTATAAAGTTTTCCATTCGGAATTAATTGCGCCGTGGCACCTGTGCCTCCGCAGTTTCACCGCCCTGTAATCTTTCTTCACTCCGTGTTTCTTGTCCCGCAAGCACCAGCCTGGAAATCTCTCGCGAGATGCTTACAAACCTGGCAAAAATCTCACGAATACCTTAAAACGTCGCATTAAATAAACATCTTTATTCATTTCTTTGCCAACGCTTTTTCTCCTTTTGTCATAAACTCATTTTAACTTCACCCCTTTACAAAAAAGAGGCAAATAATCGCGAGTAAATATAGCGATCCTTCGATGCACGTTAAAAAAGCAGTAAAAAGAAACGCGGAGGAAGCACGATCATCTCTTAATCTCGATCGTTCGGTTTACACATGCTTCGACTCCTGTCGACTAGCCTTCGAAGAGGAAGAACAAAATCGCGGACATCCCCGAGGAAGATTAACGAGCGAGTACTGGCGTCTCGCCGCTTCCAGGCAATGACAAACTTCGAGCAAGCAATCTCGAAAGAGTGGATCGTAGCCGGACGATTTCAAAGGTTTGTAGGCTATCATAGCGATCGAAGAAATAGGCATTCGGTCAGAGAAGCCTCGTGGACGATGCCGTTTCCGTTTGCTGGACACGTGCTGCCTGTGCTCGTGTCCAGCTAGCTATCACACCTGAACACTTGCTCCTATAGGAATGATGGATCGTTCTGGTACCAGGATCGTGACTCGTTTAATGGACTACGAGCACTCGACGACTTCTCCCTTCCACCCTTTTTACTTTCGTAGTGGAGGAACACGCCTGTTAACGAGCGAAGATGGCTGGGAAGAACAGGATGTAATGGACGAGGACGAGTTTCTGGAGGAGATATTGCGGAGGATCGGCAGTTTCCAGAACATCGTGCGATCGGTTGGAGCAACTACGAAGTTGCCAGAGACATCGGGAATCTCAGGATCGGAGCTGGGTCTGCGGAATCGTGTTTTACTTTCGGTCGATGGGGGTAAGCGAGCGCACGTAACGATCATGCGACCGGCTTAAAAGTTCTGTAACAAGGGGCGGAGCGTGTACGAGAGGCGATCGAGCGGGAACGCCCGCAGAATCCTCTTTTCCGTTTCAGTCTTCGATCAGGAAAGAGAGAGCGAGGGATTTTCTTCTTCTTCGCATCGTCTTCATTCGATCCGCGACCGATTACCTCACAGCTTAATCGCCGGTAGCCTTCAACTTTCCTAACGACCGACGAATCGTTCGTGACATAAGTTCCGCTCTGTCTGACTGGCTTTCCGTGTACCAACACCGTTCTTTTCTTCTTCGGTTATTTTCAGAGATTAGTCTGTCGGGGGGAATCTACTGTGCAAGTTTGGGGCGATTCAAAGTTTGTGCATCTTGGGGATCGTTGCAAGACCTTGGAAGAATATTTGAAAAAGGATTTGAAACATTGTATAAAGTGGCCGAAGCCACGTGTAGCCCCGAATCGACGACATAACAAAGAAACTAGTATTCGTCAGTGTGTGAAACATGAACTGTACTAATTGTAAAATTATACGTTACTAGATGCTAGAGTGAAGAAGAAACCTGTCTTTAACGAAATGCTACACTATAACAATTCTACCAAGATTCTTATTGATTGTCCAGCTCTTCAAAATTCCACATGCTATTGCTACTCTACCAGTAAACGTAAACATTCGCTTGATTCTCAGTCACTTATTATGTATGTAAATTCTCATCCCCCAGAGTAGCAAATATAATTCTATACTATCCCAGTCCGTGATAAATATAACATTTTAGCGTAATACAAAGAACTATAGTTTTCGTACATCAAATACATTGATTTCGAAGATCAAGCAAAACTTCACCCTCGTTATATTTCAGCTTATTTCTAAGAGCCGCTCCATTCGTTCCACTTGGTCCAACTGGAACCATATTGCGCGTGATTTTTCCCGTCTAAAAGTTTAACGGAACGAGGTCGAAGAGCGATTGGAAGTTGAGCGAGAAGATTCTCGGCAATTAATGTGTTCGATCAAAATGTGAACGCAAACGGCCAGCCGAGACGGCCGATCGATCAAAAAGTCGACGCGTCTAAGAGGAGAAGAGAAAGAAGAAGGAAGAGGGAAAGAAAAATGCTCTGATCTGATCTCACCCTTTCGCGGAAACGCTCTTTCTCTTTAGGACGTGTTAACTTTATCATCCCCCTATCTTTTTCCTTTCCATTAGCTGGCGGGATGCGGTAACCCGAACTCGCTAGCAGACGATTTCTCCTTGGTCCTATCGGGATTGTCCGCGTGCAGCCGCAAGGAGATTTATCGCGACAAGACCGGGATCGATACAACGATCATTTCTCCTGTGAACGTCGTTCGAGCGAAACAACCGGATCTGCGAGAAAAACACCACGATTTGGGACTAGTATTGTTTGTGTAAGCGCCGAGTGACTGATAAAGCTTTGTGATGGAATAGAAGAGAAACATCCCTTTGAAACCCTGAGAAATTCGATCGTTTCTTACCGCGATATTTTTCAAATAACGTCGTTTATTTTACAATGGGATTGTTCAGATCCTGTAAAAATAGGTAATTAATTATCTACACTGTATACAAAAGATATTACCACGATATTTTATTTATCGTCGAATTTGCCAATCCATTAGATTCGTGTTACGTCCCGTGGCCTGCTACATAAAGCAGACGCTATCCTCCGGGCAAGATAGCCGCCAGATGTCTAAACTCAATAAGCTTAAGGATTCACCATAAACCTTAACATTTTTCTAGTTAAGGTCCTTTAGACCAAACAAATATCTTCTAGTTTGAAGTATTCCTTAAATTTATTGTCCACTCCGGGAAATTTGGTTTTTCTCACGAATGATGCCTCCCGCTAGCAACTTTCTCTCGGAGGCGGCTAGCACCTTTCCTCATCCACCAAACGTAGCTTAGCCAATTAACAGCGATGTTCATTGATCTCACTTTCTTAACGGAAAATTGTCATAAACGAATCTGCTTATCTCGTGTCCTTAGACACACTCATCACCAGTTTTCCTCCGCGGCATCATCGTCACAGAAGTCTGAGTTGCTTTACGCTTTTTGACCAGTCAACATCTTAACTTGCGATCAAATCTTTGTACACGCGATTCGAAGTTGTTAGAGATAAAGTGTTATTTTAATTTGTTAACTAAGTGTTATCATCAGTTCAACCACCTCTCTTATCCCAACCGAAACAGGGGATCGATGATTTCGTGGCGTCGATTGTCAAATCGTAACGGGAATTTACGACTCTCATTGGCGCTCTTCTTCGCGATCGCGTCTCTCCACGAACGTTCGAACAATCCAAATACACCAAATATCGTATCATTTAGTAGGTATAGCTTTTGTGCCACTATATATTGGTTTGGTAACTAAGTGATTGCGGATTTTGTCATTAGGTGGTATCGACAAAATCCGCAATCACTTAGTTGCCAAACCAATAATTCGATATCGTGAAAATGAATGTAGAAGCAGATATAAAGATGCCTCAAAAGAGAAAAAGGGTACACCGGCTAACAAACGTATTTGAACACTCGCTGTAAAAAAAGCTTCTACGGCCATATTGTGTCCATTATATAACGCCTTTTGTAATTTTCATTAATCCTCGAACAAAACGGGACCGTCGATTTTCTAGCATTCTAATCTCTATCAATTGGTCGACCATCGAATCGAATGAAAGAAACGGGTTGCCTTTGTTCTTGCAGCAAAAATTTTTCAATCGGTGTTTGGAAATTCGATTAAACCGCTATGACGAGGACAGAGGGGGAGAGGAAATGGAGGGGCGGAGTAGCAGGAGGAAACGAAGATGCATTGGAAACGAACGAGAGCAATTTTCTCGGTCGTCGCGACTCATATTTCCCTCTGTGCGTGCGCGCGCGTGAAACTCCGCGTCGCGGACTCGCACATGTCACGGTCCGATGACTTCAATCCATTTCCACGCTAGAATGGAAATAGTCGTACTCGAAAGAGAAACGAGAGATAGAGAGAGAGAGAGAGAGAGAGAGAGAGAGAGAGAGGGTAAAGAAGAGTGGAGAGGTTCGAAGTTGACGCGGACAAAGATATTCCGCTGCTATTGGCGAGCATCGTAAAAGAGTCTTCTTTACGAGCGCTTCTAAAATAACGGAGCAGCGCCCCGACGAAAAACGGACCGACCGAATTAAAAACTCGATGCTCCCGGAAAACGTCCATGCTGTTCCTGCTGTTACGTTCCGGTTTATTGCGCGATATTGACACGAGTTGCTTTGTTTCGAGGAACAAGCTTCGTTATAAGGAAAACTGCAAATAGCTGCCAAATTTTTATTTGGGAATTTTATATGGAACTGCGAACATTGACGATAATTTGTTCGAATCGATATCGTTCACCTTTTAATCGAGTCGTGCCTTAATTAAGAATTCCCAAAATGTTCTACACGAAGGAATTATTAAACGACGAATCTGATTTTAGCAAAGTCGATTTTAATACTCGTGAACGTAGGTACACGATTTATTTTCGGTAGAAATGAAACGATATGTAAAACGAATTTATTCGTTGATAATCGAAAGCCAATATTCTAATTGGGAATCGAATGACGAATAAATTCGTTTCCCCCAGGTTAACAGATTAAAGCTCGAATTGAATTTAACGAAAAAGAAGGAAGATGAGATATAACGCTTCATAGTTATAAAGCAATTATAATTACAAATTTTACGAGCAGCCGTTAACGTTACCGAGACGGCGAGTTCCAAGATGATCATAGAGTTTCAGTCGTAAACTAGAAACGAGGTGCAGGATTTTTACTTTATCGACGGGATAAACGTCCCGTTTTTCCGCTCCGTCTCCGGAGCCCATAAACCGCCGGTCTTATACAGATCCGCACTTCCAGGAAACTTTCCAAGAATTATCCTGGGATTCTTCCTCGGCTGTTGCAACGAATACAGCGTGTAGAAATTCGCGAATCTTACCTCTAACTAACCGAGTATCCCCGAGAAGCTTCTAAAAACTAGATGAACTCGACGCAACAACCTGATCATCTCAAATACTATCCAACACTATTGTGTCACGTGACAAACTACCGAAACGTCGATATTTTTCCTCTAAGAATCCACGCAAGATACCCGCGGAAAGAAAAGTGGCACATCAAAAATGAGTTACGGTTCTCAAGAAGCATCTATCACGAGCTTCATCTAAACTATCATCTATCCTACGTTGCACCATTTCAGTATTATAGTGCCACATATGATAAAATGCTGTAGGAATCACTTGGTTGCAGCCAAATTGTCATTCACTGAATGTAAAATAAAATAACATTACAACGAATTATATTTGATAATGAGATAGCAATGGTAACTTTCAATTTCTCAACGCCCCACACACGACTCTATTTATATCCGTTTCAATCGTAACAAATTTTAGAGATTTCACAGATACATGTAAAGCACATTGTTGCTGTTGCGTGTAAGCTAACTTGCACGTGGTACCGTGTGTACGGTAAGTCTCCACGTGAAGCTATGTGAATGTGTACGCCAAATTTCCATGTGTATCGTTTCGATAGTCCCTCGCTCGCTACCTATATATGTTATATGTTATACTTGTCAGATGTCACTTGGAATACGCCTCGGTAATATTGAACCCTACGATCAAGAAGTATGATACTCTTATTGAAAAAGTTTAGCATAAATTCTTGCGATTTGCTGCTTTCAAATTCAGTATGAACATGTAGATCGATGACCGCAATTATGAGCCTGTTTTTGCTGTTCTCAATATCTTTTCGCTTGGTAATCGCAGGAAAATATGTCACATGATTTTTCATAGAAAAATCAGAAAAATCGTAAGCGATCATATAGATCGCTCTCTTTCACTTGCTTCTAGAAATACAAGTTGTAACAATATTTTTTACGCTAATGCTGCACGCTCAAAGTATGAAGCGCGTTCTCCATTGCGCCAATGGCTTCGCTGACTGTCTTGATCCTTTTGCCGATAATATCTCGTCATTTAAATGCGCCTTGTGTAACCTGACTGAGCGAGTGGCGGATTGACATTTTTCTTGTTGTACTCTCCTTCTCTTTCTTTTTTTTATTAAATAATTCTACTTCATTTTTCTTTTTTATGTATACGTGTAATATTTTGTAATATTTTGTGTAATATTTTGGTAACCAGGCGATCGATTCGTAACACAGGGAAAGTCAAACCGTCGGTGGGTGTTTTAAACTCTATAGAATTTACATACGTATGATTTGGCTATTGCTCGTAGATAAAATACTAATAATAATATTCTATCCTAGATATTCAGTCTTCAATTCTCACTTATTATCCACACGAATCATCACAATACCTAAAACTCCATCTCTACACGTGTACTTTACAATAGCGGAACTTTATGAATGCATCGTGTACAATCGCCAAATGTCGAAAAATAGTCCTAGTGGTCTCTCTAGAAAGAAAACCAGCACGCTCAAAGAATGAGTTACGAAGACGGGAACACCTCTATAGTCCCCAAGAAGCAACTATCGCGAGAATCGCATGTCGAGTGTCGTCCAAACCTACTGAAACGTATTTGCGGCTCGTTACGTAAACCGGGAATAACGAAGGTCCTCGACGAACTAGAGGAAGATCCTGTGGCCATACGAAAGCGGTACACGCGAGTAAAACGCAAGGGAGAAAAGAAGGAGAGTCGCGACTCGACGCGGTGAGATTCTTCGATAACGAGCACTTGTGCGGTAGATCGAGTAATCGGATTTGAAACTGTTACGGACAGTTTCTAAGAAAACAATGATCCTCCTATGGACAGGGAACTCGATCTCTCCCGTGATATCCCCTGTTGGACAACGAAGAGCCGAGCTTATTGCAGGAGGCGGAGGAAAAGCTAAAAGTTCAGGAAAGTTGCCGGCTAGAAAGCTTCTTAGAGTGAAACGTCGACAACCGAGCCTGACCGACGGCTAATTGACCAGGAACCTTTCGGGAACACACGTTTCTAATTGGAAAAGGAAAGAATTAAGGGAAATACCCAGGGAATTTTTGGCGCTGGCTTATGGTCCGGTAATTGGTTCATCACTTACCGGTAATTGGCTGCGAAACTCACGTGTAAATGACACTTGTAGCTTCTGCCCAATATCGCTCTTTGTGACATTGAATAATTGCAAATGATATTTCGTTATGATTACGCGGTAAAAGTTACAATAAATGTTATATTGATATTCCGGGGAAATTAGCTCGGAATTCGATAGATTAATGGTACGAGACACTGGGTCAACTAGCTTTTCATAATTACACGATGGATTCGATGAAACGTCTGAAATGAAACCTTTCATCGAACGTTGCGGCCACGAATCATCGTTTGTTCTGTCACGCAACATTTACAGGGAAGGAAAATTCATGGGGAAGAGATTGGTACGCGATCCCCCTATGGATCGACGAAGTTGCTATTATTTCCATTTGCCATCAAAGGAACCGAAACCAGAATTTCGATATCCTTTAGTGGAAACTACAAAGCTCGAGCTGTTTATGGTGCTGCTTAATCGCACGAGAATGTTTGACATACAAATTCCTGCGTGGCCAGGGAAATTAAAGCAGGTAGGACTTTGATGAGTCTACGAAATTATCTTCTGCCTTCCATGACGAGCAGAATTCTGAACATCGCATTACCGAAGATCGCGTGACGAAACTTGCACGACTTTGAACGAAGAATTCAGAGTAAATTGTCTTTGATGTTATTTTTTTCGGAAATGTTATGCAGGGCGTTCTGTTTCGAATTTCACGCACAATTATATCCTATTCGTTATCCGCAAAAATGTTCCCAAAAAATGAAATTAAACGTACTTTGATTATTTTTAACACTAGAACTATCACACCAGTCAAATTGACTGGTTTTACAATTTTATCTTAAAATTCCTACTTCATGTTATATTTTTTCCGCGATGATGTAATGACTTTCGCAACGATAACTAAACGGATAATATAATGAATTTTATTTTGTTTTTTATATATTCAAACTGAAAATAACGTTCTATCGAGGCTACTTATACCAACACCAGTCAAAATGACTGATACTTGTCAAAGTATAAAAGGGTCCTGCAATCTGTTTATCGAATCCCAATTAACCAGTTTTCTCGTTTCCTACAACTTACCACAGGTTTTTTAAATTTTTACTGCGTATCATTCGATATGACGATATCAGTTATCAGGAAAATTCCGGATCGATCGCTAGATCGCTAGATGTTAACATTAGAAATATCACAGCAATCAAAATGACTGTTTCTGCAATTTTATAAACGTGTCAACCCTCGTTTAGGGTTCATGGTCGCAGATGAATTAATAATAGCAAAAATATACTACATAACGTGGAATTCCTTCCGCAAGAAAGTAAAAAAATCAATAAATATAAAAGTATTCTATTATTACGTATTTTTTAAAGACCATTCATTTTGACTGGTTTTGGTAGAAATATCTTCGTGTTAACTATCGGTGGTTCTAGTGTTAAATAGAGATAAGTATACGTGTTTTCGTTTAAGTAGGCGTACAGTCTATTCCGTGTCGAATTCACTGATCTATGAAATGCAGGTCTTCCGTATAACCAGATAAGCTGGTCAGGTATAGCGTTATAGAGAAACGTGTTATGTATGCAAACATGGTACTATTCTAGGTGTGCACGTTTGATAAAAGAATTCTAGACTGACACATTACTCTTGTATCACGCGATACATTTCCATTCCTCGATCGACACTCGCTTACGCTTCTCGATGTTTGTAGTCAATGCATCGAAAAGCGAATATCCATTCGTTAGAAACGCAAATCACCGGCAGCCGCGTAAATTAAAATCGACAACTCAATAAAATACAGAGAACGAAAAAGAGAAAGAAAAAGAGATGGAAAGAAAAAACGACAGAATATATGCACACACGTGTTAGGATGCGGAAGAAGGTAGGAACGTCACAGCGATGGCCGTGCCGAGATACCAAACGACTAATTAATTCCCGAGCGAACAATTTCGCTTGGAAACGACAGAATTAATCTGTGTGGCCAGTTCCGCGCAGAAAGTCGCAGCTGCGCCGCCGATTACATTTCTAAAACGGCCACCGACCGACAGAGAAGCGCAACACGGTAGAACAGCAACGTGTACCAACCGAACGGTCTTCGTCGACGCTGTTTTTAATTAGCAATTAGCAATCTAACACATTAATTTCCGGCTCGTCTGTTGCGGCGTTCCGTCGAGGCCGCCGCTCAATGCAAATAGCTGCACGCTGCACACGGGTCAATTGATTGAATTGACTCCACGTTCACTCGCCCGCTCGGAGGAGCATCGCTTTGCCTCTGCCAGCACCAACATCTGCGGCCATTGGCATTCCCGTGCGACTCGCTACGCTTTTCCAAGCGAGGCGTTGTGTGCGCGAGTGCGGTTCGCGGACGCCGGTGCGGTGGCCCGAATGAATTTCACGTTGGATACTACCAGGGTCGTGGCGTGGACCCGAGAGCAAGCGAAATTCCATGTGAAGGGGTTGTCGGAAGAGAAAGGGTTGAGTTACGATGAAAGGAAGGGACCGAGTGTACCGATACACCCCAACAATTGTATGACGTGACTATTATTTCGGTACGATGCTTGTCAAACCGATTAAATTGCAGGCAATCTTTGTTTGCAATATGTTGCTATCGAAGTTGATATACAACGGGATTCTACTTATTGTAACGAAATTTCAGTTAGCGAAGCGATAGACGAACCGATTAGACCAACTTCCGTCGATTGAACTTACTTATAGACTCGGCGTCCAGATCAAAAAACAAACAGCAAGAATATCAAATAATTTGTAAGGACGTTTGTAAAAAGTGTACTTAATTATCATCATTGTAGCGGCACATGAGTAGGGGACAATTGAAATCATGTTGTTGTTTTGTCTCGGAGCATCAAGATCGTCAGGATACACGTAATGTAATAATAAATAAACTCCGGACAAAACAATATCGCCGCTACGTGCAAACGTGGAACAAAGACGAATTCGAATTTTCCGACTTTCCCCCGACCAATATAAATAAACGGACGCGATCGCGAATATCAGTATATACCGAGTATCTACGAATTATCGATCAATATCTACGAGTTATCAGCGAGCAATTATACACTGTTTTAGCGAATACGTTTGTACGAGCGTCTCTCGACATTATTTATATTTATTAATTTATTTATTTAATTTAAATATATTTGTCGGATTGCAACAGCAAGTTTCCGTAATTCTATCTACCAATCCTCTACACATTCCTCTACATCATAAAACCTTGAAATATTATACATTTACCCTAAAACTGTTAATATACCAATATTTTACTCGAGGAAGATGCTTCCATAAACTGTGCGATTTCCATTTATCGACCATCGAACCCGCAGGATTCGCCTGCGTTCCCCTCGTATACGCGTGTACTCGGGACTTTTGGAGGAAGGGAAACAGAGGCGAGGACGGGAGAATAAAGGACAGGGGTAGCATGATAAAGACAAAAGAGGGTTCGAGGCGAAGTTGGCTATCGAGAATGTGGAACGACCGCGTCGCTCGCAGTTTCCCGTTTGCGGCACATTTTGTGGTGCGATTGGAATGGTCTAGCATTTATTAGAAGCCTGTTAATTCTCGGATCTATGTGTTACCTCGAGTCGAGCGCACACGATCGATTCTTCGAAAGAAAACGAAGCAAAGTATCGATCATCGAAGTAGGATAATTTTCGTGAGCGAACGAGATGAATTTATAGTTCACAATGTTCCCCATCGACTCGAAACGGGAACAGAATATGGAGAGATTTGAATTCTTGTTGAATCCAACGTTACTTTGAATTTTTTCCAAAATTCCGCTTAAAAAACGAGCGAGGAATTTTTGAAAGAAAAGGAATTGTATAAATAGAAGAGAAACTAGTAGAATAGATCCGTATGTAACCAGACAGTTTAAAGAGTCCATTGTTACAATAATAATAATAGTATTAATTATAGTAATAATAGTAATGACGAACATCGTTAAATGTTCGTTCGTCATTAGGATGATGCTATTGCTATTAGTATTTCTCGTTATCAGCAGTACGAAGTAGAGTATGAATGAAAATTCTACTAGACCGTGAAGCGCCAGCGTCGATTCGACTGCTTCGCCAGAGAAACTCAATTTACTATCGCGAAAGCAGCATCGAAAATTAGAATCATAATCGCGATTTCTGTTAGCCGTTGCGCCGTTGTCGAGCTCATTAGCGTTTCGAAAGCTCGTTCCGCGCGAAACACCGAACGCTTCAGCGGCGAACAAAAACTGGCGGTAATAAAAAAGAACGAAGGAAAAACGAGTGAAAAGGGAGAGAAAGAGCGAGAAAGGAGGTAAACGGGAAAAGGAGGGGAGAAAAAATCGACGATACCGGGGGGAAAAAGTGACGCGTTTAATTGCATCCGCGGAACACGACCAGCCTCCTCCTCGGCGAGTTCTCGTTTTGTTTATACCGGTTATTGCGCCCTCGAGCGAACGCGCCTCTCTGTCGCGCTTCTTTCACGTGCCGGCGCTCGTAAGCCCGAGATTTATGCCCGGAATTATAAATTATTTCTTGCCGGAAGAGATTTCGAGCTGAACGCGAACCAAGATTACCGAGAGGCTTAAACGGATAGCGCGCGACACGCCGCGCCATCATCCACCCGCCACTGGTTTCCCCAATCCCACCATCGCCACCCTTTGTGTGCGATTCAATTATCAAATATTTAAGTGACGAGTTCCGGATTAATCAGACCCATACTCATTTAGCTGGATATTCGCGGACCGACTGGACCAATCGTTACGTCGATGGACCTCCGTTTGCTTTGCACGGCGAATTTATATTTCCAGGGACAAACCGAATCGGCTACAACCCCCAAAGCCATCGTTGTTTAAAACGAATCCAGATTAGACCGTTCCTCCGATTCGATTGTAGAGAAGGATGGATTTATTATGGCATCGCTAGCGCAAAACGGGGGTGGGAGTTCGATATAATCCTATAGCGTGTACATTTTTGGAAAGCTTTAGGACTGCCGACTACTCTCAGGCGAGAAATAGCGAATATCTATTTTGGCGATCGTTTCCCGAGTGATTGAAATGATAATTTCTTGTTCGAACTCGGGAGCCAGCCTCTCGCTGGAATTTTATGAAATTTCACGGTGCTACGAGCCGCGGCCCGCCTGCGATACACTTTTTCGTGTAGAGGTCGATTATCGAAGCTGGTTGTATTGCGCGCAACCAATCATTCCGGCCGATAATTATCCGGACGATTATTATTTGCCACGCGACGTCAATAACTGTAGCGAATAATCGCGAAACGCGGACGATAATTGATTCGGTTGAGCCCCGTTAAGACACGTGTTCTCTCCTTTATTATCATCTACAACTTTCGACTAAAATTCCTGTTTCTTTTCTTTTTTTTTTTTTTCTTTAAGAAAATAATATTTTTCAGATATTTGAATGAACACGAATCCCGTAGATTTCAGGATTTCGCGATGTTTCTATAGAAAACAGGTTGGAAAATAAGAAAATGACAAAGGAATAAAAAAAAAACATAGGAAACAGAGTGGGCGACAGGAGAAATTCGTCATTTCCAGCGCGGCGAATCATTTCGTGCGACGAATTCGTTACAGATTCCTTCTAGCGGTCGGCATTGTTCGTGATATTCCAATAAAAAGTTAATCAACCCCCGGATTTCCCGACGGCGCGCTACAATGGCGGCTGGCATCAATACGGTATCACCACTTTCGCGCGTTTCGAATGAACTTCCGTCGGACAATAAAGCTCGTGCACCAATTAACCGGCGTCCCGCACGCGTTTCCAGGCGTCGACGATGCAAAAAATGCACGCGAGAATCGAAGAAAAGGGGGACAAAGTTCATCGTGCTGCTCGTTTTCGCTTCATTTCCCTTCTCTTACTCTCGCGTGTTACCCTTCGCGCCCTTTATTCTCAGATATCGGGCCGATTATCCTGGCCAATGGCAAATCCCGGTTCTGTTCATCCAGATTTTTATTCCCAAGATCGCGCTAATGAAACAAGCGAGGAGCAGCAGCAGTATGAACGATGAGCTACATTCTCCCTCATTTTATCTTCGATCGTATATTCGACGAGAAATAGCTGAGAGGAAACAGGAGGGAGGACACACAGAGTGGTGTTTGACAAATTGAGAAACAGGTTTGCAACTCAATCCACTCTGCGCCATGTCTCGTTTCGAGTTTGGCCTCGTTCGACAAGTTTCAGACTCGTTCTGCCGCGATGCTCTTTCCCATCAAACCCGTCTAATTAACGATCCTCTCTCTCTCTCTCTCTCTCCCTCCCTCTCTTTTTCCGCGAAATCATAAGCACGATCTTTCCCCTTTTTTCCTGCGACCGGCAAAATTCAGAGAAAAATATACCAATTTCGAGCATAAACGATTCGTGTGGAGAAAAAGGGGATTTCTGTAAAAGGGATGAGAAATGACGTGGATCTTCAGCGCGTAGTTATTTTCCTTCGTCCAGCAGCAGCTTACATCTTCCACTGCCATTAGGGAAACTACAAGCACGGGGTGGTTGGGGGGTAGCAGGTACGAAAGTTTACGCGGCAACAAAATTTTAACGAAACGAACGCCGACATCTTTCTCATCCTATTACCTTCACTTCCGGTTTACCCCTTCTACTGGCGTGGCGTCAGGCGACGCGGAAAGACAACTCTCTCGCGATGTTGACAAAATACGACATCAGCGACTTGGAGACGTTGCCTAACTCGACTATTCTCCGCTGTCTCGTTGCACCTTCGTATTTTTCCTGCAGCTCGAGAGCAGAGACAATCGAGGGAAACTGGGGGACGCGTGGCAAACAGAATGCACTTCCGGCGGCCGGCATCAGCGGCCGCTTGAAAAGACTTTAACGAGCGCAGTTACGAGCGATGATTAGTTCGTTGCCGGAGAAAGTTTGCCAAGGGGCAGCAGGGGGTGAGTTAAGCGGAAAATTAACCTGGCTCGAACCGTCGATTCTCTATTTTTCAACTTCTCCGGCAAAACAAACGTTTACCCCCGTCTGTTATCGGATAATTTTCGAGAAAAACTAAAAATCATCGTCCCTCGCGATCAGCTTTTACCTCAACGGCTATCCAAAAGAATAGCAGAGTTTATTTCTCGAGTAAGAAGATAAGCGCAAACCAAGAGATTTCCCGCGGTCCCCTTTTACATATTTAATAACCACTTTTCCGCGATAATTCTCGCTCGAAATCTCGGCACAAACGAATAAACATTGGCGAGACTCGTTCCAACTCGCGACGACGGCGGTTTTATTCAAAAAGAGAAGTGAAATCAGAGACCGTCGTCTATCCGATGCCTTAATAAGCGGACTTCGTTTCAGCCGGAATATTCCCGTTGCCTTGCTCGTAATACGACCGAATAAGGATTTAAAAAACCTTAAAAGGACATTTCAGTCTGCATGCAAATAGACGAGGACGGCTCAAAATAGCGACAGATACCCGATGCTTGAGAAATAAGGAGCGAGACTCGAGAGACTCCGAGACTCGGAACAACAACCACCGGCGATAATGAGTAGATTGGAGAGAAAAACGATGGTTTATTTTTAAATAATCTAATTCGCGCGTTCCAAGTGTCGATTTATCAGCACATTCGAGTAATGAATATTTCGATAATATTCAAATATTCAAATAAACAAATAGACCGTGTTATCGAGCCGGCGTTCCGTAGCTCTTAATTAATGCGTAAATTCGTAATCATTTTCGCACGTGATCTATTGTACAACTCGTATCGTGATTCACGTTTCGTATATCGATTCTCGATACTCGAAAAGCGGAGAACGAAATCACTCTACCGAAGGAATTCACGATTTTCTATTTTCTCTGTACTTGGAGTTACATGGTGGATTTGAAGAATAAAATCAACTTTTTTAAAACGTCACGTCTTACATCTGTTTCTTCCGACTACTAAGTCCCCGCTTTCAACACTTAGTCCAGTTATTTCCCCTCGAGGAGAAAATAAAACGAGTTTCCGTTTACTTTGTAGTAAGTAACGTAGAACTTCTCGAAACGAGACGCATCGATTTCGATGGGCGACCACGTCGTCTGGCAATTTTCCGGCAGCCTTTATAGAGCAACTCTTAAAACGCTCCCGGAGCGATTTTATCAAGCGAAGACAAACAACGTCGACGAACCTCGTCGATGTAACTTGAACAACTGCATCAGGGGAGAGTAATCTCTTCGAGAGGAACCAAGTTGTGGCAATTAGGCGAAAAAGAAAGATGTTATCGGGAAACGAAAATGGATCTTCGTTCGTTTTAAGTACATCGATCGAAAGCGTATGTGTTTTGTCTCTTTGTGGTAGAATTTTTTTCTTCTCTCACTTCAGGAGAAAATGAAATCGCTGATTATAATTTTGTTTTTATAACAAGAATAATGCAATATAATGGACAAGAGTATGTATCTCTGTACAGGGGGTGAGTACGTTTATTTGTGATCGTTTAGAGAGAGGTTTTGGGAAATGTCTGAAAATGAAGATAATATTTCAGTGCTGATTTAATTCGCATTATGAAATCGTATCCCTGGTATTTTAAAACTGCGGTTTCCATTGTCCCAGACATTTTTTACTGGATTGTGGTATATTTGGGAGATACGGTGACTTTAACTCTGTGCGTTGTCAATTCTTGCATACAAAAAATATGAACACGCGAAAAATGTTTCATTTTATTAAAGTATAAAAAAATATTCGCATATTCTTTTTCTTTTTCCTCTCTTCCTTTTGTCCATTTATTTGCCTCATTTTTCCTCGTCCTTTCAACTTTCATCTTCGTCATTTTAATTATCTTTTATCGACAAACTTTACAACGTAGTCGTTAAAAAAATATTTCTAAAAAGATGCCGCGTACATTTAACGGATCAATCGCGGCAGTTAGGATTCTAGAAATCTATGGATTCGCGAGCCACGAATACATTTCGAAACTGTCAATTATGTTCCCCTAATGATCCCGAAATAACGTCGAGGGTAATAACGACTGGCTCGCGAATTCCTAACGAGTAACATCTTTATTATTCTCACGCAGCTCGCGTGCTGCGTGAATCACGGGGCCGACTAATGGCCCCGGTATCCGGTGACGTCAATGAAAATTAACCACGATCGTCGAAGGTAAACGGGACTATCGATTTCTCCTCGCTTCCTCGACCCCGATAAAGCGACGGATTTTCATGCACCATGCAAACCGTTCAGAAGAGATCGAAGATATCCGTCGTTCCGGCTGATCTGATCGTCTAATCAGTTACTAACAATAACCATATAACCAAAGTAAAGGAATTAATATCCGACGCTTAACGCTAGAGGTGTTAAACTAAGTTACGAAACGAAGTGCAAAAATTGGAATATTAAATCAGAAACACTCTACCAAAGAGACTAAAATGGAGGCTATATAAAAAAACGATAAAAAAAGTCTGCAATGAACGGAACAAGCTTTCATCCCTTTAATTTATTGATAATTTAACAAAGATCATTGAAGTTAAAGAAAAAATGAACGCTTGTATAGTTTTCCCTATGAAAGATATCGATAGGTTATTTCGCCTATTCCGATAGTTACGAACATATTTTCACATTGAAATTCCATGGTAAAGTGTCGTTTCTTGAATCTTAATGTTTTTTACGTAACTGGAAATGAATTGGGAAACGCGAGAAATGTAATTTATCTCGTTACGCAATAACCAACAAACACGGATGTCTGAGGAAAAATGTTACTCGTAAATAACCAATAAAATATTCAATAAAGTCTGTAGAAGAAGCACTGACTGTTTTTCATAAAAATCAGCAGAGAAACGTCGGCCAACTAGATAGAATACAATATTTCCAGACAAGTAGAATAAACGGTTGCAGCATAAACGATCGACTCGATAACTAGAACGGCCTCTCGTGGCCGGCTGGTCGCCTAAGTAGAGTAGGACCGTCACTGGCCAGACAAATGGAACGGCGGCGTCGATGAAAATTAACCGCGATCGCCAAAGGCAAACTGGAATATTGATTTCTTCGCTCGACCCCGGCCTCTTCCCTTGTCGCAATAAGGCGATCCAGCTTTAATGCACGAGACGAGCTAAGAATAAAAAAGAGACGAAGGAGAAAACAGAGAAAATAAGAAAGGAGGGTAGAAAGAGAAAAAAAAGGGGATTCAAGGATCCCGTATTTTCTTCATCGTCCAATCAATTACAGACGATATTAAACCGCGTATAAATATTTAAATGGCAATGTATATGCAATGTGCTGGCTCATTAGACGCTACCGGAAGAGCGATTACTCGGCTTGCTGAAATATAGGCGGCCGTATACCGAGGAGTTTCTTCCAGTTTCGTTATCGGCTCCAGCGATATAGGCTCTGTCGTCACGATGCGGCGAAGAAATTAATTTGTTATTCAAATATCGCTTCTTGTTCGGACACGTTGGTGTATCCGAGGTATTCAAGGAGACGCAGGGAAAGGTCTCTAGGAGGAGAAGAATGGGCGAAGAAGGAAGAAAAGTGAAGTAAGAAGGCCGTTTCTCGATTAGGTTAATGGGCCGGGATGCAGACCATCCATTTCTATGTTAATCCGGTCTATCTGTATCGATCGGGAATCCACAAAACGCAACGAATGGATGTCGGCTAAGTAATGGGACCACTTTAAGCGGCCAGGAATCCAACGAGTACCGTCGTTGTCTTTGTTTCACGCGCAAAATCTCTCTCCTTTTGTCCGCTACCGTTGGACGATAAAGTTCTGCCGGGTTGGATAAAACGAATAGAACGAACGATTCCCCGGGCGTAGCGCCTGTGAAAGGTGTTAGGGAAAAGTAAATGTGACCGTTTGCAAGGATGAATGATGGGAGTAATCCGGATGGCCGGCTCAGACGAATGATTTATGCGTGTACGTCGGTGCGACGCGTTACCATTCGTTAGCCTGTTTCTCGAACTGTCCCGTAAATGTTACGTTTTATCGACCATCTCTTACGTAAAGGAACATCGGAACGTTACACCCATTCTTACATTGTTATCGCTCTCTATATCTCCATCGTTACACGAGAATGGTCTTAGCGAACGGATCCTAAAATATCAAACGACATTGGAATTCAACGATGCGCCTGTAACGGGTAGAGAAATAGCGAAAAGGGAGAATCAGAGACACACGGTAGAACGAGTAGGTAAACATGCGGGGAAAACAGCGAAACAGGAGGAAAAGAAACTACGGAAGGGGGAAAATAAAAACAACGAGAAAGTGGAGAAAGAGAGGGAGAGAAAGTGAGAGAGGGAAAAGAATCAAGCCTTCGGGCACGGAAACAACGTGGAAGTCGCGGATCGTTTTGTTATTCGCTGCGACGCAAACACCTTTCATTTTGGTGGCGTGTTGCGCGTGTCGTCGCGGCGCCAAATGGAAGAACAACGATTGATAAGTAGGAGGCTGAATCGCGGCGACATTCGATGCACACGTCACCAGCCTGAGGGAAAATCGAATTCACCGGCGCATTCGGTATTCATGGAAAACATTTCGAGCACGAACTGCGGATGACTAACGCTACACCAGCCGAGACTCAGCCGCGTGTAACTCGCAGAAGCGAGTGCAATCGAGCTTCTGCCGATGCCGAATAACTTTCCAACAACGTTGCCCTTGTAAATCGATGATGGCGGATCTCTCCAAGCGTTTCCCGAGGACCGACACATCGTGGAAAGTTTGGATTCTTTCAGAAGAAAACACAGTCGAACATGATCGTATCCTATTTGCCTTGGTACGGAAAGAGGAAAATACACGATTCCTTCGGTCAGGATTTTACGAGGGCCAAACTCTTTCGCCAAGTGATCCGACCGGCTACGAAACAGCCCAGAGAATTCTCCTTCCGTTGTATTATTTCCAGCAATATGTGGATCGCGGTCAGTTGAAACAATACGGAGCTCGACCGTTCCTAAAGCAGCAAGCTAACTCTACCATCATCAACGGTAAGAGAATTCCCTTCCCAAAGCTTCCAGCACTTTGTCTTTCACTGCAACAACTTCGACAGCTCGCGGTTCGCGCCCCAACGATGCGGATGGATACTTAAAGGGGCAAGGCAATTTTGGCAAGGAAGACTTTTCAAGCTACACAAAGTCGAAGGGTAGAAACGAAGTACCGTGGATGGTAAAGGTTTTAGCAGAAAGAATTGAGAAGGTATACAGGGTTATTCACTGATCGCGTACCGTGTAAACGTTGAAAAGTATAAATATTCGTTGATATTCTATGAAGGATGCTTTTATGTTCCTCGTATTTTTCTATCCATATACAATCTGGATAAATTAAAATTAAAAAAGAAATAACGCCTCGGAAAATGCACTATAAGACTACTTTATAATTGATCATCTAGAAAAAGCTACACCAGGAGCGAAATACTCAATGAAACAACCGCTACGTATCTTTCAGTTAATTCCATCCAAACGCGATCTACAATTTCCTGGTGTAATTTCCAAGAAAACGCTCAAGCTCTACGAAAACACATTGTATGTAGAATCCTGTACATCGTAGAAACTCGGGGCTTGCGTCTCAGCGTTTCAAGCTGGAAAACACAATTACCGAGTCGACCCATGGAGCAGGCGTTCCCCATTCATTCGTCGTGTAAAAGCTGTCGATTGGAGCGAGTCTTTAAGCTCCCTTTTCCGCTATTGTGACCCTCGTTTTTCCGTTTGGAGAAGACGATGCGCCGGTAAATGGCCCATCCGAAGCCACCCCTTGCTGTACGGCGGCAGTCTCGTTCTTATTACCGGCGTGCCTCGGCTCACAAGGTTGGAGAGGGAGAAATTCACGTTCAGCTGTTCGCGAATTTCTGCGCGCCGACTCATCGGGACAATGCCGAGGGCTCGACAATATCGCCAGACTTGCCACGGCCACGTTTTCCATTAGACTTTTCATGGGGCCGGGAGGAAAAGAATCGAGTCTCGACTCGCTCGGTTGACTCGCGCACAGACATTCGTTGGAAACCGAAAGAGCCATCCTATCGGTGGTTGCCGTTGCGCTGAGAAACATGGACACGATCCATGTTAACGGATCTGGAACGCTCTGTCGCGACGTTCGTGTTCCTTGTCGGCGGCTTTTCGAGAAAATTTACGTTCTCCCAACTTGGTTGGTCGGATTACGTTGCGACCACTTTTCTATTCTATTTAGGGATCCACTGAAGGTTCCTATCTCGATCGAATTTCATAGAGAGACCAGAGGTTTTCGAGGGATTATGACTGCGATGCGATTTCTATTGAGGAAAATGTAATTTCTCCGACCATCCTGTCGACAGGCATTCACTGGCAGATTTTGCTGTTTAAACGCGGTCTCAGCAGTTTTCGCGATAAAGCTAAACCGATTCTCTGCGTGTTCGATGTGCTTGCTCGGTGGAAGTTTAGATACGTACGTATATACAACGTGGGATAATAATTTCGTGTACGTTTAAAGGGAAGATAATCGTCGATTTAATTTCTCTTATTATCGTCGTAATACTTACGGGAGTTTGCTTGATAAAATATAATGAAAAGAACCATTACTTTTCCATCTAGGAATAGTCGGTAATTATTATAGCTGACAGGCGAGTCTTAGCCGTGCTGAATAGTTGAGAAGCGGTTACCTTAAAGCCCTGACGGGGCGTTTAATAATCGTTAAAGTTCGCGGCACGCTGTAAGACACGCCCCATTGTTATGCGAGTTACGCGTATTCTCGTATACACGGTGAACGCCCTGTGAAATACCGCGGAACAGCTATTTGCATACGTCTCTCTCCTTCGATTTATGGGACAGCCATTAAACGACGATTGATTCGAACGGAAAAGAATGTGGCTACCTCGACGTATCGAATCCTTCGACTTGGTCTATCCTCTGTCCTCTTCGTTTATGGCTCACCGTGTACATAAACGATATCATTTAATCCTAAAAGTTTTTAACAGTAACGTCGATAGGTAATTGCTTAGGAACCGATGTTTGCTTTAATCTGGACTTGCAGTTATTTTCATTAATCGTAAGTTTCATCCAATCATTCTCAAAGTTCAAATAAACGGTATTTATCTTCTAACGTGAGCTCGTGGAATGTCGAAGTCAGCCGAGAGGCGCACAGACGGGTGTAGGCGGGAAACAGATCAAAATGTTTTAACAAGAAGAAAGGATGGAAATTAAATGTGAGATACAACGCGGTAAAACGGACATGTCTCCCCGTAGCTGTGCAGTAGAATCGGCGGATTGAGA
Source organism: Bombus vancouverensis nearcticus (assembly GCF_051014615.1). Classification (NCBI taxonomy): domain Eukaryota; kingdom Metazoa; phylum Arthropoda; class Insecta; order Hymenoptera; family Apidae; genus Bombus; species Bombus vancouverensis. The sequence continues at coordinate 9,458,964 of NC_134915.1, forward strand.
ATTTCAGCCGCGAACCGGATGATTTAAGTTTGTTCAAGCCCCATCGTATTAAATCCTTCTATAAAAAAAAGCTTTAACAATTTCCTTGCACAAAGTCGATCTAACTATTCCCCTTCCGAATCGTTTGGTTCGCTTCGTTACGAAACGAGGAATAAGAGATCATCGTCAGTCAGTCTGTAAAATAACATCAAAACTTCATATCCGCGAGCGAAACTTTTCCCATCGTGCAAAAAAATTCAACGACACGCCAAACTTCAGACATGACAAAGTGGTTCCACCCTACGGTAAAGCAATTGCCGCTCCCATAATCCCCGATAGAGACATAATGAATCGCGTGTTGTTTCGATTCCGGCTGTACACATACACACACGCATACGAGCAAAGAGGAAACGAGACTAGTTCGCCGGTGTTCCCCATGAAACGTAGAATAGTACGACCGAAATTGCGCTGTGTACGAACTTTTTGCGGTTGGGGGAGGAAAGGACTGTAACCCTCTGAGCCCCTTCGTGTACCCGACCCTCCTTGCCTTCTCATTTCTACGATCCATTCCGGTTTGTTACGGCCGTTCGAACTTTTCCACGTGCTACAAGCGCGCGCGACCCTTGAATTCGCACCAACTTCGTCGTACCACTCGGTCGACCGTTTCTACTTGTCCTGGCTGGACTACTCCGTGACCCGTTCTGCGTTTCCACCTTCTTCGGTTTTATTTCCCTTGCGACTCGTACTTCCTTCCATTATCCCTTTTCCCTTATACATTTTTTGCCGCGTCTTCTTCGCTTCTGCTCTTTTAATTAGTTCCGAGCACTTCGACTTCCCGTTCACGTATTCCCTATCAATCGGACGTATTGTCGGGCGGAAATCAAGCAATAAAGCTAGTTAATGTTGCGGGGAAAATCGCACGTTAACGCCTTGGGAGGCTGCCCTCGTTTACATTTACATTTATGTCTTCGAGGACGAGATCTCGAAGATGTTTTATTTTCTTGGATCTGAAAAGAAGTCAATTCGAAATTTCTTTACCTTAAAGTAATCTTCGGTAAAACGTCGATCAAGATATTATTGGAAAGCATTGAGAAAAGAATTTAGAATTAACAGAAGACCCTTTTGACCAACAGTTTACGTTTTAAATCATCTCCGTTCGCCAGTATTCCCGAAGATTTCGATCTCGAAGAATTAATTACACAATATCGTAATATCAACTGCAGAAACATAGAAAACGATTCGAGTTTCTTCTTTATCCATTCGTGTTTTCCAAATTGTTTTGTCGTCCTTGTTTTCTCTCCACTGTCTCTGGAACATCCTCTTGGCCATTGGTCCAGCCAAAATAGACTTTCTTCCATTGTTTATACGCTCGAGGGAGCGACGAAATAAAGCACGATTGAGCTTTTCGTACGGCGGTGCAGGACGGCGTGACATTAATGGAGTGAATGCGGAATGGAAAATCTCGTTGGAGTAAAATTTTCGCATGGTTCTTCCCTACCTCGCGTCACCGGCATACTCTTTCCACCTCTTTACCTTCCGCTCTCTTATTCCCGTTCTTCTGCCAACGTTCCGCTGCGAGAACCTTATTTTCTCGCGCGCTAGTCGCTCGTTAATTTTTCACTGGCTCCTAGTTAGATCGCAAAGAAAAAGAAAGCTGGTTCGAAAAAGTACGTTTGCCTTGGGATCATTCTCGGACGATGTAGATTTATTGGATCGACACTAATTGCACCATTCTGCATCGCGCGATAAAAATTGATGACCTTAAGAAGGGATGGAAAGTATATAATTAAGATAGCGCGAGTGCGATTAATCCTTCTACGATCCTCATATTATCCACAAATTATTCCTCTGTTCTTCGAATCCCATCACGGTCTAATCACTACTTTTAATCGTCTGAAATGAGCGAAATCAGAGAAAAAAAATACGATACAAAAACCGACCCTTTACGGTTCAAACGAGCTACGGTATCTACAAAAAAGCAGTCATTTAAGAGGCTAATTTGTAGCTGACTCACCGTAATAGCTAGCACCGTATTAGGCCACGCGTGTATCAGTCACTTAGGATCGCGATCGTTAGCGTTTCTCGCGCTCGTTTCCAACAGACTTCGATGGCGTCGACTTTTAATCATCGACCGAAGAAATCCGAGACTCATGGTAGGCAAAGAATACCGCGATCTCGACCCGGAAAGACGCCATTTGAATTTTGTACTGCGGACAATTTCAATCTCACCTTTCCCCTCCGGTAGTTTCGTTAAATATGTACCGACCCTACCAAATCCTCATCCCCCTATTTCCCCAGTCGCGACTCTATGCCGTTTCTCTGGTGGTCGTGGCGAGCAGCACAGTCTCTTTCTCTACCTGTTACGGCCAGAGGGACGCACCGCATGTAATTCCAGATTGTTTGTCCAACTACTAACTAGTTTCCGGAGCGGGTGCAGCTGGCGCGGCGAGTCGTTGCGATTGTCAAAGCGAATTAGCGCGCTGCCACGGCGAAACGTTTAAATCCTGCGCCCTTTTCTATTCTACTTAACCGATACTTCATTCCGCATAATTCTGTTCCTCAGGCTAAAGTATGGCTATTTGTCACGCGTCAAATTCAGACACCAGCAATTTTTGAGTAAATGTATATTTGCATTTCACCGGACGATTAACGGTGTCACATAATAACTTTGATTATTCCGTACAGAGTTCGAGATTGAATTTGAAAATGAAAGAAAATTGAGGGAAATCGTTTCTGATCGTAGGATTCTGGTTGTAATTCCTAATTCAGAGGCGATCAAACGACGCGGAAGTTCGTTAATTATCAAAAGTTTCCCGCCTCACCTAATTACACACGGCAAACAGAGGATGGCTCCCTCTTTTTCGGCGAAATCCAAGTAGCTTGCAACGAAGCACGCAACATTAAACGAGCCGCGTGTATCGCGTTAATTGGCCTAGTGGATAAACCATCGATTCGTGCAAACCTTCAGTTCGACGGTGAAAAACACGGAAAGTTGGTCGGAAAATGGGAGACTGCGCGCGAGGTTTCTGCCCGAATCCGACGGATAAAGCAAAATTTCGGAGCTTCCTTTGAAAAGCGGTCGCTCACCGTGAAAATCCAGGGGATACACTGCCCCCGGAGTAAAACGGTAAACCGACCAAAAAGGTTAACCCGCCAAATCGGTTAAGCCAGCGAAATGGTTAATTGACCGCATCGATATACCGACCGAAACATTAGCGGATTTAGCCGACCAGCTTTGAATCGGTTAAGCGGTTTAAACAGTCAGCGGCGTCGCGGCAACGGAAATGATGTCGACTGTCTGCCAATGGGAATACGTCGTTTCGGTCTACGCGAAACGACGAGTCCCTGTTTAGTTTCGTTATTAATGAACCCTGTTTCTCTACGACCCGTCCAGGCTGGATTCCACTGACAAATGTTTCGAGACAGAAATGTCTGAAGATTAAGCGCTTTGCAATCCGATTCAGAATTTTTCCATTGTTTCTGGATATCGGTACAATTCGACGAGGTAGTTCATCCTTTATCGATAATCTGGCAAATCTTTTATTAATGATTATCGTACGAATAGAGATAGAAACGGTTAAACACGAGAAACTGCAGACCTTAAACTCACGTGACAAAACTATTCTTCGTTCATATCCTGAAATCACTGCCTAAATAATTTCACTTCGAAACATCATATCGTGACGTCAATATTTTTGCGCTTTCATTCTTCCTTTTTTTTCACAAAGCCTTTGTGTAGTTTCCCTAGCTCTATCAAACTATTTAAATAAATCGAGTTGCGAGTACACGTAGGCGTAGACATGCAGGGCAAGCGTAAGTAATTTCTCGTTTACAAGCGTCATTTGACCGACGCATATGCATAGAATATGAATTCAGTAACGAGTCATTTTCTACGACAAGCAACGACCAAATACTCACCGTCCGTGTCCAAGTCGAAACTCAAGGCACTCTTTTCATCGACGGATCTCTGAAGTGATGGTACGGTCAGGTAATATGGTTACCGCGTGCTTTGCCGGGAAATACTCGCTACCTCGTCCTTTCTCGCTCGTTTCCTCTCTTGGCACGTTTAAAGCTGAGCCGGCTGCTTTTAATTCTCTGCTTTGACGCGACGAGCACCGGGACTCGTTTCGTGCCTCCGCGTTAATAACCCTCGCGCGTCGAGTTACAATGTAAACAAAGCGAGGAAAGTGTTCCACGCGGGAAAGTTTCTATCGTTCGTCGGGGAACGTTGCTCGTTCTATACGACTGAATCGTCGATTGATGGGGCTCCACGAACGTTTGCCAGCTTAGAAATATTGTGATCATTGCGCTGTGCTTTGCGTCCGATCGTATTTGTATCGCAAGAAAGATCGACGCGGATATTTTTCTCTTTCGAAACCGCAATCCGTGATTCACTGCTCACCCCTTGTATTCCTTTGTGGAGCGTACTCTTATGTCACAGTCGACATTCTTAAACCAGCAGGAGATTTCGCGTTGGTAGAACCTGTTTGCGTTTTGTGAGTATGAAATTAGGAAGAGCAGGAGCAAGCGATGACGAAGAACGTGTAAATGGGAAGCCATATTTCATATTTCTGCATCCACAACGTAGACACAAAGATTGCGCAGTTCTCTCGAATAGAAAGATACCCGGAGAAAGAAAAGAAACCGTGGTATAACATGCCCCGGAAATTGTTTCGAACGTTATCACACTGTTAGGAACTATAAAATACAAGGAAAAAGTCAAATGTAATTTTTCTGTGTGTATCTGACTTTCCTTTGTCTGTTAAAATTTCCGTACATTTCGTTAAAAAAATACTTAGAAATTCCATGGCTATTGAATTTTAGAGAACTAAGAGAGTGCTCTATATAATTAGCAAAAAATTGTTTAAATTGCTTCCTATCGAGCAACTGTCTTCGCAAATGTACATTTTAAATAAAACACTTAAAACAATAGGAAGCTATGAAAAAGAAAATGAAAGAAAGGTCAAGAGCTCGAAGGAATAATCTTTCAACCGTTTACACTTGCCAACAAGCATCTAATATGACGTATATTTTCCTTTGAAATATCGACTCGTATCGACAGCACCCCTACCACGAAACTTCGCCGAGAGAACAAAGGATTAACATCGTCAACCATGGTCAACCACGCACGTGTCTAAATAACCGCGAAATAGGTGTGCACAAAGAACAACTTGGCTCATGGAAACGATCTCTGGAACGAGCTTACACGATCCAGGCAACATCGGTGACCACGAGGGGTTGAAATACCAAACCCACGGGGTTCGAAAGCGACAGGGTTGTTCGAGCCGTTGGAACGCGACCACGAGCGCGCGGAGGTTCATATCGGTCGTCGGTGGACAATTGAATGCCGATTTCCCAGCGGGCCAATCGGCGATTCCATCGAATCGTAATATCGTACGGAGTGTATACACGATGTACATCCTGTATATCAGCGGCCACGGATGCTATCGAAGAGGGTAGAGGGAAGAGAAAGAGAGAGAGAGAGAGAAAGAGAGAGAGAGAGAGAGAGTAGAATGTGGAGATGGAGGATACGATAGAACAACAAGAGAGAAAGGAGAGACAAAGAGGGTGGCGGTAACGCGGGCTATGACTAGATTTCAATCTGCGAGCAACGCGCGCTCGCGTGGCCCGCGACCTAGCTTAACCCAGCTAACCTTCGGCCACGCTGTGTATTTTAAGCGTATTACGCGGCCACCCCTGCGCAACCCTCTGCCCTCCTGGACTTTATCACCGCACCAACTCGCGTCCGGCCAATTTCAGGCCAAGCCGAGTTTTTCGAGTCGTTCGATCCGCTCTATCGACCCTAGAAACACGCGCCATGCAATAGGGAATGGTTTGCGCTATAGGGAACGTTGTTTTGTTTAAAGAAGTATAAATTGTAGGAGCAAAGAATAAAGGTGGAATTTTTGGTGATATTTATAGTTTCATGTTCCGTCGAATGGAAAATATATAAAGCTTGCAAAACAAAACGAAAAAAACAGGACAGTTGTAAAAAAAAATAACAAAAAATATAACGAAATAGTGGAAAATATTAGTTGCGGAAGGAAAGTGAAAGAGAAGTTAGAATCACGTAGCGAGCGGACAGCGGAGCACCGCGACTGCCAGCGTTTCAACATTTTTAACCTTTCCAGGCTGGTCGCTATTTAAATATCTCTCTCTCTCTCGAGCACAGTGGCGGCATGGTGAACAAAAATTTATCACAGTCGACAGTCTGACGATTTAAACGCTCTGTGGAAATAGCTGCACGATTCGACTCAAAGCGTTGGACAAACGCGGACACTAATACCGACACGTTTCCAACCTCGTTGAATTTTAACATAAACAGAAAACATTTCCAACCATTCGTCGGAAAAATGCTCCAAACTTTGGCCAACCGTGTTAAACGAATTTCACCGTCAGTCGTGAAATATTTCGATTCTCTTTCCTCGGGCTTAAAAATTCCTCATCGCCCTTCTATCTTCGATCCTTTAAACATTTAAACGTTAAAAACATTTCAGGTTCTAAGAGGATGCAGCGTCATCGATTTGCGAACAATTAAGTCTCATCACGTGTCTATTCCTGTCGAATGAACGAGGAGAAAAAGATCGTGTCAGCCTGGGCTGACCGCGAGGAAAGGGACCATTCTCGTTTGTATGTACGGCCGAAGCTGTTCCATTTGTAGAAAGTAACGTCGCTAGGGCGAGGAATTAGTAATTCGGGTCGAAGCAAGATACCGTAGTGGACCAGCCAGCGATGGGCCGACGCAACGCTGCCAGTCGAACGTGCCGCTGTTAACTATTTCCGGGGAGTTAACAAGGTTTCGAGTCCGCGGCTGAGTGCGGGACAATAGGACGACGACATTAGAACGCGCCGTTTCCGGACACCTAAATCTAGCTCCTATTCCGACTACCCAAGCTGCATTCTCCCGATATGCCTTTGTCATTCTGCTTTTCAACGTACAGCGCTCGAATAGCTCAAACTTACCCTTTTATCCCTCTATTTTCTTTCCATCTTCAATTTTTCGCATGACCTTTGCCCCGCCTTGGCATGATTTTTTAATTTCTGAATTTTAAAACACAGCTACGCCCTGAATGTAAAAATATAGCCACGTTCTGAATTTTAAAATATCGTTACACAATTCTCTAATTTAATCAACGCTGAAGGAGGATTTCCAAGGAAGCGAGGGTCTCACAATTTTCTCTTCTGCTGGAAATCCAACTAAACCACTGTGGTTTTCATCACCGACACGTCTCCACTCCATTAAATCCAAATAAAGCAACACCTGGCGATCGATAAATTCGTACACGCCTCGTGTACAACAGCTTCCCTTTTCTCCTGCAATCTATAGACTCTAGATTCGACGTGGTTCTCCCTCTTCTTCCATTCGACCGCGTCTTCCAGCGTATCTGCTCGTCGCCAGACCGCATCATCTTCCTTCTGCTCCTAATTGTCAGGATCCACGCGTGACCCGACTGCACCAGCTTTATTCCCTCGTCCAACGTCTTTGCTGGCCACGTCCACTAAACACATTGGGTCACGCTGCTCGGACAAGAAGCGTTGAAACTGTTGCCGCGATAGAATCCGATGGACGATCTCCAAAGAACGTCCGCGGTACAATCTTCGGGAGCTGCGAGAATTTCACAAACTGCGACAATGGCGGTCTAACAACGTTGAAATTCTCCGGGCGCCACTTGATCGAAGTACTGTTCAGATGGAAATTTCTCGAAATTAACTCGCAATTTAGGACATATATTTCATTCGGAGATTTTTCTATAAAAATTGATTATCTAGAAAAATCGCGAATTTCTCCGAAAAAAGGAAGATACAGCCACGAAACGCCAATTACGAATGTAGGATAGCGAGCGTGAGGTAAGATTTTAGTGTCTGAAATCCTAGAGAGCCGAGTTACAATGTAGAAACTAGAACGAGGATTTTTAGGTCGTGTTCCACCGTCAGGCTGACTAAACACACGTGAGTTTCGCGAATTCCCTGGGACACGTAAGAAAACAAGCTAGAAGCTGTGCAAACGCAGAGAAGAGAAGGACTTGGCGACAAGTGGCGTGGCACGAAAATTCGAGAGTAACATTGCGTTGTACAGGGAGTCAGGGAGATGACTTTCTCTCTTCGTTCCGCAGACTGGTGGTACAGAGGTGGCTTTGTGCGGCGTGCATAAACTCGGCAGAGTGGTTTCGCAGTTTCATTAACGCGGCAACTTAAGCGAGCGTGCACCGACTTACCGCTAATTCAAATTAAGTCGAGCAAAGCTACTGGCCGATACGGGTCGTTTAATTAGCCGCGTGCGAGCGGCGAACTGAGTTATTGCCGTAGAGATCTTGGTCGTGCAACCATCTCGTACCAACATCTATCCTCCGCTGTCGTGCTTCTCTTGTACGGTTTCCGGCACCTGAAGATATGTCTGGCTACAAATCGTCAGCTAATTAATAAGAAAACTCTGGCTCGGTCCGGTGTCTGCACTTAGCCGGGGGATTATTGAATTTTAAGTGGCTCCGACGGGATTCCAGGACACAATGGATCTCGGTCTTTCTCTCTGCTCGAGCGGAACGATTGTGCAAACGTGGCTTCGCGTTGAAATTTCATTAAAAAGCCCGGTGTACGTTCGCGCTGCCCCACACCGACCGGCTAAAGCAGCTTTTAAAAAGTCTTTTAATAGCTCCGTCCGCTCGAAATAATTCCCAAGTTCCTCATTCCACTCGCCCCTACCCTGGCCAACTTTTTATCAGGATTTACGATCGAACTGATTAAGTATTTCGTCGAATGCCCCAGGCAGACCGAGAGTTTCGTTAACAAGGAAATTCGCTAGATGAAAGCAAGATGAAAGCGCACCGTCTTTCGACACGCTGATCGATATTTGCTAGCAACTTACGAATTTATGAGAACTTACGAATTTCGACGATCAGGCCGGAAACACCGGCCATGATCGAAACTGTTTCGACTCGACGAACAGATGTTCCTTTTGAGTTTCCGCGAGACTGTTTAGAAACTTTCATCTCCAACGACGTAAATTCACGGGATAAATCCTTTCAGAAACGAGACTATCCTGTAAAACGCCAGCAACTACGTTTGCAAGACGAATTACTATTAATTTATTAAAGGGAAGGTCTGCGTTTCGCAACGAGAAAAACACGCTG